>NC_085842.1:315604539-316265046 GCF_035594765.1 Anolis carolinensis
ATAGTGACCATACATGAGAGCATGCCAATCCCATGATGAGGGGGCTCGCATATTCCAACGGATTTGCGGGTATAACTACTGGAGTCATCTCCATTTGGTGCTCTTGGTGCTCATCTCCATTTCTAAGCCAAAGAGCCGACGTTGTCCGGTCATGTGGCTGGCATGACTGCATGGAGTGCCGTTACCTTCCCGTCAGAGTGGTACCTATTGATCTACTCACATTTGCATGTTTTTGAACTGCTAGGTTGGCAGAAGCTGGCACTAACAGCGGGAACTCACCCCACACCCAGGATTCGAACCACCAACCTTTTGGTCAGAAGGTTCAGCAGTTCAGCAGTTTAATCTGCTGTGCCACCGGGGGATTTTTTATTTGCAAAATACCCAAGTTAAAAAGTGATCAGATTATGAAAACAACAACAACAATTTATTGATTAGCCAGTTGGCCTTATCAAGAACAGACAGTACAAACACAACATGCAACATACAGTACAAACACAACATGCAACATACATCTAGTACAGTTAAAATAAAATACAGATATACAGGTATTTGCCTGCTTGGTGCCAATGTAGCTTAACTATAGATCTATGCATCAACTGGATTATGAAAACATTGAAGTACGTTGGCAACATAAACCTACAGAAACTTCAACACATGTTTGGGAAGCTTCTTATATGATGTGTAGCTAAAAGCCTTTCTATATATATATATATATATATATATATATATATATATATATAGTCCCTGCTTGTGTGTGTGTGTGTGTGTGTGTGTGTGTGTAGGTAAAGGTAAAGGTATCCCTTGACGTTAAGTTCAGTCATGTCTGACTCTGGGGGTTGGTGCTCATCTCCATTTCTAAGCCCAAGAGCCAGTGTTGTCCATAGACACCTCCAAGGTCATGTGGCCGGCATGACTACATGGAGTGCCATTACCTTCCCAGAAACACCCAGAAAATGGGAATTCCAGACAGGAAATAATCAGGGCCAGCTAATACCTCCCAACAAAGGATTCCCCCAGGTAAGAAGCAGCCAGGCTTTGAAGCTGCAAGGCTATTCAATGCTAATCAAGGTGACCAATTGCAACATTCACACTTGCCTCCCACAGACAAGAGTTCTTTCTCCCACCCTGGACCTTCCACAGATATATAAACCCCACTTGCCTAGCTTCGCACAGACGTCAAAACCTCTATGTCTGCCACAGATGTGGGTGAAACGTCAGGAGAGAATGCTTCTGGCACATGGCCATAGAGCCCGGAATACATACCACAACAGTGTGATCCCGGCCATGAAAGCTTTTGACAACACAACCACAGTATCCATTCAAGTTCATGTAGCGTGGTATGGACTGGAGACCTGTATTGGGGGGAGGGAGGGTGCGAATCTGGGCCCCTGGGAGCAGCCGAGGACGGGCCTGGCCCACACCCCCTCGCATCCCGGGCCTCTTCCTCCTCACCGCCGGGCCCCTCTCGGTCTCTCCAGGCCTGAGCTGAGGCGAGGCGGCGGCGGCGGCCATTTCCCCCCTCTGTCTTCCTCCTCCTCCTCGGCCTCCTTCCCCCTCGCCCCCTCCCATTGGCTGAGCCTCCCATTGGCTGAGGGGCAAAAGGAAAGGAGTTTGGGTGATTTGCAAAAGCTTTTTTTTCCTAACGAAAAAAACGAAGAAATAAGAAAAAACGGCCTCTCACGATTCGAAACCGCGATATCCAGACGTGTGGACAACCAAGGTTCTATATTGCTTCAAAACAAACGAAAATAACGAATTAATAACGGGTAACGGGAAAATCGAATTATTTGAGCAAGCCTAGTAGCCACTGTGAAGGTCCTCCCTTGATCTCCTATTGCCACATGAAACCCCCATTTCACTCCCACTTCAAATTGGCTTTCCTCTCTCTCAGCTGGTGGAAAATGTTCCTCCACTACCAATGTTCATCTCCAATTCAGCTTCCTGTCCAGTTTGGATTTGTATATGGAACAGAAAGGCAATGCCACATCGTTTTTTGTGTCAGATCACAAAAATTCCCCAATTATCTGTAAGATACCATTGTGTTTTCCCATCTTGAAAGACTACTGGTTGCTTTGGAAAACTGAAAAAACTATTGTAGACATATCATTTTTGGCCTATATGGGCAACCAATGCTCTATTGTCTTGTGCGTGCCCATGGTGATATCATCTTTAATTACACTGTCATGTACTAATTCTTCTTGAGAATTTTCTGGTGGATATTAGGCGGTTTCCCCCCGGGTGTTTACTTGGAAATGAATGAGGAGGAAATTAATTCATTTCACGCAGTATTGTTGGGAGGAAGTGCAGGATTGCAGAGGTGGCTACAGGGCAGGAGAGAAGAGAATAGACTGATTTATTTAAACAAAGTATTTTATTGGAGGAAAGGCGGCGGGGAAGAGGGAGAGAGCGAGAAAAGAAACCATCGTGAAATGGAAGGGAAATCATTTTCTCTACATCCTGAGGGGGAAAGTTGTAGTAACGGTGTCACGGCCTTTGCATTTCAGAGAGTTCAGTCGTTCCCTAGAGCTGTGTGTGCTTTTCCATTCATCAAAGTTGTTGCATTTTGGGGAGGGGGGCATAATAGAGGAACCCGGCTGTCCAGAAGGATGTAAAAGGAGATTGGGAAACTAAGGAAATTGGAATGAACAGAATTCGATAAAAAACAATTTCCTTCTTCATTTTTTCTTCATTTCTCTCATTTTCTGGTGTCTAAGATCCTACATTGGTAACAGTATATCTACATTTAGGACTTTATTGCACCAACCCACTATGGTACTACAGTCATGTTATTGTAAAGAATAGATGCATATTGAGTAAAGCAGATTCAATTGTGTCAATTTCAGATCCCCTATGCTGATAAAGGCATACAGTGGGGGAGATGCTTTTGATGGCCTCTTGGGAAACCGAGGCCAGTAAATTAATAAATGTCAGAGGCTTTGCACCACAATAGAATCCATTGTGAAGGCTATTGAAGGCCTTTACCTCCCCTCAGTCCCCTTTTCTTCAGCAACCTGACCCACCTTTGCTGCAATGTGAGTCTTCCTGGTTGCTTTGGGGCCAGGTAGTATTTTTCTTTCCAAGTTTTTTTTCCTACCCCACACTGTTTGCAAAAGGATTGGTTAATTGGATTCAGGTGATATCTTAAATAGTTGGCCATTAGCAGGTGATGGAGGAGTAATACAAATTTTGTGAGTACCCATGGCACATACACACACACCTCTTTGGGTGGAAGAGTGATACCTAGAAATGCCTCCTTATGTCATGTTATTAGAGAGGCAGGAAAAGAGACTTTCTTTGGGTGAGCCAAAAAGGAATGCTGGGAGCTGTAGTTCAGCAACATCTGGAGAGGTGCACAATTCCCATTCCTGCTATAGTGCAGCTCAGTAATACATCCAACCTATAATAATAATAATAATAATAATAATAATAATAATAATAATAATAATAATAATAATAATAATAACTTTATTTTTATACCCCGCCTCTATCTCCCCAAAGGGGACTCAGGGCGGCTTACATGGGGCCAAGCCCGAATAAAAACAATAGCAATATAAAACACAATAGAAAAAAAACATGCACAATTATAAAAATTTAAACATTAGCCAATAAAAACAAATGGCAAGAACTAATAAAAACATGGATTAAAATGGAGAGGTTGTAAAAGTAGACTGGGTAAGGTGCACCATATAAATATTGTAAACATGAGGTGACTGATAAAGTGCTGCAAATTCTTGGAAGTGCAAATTGGGATGGGAATAGACCCTGTGTCTATATCAAGTTGACATAGGTAAAAAGTGCAAAAACCTAGTAGGCTTCTGATGTGTTAGATTTTAATGCCCATCATTCTGTAGCAGTGTGATCATGAAAACAATGGGGATGCTAGCGTAAAGTCTCTGGAGATGAGCAAAGTAGAAAGGACTGGCCTAAGTCTTTTGATCAATCAGTCTATTGAATTCAGTGTAGGCTAACAGTGGCATTCACACACATATATCCAGAATCAAGCCTTGTTGATTTCACATAGGTCTAACTCATGGTGGAAGCTTCTTTGTTGGAAGCTTTTAAACAGAGTCCGGATGTGCTTTGATTTGATTGTTCTTTTCCTGTATGGCAGGGGGTTGGACTGGTGGTATCTGCCAGCTTTATGATTCATGGAAAAATCTAGGGCTACAGTTTCTCTTCTAACACTGTCACAAGAAAAGCAAGGTGTCCTAGTAGGACTCCTATGCCTGAGCCATTTGCCCTTCTCCTAGTAGTTAACTCAAGTATTGTAGAATCTTAAAATCTTAGAATTAGAAAATCACAAGGGCCATTCAGCAATAAAAAGCTAAAGCACAACTAAAATATTCCCTTCTAACCTCTGTTTAAAGATGTCTAAAGAAAGAGAGTACACCATACCACCAGAAAGCTCTTATAGGAAAGTAGTTTTTCCTCTTGTCTAGGTACGAATGATTTGCCAGTTCTTAATGTCATCATCATAGTATTTGGACTGTCTAGTCTGGGAAGAAACATTGAAGGGATTTTCTGCCTCCTGTGCCAAAATAACTTGCCTGGCTTTGGGTATCTTGAATTCGGAAACTGAAGGGTGACACTGATTTCACAGCCTCAAGCAGCAAAACACCTGGCCCAAACTTGCCATCCCTTCTTTTCAACAGAGCAATTATATTTTAGTCTCCCAGCATGGGAAACGTGTTGCCATCTTGTTCAGGAATAGCTTGTCATCTCACCTGTGCCAAGTTCCCTTCCAGCAAATAAAACAAGTCCATTTTAAAAACCCATTTTGGAACAACTACCAGCTCATGCCTCATTTGCACTCGGCTGACCGTACGCCATTCGGCATCTGTTCCAAGCAGAGTCGTACTGTATCATTTTCACATTGTGCCTTTCGACTGAGAATAGCGCTATTTGTCCGGTGAAATGGTCTGGTGTTCAGCACCATTAGCACTCATAGCGATAGGTAAATAATGACGCATGAGAGACCATTACGATGAGAAATAGACAGACGTACTTAGTGTAACTGCTTGAAACCCTCAAGCGAGTGTCTGCTTAGATTTCAGCTGGTGGCTTAGACCCTGACTGGATGTCAAAGGACAGAAAAGTTTGCATTTGCTTTCTCATCCCAAGCGAATGGCAAAGCGGAAAATGAGATTCTGTTCACAGATCATATTTCTTAATATTCTGGTCTGAATTCTCTTGGCTAGTCCCAGGAACAGTAGACTATTTAAGTCAGCCATTCAATTTTGAGTCCATATGTAGGTAAATCTGATTTAATACATGGGCCTACTTTAATATGATTTAAGTCTCTGTTTGCAGACCCTTTGTATCATTTACAGTAGTCTTTCCATTTTTCCTGGGATTCCCATAAAAGTGGGAAAAATTATGATTATATCCAGGGAGAAAATGAGGTGCCATCACTGCTGTCCCCAGGGAAGAGTATCCACTATGGTTCCAGGGAAGACTCTGCAGATCCCAGCTCCTTTCCCACTTTCTAATTGCTACAAGTCTGTCTGGAAGGGAGAACCCAAGGGGAAGAGAATGGCATGGCAAACAAGAAAAAGAGGAACTGGCCCTGTGCATACTTGCAACTTCATGTGATCTGGTGAATTCAGGTTATCCTAATCTTCCTGTGTCCTATATGTTCCTGTTCCCTCTGGTGCCTCCCTTCTTTTGCCCAAGGAAACAGATATTCATAGAACACATGAAAAGTAAGAGGAGCCGGATCTGCGGAGTAAGCAAAATGGCACACCAAGCTGGCTCCTCTTCTTCATCTGTGCCGTGAATGTCTGTTTTGCCCATGATGTGTACTCTGCACCTGTGTGCATATGTAACTCTATATCTGCAACCTGGAACTGAATGCTAATGTTCCATATTAGGCAGAAATCATTTACTGCTTTCGTAGGGAAACTAAGGTAAAGGTAAAAGTTTTCCCCTGACATTAAGTCTAGTCATATCCGGTTGGTGCTCATCTCTATTATGTCTAGTTATGTCCAACTCTGGGAGTTGGTGCTCAACTCCATTTCTAAGCTGAAGAGCCAGCATTTTCCATAGACACCTCCAAGGTCATGTGGTCAGCATAACTGCATAGAGCACCATTACCTTTCCTCTGGAGCAGTACCTATTGATCTACTCACATTTGCATATTTTCAAACTGCTAGGTTGGCAGAAGATAGAGAAACTACATGAACAAAAAAAAAAAGTGAACTCACCTCAGAGCCCATGCTGGCTGCCTCATAATGTATGCAAATTTCTGATGACTATATTGTGTTTCCTTGCCTTATTCTGCCTTAGTTATACTTTAGACAAAGTCAGGTATTACTCTGGTGTTTGCTGGAAACTCCAGAGAATCCTGGGTTACATGGATCCTGGATTTCCAAATGAATTGCAGAATTTGGTAAGCACCTGGATTCCCGAAGTCCTAATAATAATCATCATCATCATCATTTAATTACTTATTAATCGCCCTCCATCCACGATGCTCTAGGCCAGGGGTCCTCAAACTTTTTAATCCGAGGGCTGGTCCACAATCCTTCAGACTGTTGAGGGGCCGGATTATCATTTGAAAAATATATACAAACAAATTCCGATACACACTGCACATGTCTTATTTGTAGTGCAAAAACAAGAACAATGAAAGAACAATACAATATTTAAAAATAAAAACAATTTTAACCCAACATACATTTATCAGGATTTCAATGGGAAGTGTGCTCCTGCTTCTGGCCAATGAGATAGTCAAGTTAATTAGGATTGTTGTTGTTGTTGTGTGCCTTCAAGTCATTTCAGACTTTGGGCGAGCCTAAGTCTAAAATGTATTTATTTATTATTTATTTATTTACTGCATTAATTTACTACATTTGTATCACGCCCTTCTCACTCCAAAGGGGATTCAGAGTGGCTTACAAATTATATGTACATACAATATATTATATTATTAGCATAGCACAATATTAGCATTATATATTACTATATTGAACTATACCTCTATACTGTAATATTATTAGTAATATTATATGTAATATAAAATATATAATTAATATTATTATATGGTATTATTATTAGTGTTATATTGTATTACATTATAATATTATTATATTTATATTATATTATATATATTATATTATATTATAAAACTGAGGGCGGGGGCCAGGTAAATGACCTCGGAGGGCCGCATCCGGCCCCCGGGCCTTAGTTTGGGGACCCCTGCTCTAGGCGATTTACAAGATAAAATTGTAAAGGATAAAAATACATACATACAAATATTGATAAAATATTTATCATGCAACACTCACCACTATGCAACACTGTTTCTTTATGCATTTCAGAGGCAAGTAAATGCAATTTATGTATGAAAAAAGGCCAGAAAACATGGGCCACTCCTTGATGCTGTTGCAATTAAAAGTTTAAATTCCAACTTCATACACAAGTTTTATTTTATATGTCCAGTCTTAAGTAAAACATTTAAAACTTCTTTTATTCCTGCTGGATGGTAACTGAGTGGTATTTTTATCCAAACAGCAGGATACTTTTAATGTAAGATGTCTACAGGAAGAAAATAATTGCTTATCATAGAAGGAGTGACAGTAAGGAGAAGAGGATATTATTAAAATAAGTGAATGCAGCAGACAATGGGAGACCTCTGGTAGGGTTCTTTGATATCCCCACCACTGCCACCTCTTACTTAAATTAGAGGTCTAGATTTTACTATTGTCCCAAAATGAAAATCCCTATTTAATTTGAGTAATTTAATTAGCAGGTTTCAAAATAGAGTGTCTGGGGTTTATATTTCATGAAGTCAGTGATGCTAAAGCGAAATGGGATTGGAATGAGCTGTGGATTTATTTTCATTTGACAATCAAAGCGCCAAATGAATTCCACAAAACTATCAAGTAATTAAAGCCTTCTTGAAGGTCTGCAAGAAGAAGATATTGTTGGAAAAACTGTTTATATGAAAGAATTGGGTACTACTGATGTTATGAGGAATAGCCACCCCATTCTCAAAAGCTTCCATAGAAATCATTGTCCTTTGTTTCAATGTTACTTATTTTCACGTATGGACAGATACAGCTTTGTTGATGAAGAGGATGTGCTCTCCCTCCTGCTCATTTTAGCAGAAAAATTGACACTAAAGGCAGAAACAACATAGACAGCATAGGGATTGGTTGTTGCTCTGTGCCTTCGACTTGTTTCCAGCTTATTGTGACCCAAAGGCAAACCTATCGGGGATTTCTGGGGCTTCAATCACTCAAGGTCACCCAGTGCATTTCCATGGCCAAACAGAGATTCAGATCCTAGTCTCTATAGAGTTGCAGCCCAGCATTCAAACCATTACGCTACACTGGCTCTCAGGGATAGGGTGAGTAGTTCAGTATGTTTCAGCAATAATTTTTATAAAACTAATACAGTAGAGTCTCACTTATCCAACATTCATTTATCCAATGTTCTGTATTATCCAACCAAGTCTGCCTTTTAGTAGTCAGTGTTTTTGTAGTCAATATTTTCAATACATTGCGATATTTTGGTGGTAAATTCGTAAATACAGTGAATACTACATAATGTTACCATGTATTGAACTGCTTTTTCTGTCGATTTGTTGTAAAACATGATGTTTTGGTGCTTAATTTGTAAAATCATAATGTGATTAGACATTTAATAGGCTTTTCCTTAACCTCTCTTTATGATCCAACATGTTTGCTTATCCAACATTCTGCCAGCCCATTTATGTTGGATAAGTGAGACTCTACTGTATGCATGTATGAAGTGAAACAATCAGGCAAGGTCAGCCTTGCACAAAGAAAGACACACTTTTGAATCCTTTTGAAACCACTTAAAACTTTCCAAAATGAATCTAGGGATATGTTGTTTCCTTTAACCAGATTACACTTTTCTTACTATTTCCATTTTTGGTCCAAACATATAGATTTATTTTTTAAAATGCTTGGAGTAGCTGGTAAAACAGGCCTATCTTTCCTTCCTTTTCGCTTGCCATTGTAGGTGTTTCTGTTGACATTAGAACAATGGTTCTCAACCTGTGGGTCCCCAGATGTTTTGGCCTCCAACTCCCAGAAATCTTAACAGCTGGTAGACTGGCTGGGATTTCTGGGAGTTGCAGAAGTTAGAACAGGGCACCTGCAAAGGCCAGAACTCTGTGGCCAGGTAAAAGCAGCAGCAACACTGGCAGTGACTCAGGAATGAACTATACCTACTTTCCTTGTGTTGATGAGAGCAAAGAAAGGTAATGGCACCAGAGTCCCATCACAGCAGCAGATTGGTCTGCATGGAACCTGGCCCTATTGTTCAGGCTGCCTTGAGTCCCCTTTGGGGAGATAAAGCAAGGAATAAATAATAATAATAATAATAATAATAATAATAATAATAATAATAATAATAATAATAATAGATACTTTAGAATTTACAGCAAACTCCAAAGTATCTCCTGACTTTGCCCGAAGTGGAGCAAAGTCTGTTTAACTCTGAAAAAAATCATGATAGAATTGAAATGAATAACCAGAACTGAATCTGAGGTGAGTCTGGGTTTTCTTGCCTGTGTAGACTTGCTCAAAGACCTTTTTGTTTAAACAGGCTTAATGCATAAACCTGCAGAAAGGATCTGCATTGTCTACACTGCAGAATAAATGCAGACAGTAGCTTTGCAAGATCTTTAGCCTTCTCTGCCAAAAAGTGCTGGATGGTTTCCAAACCACAATTGCTAGCATGTCACAGCATTTAGCCCTGGCAGTTACAGTGGTATCATAGTGCATTCATTCTACAGTGTAGATGCAGCCTTAGTGCTTCTTGAAGATGCTAGTTTCCCAAGGTGAAGGAACTGTTGCTTTGCCACAAATAAACAGGCTTAATACATAAACCTGCAGAAAGGAATAAACCATGAAAATAAGCAAAATCATTACGAGTATTTTAAAAAAAAACCTCTAGAATCATGACAGTAAATAAAGAACAACACTCAGAAGACAGGGGAATTCCAGACAGGAAACAATCAGGGCCAGTTAACATCTCCCAACAAAGGATTCCCCCAGTCAGGAAACAGCCAGGCTTTGAAGCTGTCAGGCTATTTGATGGCCAATTCAAAAAATTCATATTTGCCTCAGGGTGACAAGAGTTCTTTCTCCCACCTTGAACATTTCACAGATATATAAACCTCACTTACGGAGTTTCCAGCACCTTACAACCTCTGAGGATGCTTGTCATAGATGTGGGCAAAACATCAGAAGAGAATGCTTCCGGAACATGTCCATACAGTCCCGAAAACTCACAGCAACCCAGAGATTCCAGCCATGAAAACCTTCAACAACATAAAGATTTAACTGTTGTGTTTTTAGACCTTTTATTGATTATTGTTGTGAGCTGCCATGCATTCCACTCTGGGAGGAAGGTAGCATACAAATAAAATAAAATCCCATTGTCAGTCAGTTCTGTGTGACTGTGGGTATTAATTCCAATCTGCTTAAGATGTGCTATTGGCAAAAGTCACATAAATCCTAAGAGACATATGTATTCAGAACATGTGTGAATTTATTCTTCTGCTCTGAATGCATCCCTGGCAACAGAGCCATTGTGCCTCTAGAAAGGACTTTTGGGTGATGGAGAAAGCAGGAAACAGAGAAACAGCAAGCCCATGGGATTATTAAAGAATGCTGCCATGCATTACCTGTGTGTAATTCATACTGATGGATATAGATTTGAGTGGCATAATGCATTTGCGGACAATTGCACTATTCATGTTTTTTATTATTCTTTTAAATAGCTTGCTTTTTCTAATTAATGGAAGAATGAACTGATTTAAATACTGTGCCATTTGAGTGCAGATGATTTTAGAAAAATAGCTGTTTCTCTTGCTAATGCAACACAGACAAATCACTTATCATTTGAAAACCCATCAATACTTTCCGCCTGAATTGAGATATATATTGATTGGTTCCAACGTGTCCATAAGCCATAAAAACAAAACAAACCCAGAAACCCCTGCCTTTTAGATGAGATAACAGCAATGGGAAAATCTGCTGTTGATTTAAAAAAAAACATTTTAAACTGTGATTAATGAAGCCATTGATTAATTCCAATGATCCATTAATTATTTGGTTTCCAGCCTTTATGAATATAGGGAACAAAGACATTCTCATCCAAATGTCAAGCAAGGTTTTTGGAAGGAAGATGCATGAGATGCAATTAGCTACTGTTTAAAATTGAGTTTGAGAGTAGAATTTTGTTTTTCCCTTTATTTTTCCCCCTCCAAGTCAATCACTTTTATGTTATTGCACTTTTTGCTTGATGGATCACCACCTTTTACATCCAGTCCAGCAGTTGATATCAGCTCTCTTTCTCCTTTGCAGAACAGCACAACAAAATTCAAAAGGAAAACAAGTTGGAAACTTTCAGGAAACAAAGTCCAATTCCTTCCCTTCCCTTGTCCTCTCTGTGATTTGGGATTGGAAGTATAGATGCCACTACTTGGAGGGAGATTAGGGTTGTTTGGAACTGAGAAATCACCCTGTTTAGCTTTTGGTCATATCCAGGCTTTCTGAATGTCAAGTTCTTTCTGTTCTAAATATTTGACACAGCAAATCTGAAAAAAGTTCTTTAAAAAACAGACTGAATTTTTCCTCCTATTTGCAATGGTAATAGTCTATAGACAACACATCAATTCTCAACATGGACAGGGCCATTTTGTCTCTTTCTGACTTAAATTATATGTACAGCAAACTTCAGGAAAAAGAAAGAGAAAATGGTAAAGAAAAAGAAAAAACAGTACTGTGGGAAATCAGGATACAAATTTTGATCATCCACTGGGAAGGTGATAATCTTAGCCTGATAAAATGGAAGGAAATTTCCAATGACAATTGACCCTAAAATGACATTTCTGGTGTTAGGAGTGCATGACCTTTCCAGGTTCACCCAGAAGGCTTTTGTGGCCAAGTGAGGATTTGAGCCCTGGTCTCCAGAGTTATAATCCAACACTCAAATTGTTACATCACACTGACTTTCTCCTTTGGGATCCTTTCCACTATTTCTTTCTGCTATTTCCAAGTCAGTGATTTTCAGATTGACATATAAAACTGATCTGGCATGTTTGCATGCTTTGATCTGTGAGAGTTTCAATTCTGGTGTTGAGCGAGGAAATCTGTAGTGCTGCTTGTTTCATATTCCTGATCCCTGGTGCTTCCAGAATAGGTTAATTTCTTTTCTAGGCTAGTGGCCTGTCAAGACTTATTCATGGCATGGTCATAAACTTAAATGGCAGAATATAGTTAAGGCTGATCAAATGGAAGGCAAAGGTGCTCCATAATCCAGGGCAGTGGCAGATGGGATAAAGGGAGGAGCTTTCTTTTCCTTCTGGCATGATTGACCTGTGCCTGTATTATCCTCTCTCTCATTCCAAAGTCTGGACAGTTGCAGTTGGGAGGGAGGAAGGTCCTTTCATGTGCTTCTAGATCAGTGTTTCTCAACCTGGGGTCCCCAGATGTTTTTGGCCTTCAACTTCCAGAAATCCTAACAACTGGTAAACTGGCTGGGATTTCTGGGAGTTGCAGATCAAAAACATCTGGGGACTCCAGGTTGAGAACCATGGTTCTAGATCTAGGCATGAAGCTTTGTGTTTTAGAAATAAACTTGAATAGGCTTTTCATGATGATCTGTTCTGTTTCATTGACTTTTAAACTGTTTCCTAATATATTTTTTATATATATACTGTATATACTCGAGTATAAGCCTAGTTTTTCAGCCCTCTTTTTAAGACTGAAAAAGCCCCCCTTGGCTTATACTTGGGCAAGGGTCCTGGTTGGCTTATAGTTGGGTCAGCTTATACTCGAGAATATATGGTACATGTATTATTTTTCTCTATTATTATTGGTATTATTACATTTATTATTTTTCTCTATTATTGTTGCTACTATTACATTTATTTTACTCTATTTTTATTATTATTAATAATACATTTATTATTTCACTCTGATATTATTATTGCATTTATTATTTTACTCTATTTATTATTACATGTATTATTTCCTGTATTATTATTATTTATTATTATTATTTATTATTATTACATGTATTATTTTACTCTATTATTATTAAAAGGATACATAAGCACATTTACATCGAAGAAGATGAGAATAATGATTTGATCAGAGTTGGGCAGTCTTATCTTAAATTTCAGCTTTATGTAAATATTCAAAAACATTTAACCCACTGATGCCTCAATTAATGTAATTTTATTGGTATCTATTTTTATTTTGAAATTTACCACCCTCGGCTTATACTGGAGTCAATGTTTTCCCAGGTTTTTTTGTGGAAAAATTAGGTGCCTCGGCTTATATTCGGGTTGGCTTATACTCAAGTATATATGGTAGTTTTGAATTGTTTTATTATTATTTTTAAATTAGTTGCAAGCCACATTGAAACACTTTAGCAGGGGGAAATTAAGATGATGATAATGACAATGATGAGAAGTAAACAACAGAAATATCACTAAATTAAGCCCTTTACAGTCATCATTCTCAGCATGCATGCAATGACAATTGCACAATTTACAGCTCTTGGTGTGCATACACTGCACATTACGAAATGATGAAAAAAATGGTCTGCTTTTGTTTTGTACTTATTCAAGTCAAGTTCATTCTTTGAACTAATGGGACTACTTGACATATTTCACCCATCCCCAAGTGTGAAGTCAAGGCTGAAATTCACATCACATTAGTGATGTCCAAACGATGGCTTGAGATGTGCAATTGACCTAGCTCACAGTTGGTTAGTTTCCAATCCATTAGTTCACAACTCACATTTTTCACTTCATTACTTCACAGTTTGTTGGTTTATAATTTTCTGTCTCTTACAATCAGCTTAGGTGTTACACCTGAGGGAGGTTAAACAAAGGTCAGGTGGGTGTAATTAAGCTATTGGTGGGAAGGAAGCAGGTAAAACAGCAGAAACAAAAAATGTAGCCATTTTAGACAACGGTTTAACACTAGGGAAGATGCTTCAGGAAGCAAGGGGCAAGGCTACACAGACACAAAAATCCAGACTATCATTGAATGCACTGCTACTGCTCCCACAGCATCTGTCTACTTCTAATGAATATTATGGTTTTTTTTAGAATTATACCAATGTTGTCTTGCATTGGGCAAAGCCTGGGGGTACTCTAGAGCTTGCTGGAAACTCCAAAGTATGTGGATTATAACCTGTGTGACTACCACGTCTACTCCATGAAGCTCTATCCTTCTTCCTTCCTTCTTGATAGTCACACAGGGCTATCTACTGATGTCAGAATGGGGTACCCAAAATGGGTAGGGAGCTGAAGCTGAGCTCCATGACTGGCTACGGAGAGATAACACCAACACAGAGGGTGAGATGATGGCCTTGGCTTGGTTGCACTATATGGAAAGTAATCCAATGGCATAGCAGCTGTGGCCAGTGTAGACTCAGCCAAGAAGAGCTTATATCTGTAAGACTACATAGTTTGGAACATGAATTGCAATTTGAAAGACTAAGTAGTAATGATGTTCTAGATTCCGTTGTTAATTCTAACAAGAATGGACCCATTAAGTGAATGGAAAAATGGTTATTCAAAAGTCGATACCTGGCTGGCATTTCATTAGTGGCTTACATATGTGTACATGTGTGTTGTACTTTTTGATCATGGTGTAATTAAAGGTAGTCAGTCAAAGGTTACAGAGCCAGACTTAACATGCACTGCCATTCTGCATGTGGATCCATTGTTCATTGGACAAGCAGTTGTGCACTGAGCGAGCATTGCAATTATGCATTTCACAGTTTGCACATTCAGTCATGCAGTGTGGCACAGTACAGCAACATATTGGGAGAAAAACAGTATGTAAATCAAATCAATGTACTAATCCAGACTTATCCCATAATTTTATGAGTGCGGAGTCACATTCCACCTCCTTGATCTCAGCTCTTAATCAAGGTATTGATTTGATTAGACTTTTATAGATCAGAAAAGAAACTGAGTTCAGGCCGATATTCAATAATATAATAGGCCTTTTTCTACTTAATTTTAAAGGTTGTTTGGGGGAATTTTGACAAATCCTTTTACATCTCATTCTCTGATCAATCCGAAGTGCGTCTTCCTCCCACCCAAAGGTAAATAAAAGCAATGAGTAATGCAAAAAGTAACTTGGCATAATGACCATGGTTAATTAGTTTTACACTATAATAAATAAAGGAAATTAATTATTTAAAAAATAATTTTCTGAAAAAAAAGAAGGAAGTTTCTTAATAAGTTATGTTTGTCTAGTTCAGTTGTTCCATGCTTTGGTCCTCCAGATATTTTGGATTTCAGCTCCCAGAAGTTTCAGCAGACTTGGCAAACAGTCAGAAATTCTGAGAGCTGAGTTCTAAAACATCTGGAAAACCATGTTTGGAAACAGTTGGCTCTATTTTAAGTCATGGATACCTCTGCAGTTGCTCTTCATGACTTACAAAATTCTCTCCCTGATATCCACATGATAGCCTCCTTAAAACGAACATCAATTAACCCATGAAGAAACAGTGTAGGATTGGCAAAAAAATCCACCTAGAACATGGGGCGGGGGGGAATCCTAACTGGCCCAAGAAGCAACCTAAGAAGTACACTGTTTGCAAGTGGGAGAGTGGGTCAGCGCTAAATCAAAGAATGAACTTCTGGGGCAGAGCTTCTTGGCTAGATTATCTCTGCCCCTGAAAAATCATCCCAACTGGGACTATTTCTTTGTTCTCTTCACTGGAGGGAAGAAAATCGGTGTACCCACCTAGCAAGAGGGGAGGGGACATCTAAATATCTCAGAGAAAGGAACTGGCAAAGTCACATGTGAGTATTAGTTGCCTAAAAAACCCTAAAAAATTAATTGGATCACCATAGGTTATCAAACAACTTGAAGGTACATACTAATTTCATTGAATAGTTCACTCTTGGCTTACATGATGGTGATTTATGCAATTCAAATTAATTCAAAAGCAGCAGAGATCTTTGGGTTGTTAAAAACACGCTGGACCTTGTTTTTATTGTGGACGGTGGGACAGTCATAGAATCATAGAATCATAGAATCATAGAATAGTAGAGTTGGAAGAGACCACATGGGCCATCTAGTCCAACCCCCTGCTAAGAAGCAGGAAATCGCATTCAAAGCACCCCCGACAGATGGCCATCCAGCCTCTGCTTAAAAGCCTCCAAGGAAGGAGCCTCCACCACAGTCGGGGGGAGAGAGTTCCACTGCCGAACAGCTCTCACAGTGAGGAAGTTCTTCCTGATGTTCAGGTGGAATCTCCTTTCCTGTAGTTTGAAGCCATTGTTCCGTGTCCTAGTCTGCAGGGCAGCAGAAAACAAGCTTGCTCCCTCCTCCCTATGATTTCCCTTCACGTATTTGTACATGGCTATCATGTCTCCTCTCAGCCTTCTCTTCTGCAGGCTAAACATGCCCAGCTCTTTAAGCCGCTCCTCATAGGGCTTGTTCTCCAGACCCTTAATCATTTTAGTCGCCCTCCTCTGGACGCTTTCCAGCTTGTCAACATCTCCCTTCAACTGTGGTGCCCAAAATTGGACACAGTATTCCAGGTGTGGTCTGACCAAGGCAGAATAGAGGGGGAGCATAACTATTCTGCCTTGGTCAGACCACACCTGGAATACTGTGTCCAATTTTGGGCACCACAGTTGAAGGGAGATGTTGACAAGCTGGAAAGCGTCCAGAGGAGGGCGACTAAAATGATTGGAAGAGCAAAATATTCTTCCATTGTCATGGTCTGACCATCATCTGATCTGTGTAAGTTTCGCCATGACTTCTAACCTCCGCAGGGGTGGTGGACCCACTAAGATGGTCCGACCCAGGAGGCTGATGGATCCGGATGGACTCCTGAGGTCTCTTGGGGATCTTCCTGTTCTGGAGACTGGCGATCCTGTCGATGTCCTGGCTGATTGCTATAATAGTGAGCTGGCAAGGGCATTGGACATGATCGCTCCCGAACGTCTCCTCTCGCTGCGTAGAGCCACGTTGACCCCTTGGTTCACTGAGGAGCTGGCTGTGATGAAGCGTGCGAGGAGGGGACTAGAGTGCATCTGGAGGAAATCTCAGGACGTGTCCGACCAAGCACGGGCTAAAGCCGCTATTAAGGCTTACTCCATGGCTTTGCGAGCAGCCAGGAAAGCTTTCACGACCGCTCGCATAGCGTCTGCGGCCAATAGGCCATCTGAGCTGTTCCGAGTTGTGGGAGAGCTCCTGTGGCCTCCTGAGGCCCAGGGGCTCCCCGATGACTTGGCAGCCAGGTGCAGCGATTTCGCGCACCATTTTGCAGGCAAAGTTGCTCAGATACGCCGTGAGTTGGACTCCAGTTTAATTGTAGTTCCAGCGGAGGTAACTGAGGTACCTGTCTGTCCGATTTTGTGGGATTCTTTCCGGCTTGTTCTTCCTGATGACGTGGAGGGGTTTCTTGGGTCTGTGAGGGCTACCACTTGCGCTCTGGATCCTTGTCCCTCTTGGCTGGTCAAGCTGGCCAAAGAGGGGTTGTTGGATTGGTTTGTGGCTATAATAAATGCCTCTTTGGGCCAGGGGTCAATTCCATCCTGCTTTAAGCAGGCAGTAGTAAAACCGCTTCTAAAAAAGTCCTCGTTAGACCCATCTGTATGTAACAACTACAGACCAATTTCCAACCTCCCATTTTTGGGCAAGGTTCTGGAGCGGGTGGTTGCCACGCAGCTCCAGGAGTTCCTCGATGACACTGATTTTCTGGACCGCTCGCAGTCTGGCTTCAGGTCTGGGCACAGTACCGAGACGGCTTTGGTCGCCTTGGTGGATGACCTCCGCAGGGAACTGGACAGGGGGAGTGTGACCCTGCTGGTTCTCTTGGACATCTCAGCGGCTTTCGATACCATCGACCATGGTATCCTTCTGGGACGGCTCTCTGGGATGGGGCTTGGTGGCACTGTTCTGCAGTGGCTCCGATCCTTCCTGGAGGGCCGTTCCCAGATGGTGAAGCTGGGGGACACCTGCTCGGACCCCTGGCCTTTGACCTGTGGGGTCCCGCAAGGGTCTATTTTATCCCCCATGCTTTTCAACATCTACATGAAACTGCTGGGAGAGGTCATCCGGAGTTTTGGAGGGTGTTGCCATCTCTACGCAGATGACACACAGATCCACTACTCGTTTCCATCTGACTCCAAGGAAGCCCCTCGGGTTCTGAACCAGTGCTTGGCCGCTGTAGCGGACTGGATGAGGAGGAACAAGCTGAGGATCAATCCTGACAAGACAGAGGCCCTCCTGGTCAGTCGCTCGTCGGATCGGGGTATTGGGTGGCAACCTGTGCTGGACGGGGTTGCACTCCCCCTGAAATCACAGGTCCGCAGTTTGGGGGTCCTCCTGGATTCAGCGTTGACGCTTGAGGCTCAGGTGTCGGCGGTGGCCAGGAGGGCTTTCGCACAACTCAAACTTGTGCGCCAACTGCGACCATACCTCGTGAAGTCTGACTTGACCACGGTGGTGCATGCCTTAGTTACCTCTAGACTGGACTAATGTAATGCGCTCTACGTGGGGCTTCCCTTGAAGACGGCCCAGAAATTACAATTGGTCCAACGCTCGGCCGCCAGATTAATAACGGGAGCGAGTTACAGGGAGAGATCTACTCCCCTGTTTAAGGAGCTCCACTGGCTGCCGTTCATTTTCCGGTCCCAATTCAAGGTGCAGACCATCATTTATAAAGCCCTAAACGGTTTGGGACCCACCTACCTTCGTGACCGTATCTCCTACCATAAACCTGCCTGATCTCTTCGATCATCAGGGGAGGCCCTCTTGTCGCCACTGCCTTTGTCTCAGGCCCGCCTTGTGGGAACAAGGGAGAGGGCCTTTTCTGCTGTGGCCCCCCGTTTATGGAACTCACTGCCCATTGAGATCAGGCAAGCCCCCACTCTTTTAGCCTTTAGGAAAGATTTAAAAACATGGCTCTTCCGGTGTGCTTTCGGAGAGTAACTGTTATATACCTCCTTTGTTACTCCCCCCAACATCTACCCTCTAGACTGTTTCACTATCTCATGTCCCTGCTCCCCATGGTTTTATTCTTATCTCTTCTTACCCCGAGTTTTAACTTTGTGTCCATGCGGCCCGCCCTTGTTATGTTATGTTGCTTTTGCTTTGATTTTGTTCTATACTGTGCATTGTTATTCTTGTATTGTTTAATTGTATTTTGATATGTTGTTTTTATATTTTGTTATATTGTACTGTATTGGGCATGGCCCCATGTAAGCCGCCCCGAGTCCCCGTTGGGGAGATGGTGGCGGGGTATAAATAAAGTTTTTTTATTATTATTATTATTATTATTTGGGCTGTATGGCCATGTTCAAGAAGTATTATCTCCTGACGTTTTGCCCACATCTATGGCAGGCATCCTCAGAAGTTGTGAGGTGTCCGTGTAGCCTTGCCCCTTGCTTCCTTATACCTCACAACCTCTGAGGATGCCTGCCATAGATGTGGGCGAAATGTCAGGAGAGAATACTTCTCGAACATGGCCATACAGCCCAAAAAACACACAACAACCCGGTGATTCTGGCCATGAAAGCCTTCGACAACAGCCAATACCTTTTCTGGCAAAATGGCTTCTTCAGAAAGAATGAAAAAAACCTTATATAACCCTACCCAATAACTCTCATTCTAAAGTGAGTGAGTTGGTGGTAGAATCTTTGGTTAGCATCATAAATCTAAACAGCAAAGAAAGCAAAGATGGGATTCCTTTGTGTATGTGTGCCATCTTCAATTAAATTATGATATTAAGTTGGCTGCAACCAGAAGCCATTAAAGATTTAGTTACCTTCTGTGGTGAACATTAAGAAGCTATTACTCAAATTCTATTTAAACAGTTAAAAGGAATTAAAATGTATAGGAAAGATCATTACATATCACAAGCTAATTTCCCAACACAAGCTTAGCGACTGATAGATTGCTTAAGCCTCTCCAAGGTTTTAGTTCCCCACTCAATAATTTAGAGCCAAGAGCAGGGGGGTTATGTTGATTTATAATTTGTTGCCTTCATTCTCTCTCCCTTTTTTGGCAGAGGGAGAAAACCCATGCTACAGTAATAGGTCTTATTTCACACATTTTATTTGAAGTCATGCTCTTCCTCCTTCAAATTTGATGACTATCAGCGAGGAAACAGCATCAGGTCACCAAAGGCCAGACTGCCTGCATTCACCATCATTTCCTTTTGGCTTTCGGAAAACAATGAGGAAATGTTTTTTCTTGTCCTTCTCCAATTTAGTTATGATGCCCCTGGTGCCTGCCCTTGTTTCTCTCCCAATTACTTCGCTGCATGCCCTGTTTAGTCCTCATTTAATTCAGATGGATAGGAAGATTGGCTGCAAACAGTTCTCTGGGATTGTCCCTTGTTCCATGTCAAAGGTTCTCTCTAGGAAGAAAATGGCAGGCTGCTTCACCCTGCTGAATGCATTTTTTATCTACCATTTCAGAAGTAATGTCTGTTCAGTCACCCCAGGCAAAAAGAAACATAAAGGAGAGGGAATAGGAAACAGTTAACTCCAGACTTGCAAAGACTTCTCTGGAAAGAATTCAAAGCATTCATTCTGATCTATAAAGCTCAACATAAACCCTCTGTTGTAAATTGGTAGGAAGAGCTCCGGTTAATGCCATTTTTAAACCCCTTTTAGAATGTCCCAGGTTTTTCTCCAATTTTCCCACGTTCCCCATTTCTCCTTTACTTACTTCAGTTGCTGAAAACCTGGGCCATGCTGATTTTGCTGTGGACTGTCCCCCAGCCATGGTTGCATGCAATGGATGTGATGGGTGAGAGTCCACATGGTTAATCCAGGCCAAGATCCCATTGACCCTGATGCAGAGGCGGTCCAACCATAAGGCGAAATAGGCATTTGCCTGTGGCGCCATCATCCCGGGGGCACCATCGTCCTGGGAGGAGGGCACCACTCTCCACCTCCTTCTCTTTCGGGCCTTCCAGCGGCCGCGCTGGGCCTTCCGGCCAGCGCAGACCCACCCTCGCACCACGCAAGCCCACCTTTGGGGCCTTCAGAGATTGTGAGGTCTGTAGGAACTTGGAAGCTAGGTATGTGGGGTTTATATATCTGTAGAAGGTCCAGGGTGGGAGAAAGAACTTTTCTTTGAAGCAGGTGTGAATGTTGTAATTAATCACCTTGATTAGCATTTAATGGCCCTGTGGCTTCAAGGCCTGGCTTCTTCTTGCCTGGGAGAATCTTTTTTTGGGAGGAGTTAGCTGTCCCTGATTGTTTACTGTCTGGATTGTTCTTTATTTATTGTTGTTCTTTATTTATTGTCCTGATTTTAGAGTTTTTTTTAATACTGAGGGCTATTTGGGTTATCTAAGTCCACACTGCCCTATATCCCTGTTCAATGTTTAGTGCTAAATTTGCAAATATAGTAATCCCTACATAACATTACCATGTATTGAACTGCTTTTTCTATTGATTTGTTGTAAAACATGATGTTTTGGTGCTTAATTTTTAAAATCATAATGTAATTTGATGTTTTATAGGCTTTTCCTTTATACTTCCTTATTATCCAACATTTTCGCTTATCCAACGCTTTTATTTTTCAGTGATTGGTTTGGGGGGGGCGCCAAAATTCTGTTCGCTTACACTTGAAAAATACCTAGGGCCGGCTCTGGGTACATATAATTGCGAGAACAAACTAAAGTCATCAACTAGTTGTTTTTTTTACTCAGAAAATTGGAAAGATATACATACCACCATCATCACCTTCTGTAAAGCCTGATGGATCATAGAATCACAGAACCAGTGGTGGAACAGACCCCAGGGGCCATCCAGTCCAACCCCATTCTTCCATATCGAAACACACAATCCAAGCAGTCCTGGCAAATGGCCATCCAGCTTCTGCTTAGAAGGAGACTCCAAGAGACTCCCAGGCAGCATAGTCAACTGCTCTTATCATTGGGAAGCTCTTCCTAAAGTTTAGGTGGAATCCCCTTTCCTGCCATTTGAATCCATTGCTCCATATCCTAGTCTCCAGAGCAGCAGAAAAGAAACTCAGCCCCTCTTCAAGGTGACATCCTTTCAAATATGCAAGCATGACTATCAACTTTCTCTTCTTCAAACTAAACATCCAAAGCTCCCTAAACCACTCCTCATAGGGCTTGGCTTCCAGAACTTTAACGGGTTTGGTCTTCCTCCTCTGGACATGTTCCAACTTTTCCATATCCTTCTTGAATTGTGTTGTAGATTGCTGCTTCAAATTCAATTATCTAAAGCTAACTGCATTGTTTTATCTATTTCTGTAAACTGCTCCGAACCAAATTGGGAGTAGCGGTATACAAGTCCAATAAATAAATAAATAAATAAATAAATAAAGAGCCAATCTCCCCAGCTTGTTGGTGTGGTCTCATTCCAGCTGAACCATGCAACACTCAGACTACTACAACATGCTGGGTCCTCTATTTTTATTAGTCTTAATTATATGTGGAATGAAGAATATTAGGATTTTATTTAAAAAATGGGTTCCTTGAGTGTCAGAAATGGATAATTTTGCACCAAAATAAATAAATAAGTAAGTAAATAAATAAATAAATAAATAATACTTCTTGTACCCAGTGCCTTGTGTCTTGAGGTGGCTTACAGCATAGTTAAAACACATAAACAATGTACAAATATGATAAATACACATATTACATGTATTTCTATAAAAGATACATTTTAAACATAAAATAAAAATAGTGCTTTTATGTTTTTGAGGAGAGAGAAAAATTATCTCTTTTGCGAAGATAATGTTATCATCTTTGTACAAAAAATGTGCTTTCTACAGAATTTGTGTATATGTAGAAAACACTGTTTTGCTTAGCTTTTCTGCTGTGAATAGCTCCCAAATTGTGAAAAGGTTATAAAAACTATGAAATGTGCTATTATTTTTTCAGAGTGAGAAAAATAATGTTGGCAAAATTATTAGGAAGTACCGTAGAGTCTCACTTATTCAAGCTTCATTTATCCAGTGTTCTGTATTATCCAACACAGTCTGCCGGTTTTTGTAGTTGCAATGTTTTGATGCTAAATTTGTAAATACAGTAATTACTACATAACATTACTGTGTATTGAACTGCTTTTTTTCTGTCAATTTGTTGTAAAACATGATGTTTTGGTGCTTAATTTGTAAAATCATAATGTAATTTTATGTTTAATAGGCTTTTTTCTTAATCCCTCCTCATTATCCAACATTTTCGCTTATCCAATGTTCTGCCGGCCCATTTATGTTAGATAAGTGAGACTCTATTGTATTTTTAAAAATGGGTTCCTTGAATGTTAGGAAACTCTGATGAGGAAAATCTTAGACGATAGTAAGGCATTTTGTAATTTAGGATTAATTCTGTCCCCCAAATAAACTTTAATGGTTTGAGGGAAGGGAAAATTTGCCGCTTTGTGTTCTGTACAGAAATTCTTTCTCTTTGTTTTGCTGTTTTATGCAAGTTTTATTGCTGAGAAAAAGTCCCGAAGTACAAAGAGTTTACAAAAAAAATGCAATTTTAATTGTTCTGAAAGTGCGAAGAACAATGGTGAAACTATTGCCTTTGAGGAGGAAATTTCTGAGATTTTCTATTTCTGGTCATCACAGTAAAATGTTGGACACAAGTTTACAGTCAACATAGCTTCAAGTACCAAGTAAAATTCAGCAGAGGCTGGATCTGCAATGCCACATAATGCAGTTTGAATCTCCAATATATGATCGGTGTAGACGTATATAATGCCATTTACCTTCATTGAACTGTATTATAAGGCATTGTAGATCCAGAAAGAGTCTGATTTTTTTTTTAAAAAAAGCACTTTCCCCCATCATTTAGATGAGCAAATAGAAACACAGATGCATTTGTTTGGCAGCCTTCCCTCAAAGACATCTCATCTTCTGTTACATTCAAATATGGAAAGGTTCTTAAGCTGGCACATCAGACAATGCTGGAGCAAACTAATGGGATTTTCAATTTGCTTTTCAGCTTGGACCCCTCCTTTTTTTTCCACATTATGTGACTAAATAATTGAAAAAAGTTTTTTTTTTTGCAAATTACAAATCCCAAGGAAGCCCCTGTACACAATAATCAGTTAATTATTCAAAGCTTTCTAGTAGCGTTATCATCAATGCAGTAATTGGAATTTCTTTGGCACTCACTTCGCATTCAGTGATTATATTTCAGGAAGGAGTGGAGCAGGGAGGCTGGCCAGCTAACTAACCATAGATCTCGTTTTCCTCCTTTTTCAAGAAGATGGAGGGAGAAAATGGACTGAAGTCCCATAGAAGATTTCACAAGAATTATAACTATCAAAGCTCCAGTACTTGTTGATCTGCATGCCACTCCAAAATAAAGGAGACATCTATACATTTTAATACAGTAGAGTCTCATTTATCCAAGCTAAACGGGCCAGCAGAAGCTTGGATAAGTGAATATGTTGGATAATAAGGAGGCATTAAGGAAAAGCCTATTAAACATCAAATTAGGTTATGATTTTAGAAATTAAGCACCAAAACATCATGTTTTACAACAAATTTGACAGAAAAAGCAGTTCAATGCACAGTAATGTTATGTTGCAATTACTGTATTTACGAATTTAGCACCAAAATATTTATTTATTTATTTATTTATTTGCATCACTTTTACCCCACCTTTCTCCCCGAGGGGACTCAAAGCGGCTTACAATAAATAGGCAAAAATTCAATGCCTAAAAACAATGTAAAAACAACAATTCATATAAAAAATCTACAAAACAACAATTCATATAAAACAGATAACATTGCAAAATAAAATCACATTATATAAAATTTTAAGTATGCCCAAGATTAGAATCCATTCATCCAGAATCCTCAATAAATCTTTGTTCAGGTCATGTAAAGTCCATGTTCCCATTCATTAAAAGCTTGTGTGCACAACCATGTCTTTAAGGCTTTCCTGAAGCCTAGGAGAGTTGGTATCATGATATATTGAAAACATTGACTACAAAAATGGCTTGGATAATCCAGAAACTTGGATAAGCGAGGCTTAGATAAGTGAGACTCTACTGTATGTGTACTTGTAGTCTTTTGTGTGTTTTAATTATTCTGAAACCTGCCTCAAACCATGAGGAGAGGAGTGTAAGAAATAACATTTTTATTATTATTTCTACTATTACTACTACTATAGTACTACTATATTTTGTAAATCAAGAGGAGAATATTACTAGGGATAGGGAGATCTGTGGCTGCATCTACACTACAGAATTAATGTAGAGTGATACCACTTTAACTGCCATGGCTCAGTGCTATGGAATCATGAGAACTGAGATTAATTGGGGACAAAAGGCCCTTCCACTCAGCCATACAACCCAAAATATCACTGCAGAATAACCCACAATATCTGTTTTGAACTGGGTTATCTGAGTCCACACTGCCCTATATCCCAGTTCAAAGCTGATAATGTGGGATTTTATTCAGCTGTGTGGAAGGTGGCAAAGGTTCCTTCTACACTGCCATATAAAATCCAGATTATGTTATTTTAATTGAATTATATGGCAGTGTAGACTCACATAATTCAGTTCAAAGCAGATAATGTGGATTATCTGATTTGTTAATCTGGATTATATGGCAGTGTAGAAGGGGACGAAGAAAGACAAAGAGATGTGTGTTTCTGGCCATACATCTATCTTCCTCTTTAATGACAAAATTTCCAGGGAAGGCCATATAAGGAAAAAGAAATGAGCAATGTGCATAGGCCCATAGAATCTGTAGTCTCATCTACATTGGCCATATACTGTAATACAGTTTTAAACATAATTGCTGCTAAAAGGCCCTACTCTTGGTCCCACCCCATCTCAAACACATCTGGTGGGAATGAGAGATGGGGCCTTCTCCGTGAGCGTACCTTGCCTCTGGACACGCTTATGCACTCTGGCATATGGAGAGGATGAAGACTAATACCTCCCGACATATATCTTGGTTTAGCTACATTAAGTCTTGTCTATACTGGAATTAACCTCAGCCTGTCAGTTGCTGAAATCCACCTTACCTTTTAATAAGGAGCCAGTTGTTTTAAGTGTTTTTATTCTCGTATTAATTTATATGATGTCTTTATATCTTCTAAGTTTGTTAAATTTGATATTTTTTTTGGTATATTCTTACTGTCATGGTTTGCAAAAGCACTGTGCTGTGTGTATTAACTGGAAAATGGAAGTGCATGAAGCCGATTGGCTGAGACTGCAAAGACCTGGGGATTGATTTGATACTGTTTCTATTCTGCTGCTGCAGAAACAGTTTGGACAAGTTTCAGTGCTGACTGAGTACTGCTGGTGAAGAGAAGCAGTGTACTCAGAGAGGCCTTGCTATTTTGAGGCTTGTTTGCTGCTGAGAAAAGAAGGAGAAGAACCAGGACTCTATTCTTCTCTGAAGCAGATTTGTGGTCTGAGAAAGGACTATTCTTGATGTGAACTTCTGTAGTGATCAGTGGGACCATTGTAAATACTACTTTTTTAACACTTGGAATCAGTAAAGTTCCTGTATTTTTGTTCTGCAAACCTGAGTGGCATGCTATTGTTCTGCAGGTGACTCTGGATTGCGGGCACATGTCATCATCAATCCATAAAACTTCCTTGGTATTAAGTTTACAGTTAGGTTATTTGATATTATTTGATCTGTCTTGTTTTGATGTAATTTGTTGATATGTTTTTTGTTGACATTGAATGTTTGCCATATATGTTGGAAAACACCTTGAGTCCCCTTGGGGAGATAGAGCAGTCTATAAATAAGGTTTATTTATTTATATGTATTTACTTAATAGAATTCAAATTGCAAATGTAAGGAGATTGAAGGGGATGGCATCCTTCCTTGGAGGCTTTTAAGCAGAGGCTGGATGGCCGTCTGTCGGGGGTGCTTTTAATGTGATTTCCTGCTTCTTAGCAGGGGGTTGGACTGGATGGCCCATGAGGTCTCTTCCAACTCTACTATTCTATGATTCTATGATTCTATGATTCTTACGCCTCCCAGTAGGCTCAGGCAAAAGCATATTTCTGTATCCTTTATAAGGTTTTGCATAGTTTTTGCCCTCTTGACCACACTCTGATGTTATTTGGCTACACATATATCCCAGTTTCCTTCTGTGAAACCTTGGAAGATATACCTGGAAGCACTGATAACTGACAGGATGGAATAAAGGCATAAAACTATATTGAAATTTCAACAGGAAATTCACTTCTTTGACCTTAACTCTGTTGCCCTGGGGACCCAGTTTATAGGCTCGTATATTCCTAAGCAAACTGTAGAGGTAATTGTGTGTTTTCTCAGTTATGGCTGAGCAGCCTTTTGGAATTACGTGCCTCTGCAATTAATACAGTCAATATCTCACAGCCATCAATTGAGGCAATTGTCTTCATTAAATAAGGGGAAGGGGAGCTAACCAGAATAGTATGAAATGAGCTGTCTCTTTAATATTTAATATTTCATGGATCACCCTCACAAAAGTAATAAGAGAACTTACATCTTTTCTCTGTAAGATGGGGAAGAGGAGAGATGGAGGAGAGCCATATATAATTGATAGACATTATAATTATCCCTTTTGTTTAAAAAATATTGACTCCAAGAAGGACAATGATAAAATTTTACAGTTAGTCTCATTGCAAGCAGAATGTTTGGCAATACAAAATTGCAGGAAAATGTCATTTGCAAAGAACAGAACTTGAGATGCTTTAGCAAAGGTCTGGAAATTTCACAACCTCAAGGTTTTACCAATTCCATCTGTATTTTCCTCCCATCCTTCTTTTGTGTTAAGTTGTACTGAAATTCAAGCATTTTATACATTTTCTCAATTTGCAGTTAATTGTTCCAATTAACACATTTTTAACTATTATGTACTTTTGCATTACATATCCTCTAATGGTCCAAATTTATCTGGGACAGTCCCAACTAAACCCTTAGTTTTTAAAACAACTCAGTTTTCCCATCCTTCTTCCCTTTGTCCTTGATACAAACTGAATTTTAAGTAAAAAAGTAGCTTGCTCTCACTTAACTTGGAGATGGAAAGAGGAAATAATATAATCTTGTCCTTCCCAGTAGGCTAAGGCAAAAACAAACTGCTGCAGACTGTTAGATAGATGATCCCTGTTAATAGCTCCAACTAATTCCTCATGAATAACTCCTCCATCTTGACCACATTCTGATGTTGCTCAGATATGCATGTTCCAGTTTTAATCTATTAAATATTGCATTGTATGTACTGATATATTAAAATATGTGCATTAGTTTGTGCATTTTTCTGAAATGCCATATAAGCAATGCAAATGTGCAAATGCTCATGTTCAGTTGAACGTTTTCTTCCAAAGACTTAAAAGATGTGGAAAATGTTGCAATAAAACCATCTACTTTCTTGCCCCTTCTCTTTAGATATCGAACTTTTCTATTTTAAAATGTCCAAGTAAAGTTTTAAGTTTCTACCATGCTTTGGGGAGCAATATATAATTAAATTTTAAGACAAAATTCTTTCTTGAAAAAACAATGCCCTCATTTTACCCTGGTTATAACCATGGAATAGATATCAACCATTTGGATTTGCTTTAAGTAACTAGAACTAAATAAGTCTCTGTCTCAATGGTGAAGATAAAAGAATGCCTTTGCCTGGCTCTCTGCTTGATGAATAAGTTGTAGGGGCTGAATCAATTATGCAAAATGAAAGTAATTACTCATATTTGCACAGTGTCTGTAATTATCCAGATCACAGATTGTGGGTTTGGTTTGATGGGAACTTTTTAAAAGTGAAGTATATTCACTTCTAGTACAGAAGTTGATTCTTCCTAGTAAGAATGTACAATGGGGGACATTTGTAGTTCTTATGTATTCCTTAAGCCAGTAATTCCCAAACATGGTCCTCCAGCTATTTTGGACTTCAGTTCCATGCCAAAGGCCAGAAATTCTGAAAATTGAAGTGTAAAACATCAGGACCAAAGTTTAGAAACACTACCCTAAACCAATGAATATATAGGGACTGTAAATGTGAACCAGTTATGGATGTGTAACTCTGTGTTATGCATTTGTAATTTTGATATTGAATAATAATAATGAGAATGATAACGATAACAATGATGATAATAATAATAATAAATGTTATAGACCTATTCAAGCCCAGACAGTCTTTAAGCATGAATTTTAAATGTCTGTCTTTTGTTTTATCTCTGTTTTGTGTGTTTTAATATGAATTTTATAGAGATATGTTTTGTTGTGTAACTTTTATAGAGGTACTTTTTAATGTGTATATTTGTGGTGGTTTTGCCGTATTTATGTGTTTTAATTGTTCTGTAACCCGCCTTGAGCCACGAGGAAAGGTGGGTAAAAAATAAAATAATAATATAATTATAATTATTAGACAGATTATAAAGAAATGCAGGCTTAAAGCTGTGGCAATCTTAAGAGATGGACGAATCAAAGAGAAAGAATGGGAGAGGATTCTGAAACTCACAAATTGGGATTCATTGCCTCTACAAAAAAAATTAGTTCCAACACTATTAGACACTCTGGGAGCAATTTCCAACAGAATGATAGATCATATAAATGAAATTGTCTAGATGGGAATGGGATCATAATATAATTTTAAAAGCATCAGCAGTTAGAATATGCCTCATTATCTGATGATACTTCATTATTTCCTAGATTCTCTGATAGAATCGCAATCACTGATGGCCCCAAACGCCAACTGATAACTTCTGATAGACTGTGAAACCCAAAGATTAGTACTAATAGCAGAGAGCCATTGTGGTGTAGACTTTCTAGCACTGAATTAAAACTCTGGAAACCAAGATTCAAATTTCCACTCAGCCATGGAAACCCACTCTCAGTCCAGAAAACTCTTTAATGGGTTAACTTTAGGGTCACCATAAATCAGGCTGGATCTACACTTCCATGTAATCCGGTTCAATGCACTTAATCTTCATTCTTAAACTGCATTATAAGTCTAGGCTGAGAAACAACATGAAGGCACATAACAACTATTGTTAGTAATAGGGATACTAATTGGGAGAATGGCACAGTATGACTTGGACAATCACGTATGAAACTGAAGCAGTTGCTTGGGAAACCGTTTTTAAAGAACTGGAACTGCAGTCACAATACTTTTTGAAATAGTCTTGTCTTTTCCAGATATTCTGTTGAATTATTTCTGACTTTGGAATCATTTTGTGGCAACAGAGCCAGCAAAATGCTCTGCTGTCCAAGGAATATAGTCTTCAGGGCAACCAACCTCTGACAGCACTACATTTAAAAGGAAATGAAATAAATGGGTCTTCCTTTTTTATACAGCAAAAGCAAGTGGCTGAAACAGCCTGAAGTATTTTGATGATGGAATTTTCTCTTGCATTTATTTGTTCACCTTGGAGGCAGCAAGAACTTGAATGCGTATGTTTTATGTGTTACATTTCCCCTTTGGTTATAATATTAATTAGAGGCCATGTGGGGGACATTGATTGTCTAATGCCACACATAATCTCTCTCTGCATCTTAATGTAGAGCCTTATCATTCAGTAACACTCACTTTTGCATAGCCAAACCTAGCCCATGCCGGGCATTTCAAAGACCGAATGGTGATTACGTGCCAAACCAAACACAGCTATAAAGACGACTAAGTGCCATAGAAAGCCATGGAATAGGACTTACTCATGACTCACTCCAATTCTCTTTTATCTTAATGGGCCTTTTTAATTGCAAACTGCTTCACTTGCATTGTGACCCATATAATCATAGAGCTGTAGACTTGGAAGGGAGTGTGAGGACCCTTTCCCTCTCTGTCAGTATGCCTCCCTAAAATCCTTCAAAGATGGCCATCCAACTTCAAGCATCTGCAGTGAATGAGAATCCACTCCCTTTTGAGGCAATTAGGTCCACTGTCAAAATGCTCTTAATCTCATAATGGTCTTCATAATGCTGAGTGAGGTCCCGTCTACACGGACCAATTAATGTGGCTGCAGTTTGGATTAAAGAATATATAGCACATTAAGGAACGTGTTGTTGAAGGCTTTCATGGCCAGAATCACTGGGTTGTTGTGCATTTTCTGGGCTATAGGGCCATGTTCCAGAAGCATTCTCTCCTGATGTTTCACCCAAGTTAATGGTAGTTATCCTCAGAGGTTGTGAGGTATGTTGGAAAACTAAGCAAGGGAGGTTTATATATCTGTGGAATGTCCAGGGTGAGAGAAGGAACTCTTGTCTGTTGAAGGCCGGTGTGAATGTTGTAATTAATCACCTTGATTAGCATTAATGGTCTTGCCAGATTCATTCCTGCCTGGGTAAATCCTTTGTTTGGAGGTGTTAGCTGCCCCTGATTGATTAATGTCTGTAATTCCTCTGTTTTCAGAGTGTTGTTCTTTATTTGGTGTTCTGATTTCATATGGCTTCATAAGGTTTTCTTAGGCAGGAAATACTCAGAGTTGATTTTGTCCTACAACTAGTTGATTTTGGCCTACAACTCTGGGGATCAGGGTTGAATTCCCTACTCAGCCATGAAAACTCACTGGGTAACCTTGATTGAGTTAAACACTCTGAGCTCCAGAAAAAAGAAACCATGATAGGTTTGCCTTAGGGTTGCCATAGGTTGCAAACTACTTGAAGATACAGAACAACAATGACAAAAACAATATCTCTTACATGAGCAATTCACTGAAGGTTCCTCTTGAATCTGCCACTTTGAATTTCCAATGAAGTATATAAAATTTGTACACAATACTTATCACCACATGAATATAGATATGTATTTTTGTGCAGCTGGTAAGAATCGGCACCGGTGAGGGGAAATTGCTATATATATATATATATATATATATATATATATATATATATAATTGTGATGCAGAAGGTATCCTTGAAAGTGAATAAACTATCAGTTGCATTGCCCTGGGGAGAACCTTTCACCCATCATCTCTATCTACCCACTCCCTAAGAGTCCTTTGCTGGCATCTAATTCCCCAAGAAGATGGAAGTGCTATTGGTCCCCCATACTATTGATGCTTTAATGTAATATGTGTCAGGAAAGGTTACATTTTCTCTCCATATTTCCCTCCAAGTTATGTCAAATCTCATCACGTAATGTGCTGTCAACGCACAGCACAGCGATGGCCAATTTGATGCAATGTGACATGTGGTGGCAGAGGTCATTCTACAGCATCCCGGTGTGTTTTTGCTTCCTTGGAGTTCTTTCTACCTGCTATTTCCAAGCCGTTATAACCAATAATTCCAGTGTTTTCCATCTAGTAGAAGAACCCTCATTTGGGTTAGCAATAAAGGGAGCGATTTCCCCCCTTTTGTTTCATATAACATTTTGCATTTATTTAGAAACTGATGATGCTGAGGATATGAGAAACTGGGGGGTTGTTATATTCATTTATTGCATTATTGCAGAGCTGACCCACTTGTGTTTATTGAAAGGAATAGGGAAAGAAAAGGAAATATGAAAAGTAAAAAAGATCCATGATGGGAGGAGACTGAATGTATAACAGATGTGGGGAAACTTTTTCTCTCTAGATGTTCTTGATGGACATCAACTCTTCACCAATGAAGTTGGTGGTGGAGCAATGCTGAGTGGGATTTTCACAGTGCTGGATGGAACTCTACAAAACCCCACCCAATGTGGTCAATGGAAAAGGACTGAGAAAGTTTTAGTAATTTCTCTATAGGATGCCTTCAAAGTTCCATGTCCACAAGATGCATGCTGCATTAGCCAACCTACTGCTTCACCAGTAGTGATAAGACTAAAAGTAAAGTCCTTTAGGATCACTATACTGCCTCCATGTAACATTTCAATCAGCCAGTGAGGCACAATGAAAGATGGCTGTGAGTACTCCCAGGGTACTCCATTCCTCGTAGTTGTAGGACTTTGACCCCACCTAAACTGACCGATGGCTCAGCCAATGGATGGCCACAAAATGCATGAGAGCTGATGTGCATTAACCTGGGGAAAGCCACTTATTATGGATGTACCCCTGGTTAATATATCTCAAGGAAAAGCCCAGATACTCAAATGGAATTCATGTTCTCCCCTGAATTATGGCAGTTCAGATAGTCGTAGTTGACTCCTAAGCAGCATTGGATGCCAGTGTCCCAAAAAAGGCTTGACAGCAGTATGTCTGAAAAATATCTTGGATTCCTTGTGGACAACAAGTTAAACATGAGCCTACAATGTGATGCGGCGGCAAAAAAAGCCAATGGGATTTTGGCCTGCATCAATAGGAGTATAGTGTCTAGTTCCAGGGAAGTCATGCTACCCCTCTATTCTGCCTTGGTCAGACCACTTTACCTGGAATCACACTGTGTCCAATTCTGGGAACCGCAATTGAAGGGAGATGTTAACAAGCTGGAAAGCGTCCAGAGGAGGGCAACTAAAACGATCAAAGGTCTGGAGAACAAGCCCCACGAGGAGCGGCTTAAAGAGCTGGGCATGTTTAGCTGCAGAAGAGAAGGCTGAGAGGAGACATGATAGCCATGTACAAATATGTGAGGGGAAGTCATAGGGAAAAGGGAGCAAGCTTGTTTTCTGCTGCCCTGCAGACTAGGATGTGGAACAATGGCTTCAAACTACAGGAAAGGAGATTCCACCTGAACATCAGGAAGAACTTCCTCACTGTGAGAAGGGCTGTTCGGCAGTGGAACTCTCTGTCCCGGACTGTGGTGGAGGCTCCTTCTTTGGAGGCTTTTAAGCAGAGGCTGGATGGGGGTGCTTTGAATGAGATTTTCCTGCTTCTTGCAAGGGGTTAGACTGGATGGCCCATGAGGTCTCTTCCATCTCTACTATTCTATGATTCTATGAAAAGACATTCCATGCTCCCTGGGCTTAGGTGACCTGGGAATGTGGGATGGCTGGCTGTCCCTTGCTGCTGCTTCTCCCTCAATACTCTGCTGGCTACAACACCATGGCCCACATCATTAATGGTCTCCCTTTCTCATTCTGTTTTATGCAACCTGTGAAGAAATTTGGGAAGAGAGAAAGGAGGCATGACACATTACATGGAAGGAGGAAGAAGAAGCCCCCAGGTTAAGATACATTGTGTGTCACTGCCATATTCTGCAGCAACACAGGAGGAGGGGTAGTTGTGACTATGTCCAGTGGTGCCGAACAAGCAAACCCAAAGCAGCTCAAGGTGTCCCTGTTGGGCCACAGAGCAGATTCTGAGTCCAGTCTGCCTTATTTGTCTGTGTAGAATCACCCTATGATTCTACTTTCACTGCATGACTGCATCTTATCAAAGTCTGGAACCTATAATTCCATGAGGTATGGAAAATGAATTCTCAGCTAGAAAGCAATCCTTTCCTAAACAACAAATCCTAGGGATTCATAGATTGCAGTCCTTGCAGTTAAAGTGGTATAAATGTACTATAATTGTAGGGTGTGAAAAGGTTCACCCCTAGTATCACAATTACAATCAATAGCTGCAATATGATCTGAATCTAAGCTCTCCGCCATAGGAAAGAAGAGCAGCAACCACAACACCCTGCACAAAAATAGCTAAATGTCAAGAAGAAGGTTATAACCCAGATTTCTGCTCATTTAGCCTTGAATCATAGAATCATAGAATCGTAGAGTTGGAAGAGACCTCACGGGCCGGTCTTTCAGTAGGGATATATACGCTGATTCAATTTGACTTCATGTTGTTTGCAAAGAAAATAAGGAAAGTTTTCATTGTTGAGAGACAATATGAATGGTTGATTACCCTTTTCTTTCTCTTCATCCTCACTCCCTTTCAATGTCCAATATAGCTCACTGGGGTAGTGGTTTTGAGCATTGGACTACAATTCTGAAAAATAGGATCCAAATCCCTGCTTGGACATCAAACCACTTGGTAACATTAAACAAGTCACACTCTTTCAGCCTCAGTGAAAGGTAATATGAAACCTCTTCTGAACAAATCATGCCAAAAGAATCCAGCAATAAGTTTGCCTTAGGGTTTCTATCAGTTGAAAAAGACCTGAAGACACACAGCAACAGATCAGTTAGGAAGTTACTGCATCTTTGCATTACATAGATATTTTAATTGTATGCATTTTTAAAATAGTCAGCACTGAAAAAAATTACTAACTACTGCCTTCTGCTGTCTACATTTTGTGGGTATGGAACTTTGAAGGCATCCTATAGCAAAATCACTATAGAAATAGCAGTTTGTTATTTTCTGGGTTGTTGTGTGTTTTTCCGGGCTGTATGATATATACCTCACAACTTCTGAGGATGCCTGCCATAGATGTGGGTGAAACATCAGGAGAGAATACTTCTGGAACATGGCCACACAGCCTGGAGAACACATAACAACCCTGTGATTCCGGCCATGAAAGCCTTTGACAACACATTGTTATTTTCTGCTTGTATACATATAAGTTGAACTATAAAGTATGAATACAAGTGTTTACATACAATATATAAGTTATGGGTGGAATCATTTCAATTAGTCCAGACCAGAACAAATCTATTGCATCAGTTCTTGAATGGTGAGTCAACTCATAGGTGAATACAGTTTATTCTATAGGTTTACCCTAGATTGGTGATTCCCAATTCTCGTACTTGGGGTATTTTGGACATCAAGAAATCTGAAGTTTAAGAAACTGCCCTACACAGTACTAACTAGTGTTATGTTTATAAATTGTGCAAAATGGGGGGAAAACATGTGACCATCCAGTCCTACATATGATTTTCTGTGCAGAAAATAATTTGTCCTAAGAAGAAAATGCAGAACTGGGAAGTTATTCTGCACAAAATTCACACGTGGTTAATATACACACAATGCTTCACTTTTTTATGTGTAGGAAACCTTAGTTTTCCTTTCAGCAAACAAAATTGACTGTGCAAGAAATGATATTTCATGAATAGAAACATTATTTTCCATTTCCTGTGCAGAGAATGTGGTATTTTGGGTAGAACAAGTGATGTTTTCATGGAATAAGTCCTAAACTGTGAATAGGCTTCATAAACTGGTTTTCAGAGATTTTCTTACATTGGAAAAAAATACTTGTTGCTTCTTCCAAGAATATACTTAGTGACAAACTTCATCCTATGGAGGAAGGTAGATTCTAGAATCCTTGTCAGCATAATAGCTAAATTTTCACACTTGTCTTGTAGAATCAAGGATTATATTTTGTTCAATAGGTTGTGGTCAGTGGTTTTACTTTAGCTTGGCAATGCAAGCCTGGGAATACACTAGAGGAGTAATTTTTTTCTTTTAGCAACCTGCCTGTACTGATTTCATATCTATTAGAGCAGGAGATGGGTCATGACTTCTGCTTTTCAGATTCTGCACTATATGTTGCTAGCAAATCCATCTTCCACTGGCTTCACCTGTGAAGTGAGAAGGTGCAACTCAACCCAAGGGGCCCATTAGCAAGCTGTGGGGATCAAGAACATTTGCTCTGAAACAATTTCATTATTTTGGGGTCAGGCTATACAACTTGCTATAAGAGGATGTTGTGACTTATCAGCTAAAGGACCAAAATGCTTTCTCCTGCTGTAGACCACCTGCTGCATCATTTACTACCAGTAAGGCTTATCTTACAGCAGAGATGTGTATCAGGTGTTATATATGAATTGAAGATTTGGGGAGGCAACGAATGCCATCTCAGAACCTTTTGCTAGCTACATTGCTCTATCGTAATAACAGCAAAACATGTAAACACTGCTCAAAGATATTTTTTTTAAAAAAAAAAAAACTCAGACATGTAACTGAATAAGCTGGCAGATTCTGTGAAGACTGTGATATCTTGAATAATTCACTGCTCTTCCCTTAGCTATGTACACTTGAATCAATTGTTTCATGTCCTAGGGTGCCACTACATTGTAGAATTAAAGCAGTTTGACACCACTAACTGCCATGGCTTAATGCTATGGAATTATGGGAAATGTAGTTGTAAAAGGTTGGTGCCTCACCAAACTACAATTTCCATGACCTCACAGCATTGAATTATGACAGTTAAAGTAGTGTCAAACCATGTTAATTCTCTAGGGTACACACACCATTGTTTTAAAATGCAGAACATATTATACAAAGAGACAAAGGAGAAATAATGTAAACTCAAAAGCACACATTCTGGGGGAACACTTAATTTGGCTAAGCAAAGAGTGTAAAATACATCACACTATATTTTGCCATGATGAACTAGTATGATGTAGAGGTTTAAATTCCTAATCAGCCATGAAATCCCTCTGGCTGACCTTGTAAAAGTCACATTTTGTTTTAGAAGAAGGCAAACGCTAACCACCTCTGAACAAATCTTGCTAAGAACACTTCATGATAGGTTTTCCTTAGGGTCACCCTATGTCAGAAAAGACTTGAAGGCACGCCATAACAACAACTAATTTTGAAAGCACAAACTTTCAATTGTTCCTTCATTAGGCAGAGATGGTGAAAAAGAAATAACATAGAATGAAAAAGTTAATTTTACAGATCTGCCACTTACTTGAGATGTTTCAGTTGGATCTTGAAGAAGATCCTGAGAGTGTTAACGGAGGTTCCTTCTTTACTACCAAAATGGAAGGAAATTTCAGTGCATGTCTTTTACTGCCTTTGTTTCCTCTGGCAAGGAAAAAGGCCACCTTAATTATCTGTTTCAGCCATTCTCTTTCACCACACCACTGCTCTATGAGTTGCAATCTGTGTCAGGTGAATAAATGAATTGGCCTGATCTTCTGTTCTCATTATGGGTTTTGTCATGGCAGGTGAATTATCGTGGGATTTTGTCACCTGGTCTATTTGGTGAAATATGAGAGCACCAAGGACATTTCGGCTCTAATTTTTTACAATGGGATTTTTCCCAACTTCACTTTGTAACCTTTCTTCTCACCCCCTTATGAATGTACAGCTTAACAAGGCTAAATTATTACCCAGATGCTTAATTCACAGAGGGTGACTCACTGGATGATAGGAAGGGGTCAAAACCATAAGCAGTAATCAAGGTGTAACCGGACTCGTATTGCATGCCATGACATTTAAAGATGAAACGACATAACTTAAACAGAGTTAGAAAGTTCTGGAAAGAATATTGTCATGTACGAATCTTCAACAAGTTCACAACCGCAGTGATGGTTATGGAAACCCAGGTGTTCAAAATCTCATGTTGAGGTGTGAGTACGAAGGTTATTTTGATGTGTTTTAGGTTTTTATCTGTGTGTTTTACATGGTAGACTCCAAAAACCACATTATACTCTAGGTGCTTTTGTATGAGGAGAATCACAGAAACAGACTTCTCTCCCAGGATTTCAAATAGTTGATCTCTCCAGGCTCCAGCTGACCTGTGTTATGTAGCAGTATCAGCTGGACACAGTGAAGTTTTTAGATTCCTGCCTTTAGATGGCATGGGTCAGCTGGAGCCTGTAAGATTGATTAAGTGACCTTTCCTTCTTGCAAGCTTTTTCAAGACTCAATGGAAAGGCGAGGAGAAGATGAAATTCAAAGGTTTTCAATATCTTCTGTAGCAACCCTAGAGGCATGCTAGATGTCAGCAAACTATGTGCTCCTTCCCAATATGCAGGAATAGATGGATTGGAGGAAAATAGCCTTTAGCTGTCAAGAATGTCCCACTGACGGACAGGAAGCTGGCTGTCAAGAGGTGTGGCAATCGTTAGAATTCCCAATATGTAACAATTGTTTTGAATACAAAGAGATTGATGGGAATACATTTCAGCATAGATATTCATGACCATTTACTAAAGTGTTACAGCAACAACATGGAAAATTGGTTGTTTCAGAGATGATATTCTGGACCTATAATATCCTGTGGGTTCTTGTTACATTAAAAATTTGTGCTACAATTTAAAGTGTTAGTTATCTCATACAAATCCTTATCCTTGATCATGGAGTCAATAAATAAAATGTTTTATCTAACTGGACCAAAACCAAAGAGCATAATAAGGGATTGAATCCTACCTATCAACGCCTTCTGAAACTTGCAGAACACACTTTATTTTTCTATATTTTAAGTACTAGAATGCACACTGGTGATCACATTTTCACCAAACATGATATTTAGGCTTAAAGTGACACTACAGAAATAATATTGTTAGTTGTTATGAAGCAAATATTAAAGTTTGAAGGTTCTATCATTAGGATGAGATCCTACATCAAAAAAGCAAAGCACAACTTGATGGTCATGGCGATATATAGCTGAGCTGTCATTCAATGCTACCTTTTTGGTCACTTTAGGATCTGAATGTAAGTTGTGCATGAATTCTCATAGACAGATATTCATTACCCATGCATATTAGTATTACATGTAGAGCTTGCGGTCATACCCTTGACTTAAGAATGGATATTCTACATATGCTAACAATGGGAGACCATATGCTTGTGAAAGACACTGGTTCCCATCAAACCATAAATGCAATTTTCAACATTCCTTCAAGTAAAGGTGGGCAAATTTCCTGGTAATAAATAATAATTTAACAAGCCCCAAACATCAGATAAACATTGGAAACTATCAAATATTCAAGAATGTGGCAAATAAGAGTTTAGGAAAAGTAGAAGTCTTTCCCTAGTACAGAGAGCACATTCAAAAACAGGGTACACCTACTGTGAACTCCCCTTCTCCACCCCCAAAAATACACACACAGTTGTTATCATATTTTAATTTTATGGAATCTTAGGATTTGGAGCTTGGTGAAGCCACCACTCTTTGGCATAGAAGGCAAAAGCCCTTGTAAAAGTATAACTTCAGTGATTCTTTATCTAGGTGGGCTAGATGGCCCATGTGGTCTCTTCCAACTCTATGGTTCTATGTTTCTGTGATCTGTGATGTTTCTAATTGTGGAATAATTAGTAATAGAGACATCTATTGCCATTCCAAAAGACTGACTGCCCTTTAAGGTGTTAAGCCTTTCAATTGGTATAATCTGAAGCTATTCCAGAATCACCAGAGAACACCCTGGACTTTCAGCAGGTGTTGAACAAAATCCACAACCAGATAACTGAAATGGAAGGTATTGTCAGCCTAACATCATAGCTTGACAATTGTGCCGTGTACAGCAATATAAAGAAATGATGTGTAACGGCCATTATTGCATGCATTATAGAATGGGAAGGTCTGCATGTAGATTTATGTCTCGTTGACGCATTATTTCTTGTGATATTATCCATTAGTTGTGCACAAACATGTTCAAGCAATTTAGATAATGTAAGGAATGGTAGGACAGCATGATATGAAAACCCAGGGGCAAAATCATTCAGGAACATGTGTCATTTCACTCTTCATGTCCAGACACAAACTGATGGATTGCAATAACAAATTAATCACCAACCAAGGCCGTGAGTGAAAGAGACAAGGAGTGCAAAAATGGTTACATTTCAGCCTGGTGCTGTTAAGTCAAAGGGGCTTTGGGCATTGGACTGAGCATATTGGGGTTGAGAGACCTTCATTAAAATGCTACTTAGCCATAGATCCAATAGATGTTCTTCTTGAAGCTACCAATTCTGCATCATTTTCCTCTCTGACTAATAGGCCCCAAAGTATTTTTACATGTTAAAAATGATATATTGACATAAAAAGAATGTTCAAGGCATGCACCTAATATTCTTTATGAGAGACAGAGCTCTGAGGTCATTCATAGAATCATAGAATCATAGAATAGTAGAGTTGGAAGAGACCTCAAGGGCCATCTAGTCCAACCCCCCGCTACGAAGCAGGAAATCGCATTCAAAGCACCCCCGACAGATGGCCATCCAGCCTCTGCTTAAAAGCCTCCAAAGAAGGAGCCTCCACCACGGCCCGGGGGAGAGAGTTCCACTGCCGAACAGCCCTCACAGTGAGGAAGTTCTTCCTGATGTTCAGGTGGAATCTCCTTTCCTGTAGTTTGAAGCCATTGTTCCGTGTCCTAGTCTGCAGGGCAGCAGAAAATAAGCTTGCTCCCTCCTCCCTATGACTTCCCCTCACATATTTGTACATGGCTATCATGTCTCCTCTCAGCCTTCTCTTCTGCAGGCTAAACATGCCCAGCTCTTTAAGCCTCTCCTCATAGGGCTTGTTCTCCAGACCCTTAATCATTTTAGTTGCCCTCCTCTGGACGCTTTCCAGCTTGTCAGCATCTCCCTTCATCTGCGGTGCCCAAAACTGGACACAGTATTCCAGGTGTGGTCTGACCAAGGCAGAATATAGGGGGAGCATGACTTCCCTGGATCTAGACGTTATTCCCCTATTGATGCAGGCCAAAATCCCATTGGCTTTTTTAGCTGCCGCATCACATTGTAGGCTCATGTTTAACTTGTTGTCCACGAGGACTCCAAGATCTTTTTCGCACACACTGCTGTCAAGCCAGGCGTCCCCCATTCTGTATCTTTGATTTCCATTTTTTCTGCCGAAGTGAAGTATCTTGCATTTGTCCCTGTTGAACTTCATTTTGTTAGTTTCGGCCCATCTCTCTAGTCTGTCAAGATCGTTTTGAATTCTGCTCCTGTCTTCTGGAGTGTTAGCTATCCCTCCGAGTTTGGTGTCATCTGCAAACTTGATGATCGTGCCTTCTAACCCTTCGTCTAAGTCGTTAATAAAGATGTTGAACAGAACCGGGCCCAGGACGGAGCCCTGCGGCACTCCACTTGTCACTTCTTTCCATGATGAAGACGACGCATTGGTGAGCACCCTTTGGGTTCGTTCGCTTAGCCAATTACAGATCCACCTAACCGTAGTTTTGTCTAGCCCACATTTTACTAGTTTGTTTGCCAGAAGGTCGTGGGGGACTTTGTCGAAGGCCTTACTGAAATCTAGATATGCTACATCCACGGCATTCCCTGTATCGACCCAACTCGTAACTCTATCGAAAAAAGAGATCAGATTAGTCTGGCATGACTTGTTTTTGGTAAATCCGTGTTGACTATTAGCAATGACCGCATTTGTTTCTAAGTGTTTGCAGACCACTTCCTTAATGATCTTTTCCAGAATCTTGCCTGGTATTGATGTGAGGCTGACCGGACGGTAATTGTTTGGGTCGTTCTTTTTTCCCTTCTTGAAGATAGGGACCACATTCGCCCTCCTCCAATCTGCTGGGACTTCTCCCGTTCTCCAAGAACTCTCGAAAATAATTGCTAGTGGTTCTGAAATAACTTCCGCTAGTTCCTTCAATACTCTTGGATGTAGCTGATCTGGCCCTGGGGACTTGAATTCGTTTAGAGTGGCCAGGTGTTCCTGGACAACTTGTTTCCCTATTTGGGGTTGGATTTCCCCCAATCCTTCGTCCATTCCATGTTGCTGAGGTTGAAGATGGCTTTCTTTTTGTGAGAAGACCGAGGCAAAGAAGGCATTAAGCAGTTCTGCCTTTTCCCTATCCCCTGTCACCATCACCCCATCTACTCCTTGCAGTGGCCCTATCGCCTCCTTTTTCTTCCTTTTTCTACCAACATAAGCAAAAAAACATTTTTTGTTGTTTTTTATGTCCCTGGCAAGCCTGAGCTCATTTTGCGCTTTAGCCTTGCGAACCTTTTCCCTACAGGAGTTGGCTATACGTTTGAATTCTTCTTTGGTGATTTCTCCCCTTTTCCACTTCTTGTGCATGTCACTTTTGAGCTTTAGCTCAGTTAGAAGTTCTTTGGACATCCATTCTGGCTTCTTTGCACTTGTCTTATTTTTCTTCTTTGTTGGCACTGTTTGCATTTGCGCCTTGAGTATTTCACTTTTGAAAAACTCCCATCCATCCTTAACTCCCTTGTTTTTTAATATCGGCGTCCATGGAATGCCGCTCAGTAATTCCTTCATTTTTTGGAAGTCAGCTCTCTTAAAGTCCAGAATGCGTGTTTGACTTGTCTTAGTTTCAGCATTCCTTTGTATTGCAAACTGCAGGAGCACATGGTCACTTGCCCCTAAGGATCCAACCACTTCAACTGTATTGATCAGGTCTTCCACATTTGTTAAGATTAGATCAAGAGTTGCTGATCCCCTTGTTGCCTCTTCTACCTTCTGGACCATAAAATTATCTGCAAGGCAAGTGAGGAATTTGTTGGACTTTGTACTCTTGGCTGAGTTTGTTTTCCAGCAGATATCGGGATAATTGAAATCGCCCATGACTACTATATCTCTTCTTTGTGCCTGTTTGGTCAGCTGTTGACAGAAGGCTTCATCAAGTCCTTCATCCTGACTCGGAGGTCTGTAGTAGACACCCACGACAAGATCTTTTTGAGTCCCGGTTCCCTTGATTCTTATCCAGATGCTTTCAAGCTGGTTTCCCGGATTACAGTCTTGCATTTCTTCTGCAACGTAACTGTTTTTGACATATAAAGCTACTCCCCCTCCTCTCCCCTTTGTTCTATTTATGTGAAAGAGGTTATAGCCCTCAATGGTTAAATTCCAGTGATGGGAGTCATCCCACCAGGTTTCAGTGATGCCTATGACATCGTATGTGTGGTGCTGTGCTAGGAGTTGGAGTTCGTCTTGCTTATTTCCCATGCTCTGAGCATTAGTGTAAAGACATGTAAGCCCCTGTGACCTCCCCTCGAACTGTTTATTTGGGATTATTGTGCTCTCTGTACTTGGTCCTTGCTGTGTTTGTGCAGCCCTCCGTTTAGCCTTACGGCGGTTCCCTGTGGTCGTGGGTAATATAGTGTTCGCCAGGCTGTTGTTCCCCTCCCCCAGTGGATTTAGTTTAAAGTGCGCCTGATGAGGTTTGTGAGTCTGTGTGCAAAAAGATGTTTTCCTACTTGTGTGAGATGCACCCCATCGCTTGCCAGTAGTCCATCCTCTTGGAAGAGTAGACCATGGTCAAGGAAGCCAAAATGCTCCTCTTGACACCATTTTCTGAGCCAGTTATTGACCTGTACTATTTTTCCGGCCCTTGTAGAGCCATGTCCTACAACGGGGAGGAGGGATGAAAAGATCACATGTACATTATACAGTTTTAGCTTTGTTCCCAGAGCTCGAAAATCATTTGTGATCTTTTGAAAAGTATGCCTAGCGGTGTCATTGGTACCTACATGAATCAACATAAGGTGGGGAGGGTGATGGGGCTTTAGGAGCCTGCTGAGCCTCTGAGTGATATGGTGTATTTTTGCCCCCGGGAGGCAGCATGTTTCTCGAGCCATCCCATCCGGTCTGGAAATGATGGCTTCCGTTCCTCTAAGGAGGGAGTCACCTACTACCAAGACCTGTTTCCTTTGAGGATTGACAGGGTCCCTTTTGTGCAAGACAGTGTGTATGTCCCCTGAAGAGTGTTCCTGTTGAAGTGAATCATGTAGGTGTAAAGTGTTGTCCTCCTCCTCAACATCCCCAGTGCATTCATCAATGACAATCCATTGAGATACATCCGAGAGCCCATTACTCTCCCAAGGATGTTCCTGTTGCTCCTGGTCTATGATTGGGGATGGAGCATTTGCATGATTACATAAGTGTGACTGTGGTGATGCACTGTCCCTGTCAGGGCTATCCCCTGCGCATTGATCCAGGATGGTCCACTGAGTGGTATCTAAGAAACTGTGGTCCTCCACAAGATGTGTTTCCTGATTGTATGTTAATGATGTAAGAATTTCAAATCTGTTGTGTAAATGCAGCTGAGCAGAGGAGTTCTGCGGAGGCTGCCTGGTCCTGCGTCTCCTTCTATGGGTGACCTCCTTCCAAGCCTGAGGGTTGTCTACCTTTGAGTTGATCTCCCCATAAGGTTCCTGATCATGGTCTTGGTGGTGTTGGTGTGATGCAGGCTGCTGATCTACAGCAGCGTGTTGTGCAGTGTCCAAGAAGAGCTCGAGTGCCTGAATGTCCTTAAGGGTCTTAATACGGTGCTCGAGCTGTTGGATCCTCTGCTCCATCAGAGTCATCTGTTTGCATTTGGAGCAGATGTAGTTGTCTAGTTTTTGTGTGAAAAAGCGGAACATGCCACAGCTGGTGCATGTGATGGGAATGTTTTGCTTTTGTTGCATCTCTTGGTGAGCGTGGTGGCCAAGTGGGATCTTTGTTCAGTTAAGTAATATGCACGCACTTTATGTGCAGACTGCAACAAACCACGTCTTTGTGTATTTGTTTATGTTGCTTTGTTTCCTGTATGTACTGCAAAGGATAGTTAGTAAAGGTGTCTTTTCGCGCGCGCCTGATGGCGCGCGCGACACTGGCAAATAAAGCTTTCCCAGAAACTCAATTAACAGGGGACAATGCCTGCTGTCAATCAACTTAAGTACCTGGCTCTCTTTCAACACAACAGTCACACAACAGTTAGACTTTGACCACAGGAGCCAAGTCCAAACTCAGTTTAAAATCTTAGCCAAATCTTAGCCAAATCCTACCTGAAGCCAGGGAGCAAAAATGTCCTCCTGCTTCCTCTGCTTCTGCGAAAACCAACTGCCCTTCTGGGATCAGGCTCTGGCAGAAACTCACACTGGCAAATAAAGCTTTCCCAGAAACTCAATTAACAGGGGACAATGCCTGCTGTCAATCAACTTAAGTACCTGGCTCTCTTTCAACACAACAGTCACACAACAGTTAGACTTTGACCACAGGAGCCAAGTCCAAACTCAGTTTAAAATCTTAGCCAAATCTTAGCCAAATCCTACCTGAAGCCAGGGAGCAAAAATGTCCTCCTGCTTCCTCTGCTTCTGCGTACCTAAAGGACAACCATATCTCTTAACCAAAGAAACACGCACCACTCTTTACTGAATGGTTTATCTTGGAAATCCCATAATAGTTTCAGTGATATTTTGATGGTCCCTAAATTGATGGTAATACCGACAAGTAGAGGGAATGGAACTTTGTACTGGCATGGTGAACTGTGCAAAATTGACTTGCTAGTGAATTATGGTATATCACAAACAAATGTACAAATGCATGTCCATGGTCAGTGTGCCATTCACATAAGCACACAAGCACTTATAATGTGCACGCACATCAATGCACAATGTCTATCACATTGTATATACACTTGCTTCAGTCTTGAATTAAATCTTGCAAAAATATCCAACCAGTTCCATGAACGCCAGCCCACCAACAACCCTGTGCTTTGACATTGTGGGTAAATACCATTTTAGACCGTTGCCATGCCTAATACTGAAAGCATATTACCACGTTATTTGTAGAGTGGAGATAGTAATGATGGATAAAATTACAATAATGCCACAAGTATTTACTATTTGAACTGCATTCCTCACACGGAATACCAACATGAGAGACTCCTTCCACCAATAAATATTCTGTCAATCAATGAAATTTTAATTCAGTCTACAAATTTCTAGTTTTGTAGAGAGCACATCACTGAAAATCTGCCATGCTTGCATTCACTTCTTCACTTGGTTTTCACTTTTCCTTAGGATGCCTAAACTCTATTCCTAGATGCTCTTCTGAAAAGTTTCTTCAATGCCAGAAATTTGGAGCGTGAAGAAAAAATTAATTTGAGCAGGTCGGAATTTTTATTTAGTGGGCAGTTCTCTGATCTTGAGCTCTCACAAAGCTATACCTAAAGCTTTCACACAAAAATGTTAGACTTTAACCTAAAAAGCCTCTAAGAGTTTAAGATTGTTGACACAAAATGCCATTTCTTATCCGTTGACCTATCATCATCTCTGAACCTGAAAGATGTGTTGAGTTGAAAATCCCTTCCCACTTTGTGGCACTAAAATCACAAACAGCATGCACAGAAGAACTGGCTGATTGATAAAATAAGATATAAACAATCCATCCAATAGTATTGCTTTTTAAATAGTCCATGAGACAAAGTTACCATTATCACAGCTTTAATATTTGCATAAGTACTCCTCTAAGCAAAAAAAAGCAGTGTTACAAATGTGTAAAATGTGAAAAATCTCACTGAGAGGTGGACACACACACAAACACATCAATTTCATTGTTTCTCTAATTTGACTCTTGAGAGTAAGTGTTGCACCCCAAGGCAGCATGAGCACTGGAAACCAAACAGAGACCAATAATCATATAATATCTTTATTAAAACAATTATACATTCAGGATTGAATGAGTGGAAAGGATGAGTGGACAATAGTCCTTCGTAAAAAGGTATGAATTAGTCCAAAGAGTTGAAGAGAAATGTCCAATATTATTGTCCAAAGTCCAGAAACCGAAACACACTCAAAGCTGTTGGAAAGTTCTTGAGCAGGGAAAACAACAAGGAAGCAAGACTGACTAACAAGGTCCAAAGTCACTAGAAAGTCTTTTATATCAAGGCAGGAATGAGACGAAGCTAAAACCAATCTTGATTCAGGAACAAGGCAAGGAAGTGGATTTACTCTGGTTCTAAGTTGGGAGTTGCGGCTCGGCTTGGCCGCCAGGAACAGGAAACTTGGCTTGGTAGAATCAGGAACTAGAGTCGGTGAACTGTTCTCAGGAAATTGCTACGTTGACACTGCAAAGTGTTCACAGTGTAGGGCACTTTTATGGAACTTAGATCTGATCACAGCGAAGGGAAGCCAAACTCCCCAGCGGTTACCAAGGGAATCTTCTATCCATTATCCCCTCGAGATGCCAAACGTTGACTTCTTCAGAGGCCTTGTTTTTCTCATCTCTGGCAATGCAGAAACTCCCTTCTGTTAAAGGATACATTCCCTGGGGAACTCGGAACATCTGGTTGAGCCACGGGAGTAATATTTTCAGTATCTTTCCCAATTAAGGAAGCATCCGAACTAACAACAGCTGGGAGCTGTAACTGGAAGGAGCTCTGCGGACTAGGCATCCTGGTCAAAGTTCATTTCTGAATCAGGTTCAGAAACCAAAGGTGGCTGGGTTATGACAGTAAGATGAAATATTTTGCTTTTTCAAAGATGGAAATGCTGTATATTTACTGCATAAGGCCAAAGATTTTAGTGAAAAAATAAACCCAAAAATCTAGTTGACTTACTTCCACATCAATCTACATATTGTACTTTAATTCTTATCAAAAAAAGGAACCATCTCATCTGGGTAGAGTGACAAAAGGTAAGAGCTTAGTCCACCCCAGAACAACCTAAAAGAAGCATGGGCCACCTTTACTGTCTCCACTGTGGTGTCACCTCTAGCTGTTTTTAATATCTGGGAGGGAAAACATTGATTTTTCTTTGGTGCCTTCCTTCAAAAGAGGACTAAAAGAGTAGAGGAATTTCTTGCTTCTTTCAGGTTCTCCTCGGATGGACTAAGCTATCCCCTTCTGCCACTCGACTCAGAGAAGAGCAAGGTTCCATTTTCAAAGAAAAAAAATACTTTCCCTTAACTTTTGTCAAAAACAGCACCAACCATCTTTTTCTGAGTGCTGAAAGGCCTTTGTGAATGCATGAGCTGGAAAATGGTGGCAATGGTTCATGTTCTGGGGTGATTCTGGAGCTTTCTTTTCTTTGTCGAATAACCTTTGGCTTTTTCACAGGTCATATCAAAACTCATAATTTGGTTCTGAAAACCTGCTCCAGCTTATAGATGCGGTTGACTTATACATGAGTATTTACAAAGGCTACTATGCTGAACTAATCCAAACACAAATGGATACAAATAGGGAAGCTTTGTTCATCATATATGCAGCATCCCACCCAAAGCTTTCTATCCCAACATCTCTTAGAAGGTGATATTTTTCTCTCTCTGTTTTTCTTCTAGACTCTAATGTTTATTGATTACTTTTGCTTTTTATTGCTTTCCATTGATTGCTTGTGTCCATAGTTATTCATAAGACTTATTGATCATGTAGTAATTACCTTCTAATGGGGGTCAAATAAGGTCAACAATATGGCCTTGCCCTTCCCTGTTTTTGTTAATTTGTGTTTATTGGGATTTTCGTTTTTCTTTAGTCAGTTTTAGAATTGACATTTCTCCTACCTTTTACAGTATTGATTTTTTGATATACCCTGAAAGGTAAAAGCTGTGTTACATGTTATCTAAAAGTGTTTTCCAGATGTATTGAACAACAGTTCTTACCATCCCTACCCTACATGTTCAGTGGTCTTCTAAGCACTCCCATTTGTTGTTACTATTTGTCCTGTTCTCCTTTTAGGGCTGCATCTACACTCAACAAAATTATCTAGACAACTATCCTCCAAAGATGCTTTGGATGAGGCATGGGGATATCCCTGGAGCCCTTTGATATTTAGATGACTAACTGGGCTTAGAGTGCATTGAGACCACCATTACCATTTCACTGGCCAAATGCTGTCTTTTGCTGTTGCAATTTCTGATGAGGGCGCAACAAGGCATCCATCCATGTGACTAGCAGAAATGGCATCCCTAGCACACTTCTGCTGGGGAGCTGCGTCTAACTGGTGAATAATGGTGAGTCTGCTTGAGCTATGGACAGTAGAATGAGCCACTCCAGTTTTCTACATTTCAAAAACACCAGGATCACTCTGGAGCTTGCTTGAAATTCTGGAGTAAATTCTGATTCCCATTGCACCAGAATATTGGTGGGAAGCAATACTTTTTCTGCAAAGCCATGTGTTGTGCGGACTCTTCACAACAGTCACAGCGAGTTGTCTATAACCCAGAATTTATTGGAATAAATAATTGTAATCTCACTAAGATGTTGACATAAAACCCAATGGCACAATGCCTGAAATGCAATGGAACCAAATACTGAACCAGAACTGACAAAGGTTCTGCAGTGGTGAAAATAATAATAAAATTTAGTGATGGAGCCCAGTTATCTATAAACATGGTGCATATGGAATATGGGTGTGGATAGTAATTCTTGAAGCAACACAGTTAGCTTGAAAGTAGCTACATTTCTCTTCATGCATGTATCTTCCACAGATGGAGTACTCCATCTGGTAAAAAATAATATTATAATATTGGTCTTAAATTATAAGTTGTTTTCCATTTAGAGTGAATGCAAGGCAAAATTATCATGGTGTTTTCTTGGAAAGGTTTATTCAGATGGGATTTGCCTTTACATTCCTTTGAGGCTGAGGGGGTGTAACTTACACATAAGTTTCCATGGCTGAGCAAGGATTGAAACCCTGGACTCTGATTCCTAACCTTGTGCTTAAACCACTAAATCACACTGGCTGCTAATATACTATAACATAAGGGCAAAAAGGTGTAAGAAAACAGCCTTGATTTTTTTTATTTCATGTTAGCTTATTCTCATCTATTGATCTTATGAATTTGTGTCCCTTCACTGCATGATGGAAAGACATTGCAGGGAGTATACTTCTTTAATGGTCCCCATGATTAAAAACTAACATGCTTTTTAAGAGGGACTAGAAACCAAATGCAGCATGTGATGGGTCCATGGTCTACAGGCTATTTAAGGCCTAAATGCCCCTTCACACACTTCTTTAGTTCCTACAGCTTGACCCACCTTCAGTACAGTAAGAGTTTATCTGGTCACTTTGAAGCTGGGTAGAAATTTACTTTTTATTACCTGCTTTTTTCACCTATCCCATACTCTATCAAAGAGGCTTTGATTATTGTCTTAGGGTAGTGTCTAATGGTGTGCATTTGTATGGAATCACTAACCATTTCTATTTGTACCATTTGTATGGCCCCGTTTCCATTTCCGTTTATGTTAGGGATTCCTCTTCTTCAGAAAGTATTCATGAATCTGAGGGTGAGTTGGAATCTGAGGAAGAGATTTTGCAAGTATCCACATTTCAGGAGAGGTGAAAGGAAACAGAGCAGAGACGTTCAACTAGAATAGCTGCCAGAAATGCAGCTGAGTAATTGGGAATTGCCCTAACAGCTGTGAGGGGACTCAGGGCTACAAAGCAGAAGCAGATGCAGCCAGCTTTTGTTGGTAACAAACTGACTCTAATGCCTAAGCCTTCACTTCCCTTGTGCCTGCTTCCAGTCTGCATCTGGGAAATTGCTCCTAAGGATTTATTGCTGTTTCTTTGTCTGAAGTTAGACTGCTATTTGATTTGGAATTTATCAGAGACTAAGAACTGTGTTTGCCCTAAGACTTCCTTGCTTTCTTTTGCATTATTCCACTGAGTCTTTATGTTTTGCTGAAGTAAAACAGTTTTCATTTACTTACCACAGTGTTTTAAGTCTGTTCTTGAAAGGTAAAACAGGACAGTCTGCTGCTTACAGGAACAGGTGCCTAAATAAATTAGCTTTTCCACCCAAAGTCCAAAAAAAACCAAATATTTTTTGGGCCTTGGGCAGCAAAGCGCCAGGGCCTGCCAGCCAGGGCCTATATCCAAGCAGGCTCGGCACTCGGCTGTAGACCCTTTCTGCTGGGCCTACGAACATCGAGAGCTCGATGGCTCATAGGCTCAGCTCACAGGACCTACAGTCAAGCACCGAGCACTCAGTGCTTGGCAGGCAAGGTCTACGAGTGTTGAGCACCTGGTACTGAGCTGTAGGCCCTGCCAGCCAGGGCCTATAGCCAAGTGCTGAAAATCAGCTGACCAAATAGCTACCATTCCGCTCCCCCACCTTTTTTTTTCGTTTCACTGTTTCTTTTGTTCAGGAGGGGTTGTACCATTCTGAACAGTACAAAACCACAAAAGAAACAGATGAAACAGGATTCAGGCCCAACTCTAGTAGTGTCTGTAAACAGGAGGATAAACATTTGGCAAGTGAAAAGGGCAGGTCAGCCTTTTGGTGAAGAGTACAGTTCTGGAACAGCCTCCACAGGTCCTAGGACTTGTGGGCTTGGGAAGAAATATACTCATGAGGTAGAGCCAGGAATTTCACTCTCAGTTATAAGATCTTTTCAATTAAAACATATTATAGGTTAAATAAAGTGGTCCTTATTCAACCCAGTCTTTGTGCCTGGCTTCATTATTCCATGGATGGCCAGAAAAACCCTATTCTTCAATGACGCCTATGTTGCCAACTGCACAAAGACTCATTTTCCTACTGCACATTTTATTTTCCTACCAGAGTACATTGAACTAATAATAGGTGCCATCAAAACAACACATGCCATCCGTCTAGCAACTTTTTATTGAGCTTACAAACTTCACACAACTTCAGGAAATGAAGGATCAGCCCTAAATTGGGACCACTGAATTCTGCTTGGCTGACAAACATAATACTCCCTGTATCCCTCCCCACCATAATTCTTTCCTTGCTATCAGGCGCTTGATGGAATAAGGACAGCTAGAGGACTCTTATCAGGCCAGCTCATTCAGCAATATTAAGTGAACTTTGTTTTATGTTCAGACAGTTTAGCAATGATGCCTTTTATATGACTAATTTATGTCGGACATGTCAGGAGTGCTTTTTTTCTCCAGCTTCATAGCCTGCCCCTACGGTGTCAGCAGGCTTCCTTCCTATTCAATGCACCAGGATGTATTTAACTGGACAATGGATTCAAAGGAACAGATGATACTTCAAAGAATCCCTGGAGAAAAAAATGCCAGGAAATAAAATATGATTTATAATGACTCTTAAAATTGCACCGCTCACAAAAATAGTATTTGGCTATGTCCAACCTCTTAGCTTACTTTTGCAAAGGATTGATGGTTCACTGGGAACTCTGATCCTGTAAAGTAGAGGTGGTCAAATCTGTAACCACTGATGGACTCATGTATATTCCTCTCAGAATAATAGTTGGAAGAGTCCAGAAGGACCATCCAGTCCAACCCCATACTGCCATGAAGGAGTACACAATGAAAACAGATGGCCATCCACCCTTTGTTTTAAAAAAACCCAAATAAGGAGATTTCACAATCCACTCTCTGTTTAAAAATCTCCAAAGAAGGTGACCGCACATTCCACTGTTGAACAGTTTTTAACATCAGGCATTTCTTCCTAGTGTTTATTTGGAGTATCTTCTCCTGCAATTTAAATCCATAATTCTGTATCCCAGTCTCTGGAGCAGCAGAATATAAGTTTGTCCATTTTCAATATGGCATCCTTTCAAGTATAGAATCATGGCTATCATATCCCCTTTAAAACTTTCTGTGAATTCTGTGCAGAATAAATCCCAAACTGCAAATGTTGTCATGTCCTTCAAGTCATTCTCAATTTGTGGCAGCTATAAAATGAATCTATCATGGGATTTTCTTTGTCCTATTTCTTTGTCCTGAGGAAGTTTGACACTGCCTTCCTGTGAGGATGAAAAGTGTGGCTTTCTCAAGGTTATCAAGTGGGTTTCCAGGAGAGAGAGTAGATCTGAATCCTGGTCCAACAGCGAAACTACTATATCATACTAGCTTTATGAAATGCAAAAAGTCTGCAAAAGACTACACAGTTATTGAAGACTTTCTTGCAACAGGAATAAAATAGCTAAAATTACTCCTTGATTGCCATGAGAACACAATTAGCAAATAATTATATTTCAAGAGTAAGGATATAAGAAGGACTTTTGTGTCCATTGCTTGTTTTACCAAACTCTGGACATGCAGAAGGTAGCAGAAGCAGTTGAATTTGAAGGAAACCTTTTCTTCTCCAATCCCAAGTTCAAAATGTAAAAAGTTATTTTAATACCTTCCTACTTTGGATATCAGACTTTTTTCTCAGAAGGAAGACAATGGGGACATAACACCTCTCCTTAGAAATATTTGTTTCCCATCAAGAGAACATGCTAACTTAAAAGGAATGGTCACTTCCCCATTTTTATCCCAATTTAATTTTTACTCCTTCTTTCTCTTCCCATTAAAATAAAATGTACCCTGAAAAAGTCATTTTTACCTTCAGGTAAGCCTTGAAAAATAATTTAATGTGAATATCATTATCAAAACCCTACTACTTCAATGGATTTTTTTTGAGAAATAAATCTTCTGGAATATAAAATTACTTGATTTATAACTATGTAGTAGTTGCATGAAATGTCAGTTATTATCTCCTGAAGCTCCATTACTTTGGATTTGGCATATAATTTTTATTCATCTTTTGGAAAGGCCTCAAAGTTTCAGGTTGGTCAGAGTAATCTCTCAACAATTGAGAGAATTACAACTTTAGTCTTTGAGAAAACAGCCAAGGAACTGACATTCGCAGACTTGATCTCAAATAAGATATCACATCTCTGATAATTGGTATGGCAAATAGATTCATTTGAGAAGTCATTGCTTGGGTAATAGAGCTGGACGGCTAGAATACATTGGGATGAATTTACAATAGAAATATCTGCTTCTGATTTGAAAGCTAAGTGAAGAACGCTAACATAAGAGAAGCGATGCATAAATCAACACAATTCATCTCCACAAAAATGTTCTCTTCCTCATATTCTTTTCACACCAGCCTCCAGTTTTCATTGCTTAAAAGTGGGGAAAGATTTCATCTTTTCTCTGTGTTTTTTCCAATGCATACATGTCTAATGCTATGTTGTAACCCGCCTCTCCTCGAGGTGGGTAAGAAATAAATTGTTGTTGTTGTGTCTGTGTATATAGATTTAATGTACAATTCAAATAATGGTTGTAACCTACAAAGCCCTATATATCCCATGACCAAATCATCAGAAGAACCATATCTATCTACCTATATGTTGTCCATGTCTTCAGATCTTCTGAAGGTCTTTTTTGTGCCCCATCGTTCTCATACAGACATCCAACTCCCTAAGCCACTCTTCATCATGCTTGACTTCCAGACTTTTGACCATTTTGGTTATTCTTCTCTGGACACTTTTTAGCTTGTCAATATCCTTCTTGAAATATGGTGCCCAGAACTGGTTGACTTTGTTGACCAGGTGAAGTCTGGTCAACACAAAACACACTGGTATTATGACTTCCCTCAATCTAGACACTATACTCCAATTGATGCAGCCAAGAATGGCATTGACTTTTTTAGCTGCCATATCACACTGTTGACTCATGTTCAACTTGTGGTCTCCTAAGTCTCCAAGGTCTCTTCCACAGTTTCAATCCAGACATTACTCTATGGGCATTCCATTTTTATTTCCAAAATGTAGTATCTTACATTTCTTCCTATAGAAATGCATTTCCTTAGTTCCTTAGATCTCCCTGATCTGTGAAGGTCATTTTGGATTTTGAGGAGGAGAAACATGGACTATCGATGTACAATAACAGAAATAATGTGTATGAAAGAGACCACACCATTTCCTCAGCATATATCCACTTCCTTTGTTTTCTCTTTTTGGTGATTTTCAGCTGGAAATTCCTTGGGGCAATCTCTTGATCTACTGAGTCTTGTTTCCTTTTTTTCAGTAGGTCTCTTACCTGGTGAAAAGAATCCAGTTGCATAATTGCATTCCCCTAACAAAGGCATTTTTTCTTGGATGCTTTTATAATGTGAACAGACTTCTGCAGCTAACAGAGGTTTCTTTGCAAATCAGCTTCACCCACACATTTTCACACAGAGTAATGTGTGAGAGCTATATTTTCCCCATCAGACTGGGCTCTTCATGCCAGTTGTTCCAATATTATTTCCCCTTCTCTGAGTTCCCTGTCCCATGTCCACCACATTACCCTTCAATGTGCAGTTGGAAGCTCATTCTATTTGCAAATATCAAATCTGATGGATAGCTCTATTTTGCCATAATGCAGAAAACCTGGAGCCATTGTCTTATGTTCCCCACCCCTATACGGTGATTTCATTTTATTGATTGATGAGATTTTCTTCACATTAGCCATTTAACATAGAAATGTGACAACTTGTTTGGAAGCAATGATATATATGTTTCTATATCAATTTGGTTAAAAATTATATTGTCTCAAATGCAACTCCAATGTCTCCTTAAAACCATGGCTGTGATTTTAGTTTGGTTACTTAGCTAAATAATTACTTTAGATAATGTAACTAAATAACATCTCCTGGCTCAAATCTTCACTTACCCTGAAACAGCCGTTATGAGGGCTAGGGCTCTCTATCTGGTCAATTGGGATGCATCTAACTGACATTTTTCGTCCCTCTCATGAGAAATATCAAGAAAGTAAATAGAAACAGCATCTCTGTCATGATTCCCCTTTACACTAGAAATTGCTTATAGGAGGGAGATAGAAAACATCAGTTAGCCATTTCACAAAACAGTTCAAAACCTTAGAGAGCTAGTTTAATGATCAGACTAAAAACCATAATGTGTTAAGTCCTGTACTGCTATTGTGGCCACCACCAAATAGAATCAAACTGCTAAATTGTGATGACTTTCACTAAAAATGCAAATTTCTTAAAATATCACAGAATAATAGCATCATAACAATAAGATTTGCTGTTGTTGCAATGTTTTGATGTCTTGATATCTTCACCTTAGTATCAATTCACTTTTGTGACCCCACTTTTATTTTACCATTTCATTATTTATTTTCTTGTGGAATGTCACTGCAAGGAAATAATAAACATCTTCCCTTGCTATGTTATTCAAGAGCGTAGTTGTTTGTTTGTTTGTTTGTCTGCTTGTGTTTTGATGGAATAGAGGGAATGACAGATTTGGAAAGGCTTGGCTGAAATCTGTGATATTTTAAACTAAATTTGTGGCAGTTGGTCTGATTTTTTAAAAAAAATAACGAGTGAAGACCGGAAGCAAAGACAATATTATTTGATGTGACTCGTTCTCATTTTGCCCTCCCCAGAAGGAGATAAAATGTAATTCCTCTCATAAAGCCAAATTGTAGTTTTCTGGTTCCTGGGGGCTATGCTTCCAGATGGCTGCCTTCATTCTTGGCTCAGATTCACAATCCAGCTTCCATTTGGCTCTTTCCTTGTCTCAGCTCAGGATTTTTATGTGGCAACTACTCAATGTGGTCAAATAATTGTTTGAAAAGATTTTTAATTGGCATAAATGGCCTTGCTTCCTCCCAATAAAGCTTTGGAAATATTTTGTATATCATCATAAAGCTAATTAGTGAATGTTGGTGTCTATCAGGTACAAGCCCACTCGAGTGGAAAAGCTTTCTGTGATTTCAGTGCCATTCAAGCTATTTTCACTGTATAGGGCGAAAATAGTATTCTGATTTCTTTAAGAGATCAAATATAGAGAGAGCCCTTGTTTAGTAAGTGTTGTTTCTTCCCATGCTTTTTGAGGCCACTTTGGTGCACATCAACAACATGGTTCCTCCTCTTCCTTCTTGGATCTGATCTTACATCATAATTGCCTTATGTAAATGCATATTCACATAGTTATTGATATTTGCAATACCCCAACCTTATACTGCAATGGATAGTGTATCTGCTATTGTCTTTAATTATTCTCCCATTTTGAATATTGTGGGAAACTGAAAACAAGAATGAGAAAGATACTCAAGATCAAAGTATGTGCAGCTTCATTGACAGAATCCAGTTTCAACAGGAATAGACCGTTGCTGATTATTAGTCAACAGAAAGCCAAATACAATATTTTAGCTGGTTGTACTCACAGTGTGATTCAAGTCTACATGAAAAGGTTACACCTGTGATACTACCATGAATTGAATATATTTATTGCATAATAGAACGAAAAAAGACAACCAACTGGATTGTGGTAATACGGTCGAAAGATTCCATGTCCATTCAATCACCCATTGTGTAAAAATATTCCCCCCAAAAAATCCAAATAGAAAACATTGATTTTGCCACCATCTTACATAAACACTGTATGTATTGGGACACAAGTAACCATGATTTCGGTATCCCCTAAGGAGTCCTGAAACCAAGGGCTCACTGTACAATTATTGCTATTTATTACTAGGAAGATCAAATAATAGGAAACACTTCACTGGTCACATATCCATTCCATTCTTCTAGTTGGACTTTTGCTGCTCACTTGCTACTATTGGATGTTTTCATCAGGATTTTACATACATTTAGTTCAGTCTATTTAAGGCTATGTCTTTAAATACACTGCTGACTTCATTCTTTTGTCAGACTCCATTCGCTAACTTTAAAGGGATTTTTTAAAATCCACTTCATGGTCACCTTAGACGGGGAAATTTTCCAGCGGCTGCAAGCAATATGTATCTCTCCTTGCAGGACACCAGTAAATTTATTAGTAACGATATATTCATTTTCACCCATAATGATTTGTGACAATTCCCACTCTTCTTTTTCTTCACAGTCCTTTCTTTTATTAAATAGGCTGTCCATATCAATAAAATTCAATTGGCAACTTTGTTTTATTAATTTTAACATCCTCAGAAATACAACTTTGCTCTTGTCCTAGTGACATTCATGAAATATTTAAGCTGGAGTAAGGCTCTCTTCTATTGCATTTTGCCCATGAAACATGTTGCTTTGCTGTCCCATAGTGACACATTTATAAGAGAGAACTTGAAGTCATTACAGTGTCTGGATAGCTAGACATCATAAAGTTATTCCTTCAGGAGCGCAGCTTGCCTCAAGTCTTCTGATGATATTGGCTGAACTGTCAAAAGCTTTCAGCTGAGAAACTTTCCACTCTTCACATGGCTTTAGGAATTTGGCATTATGCTCTGAAATTTCAATTGGTCCAAAGAGCTGCAGCCAGATTATTAACCAGAGTTGACTTTGGAAGCAAATAGTCCCTTTCTATTCTATGGGACACCGATCTGGGTTCAGGTACAATTCAAAATTATGATTGTGACTGTATCTCTATACAGCATAGGTTAAAGCTGAGAGAACATATCCAAATTTAGGACTCTATCACACGAGGCTGATAAAGTACAATTATGGCCATTGGAAGCAGCTTACCACACAACATCGTGATTCCCATGTACTCATACTATGTTTGACCTGTGATTGGAATATCTGACAATGAATCCAATATTGCAGTTTTTCCACCACTCTCCCTTGTGTGATAATGTCCTTTCTTTGCAATCCCAATATTGTGAAGCAGAGCAATGTCCCCTGAGAACGCTGAAACTGCACGGCTGTGCAGTTGCAAAAAACAGGGAGTTAAAAATGAAAAGAATAGGAAAATAGTAGGGTTAATGCACTAGTAGAGCAAAAATGGATAGGAAGCAAGGCTGAGTGGAAAACTGATTTTGACAATTTGCATCAAAAAGTGCCAGCATTGCACAATTGTGGCAAGGTGTGAAAGTGATAATTCAAATAGCATCATGTTTCTAGGTGGTTAAGCAACATGATTGGAACATGATTAGTGTGATACGATCCATAAACCAAATGAATTTTGAGATCTAGGAATTTTGAGATCTTCTCTCTGTTCCACAAACCTAACAGGGACATCTGATGGGAGTTCAGAAAAGAGTCTTATTATTGACTGCTCAAATGTCTTGAACATCTGTCCTAGAGAAATGCACCTGCCCTCCTATTTCTTGTGATTGTTGTCTTCTTTCTTATTTTTTCCATAGATAAAGAGTTTTTTTCTGCAGGAAAAGTGATTCCCCCTAAACATTAGGAAGAACATCCTATGCTGCTTGGGAGTCTGGTGGAGCCTCTTTCTCTGGAGGTTTTTAAGCAGAGTCTGGATGGCCATCTGTTATGAGTGATTTGGCAGTGTGTTCCTGCATATCAAGGGTTTGGATTGGATGGCCCTTATGGTCTCTCGTCCAACTGTATATGTCCACGCCAGGAAAGGAATGAATGACAATAATAAAGGGGTGCTATAACCCTGTCCCTCCTTTAAAAAAATCCCCAACAACCTGGTTTTATAAATGATCCTCCCACTTCAGTTGAAACTCGTATTCACTTGTCATTTAGCACCAACAACTTTATCCCAGTCTAAATGTCTTATCTGTGTAGGAAAAAAATATTTACCAGACCTAGTAGTGCACTAAATTCAAAATAGAACATCTGTTGACCTAATCATGATGTTGGGTCACCATATTCCAAACTTTACACCAATCTGTTCAGGTTTCCATTCCAGTTATTTAATACACCTTGTGTGGAAAGTCTAAATCAGATATTGTGCTATCAAAAATTGGCTTACTCAAGTTTATTTTAATGAGCTACCAAAATAACCTTTTCTACTGATTTGGGCAGCTGATATAAACAGCAATTTTCAAAGCCAAGTATGATACACTAATGAGTATGCCTTCGCTAGATTACACATGACATTTATCTGGGAGATCAGATAATATTGTAAAAGCCACAATAAATAATTTCCTGGAAAGACATTTTCAACTCTTTTTTCAAACATTCTTACTAGGGCAGTAGAATTATTGACTAGGAGAAAGAAGGAACTTCTTATCTCATTCCTTCCATACCTCTCTTTGTGTGTGTATGTGTATTGTTTTGTTGTTCTTGTTGACGTTCAGCCTACGTGTATGGAACACAATCATTCAGACTCATTTAAATACATATCAGTTGGCAACCTGCTGGCATTTTGCAAACATACAAATCCCCTTAGGAATATTATTTCATGGTTTTGGCCATGGTGCAGTGTTTGTATCCAATTTACATTTGAATAAGTAGAAGTATAGTTTTTAAACTATGCATGGTATATAGCTACATGGTAATGTGTTAATTATCCTACTTGATCCAATAGGATTGTGGGAACGACAAGCACATCTTCAGATTACACAACTGTTTGTTGTACAAAATTGACATTGAGCAAAAGGAGAGCCACCACCATTTAATTACAAGATTGTACATTTGAACTAATAAATAATATAATATATTGTCTATAACTTATAGTATGCATGGACAATTGTACGGTGGTTGGTTTGAATTCCTCAATTTCTATAAGCTATACCCACCTATCTGCCCCTCATTTGTCTATCAGCAGAAAGGGCCACTGGAAGTGATGTGACATCATTCCAAATTAGCAATTTTATTGTTATATAACTGAATAAAGGTATTTTCAGATTTTGTGGATTATGGGGTTGTTGGAGGGCCCTATCATATGTTGTAGAAGTCTTTTGGCATGCTTTTGAGGTAGAAATGGTTCCTAAAAATTACACCCAAATAGGTAATGGGGGAAAGTGTTTCCTTCAGAGCTTCAGGGACCAAAAGAATAGGGTTCAGTGACTACTTGCACTTCTATTCCCACATCTCACCTCCTTCTCTTTCTCAACATTAACTTAACACATTTGGGACTTAAACAATATTAGACTTGGGCCTGAATCAGTTTGAACAACAGTGATTTGTAAAATTTGGTGGTTCATTTTGCATATTCTCCCAAAACAGGATGGGGACGGGAACAGAAAGCCAGCCAAAATGGATCAAGAGAACAGGATTTTTCGGCTACTTGAGAGGATGGAGTTAACTCTGCAATATAACTGAGGCAGGGGTCTGCTTTCCCTCTCCAGCAGCTGCAGCAGCATCCATTTCTTTTTGAAGTTTCCTAGGTTCTTCCTCCAGAAAGGGCCCTCCTGGGAACTCTCCCAGCAGCACTTGTATGGGGCGGGCATTGAAAAGTCTCTGAGTTTCTCTCAGAGCATGATAGGAGTTGAAGTTTCTCGCTGTCTCTGTTTCTCAGCCAATAAAAGGCGTGGTTGTGTCCATGCTCTGATAGGCTGAGAATGGACACAACCGGCTACATTTCCCAGAACCCTCTCTTGCAGTTTGTCTTATTTTAAAAGATATTATGATAAAAACTTAAAGAAATTCAAACAAATCGGTAGATTTGTGAATTGTTTTGATACTTGGCAGGCTTACAGTTGTAAATGAAATCTAAAACTGAGGTAGGTTTCATACAGATAAGCCTTAAAATGACTGAGGATTGAGTCTCTAAGGTTTTCCATTGTAGTCAATAGGCCAAATCTTTGACATATGAAAACAGCAACATCCCTCCTGATTCAAGTAACTTCCCAGTAAACAGAATGAGGATTTATTCAAAATAGGAAATTGAAACGTCATGCCTTTTAGCCAAATTGCACAAGTCTAAGCAATACTGTACTCAGTTTTACGTATGTAAAATAATACTCATCTGTTGAAAACATCATAAATATTTCAGAGATTTTCAATATTTCAGGTATTTTTGGTGAAAATTTCATTTACCTGTATGCTTTATACAAAAAGATTTTATTTTAAAAAATTGTTTTACATGGAAATTAATGATTTTCAAACAAAGTAGTGTTTGTATTTTGCACAAAAATAGTTCTTCTACATAACTGTTTGCACATAGTCCCATAATATGAAAAAATAGTATGAAAAATGTTCAGAACCTTTTGTGAATGACGAGGAAATTTAGGAAACTATATTTAAAAGCAAGAAGAAAAATCAATATTTTACAATTCCACTCATCGCATCTCCTGGAGGAGATAAACTCCTATATAAAGGTAAAATGGTGAGGGGAAAGTTATTCACTGGCTGAAAGAGGCAATACAATTGTCATAACATTGTTCACGCTATCTCATCAATACATTAAACAGATGCTGTGTATATTTGTATGTGGTGACGAATGCAATTTCCTGCTTCTTAGCAGGGGGTTGGACTAGATGGCCCATAAGGTCTCTTCCAACTCTACTATTCTATGATTCTATGATTCTATGATAAGTTCCACAAATCTCAGGTCAAGGGAGAGGAATCTCAGGGTGAGAATATTGCTTTGAAATGTGAGTGTATGTTTCTATTTGTTTCTCCTTTGTCAGGCTTTGTCCTTTTATTCTTCTGGCATACTCTGCAATTATGGTTGATGTTTAATTTATCATGCCCAATGAGATCACCAACCTCAACCTTTTGACATTACTAGCCTCCCTCTCCTGTGACATCATAAGTAGTCACCTCTGGGTCTCAAGTTCTTGCTCTGAAACCTCATGGTCTAGCATAGCCCTGATCTGGAAAACCTAGCATGAACACACTGAACTCCTTTCTGGTGACCCATTAACATTTTGCTAAGCATAGTACAAAATTTAGCACTCCTGAAGCCAGTATGGCAGGGGAACAGCCCATATTTGTTCATCTGTTGAACAAAAACACAGGATGGTTTATAGCATGGCCAATTAATGATAGGCCATGCTTTGCAGATTTCTTCCTCCCCATAGCCTGACCTGGTGGTCATTAGTGGAGCCGTAAACTATATTATGATCTGTATGGTTCGGTCTCAAATGAAGACATTTATTTTAAAATTTCATTCAGAGCAATTGAACTTTTCACAAAGAGAGATATTGAGATGATTTGTCAGGCATGCTCTGTAGGCTCTGATGAACAGCTGCTCTTTAAAAAAAATATGAGAAAGCTATCAATGAGCAAGAAGAAGAAGAAGAAGAAGAAGAAGAAGAAGAAGAAGAAGAAGAAGAAGCAGCAGCAGCAGCAGCAGCAGCAGCAGCAGCAGCAGCAGCAGCAGCAGCAGCAGCAGCAGCAGCAGCCTGGTATTGAGTAGATGTGGACCTAGAAGGTCCTTTCAAGCTGTTCTACAAAATGTGATGATAGGGCAAGTAGTAAGAGGTGGCCCTAGATGGCCCTTGTGGTCATTTTCAACCCTGTAATTCTATAAAAGGCAGCTACAGCTATAACAACTATAAGCAACCCCTGTTCCCAGAATGAAGAGGACAAATGACCTGACTACATGAAAAAAAAAATCATTAACTTCTCCTAAACCCAACACTGTACATACATAACATGCCAGGTTTTCTGTCCTTAACCTGACTTTGTTCTGCTTTTGACAAAGTCAGAGAAAACTCCAAAGTTTGCAGGAACCTCTGGAGTATTCTGGGCCTTTGTAGCTGTCTGGACAACTGGATTGAATCTGATTTGTCCAATCTACTGTCTAGACCAGGGGTAACCAAACCTTAGTCCTCCAGTTATTTTGGATTTTACCTTCCAGAATGTCAGACTGTTGATCAAGTGGTCTGGAGTTTCTGGGAACTGAAGTCCAAAACACCTGAAGGACCAAATTTTGCAAACAACTGTTAGCTGCCATTGATCTTGTGTCAGCACTGCTGCTCACTGCTGTCCGTGGTGTTCCGTATGTTTACCTTGCCATCATTCCTTGCTGATTTCAAAATGTGGTTCCCACATGACCAGCAAGAAGGAGGTGGCATTCTACCCCCTCTGCTGATCACATGGGCACCCCAAATTGGCATCAACAGACACAACAGGTGAGCTCCATGGTCAACAGAAAGACACATTGGTGATGTGAGGATAAAGGAACAAGACAGTGTGGGGTGGGATGGACCATCTGAACACTAGCATTGGATTCGGTAGGAACATGCTGGAGCTTGGAAAGCTCCAGTGCAGAAATACCTTGAATAACCTGCCCAGTGTAGATGTAGCTTATGTTGTACCTGCTTGCCACTTTAAATATGAAAATTTATTTATTTATTTATTTATTTATTTGTTTACAGTATTTATATTCCGCCCTTCTCACCCCAAAGGGGACTCAGGGCGGATCACATTACCCATATAAGGCAAAAATTCAATGCCTTGACATAGAACAAAAACAAAGACAAACGCAGGCTCTGAGCTGGCCTCAAACTCATGACCTCTTGGTCAGAGTGATTGGTCTCAGCTGGCTGCAGCTGGCTGCTCACCAGCTTGTGCTACAGCCTGGGCCTCTCAAAAGACAAAAAAAATAACCCTAATTCAACACTAACTTATGTATATCCATAGGGATTCAAATTATGAACCGCAAGCCCTGAGCCTACTACTGTGATTCTGTTTTAGTTTCTCCCACATCTGTTCCTTTTAAAAGATCATACCATTTCCCCCATCCCAGACATGAAGTTATTTGTGAATTTACATGAAATCATGTCAAAATGAAAAGCAGCAATGCCCATTACCCTCCCTTACTTGAAGGTAATATTTATCATAAAATCATAGAACTATAGAGAGTTGGAAGTGACCCCAAAGATACAACAAATCCAATGCTGATACAAAAGATCCACAAATAAAGCAGTGGTGACTGGTGGTAGCCCTCCAGTTAAGAAAAACCCAATAGCATCTGAGGTAGTCCATTTTAGCTCTTATCATCATAAAATTGTTCTGTGGAATCATTTAGTGTGATTGTCTACTTCATGGCCCTTACATTATTTTCAGATCTAGCATTATCAAGACCAACAATTTCATATTTGTATATGTATTATTTTATTTTATTTTTTTCTTTTAAGTATTCCATCAGATGGCAGACCACCCATAATAAAAAAGGGAAAGTTATTTACTTTAATTAGGTTGATGATCTCATTATAAGGAGTTGGTTTTATTTTTGCCAGAACTAACTTGGCAGTTCCTCACTCTGGGCTGATGGAGCACTAAACCCAAGGATCTAGGCCAAAGGCTAACATTGTAAGAATGAGAAACGTAAGCGAATCAAAGAGAAAAAGGGGAAGGGGGTTGGAATATTGAAGAAACATCTATATGAACAGTGTTAGGAAAGGACTGGTGTTTGCCTTTACAGTACCATCACTTATTTAAAATAGACAAGAGAAATTTAATGGGGAGGCTTGAAAGAGATATCCAAAGGAAAAGAAATTTCAAAATTGACCTAAGTGGGATAAATTGGAGCATTTTGTCTAGCAATGCACATATAAAAATGGATTATCTTAGAAGAAAGCAATAATATGTCAGAGATTCTTATTTAATAAACTACCAGGGCTCATCTTAGTATTTCCCTCTAAATAACAATAATAAACAGCCAAGAGGATAGCTGCCATCCTTAGATCTTTGTAAATGTCAGGACTTGATTTACTCTCCCAGTTGCCTTTGTCTTTATTAATGTTCTATTTCATTATTACTGCAGAAACTTCACAGCCCAATCTTAAGGTTTCTTTGAGCACTCAGAAACATCACATACAGGCTGGCCTCCTGTTACTGACATATATGCATGTTAAGTGTGGATTATCTGTGATGAAGAATGCATGTATTACATCTGGATACAGTTAACAAGCAACAACTTCTTGAAGAAATGGCTGGTTCTGCCTGGAATTCTTTTGTTGACATGTACACATAACTCTGAAATAGGTGCCAATATGTTTTATTTTGAATAGGGAACAATGAGTTTGAATTGGTAATTGTTATGAATGAATTGTCATAGCATGTCTGACAATATAGGATTTTGTACTGTGTTAATCACGATGCCTGCCTTGACAACAGTACATGTGAAAAGTATCCAAGAGTCTTAGAAGACCACAAGCCGAACATGAGTCAACTATATGATCAGGTAGCTGAAAAAGGCAATGCAATTTTAGGCTATATCAATAAGTGACTACCCTGTTTCCTCAAAAATAAGACATCCCCGGAAAATAAGACCTAGTAGAGGTTTTGCTAAATTGCTAAATATAAGGCCTCCCCCAAAAGTAAGACCTAGCAAAGTTTTCGTTTGGAAGCATGCCCGGTGCCTGCCAAACAGAACATCAGAGCATGCAGAATTGGTAAATGTATGTACCATAGAGTGTTGTACATGGAAATAATGGTAGTAACAAGAAATTCTTGTTAGGATTCACAGTTTGTCTGGTTATGTTGGTTTGTGATAACAACTACTGTATAGTATATAATAAATGTTCTCTTTTTTTGTTCAACAATAAATGTGAATTCTTCTTCATTGAAAAATAAGATATCCCCTGAAAATAAGACCTAGCACATCTTTGGGAGCAAAAATTAATATAAGGTACTGTCATATTTTCGGGGAAACACGGTAGTATTAGATCAGTGGTTCCCAACCTGTGGTCCATGAACCACCAGTGGTCTACAAGAACTAAGATATGGTCCGTGGCCTCACCGTTAGTACTACGGATAATAACACAGCTCAACCAAAAAAGCATTTTTGTAGTATCTTTGTTTTTAGGCCTTTTCCTGGGGTTATTTGGGGTGCTGATTCAGAAAATTGCATTGGATAGATTACATCAGCTCTAGATTATTAAATACAGTTTTCTGTGGGCGAGCAGATGGCGACTACTGGATGGCATATTTTCTGTATCAGAAACTAGAGCTGATGTGTCCTATAAAATGCAGTTTTCTGAATAATAACCAAACTGAATCTAAAGTTGACCAAAACCTGATTTATATCCCTTTTGGTACTAATGTTGGAGAGTGGTCCCTGGTCAAAAAAAGGTTGGGAACCACTGATCTAGATTAAGTGATGTAATAACACCACTCTATTTTTCATTGATCAGAGCTTACCTGGAATAATAATGTATCAAGTTCTGGACACCACAGATGAAGAACAATGTCAGCAAGCCAGAGCATGTCTAGAGGAGGATGTCCAAAATAGTCAAGGGTTTGACAACCAAGCCTTATGATGAGTGCCTTAGGGACCTGGGTATGTTTAGTCTGGAGAAGAGAAGGTTCAGTGGAGATACAATAGCCATATTTAAATATTTGAATGGATATCATATTGAGGAGCAAGCAAGCTTGTTTTCTGCTGTTCCAGAGACCTGCACATGGTCTCTGGAACATGAATACAAACTACCAGAAAAGACATTCCTCATAAATACTAGGAATAATTTATTCATGGTAAAAGTTCTTCACCAATAAAATGTGATCAAATCTCCTTCTCTGGAAGTTTTTAAACAAATAAAGGATGACTATCTGTATTGATTGAATATTCCTGCATGGCAGAATGGGATTAGATTGGATGACCCTTGGAGTCCTTATATGATTCCATAAACTATAAAAACATCAAATGACAGTAATCTCGCTCTCTCTTCCAACATATATTTTTGGGGTAAATTATCATGAAGTCATTGATGTATACAGTCAAACAAAAATCAAAGAAACAAACAAGATAGTAAATCAAAACCTGAAAAGTACTAAAAGGTGTTGAATAAAGAACATTTCATATTGTGACATTTCATTAGTCCACAAGCTGCTAGGAATTCAGGATGGTTATGTTGAAGCATCTATGCCACTAAAAACAATAGATGAAATTCTTGTTATAAATACACTCACAATTGTATATTTTTTGTATTTTGTCCACATTTTTTAAAAGGAAGATTGTGCAAGAATCTCTGTGGAATTATGTGGCTACCTTACTATTGGGGGGGGGGGGAGAGAAAATCATCTTGCAGAAATATTCAGATGCCAAATATCCCTCATTTTGAGTTTGGCTGATTGTTTCAGAAGGATGCTTTATTCATGTTGCACAGTGATTCTGATTGAAAAAGCTTTTAAAAATAATAATAATAATAATAATAATAATAATAATAATAATAATAATAATAATAATAATAATAAGATATGTCCATACTTTCCATTTGGTTTCAAATGTATTGTAAACAAAAGACCTTTTCTTCCCATCAACTGGAATTATGGTTGCATACTTTTCTGCTGCAAAAACTGTCCCACTATCATATTTTGCAAACATATTAATTTGTAAATGCTTGACAACTACTTCTGGAGTTATTATTTATTGCATGCTACCTTCCCTAACGCTGAAAGTAGCATTCTTTTGCTGGTCAAGAAGGTATAATAGCAAAATGTTTTTCCTGATAAATGACAGGTACAAATCAGATTATATCTCATTCTCTGAAATGATTTCCCATAATGAAAGGGCAACAAATAATAATGAAATATGCTTTATTGGAGATCCATTGTTACCAGAGCTGCTCACATTAATATGCGGCTATGGATGTTTCTAGGTAACAGCGGAAATCAGTGATGCTGTAAACTACAAATCCCAAATCCCCTGTCCTGTAGTGTACATGAAAGAAACAACATGTCAGTTATTGCTTTCAACAAATCATGTCAAGTCAAGAACAACAGCCGGAACTGTTTAGATGGACCTTTGGGGATAAAAGTGCAAAGTTTGGGTTAGACCTTCATCTAGTTCTTACAGAGAGGCAGTAAAAGCATGTCAGAAGTTTACGATTTCAAGCTGTGTGTTGGGAATCACACAATGCCTATTCCTCTCAATGTACAACAATAGTACAAAGAAAAAGTCACTGTTCATAGAAAGCTAACCACTGGGAGAGAAAATCCAACCATCCATGTCTTTATTTATGTCCCGCCTTTTGCCAAGACTGGTCTTCAGACAGTTTATACAAGGAAGAAAAGAACAAGTTTAACAACACATACAAAATTAAACATGATTAATAAAAGAAGTAAAACTATTTAAATTGAATTGAATATTGAAAACAGTGCAACATCATAATAAGCATTGTCAATAATTAATTGTTGAAGGCTTGCTGGAAAAGAGAGTTCTTGACCAGCTTCTGAAAAGAAAATAATAAGGCAATGAGGGTGCATCTACATTGTAGAAGTAATGTAACTTGAAACTATTTTAAATTGCCATGGCTGAGTGCTATGGAATCGTGGGAGTTGCTAGTGCCTTCACAAACTACAGTTCCCAAGATTCCATGAAATCAAACTGTACCAGTTACAATAGTGCCAAAGTGCATTAATTCTACATCATAGATGTACCCTGAGTCATGCTAGCCGGCGATTTCAGGAGTTTTAGTCCATGTCATCTGAATAGCAAGCCATTGGAAGAAGTTCTACAATAAGTATTGCAGAATTTTTTGCACAGGCTGGGCTGTAGAACAGCTAGTAAATCACCACCAGTAATAAGATCTACCAACTGAAATGTGGCCAGTTCGAAGCCCAGTCGGGGTGAGCCCACGACTATCAAGCCCAACTTACTGTTAACCTATTTTATTTATTTAGTTTTTTTTATTTATTTACAGTATTTATATTCTGCCCTTCTCACCTCGAAGGGGACTCAGTGCAGATCACAATGTACACATACATGGCAAACATTCAATGCCATATGAACACAGAGACAGAGACACGGAAGAAATTTAACATTCCCCAGCTTACTGAGGGTATGCTCAATTCTGGCCACAGAGGGATCAGCTGCTTCTCATCCACTGTGACGCCAAGTCCTTGGATACTTCCTCATTCCAAATGCTGCTGGACAATTTTTATGGTGTGGTAAATTAGTTAAATTAGCCTCCCCGCATAAGCGGTACCTAAATTTCCTACCTGATAGATGCAACTATCTTTTGGGTTGCTTAGGTCAACAATGGGAAGGGCTATTTTTTAATGGTCAGGTGCTCACTCTGATATCGGCTGGCTTCAAACTCATGAACTCTTGGTCATAGTGATTTATGGCAGCTAGCTACTAACCAGCTATGCCACAGCCCGGTACTAAGCAGTTTGAAAACAGCTTAGAACTGTAAGTAGAGAAATTAGGAACCGCAAATTGAAGGGGACGTATTTTATGACACCATAAAGAACAAGACCAGAAATGTGGTGACCAAATGGAAGGTAGAAGGTGGAGGTTCTGATGGCTCTTCGTCATAGAGAATGGAGCAACAGTACCCCCCTGTGACTGAATCCAAGCTCAACCTCCAAGGCACCAAAAACTGGACTTGAAGACAACATGCCTGATTTCTGTCTGTTCTGTTCTGTCTGTCCAAAAGACATTGAATGTTAGCCGTGTATGTGTACTGTGATCCGCTCTGAGTCCCCTTGAGGAGATAGGGTGGAATATAAATATAGTGTTGTTGTTGTTGTTGTTGTTGTTGTTGTTGTTGTTGTTGTTAGACCTTGGTATGGAGTTCCATAGCTAGAATCAGGCACTAAGAAGCTTCTTTCCATCCCAATAAATATTTTAAAATTCATGGAAACACATATGTACACATAAATGCTTTCTTTCTATAATTGTGTGCATAACATTTCTCAGAAATGCCCTGTAAATGTGGGCAAATACTCTAACTAGGGTAGAAATTTTCTCACAAATTACAAAAATTCTACTTTTGGAAATACTGGGGAGTCAATACAAATTTCCTTCCATCTCTAGTTCTCAATGAATGTTCCAGCAAACATGAAGTATTCCAAATAAAGAAATCCTACTCGGATAAAAGAAAAATCCCACAGTGGAGATAGATAAGTCATGGCATTTTTCATAGAAATAATATAATAGGTGTCACATATCCCTGAAGTAAATCTCTGTTCAACACTAAAGTAGATGTGTTAACATTAGCATAGCGGCAAATGGCACTCAAAAAGGAAGGTGGCTGGTGAAAGAAAAGTACATGCCATCTGATAAAAGGATTGCACAGGTTTGCCAAAGGAAAATCAACTTGGAAGGGGGAGTATAGTGAAAGTGGATTCCTTTTCAGGAACAAAGATGTTGCCAGTATGATAGAAATTCAATGGCACACAAAAGGCCTTTTGATGTCTGTTCCATCTGATAAATGGAGTGACTTATAACAGGAAATGCCAAATGCAGTGGTCGTCTGCTACCCAATTTTGCTGGCTACAGAGAAGAGCAAATGTACCTGGGAGATACACATCGCTCTCTTCGCTAGTTCCTACTCCCTCCTCCCTTTTCTCCTTAGGCTCTCTTCCTTTCAGTATTTTAAAGAAGGGGAAAAAATAAAAGGAAGAAATCAAAGTGGTCTGTCGGAGAACACATTACAGAGATAACACAAAGCGAGGGGTGACTGGGAGAAAAAGGAGGTAATGATGAAAAGTCTTCTGATAAAAGGCACACAATGATATTTCTATCTAATGAATGCTGTCATTTTTACCACATATGTGCAATCGGGGGCAGGGAGGACTACTTTGAATCTCTGTTGCTATTTGCTGTCATGTCAACTTCAACTTATGCTAACTCTATGAATGAGAGACATACAAGATCCTAGGTCATAAAGCATCCTATTTAAGTATGGCAATTGAGGGTAATCATGTATTTCTTTATTGAATCCAACTGTGGGATTTTTCCCCGTGTGCCTTCCACTTTATCAAGCATTGCTGTCTTTTTCAATGAGTTATATTGGCCTCAATCCATCCATTTATTATAGTGCCGATGCCCACATTGGAGCTATATTATGTGAGCACTACACAACATCCATGAAGAACACCAATGTTGCCCCACATGCTAATGCATACAATGCACAATACATCATGAATAACCACAATGCTAAGTACTAGGTGAGCCGGGCTGTGGCGCAGGCTGGTGAGCAGCCAGCTGCAATAAATCACTCTGACCAAGAGGTCATGAGTTTGAGGCCAGCCCTTGTCAGGATGAGCACCCGACAATTAAAAATAAAATATAGCCCCTGCTCGTTGCTGACCTAAGCAACCTGAAAGATAGTTGCATCTATCAAGTAGGAAATTTAGGTACCACTTATATGTGGGGAGGCTAATTTACAACACCATAAAAATCATACAGCCGCCATTGCAATGAGGAAGTTGCTGTCGCAGTGGATTATGAGGCAGCTGCTCCCCTTGTGACCGGAATCAAAAGCATACCCTCAGGAAGCTGGAAGCTGGAGAAGGTTTAAATTGCCTCTGCGTCTGTCTCTGTTCTATGTTATATGGCATTGAATGTTTGCCTTATATGTATAGAATGTGATCCACCCTGAGACCCCTTCGGGGTGAGAAGGGCGGAATATAAATACTGTAAACAAATAAAATAAATAGGTGCACAACTGCTACGAAGAACCACAGTACAGTGTATAGGATGCACAAAAACAATGTGCAATGGACACCTTGCAATGACAAGACACAGATGCACATGTGTTCTGTGCAATTCTGCTTTTACTGCTGACAAAAAGAATATAGTGTGGCTTAGACATATCTATGACTCTAAAAGAAATCTGGCCATTTTCCCATAATACAGGTTGAACATCCCTTATCTTGAATTCTGAAATATTAAACCATCCACATGAGTGTTTGAGAGAGCAATACCTTTGCTTTCTGATGGTTCAGTACATACAAACTTCATTTCATGTACATTATTAAGATATTGTATAAAATTACATTTTCTGTTTAGACCCATCTCTAAGGTATCTCACTATGCAAATACAAGTATTCCAAAATATATGCAAATACAGGTATTCCAAGAAGATATATCAAAATACAAAAACATTTTGGATCCCAAGCATTTTGGATATGGCATATTCAATCTGTATGTCCAAAGTGTGACTGCTTTAGTTTTCTTTCTGCTGCTCTAGAGACCCGACCACAAAGCAATGGATTCAAATTATAGGAGAAGAGATTCCACCTAAACATTAAGGAGAATTTCCTGATAGTAAGAGCTGTTCAGCAGTGGAATATGGTGCCTTGAGGCTAGATGGCCACCTGTTAGGAGTACTTTGATTGTGTATTCCTGCATGGCAGGACACTGGTTGGATGGCTCTTGGGGTTTCCTCCCAACTCTATTATTCTAGTATTTGTGTTTTAGCAGCCCATAGTATCTGTATAACTTTCCTCTAGAATGTATAATTCTACAGCTTACTTCACTGTTCAGCTTTCACACCCATATATAAATATTAGAAATGTTATGACCTGGATGAGTCTGACTTTGGTATTTATGCCTTTAGACTTGAGGATCTTATCAAGTTCTTTAATTACTCTGAATATATACTGTATTTAAAATCATGAACATTAGCCTGGAATTCTCTAGTTTAAATATCACCTAAGCTATGACCCTAATGGGTGATATTTGAGAAGTGATTTTTTTAAAATCACCATCTATAATACAGGTTAAATGCTATATGTATGGCTGGATAACTAATATGTTAAGAATACTAACAGATTTTCTCAGTGAGAATAAGTCCTGTGATATCAAGTTAGCCAATGACTAGTTTGGCTTTTTCTAATGAAAACAATTGTACAGACTCACAGACAGCTTCTCTGGCCGTCGAAGGCTTTCATGGCCAGAATCACTGGGTTGCTTTGAGTTTTCCGGGCTGTATGTCCATGTTCCAGAAGCATTCTCTCCTGACGTTTTGCCCACATCTATGGCAGGCATCCTCAGAGGTTGTGAAGAATATTGGAAACCAGGCAAGGAAGGATCTACTCATGAATTACCATAGTATTCCAGCCTATATTTCTGATCATGAAGTCCATACCACACACAGTGTTCAACACAGGTTGTATATGGCATGTGCAGCTTTCCACGTTTATGGAAGTAGTGGTCATGTTAAAAGACAATCTATTTCTAAGGGAATTGAAAACACTAATACTATAAAATGTGACAACCTGGTTGCTGACACATTGCCCTGAGCATCTCTGTGATCTCCCCGGCTGAGGCTGACTCAGAAGAGATCAGAAGGATCAAATTGGCAGGTAGTGGCTTAAAGCAAGCAGGAGAAACCTTGCAATTCACAGCTCTCTCTCCCTCCTCCTGTCCCTTGAGTACAACTTACTTTTTTTCTATTTGCAACAAAAAAATAATTATCTCTGTCCCAGCCTTCAACACCCTACAATTTTAATTGGTATTGCTAAAAAGGAATTGTCAATGAGGGAAATATTTGCTAATATTCCACAGTTCAGTCAGACCAAAGGTTAACTTATTCCATGGATGTGTGATGCACATCTGTGTGCAATGCATGCAGTTCCATTTCAACAACTTTGAAATGAGTGTTGACATCTTGCATCTCTGACAAAGGTGTCCAACCACTTCTGTAGGAGAACTTACATATAAATTAGACATCCATGAGCAATTTGTTGTGTGTCTGACCTGGTGATGTGTTTATATGGTATGACTAGCTGTGCCCGGCCACGCGTTGCTGTGGTGAAGTATGATGGTATGGGAAATAAAGTATTGAGGAATTGGTGGTAGTTAAGGTAATGGGTAAAGGTGTGGAGTCCAGATAATCCAGTTAAAGCAGATAATATAAGATTATAAATGGGTTATATAGCTGTGTGGAAGGGCCTTGAGTCTACACTGCCATCTAATCCAGTTAAAATCTGATAATTTGTATTTTATAGGCAGTGTGGAAGAGGCCTAAGTGAGGCCTAACTCTGCCTGTCCCCTGGGCTGCATGGGTTGCTAGGAGACCAAGTGAGTGGAGCTTAGCCTTCTAACTGGCAGCAATTGGATAAAAACAATTATTCCTCTCCCTCTAATTGGGATTTTATTTTTATTTTCTTTTTGTTGTATCAACCTAGAGGCATGGATGATGGGTTGTGTTGTCAATTTTCGAGGTTGTGGGGTGTTTAGTTTTGTTGTTTTGGCGGTCGCCAGGATTCCATCACTCTTTTATATATATAGATAGCAAACGAGAAGGTCCTTGGTGATATTCTGGACTGGACCTGGAAACAGATGCATTTGTGTTCTACTTAATACATAGTTCTGTGTGTTTTAAGACTTCTGTCCTCTAGTTTATTTCATCTCAATATTGTGTTCAACTTGGTATCAATGTCTCACTGTCATGTTGACCTGAATTCAGTGGGTGGACCCAACTTGTATAAACCCCCTAAATTATAGCTCGACTAGCAAGTCTTGGCTAATTTTTGTTCTTTTGGGGGATCATAGTAGGATCTCTGTTGTACAAGTAATAATTTTAGCTGGGTTTTTTTCTTCTCACTACAAGATAGTATTTGGAGATTGCCAGGTTTTGAAGACTTTTTGAAGTTTGGGACTTGTTCTGCACAAAAGTCACATGTCTTGTATATATATGGAAAACAATATTTTCTGAGCAGAGAAATTATACTGCAGAAAATCTGTACTTTTGAATAGGAAATAGCTCTTTGTTCTCAGGAAACATAATTTTCTGCTCATAAAACAATACTTCATGGTAGAGGATTGTTGTTTCCTGTCTAAAAACACAATATGGAAATTTGCATGCAAGAAAAAATTGCTTTGATCATTTAAAGATAAATAATAGTCTGGGATATTCTTCCCATTTCTAATGTTGAATGATGATTGAACATGTGCATGAATTTCATTGGCTCAATAGGTTTAGTTGGCAGTAACATTAGAATTCAGGCTGTTGTAACAATTGTGATGAACCTTCTTGATAGTATTTTCCTTACATAGATAAATTGTGTGTTCTTCTTCCATATAACATTCATACTTTGTTGAAAAAGGACATCTCAGAAGGCTAACCTCTCTGAGTGCCCTATTTCTCTTTCTCTGCCCATTCTTATCTTGCCAATGTGTGGCATTTTGCTTTATCCAGCAGTGTCATGGGGGAGATCAATGACATTTGCTTAATGAACATACCACTCAAGTGCTGCACTTGATGAAATATGCTAACCTTCTCAATAAATTCTGACTTTAAAATAACACAATCTAAAATTAAATTTCGGTAAATATTGAATGTGTGTATTTAAATTGCAATAATGTCTTCCCCTGTTTTTCCTTCACATTCCCTTTTCCATTTTGCTTTCTAAGTTTCAAATCTTTTCCCCTTGACTCTCTTTTAATCTGCTTTTTTTTAAAACCATAGATTACTGTTTGCAGCCCCAGCGAGAATATACCCATTGACAACATACACACACACAATTAGAGAATAAGCTGTTAATTGTGTATAGCTTACCTTTTATCAATAGATTCTCTCTGTATAGTGATATGTGTGTGTGGATTTGAAAACTGGACAGACTTTTTATTCAGCTTGACAGAATCTACAACAAGTGAACTTAGAGAGACATCTGAAAGCTTACTGGACCTATGGACAACTTGTGATGAGCATGATAGACCCATGGCTATATATACTAAATTGGTCTGTTGGTGGTTCAGCAGTGTCATGAAGGAGACCAATAACATTTATTTAATGAACATATCACCCAAGTTTTATAGTTGTTACTCAATCTATAAAACCGGTCTGTTCAATTAGCCATAAATGCATTGAGTTGGAAAGAACTCCAAGGTTCTTCCAGTCCAAACTGCCAGCAGAGCTAAGAAATCTTTGATGGGTGGTCATCCAACTTATTTTGGAAAAAACAGGTAAAGATAAAGACTACCACTGAAATGAGGCCTTCCTATTTCCCTATGACCTTCTGTCTTACTAAGCATTATTGCCTTTCCTAGTGAGTTATGCCTTCTGATAATATGGACAAAGTATGGCATTCTTAGTTTATCTTGCCTTCTAGGAAGAGTTAAGTTTTGATTTGCTGTAGAATCCATTAATTTCTCTTTTTTCCAGTCCAGGAAATTTGCAGAATTCTCTTCCACCACATTTCAAAGGAGTTGATTTTCTTTCTAGCAGGTTTCTTCACAGTCTAGCTTTCACAACCATATAGACATGAGAAACACAATGGCATAGACAAGCTTATCTTATAATAGCTGCATAGCTCAATCAATGCAGATATTTATTCAGCACAACCCTAATATGAATCTAGAATCCCACTGTTGTGCCATTGTTTTGAAAAACTGACTAGGTGAATTAGCCCTTAATGTTGGGCTGGATCATATAATTGCTTCAATGACAATTTATATGGATGGCTATAGATTTGAAGCTGTACTATCCAAACAGTGTCTTCCTATCCGCATAAAATTTAGATATTACACAGTATTCAAAGACTATAGGAAATATCTGAGCTCTAAGGCACCCTCCACTAAAGTACAAGGGTAATCACAGTTGTTTCTTCCAATCCAATCCCTTGTTTATTTTTTCATAGATATCTATATTCAAATGCATTTTAATAAGTTTTCTTTGAAAGCCTTTTCCCATCATCAATAGTGTTTGAAAAGGAATTTCAATCAGCACAGCTTTATAGATTACAGATAATTTTGAAAATGTGCAAAACACTTCGGGGGAGGGAGGAAATCGACCCTTAATCACCCTCCTTGATGATTGATGCTGAAATCTTTGCAGCACTATGTTAGACACCATGCTACCTAGGGATGCCGCAAGGTGATCAGAGTGTCTTATGAGCTTAAGCCCTCAGGCCATTGTTCCTGAAACCTTTTTAGCATAATATTACCTTCCACTCTCCCATCAATCCTTCCTTCAACAGGCACACTTTTGAGCAAGACAGCAGTTGTGCCAGTGTTTCTATGCCTCTGTGGTGCTAAATTACAGATTGATTTAGTGGCTTTAACACCTAGTCTGTATAAACATTATTAAGTTCATAGTTCTTTGGGCAGTTAGCTGATTGCTAGAGAGACATAATTTTCTTAAACTGAAGATCATGTCAGATTAGTGATAGACACCTTTCAGATACGTTCCTATTTTACTAAAAGATCCTCTCTTTGATGGAAGAGTAGGTTCATTCAAAATTATTGGTATAGTTTGCCCCCTTCTAGTGAGGAAAAAAAATCAGCTGGGCAACTACCATTAAAGCCACCATATTTTGCTTGTTAATAGGGTCAGTCCTGGTTTAGTATAAAGGTGGGAGAGCACCAATGAATATCAAGTATTATGGGCTATATTTCAGAGGAAGAAACTGGCAAAACCACCAGTGAGTATTTCCTGCCAAAGAAACCCAATGAAATTCATGGAGTTGCCATAAGTTGTCTGTAAACCACAGACATACATAGGTATGTTTAGTTTGGAGAAGAGAAGGTTAAGAGGTGACATGATAGCCATGTCTAAATATTTAAAAGGATCATATGGATATGGAGGCAGCTTGCTTTCTGCTGCTCCAGTCTAAGACATTTATTTATTTATTTATTTATTTGTTTGTTTGTTTACAGTATTTATATTCTGCCCTTCTCAACCAGAAGGGGACTCAGGGCGGATCACATTATACACATATAAGGCAAACATTCAATGCCATATAACATAGAACAGAGACAGAGACAGACACAGAGGCAATTTAAATCTTCTCCAGCCTCCAGCTTCCTGAGGGTATGCTTGATTCCAGCCACAGAGGGAGCAGCTGCTTCATCATCCACTGCGACGGCAACTTCCTCATTGGAACGGCAGCTGTATGATTTTTATGGTGTTGTAAATTAGCCTCCCCACATATAAGTGGTACCTAAATTTCCTACTTGATAGATGCAACTATCTTTTGGGTTGTTTAGGTAAACAATGAGCAGGGGCTTTTTTTATTTTAATTGTCGGGTGCTCACCCTGACATGGGCTGACCTCGAACTCATGACCTCTTGGTCATAGTTATTTATTGCAGCTGGCTCCTAACCAGCCTGCACCACAGCCCAGCTCCTGACATGGAACAATGAATTCAAACTACAGGAAAAGAGATTCCACTTAAACATTAGGAAGAACTTTCTGATGGTAAGAGCTGTTTGACAGTGGAATATTCTGTCTCAGAGTATGGTAGAGTCTCCCCTTTTTGACATTTTTAAAAAGAGATTGGATACTGAGAGACCAGACAAACAAAATATGGTTAAAATGGCAGTTTTTGACTTTGTTATTTAATTATTAAACTGCTGCAAGCTGCAGAAAAGGAATTAAATCCACCTGATGGGTATAGTCAAGACTAGATATCAACCCTGGGACTATCCCCATAGTCAACCTTTGGGCCAGCACCAAATCCAAATTATGATTATTTGTCCTGGCCATTTAATTGAAGGCCATCCTGGGGGTGCTCCCTCCCAAATCACAGAATTTTCAAGAATTAGAAACTCCCATTCTATCTGCAACACTTGTATAGAGTTCTGCTACCCTTTGTCACATGACAGAGGAAAGAGGCTTTAAGGTGGCTTCTCTTCATTGGCCTAAACTGTCTATTCAAGTGGGAGCCTATGCTCCCCCTTGCCCCAGGCTTTGCCTTTGAGATTTTAGGTGGGACTTGTATATTTCAGCATAGCAAAGTGTTGTACTGAATGGCCTGTGGTCACTTCCAACTCTTTGAATCTGTATCCATTTGACACACATACAACCGACAGAGATTGATGGAATGTTGACTGCTGAAACGACTGATGAAAACTCCAGCCCCACCTTTTGACAGACAAATTGAATTTTTTCCCATATTTTCTCTAGCGTGTGGCCCCAATTCACCTTGTCCATTGCCATCACTTGGAGGCTGTTTTGAATCCAAATAATACCTTTTTTTTAATAAAGGAAAGAAACCAGAAGTCAACTTTCACTATTTGGCTTTCCTGGATCTAAAAACAGAGAGTAACGGGAGGGAAAAATTATAGTTTCCACAAATGCTTTTTAAACATTTATTAAATCTGTTAACTGGAGTTCATTGCATGAAGTTGTTGTTGTTGTTGTTGTTGTTGTCGTCGTCATCATCATCATATCCTTCTCCCTTTTCTCCTTCACCTCCCTTCTCTTCCTCCTCCCTACTAGGCTTTCCCCAAATCCAGGGGTTTTCTGATTATAATAGGAGTTTTGGACTGCCTTAATAACTTCTGTTCTCTTCTTGCCTGGAAACACTATTTGGGCTACACACTGATGGCTTTCATCCACAAGATATTGGACTGTGTGTAACACAGCAAAATTCTTGAAGAAAACTTTAGTCCTCAATCTCTGATGCAGAGCTAAGATATACAAAAGGTCTCAGTTTGGTTTTATAGGTTTTAAAGCCAGCCAAGTTGAACGAGTAAGCTTTAAGAGAAGTTCTGTCCTGCTTATCATTCCTCCTACGGTCTACACAACCTTGTCATGACAAGCTCTCAGCCTGTAATGACTGGCAGGTTGTCTTGGGCTGAGAGTACTGATTGCTATGGCTGCAGGTGTTCAGCCATGTGGGAAGAGATTTATCACTTGCTTGCTTTGGAGACCACCCCCATATCTGCCAAACTGATTTAGATGCTTTTATTGATGATAACTCTTGGAGACAAAGCCTTTTTAAGACTTGAGTTTGGATGATGTTTGAAGAAAGTTTGAAGGAGAGGCAAACATGATAGGGCAGTATATGTCAGGTATTGTGTATTGTGAAATGTTAAAATCAATCTGAATTCAGCAATTATGGAGTTAATGAGAGTCTGCTATGATTGATGTATCACAGGACCAATGGGGTCAAGTGTGTTTTGACCGGGACTTACTATCTAGTTCCTGTGGATTGCGAGGGAGTTAGTTTTCCGTGTGTCGAGCGGAGAACAGAGAACAGCGATGAGAAATGGCTGTGTGTGTGCATGAGTCTTTCGGAAAGGACTCATGGAGGGGAAAGGACTGAATTTGCTCTATCTGTAAATAGATCATGTAAATAAAGTTGTTTGCCGTTGGACTACCAACTGAACCCTCATCTACTGGAGTGAGTTTGTCCAGTGCTGTTTTCCACATGGGGAAACAGTCTGGAGAGAAGGAGGCAGACCGGGATGGTGAATTTTTTGGATTTCACTCTGCTCCCCATCATCCCCGCTGACAGTATAAAGGGACAGAAAATGGAGATTTCCCCTCAACACCTCGAAAGAGAGGCAGATCAATAGTATCCACCAAGGATCTCCACACAGGATTCAGGAACAATGCATCAACAATCAGCACCCCAAGTTGGAACAACCTGTTGCAAAATATTTTACAATCAGCCCTCTACATTTACAAGTTTACAATTTGATTAGCCACAGATATGATTTAAATGTTTTTGCAAGGAATCTAGATTCTTCTGTGAGACTCTTGTCATCTTCTACTGGAAAGTGACCACAGAATCACACTGGAGGACCTAGAGATTCCTGTGGAGGTGTTATTTGAAAAAAAAATGGTTTGTCATTTGCATTTTCCCCACTTTGGCAGGGGTCCTGCACCCCTAACCTCAGCAAATGTGGAGGACTGACAACATGTCTGTCCAGTAAATAAACCCCATCATCCTGTCATGCTATGTATTGGGAATTACTACTCAAGGAACAGGGAGTCAGTAGGGAAGATTAAGGGGCTGGGGACAAAAATGTCCTTTTATTATACTTCATTCACAGAAAAAAACCCAGAAACAATTGTGAAGAAGAATTTGTAAAAACAAATAAAAAAGAAAACAATGAATATAGCTACATCTACAAGCTTGATAGGAGCCCCGGTGGCGAAGTGTGTTAAAGCACTGAGCTGCTGAACTTGCAGACTGAAAGGTCACAGGTTTAAATCCCGGGAGCCAAGTGAGTGCCCGCTGTTGCTCCAGCTTCTGCCAACCTAGCAATTCAAAAACATGCAAATGTGAATAGATAAATAGGTACTCCTCTGGCGGGAAGGTAACAGCGCTCCATGCAGTCATGCCGGCCACATGACCTTCTTCGGCTTAGAAATGGAGATGAGCACCAACCCCCAGAGTCAGACATGACTGGACTTAACGTCAGGGGAAACCTTTACCTTTACCTTACAAGCTTGATAGCTGATATCATGCATGGCATACATTTCAAAATTAGACTACTTATGCTTCTAACATTGTCATCTGAGATCCACACATGAGATCCTGAGATTTCTATAAACATCACGGAATGCAGCTTATCACTTCCATTCCAGTGGAGACCATGAATGAAGGCAGAGGTTGAATGCTACTGGAAAATGACCATATAGTCCAGAAAACTCACAGGAACCCACAAGTTGAACAGTTTGATCCTTTTCACAAACACCTGTTTTCGATCACTTCGTTATATCTATTTCAGTTTTATAGAATCCCCCTGAGGTGCACATTCTTCCTGAAAAACAGTTATTTTTTTCCAACTGTTCAACTATGTACCTGTGTGTCTGGGTGAGTGTATTGATTTGTTTGCTTGCTTGCTTTCTGCCAAGGTGTTGTAGAAACGCCTGTCAGGTGGGGCCCAGAGATTGGCAGGGCCTGCCAAGCTGTGTGCCCCACTCTTGGCGCTTTTCTCCCTCTCCTCTTTGTCCTTTTGGTGTGCGGCAGCTGACCTTAGCACTGCGTTCGCTGTCTTTAAAGATGGCAGGTCATCCATCACTGCCTCCGCACACTGTCAGCATTCTATTTAATCTCACTTGTAATTTTCAAAGGGGAGGCTGGCAAAAGCCACAACCAGAATTTTAATGGTCTTTTTAAAAAATACAACGAGAAGCCAGTTAATATTTCTTGGCTTTGTGATGTCATGAGGGCTACTCAAATGTACTAGAAAGCTGAACATTTCTCTCAAGTTTTTTTGAATGATTGGATGGGATATTACATTATGTTTATCTAATGCAATTAAGAGGTAGTTGTGCTATAACAATCTTCTGCTTAATATCAACATGGACAAACTAGTTGTGTGCCTGTGGGTCTGCTGACTGTTCTCACATTTTACTAACTATTTTGAACTAAAAATAAGTATTTTAAAAATTACTCTGCAAATGAAAAAATATCTCATTAGGCCTTGTGTTGTGAGGTCCTCACCTTGTGAATACTGAGCCTAGGGACTGTTTGCATGCTGGGAGAAGTTTCATTTGAAATTCTATGCCCTACCCTTTCAAGTAGTAAAGGCTCCATTCATAGGCTGTTTTTGGTAGCAGAGATATAACGACTTCAAACTGGGCCCATTTTCTTTGAAATACCCTGTATTATTTAGTAGCACAGAGAACTCTCAGACTAACTCCCAAGGAGAAAGAAATGGCAGTGGTGTCTGTTGACTTTCCTGTCAATCTACCCCATTTTTTCAATATCTCCCAGTAGCTCAGTTTTCACCAGGTATCATATCTCTGAGACATGCAACTTTATGATTATGCTACATGGAGGTGTTATCTCTTGCAAAATGTTGACTAAGATCCTGTTTGAATTCATAGTGTAATTCTACATGCATGTAGTTATATGGCAGATGTAGCACACCACCATTTTGCTAAATACCAAGCTTATGCAAAGGAAGGTGTGTCTGTTTGGTATTACAAGCAAAAGAGTGTTTCTAAAACTCCAGTGAATAAAGTGGTACACCGAAGGCATTGGCCAATAGCAATGCACCATCCAAGAATGTACAATTGAACAGATGAGATCCTATTGGTTTCTTTCTTTCTTTCTTTCTTTCTTTCTTTCTTTCTTTCTTTCTTTCTTTCTTTCTTTCTTTCTTTCTTTCTTTCTTTCTTGAATTTATTGGATTCAAGACAGCTTGGATTGGTTAGCCTAAATTACAATAAGTGTGTAAACTCTATTATTGAATGGTCACATATAGGTAAATTGAATTGATTCAATGGGTCCTCCAGTTGGGAGAAATAAAAGGATTTCGGCCCATGTGAAATTGTTATTATTAACAAATCATGAGCTGAATATGTCTATTTCAAAATAGCCCAAGTAGTACAATGTATGCAAGCCTATAACACTAATAGGACTCCAGGCATTATTATAATGATGATCCCAACTCTCTTCGATTTCAAAAACCATATCTAAATAAAAGAGATTTTTAGTGCTAGTCATCTACTCCAACTCAGCTTCCCTTCCACAAAGTAGTCACCTTAAGTTGATATTCCATTCATTGAATCTGCAGTTGTCCTTTTTATGAAAAATATATGACATAAATATGATGATGGGACATGAGAGAAGCCTCTCACAAGGATGGTAAAAACATCAGAACATCTGGGCATCTCCTGGGCAATGTCCTTGCAGATGGCCAATTCTCTTACACCAGAAGCAACTTGAAGTTTCTCAAGTCACTCCTGAAATGGAAAAAAAAGATGATAATAAAGTTCAATTATGTTCTTGTTCATGAGAATAAGAAAAAAACAAAGAGACCAACCCATTCCTGCAATTGTTTCCATGAGAATTTACAAATAACTGTCCTGATTGAAATGCTTTGGTTAGAATGGATCTGGCTCATGTAGGTTCTCATTTATAATAATTTTTATTGAATAATTTGCAAATAGTGAAAACATACAAAGCAAGTTAAAAACGGGGAGTTACAGTGGGGATAAGCAGTGTTGGGGGGGGGGACAAACAACAAAAAAAAAAGGGGGGGGGTCAAGATTGGGGAGGGAAAGGGAGGGGAGGGAGGGGGCTGATCCAGTACAAAACTTCCGTCCTTCCCTCTTATATCGGCATTAAATTTTTAACTTTTAAATTAACTTTCTTTCAATGTCCCGGTTCGTTTCTGCATATACCTCTGTTGAAAATACATATCCACTTTATCCCAATTTGTCTTCTTTATTGGTTTTCCTCTAGTTTCTTTCAAATACCAAGTTAGTTTGTCCATATTCTTTATTTCGTCTATCTTCTCCATCCATTGCTCCAGCTCTGGAATTTGTTCAGACTTCCATTGTTTTGCTAGAGTTATTCTGGCCGCTGTTGAAATATATATGAAAAGTTTGTCATCATTTGTGCTCCACCCTATTGAGGTATCCACAATACCTAATAGATATAGTTCCGGTTTTATAAGAAATTTTTTATCCAATATTTTTTGAGCCTCTTCATGAATCATTCTCCAAAACTTTTGAACTTTTTCGCAGGACCACCATTGATGGTAAAAGGAACCTTCATGTGTCTTACACTTCCAACATCTATTCCCATAGTTTTTGTACATCGTTGCCAATTTTTTAGGAGTCATATACCACCTGTGGAAAATTTTTAGCCAGTTCTCCTTTAAATCCCAAGCATATGTATATTTTAATTTCTTATTCCAAATTAGTTCCCATTCATCAAATTTTATTGGGCGGCCAATATTTCTTGCCCAGTTAATCATACATTGCTTTACTGATTCAGTTTCTGTGGACCATTCCAATAAAAGGTAGATCCTCGATATCTCATTCTTTCTGATTTGTAATATCCTATCCCATGTTTCTTCCTTTTCACAAAATCCCATATGACTATCTTTCTTAAATTGTTCTTTAAGTTGGGCATACTGAAACCAAGTTAAATTCCTGAATTTAATTCTCAATTCTTCTATGTTTTTCATTATGTATATACCTTCAGATTTTTTTAGTATGTCCTTGTATCTTGGCCAGACTTTCCAACCCAGGATATATCTTTGACTCGCTTCCAATGATGAGACCCACAAGGGTGTTTTGCTGTAACAACGATTTTTGTACCTTTCCCATATTTTTATTAACGAGGCCCTGATAAAATGGTTGCCGAAATTCTTTTCTATTTGTCTCTTATCTTGCCATAAATAAGCGTGCCAGCCCCGATGGAGGTCAAACCCTTCCAGTGTCAAAATGCTTTCATCTGTCAAGTTTATCCAGTCTTTAACCCATTTCAGGGCGCACGCTTCATAATATAATTTTAAATTCGGCATCCCAAAGCCCCCTCTCTTGTTTGCATCTGTCAACACTGTGTATCTAATCCTAGGTCTTTTATTTTTCCATATAAATTTAGATATATCTCATGTAGGTTCTCCAGGTGTAACTGATTCTCGTCCCTTTCTATATTCCGTGGATATAAGCAGAATCCTTGCAAAGATGAAACCTGTCATTCATGTGTTTGGCCCTTTCACTTTCTGGCTTAGAAGATATGAAATGGCTGGGTGTTCTATCATTTTCAAAAGAAGGTGTGAAGAGCAGAGATTTGAGCCCTCAACTTCAGAATCATAGTCCAGTCCTTAAACTACTATACCATGCTCTTCTCTAGCCCCAATTTTAGCCAACTGAATCTATGTGATTTACTTGTAACTGATATAGAGTTTCAAAAAGAATACCATGTTCTTCCATGCAATAGCAGAGACCTTGAGAAAGGATCTGATTGGCAAATAGAGATTGGTAGGGAGTTAGTCAGCTAACCTACCCTGGGTCAAGGTAAAAGTTTTCCCCTGACGTTAAGTCCAGTCGTGTCTGACTCTGGGGGTTGGTGCTCATCTCTATTTCTAAGCCGAACAGCCGGTGTTGTTCATAGACACCTCCAAGGCCACCATGACTGCATGGAACACTTACCCTAGCTAAATTGAAACCTGCAGAATTAGATTAAAAATAATTAATTAAAATTAATAAATTATACACACACATATATATATATATATATATACAGTAGAGTCTCACTCATCCAAGCTAACCGGGCCGGCAGAAGCTTGGATAAGCGAATATCTTGGATAATAAGGAGGGATTAAGGAAAAGCTTATTAAACATCAAATTAGGTTATGATTTTACAAATTAAGCAACAAAACATCATGTTATACAACAAATTTGACAGAAAAAATAGTTCAATATGCAGTAATGTTATGTTGTAATTACTGTATTTACGAATTTGGCACCAAAATATCACGATATATTGAAAACATTGACTGCAAAAAATTATTTATTTATTTATTTATTTACAGCATTTATATTCTGCCCTTCTCACCCCGAAGGGGACTCAGGGCGGATCACATTACACATACAGGCAAACATTCAATGCCTTGACATAGAACAAAGACAAGACAAATGCAGGCTCCGAGCTGGCCTCGAACTCATGACCTCTTGGTCAGAGTGATTGGTCTCAGCTGGCTGCTCACCAGCTTGCGCCACAGCCCGGGCCTGGCTTGGATAATCCAGAGGCTTGGATAAGCGAGGCTTGGATAAGTGAGACTCTACTGTATATATAAATGATATACTCTCTGAACCCCCTGCCATCATTTTTGAAATATCTTGGAGAAAAGTTAAAGTGCCAAGGCACTGGAAAAAATGGATGTTGTGAAACTGCTCAGTTTCCTTTTTCCCAAACGTAAGTCCAACTATGAAGACATAAATGTCACACTGAATTCCAGTCAATAATCCTAAGTCTCAAATATGAAAAACCCAGGAAAGCTATAAATAGATTGTGACAGCATGCAAATTACATTTCTAGGAATCTTACCAGACTAATGTCATAGTCAATTTTCATTGGCTCATTGCAACTCTTAAAAAAAGCTTTTCTTCATTTTGTTGTTGTTGTAGGTCTCCACAGAAGAAGGTATGAGCTTGGCCAGAGAGTATGCTTGCCCTTTCTTTGAGACCTCTGCTGCTCTGCATTTCTACATCGATGATGTTTTTCACAATCTAGTGAGAGAAATCCGCAAAAGAGAAAATTCACTGCTTCTAGCAGAAATGAAGTTGAAAAACAAGGACAGTCTGTGGCAGAAACTGAAAGCATCTTTGAAGAAGAAGAAGAATGAAAGCCCTCCTTGATGACACTGAATGCTTACTTAAGTTCTAAATAGTTGGATGAGAATTCTGTAGAGCCCAATGTTCATTGATTTTCAAAAGAAATACATGTAATGGTCTTATTTTTCAGGGTTCCCATGACATAGGGTCAGTCTTCTAATTCTGAACAAGGTTTGTGCAAGATGGAGAGATATTACCTTCAAATGTGTTAGTAAAGAGAAGTTTGAGATGTATTTAATGTGTTTATGGGATGTATATGTTTTTATCAGGAGGTTGCATTTGAATGGCCTGAAAGCCATTAGTCTTAGGTAGAGTAGACCCATTGAATCAGTAGTTGACTTGTTTCTCAGTAAAGACTTTGTGACACAGGACAATAGCTGTTGGAGTCAATCCTGTTCACCTTATGTGTTGTGAAAAACTGTGAAAAGCTATTTTCTTTGGTCTGTTATTCATACTAGCTGTTTCACATAGATGTCATTATTTGATGACAAAATCACAGAGTGATGGACAACCATGTAAGATCTCATCTATCATCTTCATTCCTTAGGGAGAAATATCACTATTGCATCCCTTCTAGATTATGAAACATAAGGCAAGATCACTGTGCTTCAATGTAATATTTCCACTCACCATGAAACTCTTTACATGTGCTCTCAAAGGCAAGTCTCATTGAAAGAGGATTTAATTCCATATATATAGCATTACAACATTAATCAGTTTGAGAGTGCTTCCAGTTGTCCCAGAATCACAAAATATTAGAGTTGGAAAAGACCACAAGGGCCATCTAATACAATTACTAGTTCGATAGGAATCCACAACTAAACCAGTCCGAAAAGATGTCCATTTAATGTCTGTTTAAAGACCTCCAGATAAGGAGAACCCATCCTTTCAGCAAGTCCACTCTGTTGTCAAACAATCATTCTCACTGAGACTTCCCAAGAAGATAACATTTATTCCTATATATTGCTGTAAATCATAAATTTTATTATTGCAAGTAAGAATGCATTTTTCTAAGTGTCCTTTTATTGCAAAATAGTAAACTGTGCAGTTTTTGAGGATGTTGTTGTTGTTGCTGTTGTTGTTGCTATTGCTGTTGTTGTGTGCCTTCAAATTGTTTCCGACTTGGGGTTTCCTTGAGGCAAACCTATCAGGAGAGGCTTTTTGCAAGATTTGTTCAAAGGAGGTTTAGTGATGTCTCCTTCTAGGGGTGAGAGAATGTGACTTGCCTGAAGTCACTCAGTGTATTTCCAAGGTTGAGCAGGAATTTGAACCATGGTCTCCTAGCTCATAGCTTGATGCTCAAACTCCTACACCACACCAGCTCTACTTAGAAGTGTTCTTTCCCGTGCACAAAATAATGTGTTCTGCACAGGAAATTTGCTTTCTGCTCATAAAATGCCTCTTTCAAAGAATAATATATTATTTTTGTAAATAATATGTCCTGCACTTCGAAGATTCTGAGCCATCTATTATTCTCTCAATCTGACTCTCCCAATACTTAAGTAGCACATTTTTATCTGTCACTTTGATAGTTTTGAATATTCTGCCCATCTCTACACCTGTGAAGTGTTTTTATACTGTCCAACATGCAATACATCATAACAGCAACATATATTTATCTGTTATTCATTAGTCCTTCCCAGACTTCACCAAGAAAAAACCTCAAACACAGATTGCTGAAATCTCCCACCTTCTGCTGTAATATATCTCCCTCTATTTCTGTACTGATTTTAAAGTAAAGAAAGAGTTCATCTGTCTTTTTCTTCTGGTCAAGGATGTGCCAAAAATCATTTTTATGTGTTGTTCTTGTACCCTACATCATGACACTATTTGCGATAAAACCCAGCCCAGTGAATTTCTTTTTAAGGTTAGAAATCTTTCTGTTCTGGATATTTATGTTCGGAAATTTCATCACAGACTTCAGAAATACACAAAGGCCAAGGATTAAGCATGTTCCTGTTTGTGTTTCAATTTGGGAAGTATAAATTTCATTTAGTTTGCAATTCTCAATCTTATCTAGACCTATACTTTAAAGTCCCAAGAGCAGTGGCTGGGAAATGGCGATTTGGAGTCATAGAAACATAGAGGTGGAAAGGAACACAAGGACCATCCAGTCTAACCCTGTTCTGTCATACAGAAATGCACAATCAAAGACTTACAAAAAGCACATTTTTGTTAAGTGTGCCTTCATCAACTTGACTTTAGTTTGTGGTGACATTGTCAAAAGATTTTATTGACCTGATTTCTTCAGAGAAGATTGACATTGCCTTCCACTGAGATTAAGTGTTCAAGATTACCCAGTGGGTTTCCATGAATGAGCAGAAATGCACCACTTTGACTCTTGGGCTTTTCTTGGCAAGATTTTTCAGAGGAAATTTGCCATTGCCTACCTCTGAAGCTGTGTGGGTTTCCATGTCTGAGTATGGGTTTGAATCCTGGTCACTTGGGATGCTAATCTGACATCATAACACTATACCACTGTCTCTCTTAACTACTACAACAACAACAAATAACTTATTTATTTATTTATTTATTTATTTACAGTATTTATATTCCGCCCTTCTCACCCCGAAGGGGACTCAGGGCGGATCACATTATAACACACATAGGGCAAACATTCAATGCCCATAAACACATCAAACAGAGACTGAGAGACATACGCAGAGGCAAGTTGACGTTCTTCTGAGGGGATGTTCGATTCTGGCCACAGGGGGGAGCAGCTGCTTCATCATCCACACTGACGGCACTTCCTCATTCCAGGTTGTAAATTAGTTAATCTTGCCTCCCCACTTTATAAGTGGTACCTTATCTCCTACTTGATAGATGCAACTATCTTTCGGGTTGCTAGGTCAGCAACGAGCAGGGGCTATTTTTTATTTTTAATTGATGGGTGCTCACCCCGCCACGGGCTGGCCTTGAACTCATGACCTCATGGTCAGAGTGATTTAAGGCAGCTGCTCAACAGCTGCGCCACAGCCCGGCGCAAAATACAAAACAACAACAGCATCCAAACAGTGACTTACCAAGGATGGGTGTCAATTATGTAAACCCATCTTTGATTAATAGAAGTCATGGAAGAAGTGAAGGGACAAAAAGTTGTTTTAATGTTATTGCGAAAATAGTTTTCACTCTTCACTGCCTTTGTTCTCAGTTTTCATCAGGTACCACCATGCTCTCTAAGAAGAGAAGACCTATTTGCTTCACCTCACTGTCACAAAAGAACTGGAGCAAAAAAGCCATAGCCAGTAGAGCCAATAGAGTGACATGTTGATTCATTGTGGTGTGGTTGGTAAACCTTCAGCTTCCCCAACAAGTTTTCTGAATAGTACAGGGACCTCCTTTGAGAAACGGTCCAGCATCTGGTTAGCTCCTGTATAATTCACAACAACTGCAAAAGGTGCAGCCATAAAATCTGTTGGTGATTAACTATGGAATCACTAGACCAGACACAAAGACTGGTTTAAATAAGGATCATTTTATTCAAACTAAATCCTATTTATGTTTTTGGTACTAAAAGAAATAAGAAATGGGGAGCAACTTGATGCAGGTTCAGATGAGGCCAGGCATGTACTAAGAATGTGCAAAATTTTCAGAAGTTTTGTAAGTCACAAAAAATTAGTTAAATTTGTACATCTGAAATAATATGTGACACATGGTCATGGTCCATGCCAAAACTTTAGAATCAAAACTTTCCCGAACATTTTTATTTGTATTTTGTAAATCACTCCCAAAGTCACCTTTATTTTCATGGCAAGCAAGTGAAGCAAAGCCAAGAAGGACCCAATTTCTTTGTAAATGAATGGCCTCTCACCATTAGGAGAGGGAAAGGAGGGAGAAAGCAGAGTTCCCTGGGAAGAAACACAGAATTCTGGGAAATGTAGTTTGGGAAGGTGAGGAGCCCTATGCCAGAGAATTCTACATTTCCTAAACTACATTTCCAAGACTGCATCAGCATCAGAAAGCCCCAATCAGGATAGGAGAGAGAGAGAGATTTGCCACTCTGTAGCCATTCAGAGTTCTAATAAACTGGTTAACATTCTACACTATGATTTTTGTTCCTGAGTTATAAATGTCATTTCCTAATTGGTTCTATCATAAAAACATGGGGAAAAGTTTATTAAACTGCAAAAACTGTGTCTTTGCGGGAGGGACATTGTGCTATCGTGCAATAGTTTTTCATTGAATATCTCATAATCGAAATTCAACCAATTCAACAATTCAACAAAATCTTTGGAGTGGAACAACTACTTTCAAAGTAAGGACTACACCATTAAACAGGAAATAACACTTTCAAACTAGGAACATGTTTTCTTTATTATTTAAAAAATGTTGTTTATAAAAAACTGAAAATTTCTCAAAAATCAATCAACAAGTAAAATATTCTGTAATTTGGTGGGCTAACAGTGGTAATTGTGTTGTCGCAAGTTTCATCCCCAATAGCTGTGAAAATGAGGGAGAAAAGAGCCCCTGAAATTTCACCAATTATAATAATTATGCACGGTTACTATAATGAAAAAGTAATGAAATTTCATTATTCTTGTTATAGTAAAGAATTTTTACTTAATGACACTTTAGAAACACTTTAGAAATCAAGTGCCCACACTCCCTCCACCTTGTAATGATTTTTGAAACTTTTTAAAAATAGATTAATACAGCTAGCTTCTATCCCAAGATAACAGGCACCCCCAACCTTTTCTTCAGCAAAGCGTATGAACCCAGAGGTCAATCCAATATTTGGGATATTTCCTGCTCAGGCATTTACTAGAAGATAAACCTAAGGCACTTCCACCCAAGTTATGAGACTTTAGAAGTGAAAACAAAATCTCTAGGTCTGCCTCAAGGATAGGCAGCTTCCCAACCAACTAAGTTCTAGGACTTGTGGACACTGTTCCAAAGCCATACCCTACACCAAAAGGTTGCCAAGGTAAACACTGTAACACTTCTCTCTTTACTTACCACTTACCTTTTGTTTACAAGTACCACCCTAGACCACATTCTTCAGATATGGTATGTGGCAAGCAAAAAAAAAATCAGGAAAAGGGGAGAAAATTCCTATTCTGTCCCTAAGCAACCAGATAAACTCACAGTGCAGTGAAGGAGGGAGAGTAGTTATAAGTCATTTGAGTAAGCATTTGGCACTTAAATATCCCTTAAACCCCATGTCCATCATATGCAGAATTCCGGCACTGAATTATCTCTCAGAAAGCCATTGATCATGGTAATCAAAAAAGTACCTTGTTATCCCAATAGCATCATTTCACAGTGTGGTCCAGATCTGCAGACCAGATATATGACCTCAACAGTACCATGTCTCTCACCCACACATGTTTGCTGGAATAGAAATATGGTAATATTAGAACAAGGGAACACTTATCAAAGGTAGGAAGCTATGCCCCTGTGACTCAGGGATGGTCTACACCAGCCCTATAATCAAAGAGGACCAGAAGTCAAACAACATACAGGGACTTCTAGTCCTTAACATAAGGACTCCTATCCTTCCGTAGGAAGGTTAAAACTTGGTTGTAGGTCCAGGCTTTCAAATAACAACTAGCAGCACTAATTATTATTATGTACGGCAGACCTTAAGCGACAGACCCAGTCTTTTGAACTTGAACACACCCATCTGTATTTTAGAATGTGTTTATGAATGTTGATGTACGCTAATAATTTTTTATCTGATTTATAATGTACTGTACAGTTTTTATATGTGTGTTTTATTGTAAGCCGCCCTGGGTCCCCTGTTGGGTGAGAAGGGTGGGATATAAATGTTGTAATAAATAAATAAATAAAAATAAGGTAAACTGAGCTGAGCTAATTTACCCACATGTTAAGCTAAGTCAGAGAATGTTCTGGATTTTCATCAAAACTCTGGAACAGCCTCACACTTTGGGTTGAGTGTTTACAGCAGAACCACTTTAAAGCGAGCTATTTTGCTGTCCACAAGGACTCAGCAATGCAGGGAAAGATGGATGGATTAGACCATGTTGCTCCTGTTGCTGTGGCAACTTGCCAGAGAGCTCCAGGTCATCACTGGACACTTTTACTTACATCAGCAAAGGCATCCATGCAAACAGGAACAGTTTTGGCCTGATTGGACCATCTGGACTCTGTCCCTGCCACTGCCGCAGGTTTGGGATAGAGCATCGCATCTCTGAATAGCTCGCATCTCTGAATAGCTCCCCCAGTCCTGAGAATTTCTGGTCTGGATTAGCTCTGGGATTTTAAGTAGGTGTATATGTATGCTCAGTTCTACTGAAATAGTTGTGGTTGATCTACTTTGGCCATACTGCTGCCATAAATCATCACATGCTTATTCCATTGCTTAGAACTTGGAGGTATTTCCTCCCCCATCTGCACAATGTGATTTTTGAATTGCAGTAATCCAACACTTAAATAATCTATCATTCTGGCTAATTGATCTAAACAAACAAAAATTATAGTGAAAGTTACTTTTGTCAAATCATAAGTGAAATGGGATATCTGCTCCTGACAGTTATTTTTCCGATGAACCAATATGCTTCTAACGAAGGATATGAAGAAGGCTGTATAAAGCTGGTAGAGTCTGCATAGCACACTAAGCAAGCAGTATCTCTCTCTCTCTTTCCTCCCCTCCCCCCTTCTTGGTTTCAGTGTCTTTCCCTCTGTTCAGTAATCAAATCTCAAGGAGGAAATGCATTGTTCTATTACCGCTCTGGTCCTACAAAAATGACAACTATAACTCCGTTTCCTGTCAATCACTCCGAGATCTGTATACCTTGCAGCATCATTTAGTGCTCTTTTAAGAGATAATGGATGGGCATATGCATGCACACACCATCAGCCATATATTACTTTCGGAATGGAAGCATGGTATCTTGTGCAAATGTATAATATATGAGGCCAGGTTACCCTTCTTCCTAGACTTTGCAGATTTGATTATTATCTCACTATGAAATCATTATCTTGGAGGTCAGTCATAAAACAGGGTAGGGTGCATGCCCAATTAAGGCATTCCTTTAAATCCAGCCAAGATATTTATAGTCTTCCATTATCATAGTGTCGAGATGTTTCAAAAGCTTGTTAATTTCATTCTCTGGAACTAAAGAAGTGTTCAAAAACATGTCTTGAGATTGTTCACTTGTTCTTACATTTACTAGCAAAATTCCCCCTTTGGGATATGTACAGTGAGCGAGGAAATGGGATTTGTGTAATTACATAGGAGAAGAGAGAAGTTAAATACAAATAACCTCACATTCACTGGGTTAGTACACAGGAAACACAATATGTGTGTGTGTGTTATATGAATACCGAAAGCAATTTAGAGATAAATAAATAACTCTGTTGGCATTTTAAAAAATTAAGGGATGAGGAATTTAACTGTACACTGATATGTTTAAGCATGAATTTTTGTGGATCAGATGCTCTGATATTGTCATATTTTTAAAGTATAGTCATGCACCCAGTGGCATAGCAGGTTAAAGCGCTGAGATGCTGAAATTGAGGACCGAAAGGTCACAGGTTCGAATCCAGAGAGTGCAGTGAGTGCCTGCTGTTAGCCCCAGCTTCTGTCAAACTAGCAGTTCGAAAACATGCAAATGTGAGTAGATCAATAGGTACTGCTCCGGTGGGAAGGTAACTACGCTCCATGCAGTCATGCCGGCCACATGACCTTGGAGGTGTCTGTGGACAATGCTGGCTCTTCGGCTTAGAAATGGAGATGAGCACCAACCCCCAGAGTCGGACATGACTGGACTTAATATCAGGGGAAACCCTTTACCTTTTACCTAGTCACACACAGGATTTTTCCTGTATTTAAGTATCCTGAAGTGTTCCATGGGATTATTCTGCAGAGAAAAGAGCATGCTTCTTACATAAAAACTGTTTTCTGTGCCAAAAATAATGTTTCTTGTGCAAAATCTTTATTTTATTTTAATTTTTCAAAAAAAAAGATGTCTTTCTTCTCAGCCGGTAACTCCAGATTTCTTCAGGACATTGGAATACTGGCAGAAAACTATGCAAAAGCTTTGATATTCTGTTATTCTTATCTACTTACCAATATTTGGACTGGGAAACCAATAAGTGAAAATATCCTTTCCATCTCCAGTCTTGTCATTTCTTTGACTGGTGGTGATCAGAAACAACCTCCACCCAATGAGTTCAGGAATAATGAGCTTTTCCCAGCCCTAGAAACACTGCAGCTTTGAATTTTAAAAGGCTTGGCTTTTGTAAATAACCTTGGAATGTTCCCTGAAAATTCACCGAAACAAAGGCTCATTCCAAATGGACAAAGAGAGAGTTCACTCATCGCCGTTTGTAAGCTAATTTCCTTGCACTTTGGAGCACGGCTCAGTGCCCCTGCAAGCTGATGTGTTTGACAACAGCTGCTATTATTCCTATGAACTGAGGGTTTTCCCCCTTATTATTTTGCAGTATAATTGTGTGACATTTTATTTGAAGTTCTTTATATTGTGCCTTGCAAAGCTTTGGCAGTGGTATGAAATAAAAATGCCAAAAGAAAAAAAAACACACACAACAAAAACAAATAGCATGAAAGAAAACTGGACCAAAGGTTTTGTGTTTTCCTTGAATGTATTGCTAGATGCAAAAAGTAATTGGATTTCTTTTGGAAATAGCTGACATTCACACTAAGTGAGACTAGGATGTCAATTCCCCTTTTGTTTTTACAAAGACAAAGTTAAACACCTGAAACAAATTAAACAAATTGAGGTGAACGTCATGAATTTCAGATCGTATTAATGCAAATCCAATTAGAGCAAATGAAATGATTATCAAATTAAACTCTTTCCATTCAGAAGGGAAGTTCAGCATGTGGGTGAAGTTGACATAAGAGAGCCTGATTTATTAAATGACTGTTGGATGATTTCCCAAGATGATTTTCATAAAATGGTAGACTCGGATTTGGCCTAATTTTTGCTCATGCACAAATGCCCTTGGGGGTCATCCATGAAGTTCTCCAAGGAGAAATCTGAAAGATACTGCCTTCCTACATCAAAGAGATGGACTGTCACTTTACACTGAGCAGAGTTACATGACAGTAGTGCAACACCATATCAGTAGAGAATTGTGGCATTGTGCACTTGCAGATTGTGGCCCACCTCATCTGGAACCCTGTATCCAGCTCTGGGTACCAAAGTTCAAGAGGGATATTGACAAGCTGGAACATCTCCAGAGAAGGACAACCATAATGATCAGAGTTTTAGAAGTCAAACCCTATGAGGAATGCCTTAAGGAGCTGCATATGTTTAGTTTGGAGAAAAGAAGACTGAAAGGGGACATGAGAGTCATTTTGAAACATTTGAAAGGATGTCATATTGAAGAGGGGGCAAGTTTGTTTTTTGCTTTTCTGGAGTCTGGGACATGGAACAATGGATTCTAATTACAGAAAAAAGATTACTCCTAAACATTAGGAAGAACTTCCTGATGATAAAAGCTGTCCAGCAGTGCAATATGCTGCCTTTAAGTATAACAAAAACTCTTTCTCTGAAGATTTTTCATCAGAGGTTGGATGGCCATGTGTTGGGCTGCTTCGATTCTGTGTTCTTACATGGCAGAATGCGATGGAACTGGATGGCTCTTGGAGTCTCTTCCATCTCTATGAGCATGCACAATATGGATCAATACACATATGGATGCCACTTGGGAAAGTGGTTCTTTTACTATGAACCTGCAAGAACCTTGTGAACTGCCGGGGAGGCCCTCCTCTCACTCCCGCCACCGTCTCAAACACGGCTGGTGGGCACTAGGGAAAGGGCCTTCTGTTCGGCGACCCCCTGGCTCTGGAATTCCCTTCCGAGGGAAATTAGATCAACCCCAACTCTGAAAACATTCCGAAAAGGATTGTCCAAAGTCCAGAAACCAAAACACGCTCAAAACTGTTGGAAAGTTCTTGAGCGGGGAAAACAACAAGGAAGCAAGACTGAGTAACAAGGTCCAAAGTCACTAGAAAGTCTTTGATATCAGGGTAGGAACGAGATGAAGCTAAAACCAATCTTGATTCAGGAACAAGGCAAGGAAGTGGATTTACTCCGGTTCTAATCAGGAGTCACAGCTCGGCTTGGCCGCAAGGAACAGGAAACTTGGCTTGGTAGAATCAGGAACTAGAGTCAGTGAACTGTTCTCAGGAAATCACTACGTTGACACCGCAAAGTGTTCACAGTGTAGGGCACTTTTATGGAACTTAGATCTGATCACAGCGAAGGGAAGCCAAACTCCCCAGAAGTTTTCAAGGGAATCTTCTATCCATTATCCCCTCGAGATGCCAAACATCGACTCCTTCGGAGCCCTTGTTTTTCTGATCTCTGGCAATGCAGAAACTCCCTTCTGTTAAAGGATACATTCCCTGGGGAACTCGGAAAATCTGGTTCAGCCATGGGAGTAATATTTTCCCAATTAAAGAAGCATCCGAGGTATCAATAGCTGGGGGCTGTAATTGGAAAGAGCTCTGCAAACTAGGCAAAAAGACAGAATAAGCTTCATCCTGGTCAAAGTTCATTCTGAATCAGGTTCAGAAACCAAAGGTGGCTGGGGTATGACACTATTGTACTTATTGGCCCAGCTCCAGAAATTGAATGACTGCACACATTTATATTTTATCTCATTACAGTCCTTTTTATTGCTCATCATGCTTTATTGGTTATATGTTTGTTTTACATGCTTGTTGTACGTGTTCTTGTTTTAAACCTATTGATTCTGTATTTTATTATGTATTTTTTGTATTTTATGATGTACTATAGTGCTATATTGCACTTTGTCCATTTTAACTGAGAAATTACCTTCCCCATTTCGGCCCATTTCGGCACATGTTGCACGTTGCCTGGGTTCTATGAATTAGTCTCCAGTGTTAATATTGTATGTTTTATGTTGATTTTAACTATTGTTTTTACTGTAATTGATGTTTTTATTGGATAACTGTTTTATTGCTGTGTTTTGATATTTGATTGTTTTATCGGGCAAGGCCCCATGTAAGCCGCCCCGAGTCCCTTCGGGGAGATGGGGCGGAGTATAAAAATAAAGTTATTATTATTATTATTATTATTATTATTATTATTATTATTATTATTATTATTATTTATTACTGGGCTTTGTCCCCATGTAAGCCACCCTGAGTCCCTCCGGGGAGATGGGGTGGGATACAAAAATAAAGTTGTTGTTGTTGTTGTTGTTGTTGTTGTTGTTGTTGTTGTTGTTACTATTATTACCTGATGAGAAAATAAACAAGTCCTTCAACAAGTCCAGGATAGGACACCCATCCAACCAACCATCCAGAAACTCAGATTCTATGCTAAAATTATGAAACCAAATTGAAATCAATAAAAAAGATGGAGGCTCCCATGAGTCCCATCTTGAGTGCATCCATTGAATCAACTTCATTAGTGTATGAAGTTCTCAAGTTTGGTTTCATTAAACACTTCCCAGCTTTTTTGTTTTTACTATAGTTGCAAATACATCTGTGTAAATGTCATACTTTTGGAATGCAAAAATGAGGAAGAGAGAAGAAATAAATAAATAAATGTGGAGCACCTTTAAGAGTAATTGGTTTTTATTTTAGCATATGTTTTTGTGGATATAAACCCATTTGCTCATGGCTGGACAGCAATAAGAATTCTTTACCATCGTGATTAAAAATACACACAAATATATAGGTATTGCAGTTTTTGGGTGATGAGTGGAAAACTTTATCAGAATGTTTCAGTATTTCAAAAGATAGTTATGCAGAAAATCTTATGCACATGCAAGTAATTCTTTGTGAGCAATTGGATATTTTTGTTTATTGAAAGTTGCTTATATTCCATTCAAGATTGTAGAAGTGGAGGTTTGCCTGTTGTATAATTCTGCAAGACTATGTATAACCTATCCATGCACCTCTGGATATGCATTTCATTACCTGTTATGGGTCACTACAGTCATCCAGTGTCTACACAGGACATATCCATCTATTTCTATTTACTTCTATACAAGACACCAGCTGAATTCTTGCCATACCTTATAGCATGCATGGCATGCGAATTACATTCATATTTTAGAAATGGGTTATTTCTTTCACCATGGGTAGCTTATTCCACCTGTCCTTTCCTCATATATTGGCTTCTATTGAAAATGGAAACATCTCTGTATAAAACTATGAGCCATTTGCATGGCACAATGATTTGCATCCAAGTTAAAGATTGCCTTGTTGTAACTGCTGTGAAAGTCCCCCCAGAGGGTCTCCTCCAGCTTTCTACCCTGATTCATAGTTTTCCTTGCACCGCGGGGTCCTGGCTTCTTTCTCCACTTTTATCCCAATGTTTCATCTTTGCTACAGCCGCTCTGAATTATGAGGTTGTTTTTCACAGGAGGGACAAATGTCCACTCAAGAGCTGGTGTGACAATCTGAATCTTTCCCTCCAGGGGTAATAAAGATCAAAGCCTCCAACACAGCTGTCTTGCTGACTGTATGTCATCTGTCATTAGACAATTAATGTGACAATGAAAATTTCCCAGCCCAGTGCTTTGTCATGCATCAATATTTCTTCTCCCTCTAGGTAGGGCTTGGAGACTCACAACTGTTTCAACAATTCACAAGACCAAAGTGGGAGGAGGTTTATTGATCACCACCTCAGCAGAGAAAGGGGAGAAGGAAGGAAGAAGAGGAAAGCAATCCTTTCCCCCAGTTTAATGCCTTGCGAATAATACCTCAAATGTCAAGTCAGAGCTTGGAAAAGTTAAGGGTTTTTTTTTTTACTGCAGTTCCCCAAATACTGCTTTTCAAAGAAGTAGCCATAAAAAAGAAGGATGGAAAGGGGGAGGAAAAAAATGTGGAGCAGCTTTAAGACTAACTCTTTTTTTTAATTTCCATATGAGTTTTCATGGGTATAAATACACTTCTTCAGATGCAGTTACTGAGTGGCATTAAGGCCTTGGACATGAAGCATTTATACAGTTGAGGGGATGGGACAGAATGCAATAGGATCCAGACCCTTGCACTAAATTTTCAAAGGGATGTCAGCATGTTCTGTGGTTTTGAGGAGGTCAGGTTTTAACCTCTTTTAGAAGTATTTTCTGAAGGAGGGGAAGGGAAGGAGAAAAAGAGGCTAAAAGGGTGACTCTCCAAGCCCCCAAATGTGTTCACACCCCACCCACCTGTCCTGCATGTTCCCAACTCCCAGTCGGTCCCACTAATAAAAATAATCTAGAAAATAAAGGGAAATCAAAAAGATTCAAGAGAGACCAAGCCAAGATAAGCCATTAAGCCTTTGCGTGTCACATGCTCCCAAAAAGCGGAGGAGGATTAGCTGCCACATGGTCCTGTTATGGATGCAAATCCGTGATGGCTGGGCCCTTGCCATTATGGGTACCAGGCCAAGCCAAAGAAGCTGGATTGGACGAAGGAAAATGGCTGAAACAGATCCGTGCACAAGCCTAAAAACAAACTGCATCAGTGGAAGCATTAATGGAAGCATAGTGTCTAGACCAGTGGTTCTCAACCTGTGGGTCTTCAGGTGTTTTGGCTTACAACTCCCAGAAATCCCAGCCAGTTTGCCAGATGTTAAGATTTCTGGAAGTTGAAGGCCAAAACATCTGGGGACCCACAGGTTGAGAACCACTGGTCCAGACTGAGGCAGGTAATAGTAATACTCTATTCTGCACACACACACACACACACACAACTGATGTACCATGCTTTGGGCAACAAACTGACTTATACACAATGCAGAGACTACGCCATATGTTCACAGAAAGAGAAAAAGCAAGAAAAAATTACAGGATTTTTTTCTGTATAGACAAAAATGTAAACAGAATTTAAGTTAGAAAAAGAGAGGATTCTGTGGAAACAAAGTTGAAGAGTCTGCCCCTCCTTCATAGCAAATCTGTATTTGCTTGCCTTCAAACTAATTTAAATGATAGCATGAATGTATCATGCTGAGGATTTGGAATAGCATTTCACACATGCCTTTTGTATGTGGGAGATTGCCTACCAGGTCTGCAAATGACACGTACCAAACCTTTGCTGCTGCTGCTCTATCACGCAGTGTTCATGGCCCAGATGTTAATGCAAAATGCAAGAGGCCAGGCTCACTTCTCCTCTCGATTTTGCTAATCGGTTTCTTTCCAAGCTGCTTCAAGACATGAGCAGGTACATTTGGAAGAGACCCAACTGTCTGGAGAACACAGCGGGGATTTCTTGAAGGAAGCAGCTGTGCGAAGAAGGAACTTGACAAGTACTTTGGTCCACAGAAAAATTGATTGGATTGTCTGGGAAATGCCAGTTATCTCTCCCCCCTCCCCCCCGCCCTCTCAAAAAACTTAAACAAGGAGGAGGAAATTGTTCTATTTCCCTTAAGCCTGTTTTAAGAGAAGTTCTTTTGATGGTGAAAAGTGGATGTTAAACAACCATTGGTTTCTGAGTTTGAAGGAGATCTGGGCTAACTTTTGGCAAGGCTGCCTTAATGTGGATTTGCCTAAAATTGGGAGATAGTCTCAATTCTGGCCAGGCATTTGGACTAACCCCAACTTTGGCCTGTTGGACCATTTGGGCCAGTTCCAAAATGGAACCAGCTGCATTTGTCCCCATTGCCATGCCATACTTCCCAGGCTTTGCCCGCCCAGGGACCAGGGCCGGTCCAACAATGGAGGCCGTTTAAGCGGCCGCTTCGGGCGCACGTCAAGGGGGGCGCTGTTGAGGCTCCCTCTCGCACTCCTCGGCCCACTCGCGCATCTCTCGCACTCGTCCCACTCGCGGCCCTCTCGCACTCTGCTCAATCGCGCCCCTCTCGCACTCGGCCCACTCACGCCTCTCTCACACTCGGCCCACTCACGCATCTCTCTCACTCGGCCCACTCGCGCCCCTCTCGCACTCGGCCCACTCACGCATCTCTCTCACTCGGCCCACTCACGCCCCTCTCGCACTTGGCCAACTCACGCCTCTCTCGCACTCGGCCCACTCGCACCTCCCTCTCACTCGGCCCACTCGCGCCTCTCTCTCACTCGGCCCACTCACACCCCTCTTGCACTCGGCCCACTCACGCCTCTCTCTCACTCGTCCCACTCATGCCCCTCTCGCACTCGGCCCACTCACGCCTCTCTCGCACTCGGCCCACTCGCGCCTCTCTCTCACTCGGCCCACTCACTCCCCTCTCGCACTCGGCCCACTCACGCCCCTCTCGCACTCGGCCCACTCACGCCTCTCTCGCACTCGGCCCACTCACGCCCCTCTTGCACAAGGCCCACTCACTCCCCTCTCTCACTCGGCCCACTCACGCCTCTCTCGCACTCGGCCCACTCACTCCCCTCTCGCACTCGGCCCACTCACGCCCCTCTCGCACTCGGCCCACTCACTCCCCTCTCGCACTCGGCCCACTCACGCCTCTCTCGCACTCGGCCCACTCACTCCCCTCTCTCACTCGGCCCACTCGCGCCTCTCTCTCACTCGGCCCACTTGCGCCTCTCTCTCACTCGGCCCACTCACGCCCCTCTCGCACTCGGCCCACTCACGCCTCTCTCACACTCGGCCCACTCGCACCTCTCTCTCACTCGGCCCACTCGCGCCTCTCTCTCACTCGGCCCACTCACACCTGTCAGGCTTACTTCAAAGGACCAGTCTGAACGCAGATCAAAGACAGCTGCTCTCAAACACAATCTTTATTGAAGAATACATGACTTTGGAAAAGTCGAGAATGACCTAATGTTTACATACATCTAATTTTATCACTTCTGATGCAACGTAATATCACACGCAAATATCATCATCAAACCCCACCTTCTGGATCACATTTCCACCAAGGTTTCTATCCCCCCCACACTACAGCAATTATAATTGTTTATACTTTCACCCCTGAGTTCCCAGGCTCATTTTATCTTCTCCCGCCAGGTGCTCGCATGTTTATGTTATGAAGTCAGATTCAGGGCTTGGAAATTCAGCCCTGGGATCTGGCTGCATGACATGGCGCCCCCGTTTTCTTCGTCCTCCTCTTCGGTTCTTCTTTCACCATAGTCCTGAAACAAATCAAACAATAACTCTATGGGTCCATTTTGTCTAAAGTCCCCATATATTTTTTCAGCAAGCTGCGATGGAAGACTGGGTGTATTTTCCCTAAACTTTTTGGCAATGCCAATTGGAAAGTCACTTCATTGATAACACCCTGTATTCTGAATGGTCCAATATATTTGGGGCCCAGTTTTCTTGAAGGTAACCCCAATTTGATGTTTTGGGTACTTAACCACACTAGATCTCCTTTATCTAATTTATCGCCTTCCACCCTCTTTCTGTCTGCGAACGTTTTATACTTTTTGTGTGCTTCTTTTAACGATGCAGTCACTTGATTCCAACATTCCATCATTTGCGTTTTCCATTTCCCTGCCTCTGTTCCTTCATTTTCTGTCCACCTCGGCAATTGGGGTAAAGGTTGTATTTCATACCCGTAAACTACTTCAAAGGGGGTTTTGTTTGTTGCTGAATGTATAGTTGAATTAAAGGCTAGTTCCGCAAACGCCAACCACCTAGACCAGTCATTTTGTCTCATGTTAGAGTACATTCGAAGGAACTGCCCAAGCGTTTGCTGAGTACGTTCTACCGCCCCGTTTGTCATGGGGTGAAAAGCAGAACTTAAACTCCTTTCTGCTCCTAGCATTTCCAAGAATTTTTCCCAAAATTTTGCTGTGAATTGTACTCCTCTGTCACTGACTACTCTACTTGGACATCCATGTAATTTGTAAATATGGTTTATGTACAATTCAGCTAGTTTCTCAGCCGATGGTAGCTTCGTCAGTGCTATAAAGTGGGCCTGTTTAGAAAACAGGTCTAATACTGTCCAAATATAACGATGTCCTTTGCTGACTGGCAGTTCTCCCACAAAGTCCATAGCTACACATTCCCAAGGCCTGGTAGGTTCTGCTACTGTCTGTAACAATCCCATAGGCTTCCCTCCTCCTGATTTATTTCTGGCACAATCATCACATTGGACAACATGATTCTTTATGTCCTTCCTCATTCCTGGCCACCAACAATGTTTTGCTATTGCCTTTGTTGTTTTGGTAATTCCTGTATGACCAGCGCTCTGGTTGTTGTGAAAACGATGCAGAATCTTAATCCTTAATATTGCTGGGATATACAGTTTCTTGTTTACAAACCAAAATCCCCCCTTCTGGTCCCCCTTTTCTGCGTTGGACGCGATCCATTGATCTCCTTTATAAGACTGTTTTAGTTCATTTCCCCAGTTATCTTCCCCGCCGAGTTCGACAAAAGCCGTGTCCTCCTTTTGGGTTTGTGCTCTTGTCCTGACAGCTAAGCCCCATTGTTTGTCAGAGAATATTGTCCCCTCCTTTGCTGTGGTTAGGCCTTCGTGTTGAGGCATGCGTGAAAGAGCATCTGCCAAGACATTCTGTTTCCCTTGAAAAAACTTTAATTGGAAATCGAATCTGCTGAAGTATTGCGCCCATCTGATTTGTTTGGGGGACAATTTTCTAGGAGACTTTAAATACTGGAGATTCTTATGGTCAGACCAAATTTCGAATGGGATTCCGCTTCCTTCGAGGAAGTGTCGCCAGCATTCTAAGGCTTTTAATATGGCTAATGCCTCTTTTTCCCATATTGGCCAACTTTTTTCAGTTTCGCTGAACTTCCGTGACAAATATCCACAGGGTTTTAAGTTCCCATTTTGATCCTTTTGCAATAGCACTGCCCCGTACGCACAGTCTGAGGCATCGCAATGGATTATGAAAGGGCTCCTGATATCAGGGTGTTTTAGGATGGGTCCTTCAGTGAAGCATTCTTTTAAGGTCTCGAATGCCTTTTGGCATTCTGGCGTCCAACTCAGTTTGGCGCCGGGAGCTTTCACTTTTGCTGTCTCCCCTTTCCCTTTTGTTTTTAAAAGTTCTGTAAGGGGTGCGGTTATTTGTGCAAAGCCTTTTATGAAGGGTCTGTAAAAATTTGCAAACCCCAGAAATGATTGTAATTGCCTCCTTGTTTGAGGCACTCCCCATTCTTTCACATCTGCTACTTTAGCTGGATCCATAGCTAACCCTTCTGGAGACATCCGATATCCCAGAAAGTCAATTTGAGTTTTATTAAATTCACATTTGGACAGTTTTGCGTACAGCTTTGCTTCTCTTAGTCTCTGCAAAACTTCCCGGACCAATTTTACGTGCTTTTCCTTATCTTCAGAAATGATCAAGATATCATCAAGGAATATGAACACCCCTCTGTACAATAACGGGTGTAGTATTTCATTTATAAGCTGCATAAAGCAGCCGCTTCCATTTTTTAACCCGAAAGGCAAAATTTCGTATTCAAAATGGCCGAATGCGCAGGAAAATGCGGTTTTCCAAGTATCCTCCGGTTTGATCCTTAATTTATGATACGCTTCAATTAAATCCAGTTTAGTAAATATGCTCCCTTTCTTCAATACGGTAATTAAATCCTTGACTAAGGGCATAGGGTATTTATTGTCCTTGGTAATTGCGTTTAAATTTCGATAATCAATGCACAATCTTAGGGAATTGTCTTTCTTTCTCCTAAATAACACTGGAGCCCCGAGAGGAGAATTAGATGGCTTAATGAAGCCTCGAGCCAGGTTTTTATCAATGTATTTTCTCAATTCCTCCTTCTCTTGCACAGACATGGGATACACTTTTGGTTTTGGTAAGTCTGCTCCTGGGGTTATTTCAATCCCTACTTCTATATTTCTTTTGGGAGGCAATTTACTGGCCTCTTTCTGATTGAAAACATCCGCAAAGTCTCTGTATTCAGGTGGCAATAGCTGTGGGTCTATTTCCCCTGCTTCGTCTTCCTCGTCCTCCTCTTCTGCAATTTTGCTTATCTCCCATTGCATCTGCTGTTCTTTAAATGCTAAGCTTTTTCCTCTCCAATCTACTTCAGGATTTGCTTGTTCGAGCCATGGTATCCCCAATATTACATGGTATGTGGCAATAGGGGCTATCACAAAGGATATTCTTCCTCCCCATTTGCCTATTTTGCATGGAACTCCCCGTAATTCCTTTGTAGATACTTCCCCAGCAGCGACTGATCCATCTAGCTGCGAAAATGCAATTGGGGAGTCAAGTGCCATCTGCTGGCATTTCAGCGCTCCTGCTAATTCTGGGGTTATAATGTTCCTAGAACACCCGCAGTCTACAAACGCCTTGCAGGTGGCCCGATTTTCTAGCCCCGAGAGGCAAATTGGTACTACTATCATGCGTTTGTCCCGACTCACCAATCTTTCCGAAGATTCTGGGGCCTGCACCTCCTCCTCCGCACGCCTCCCGGTTGCTGGCTTGGGCTTTGGGGCTTTTGGCGGCTCCCCCTTCCGGGCCCAGCATTCCGCTGCTCGGTGGCCCGTCTTCCCACATACAAAGCATCCCGGTTTAGGTTTGTTGTCGTCTCCTCTGGAGGGAATCCCCGGCCTCCCTCCGGGTCTTTCTTGCTTCCTCGTTTCTCCTCGACCTCTCGCCACCGGTCTTTGCTGGCCGCTGCTGCTCCTGAAGCGCTTTACTTGTGCCAGGGTAGATTCGACGCGCCCCGCTAGTTGAATCCATCCCTGGAGTGTCTCGGGGTCGTCTCTGTGCGCTGCCCAGCTGAAAATCTCGGGGCGTAGTCCCTCTTTAAATAGTTCCACTTTGGTTACTTCAGACCACTCCGGTACCCTTTCCGCGAGGTGGAGGAATTCCTCTGCGTACTCGGGCACCGTTTTGTCCCTCTGTTTTATTCCTTTCAGCTGGTCTCGAGCCCTCAATTGCTCTAGCCGGTCTCTGAACTGGTTCTCCAGTGCGGCGAGGAAGCGGGGCACTGACCTCAGGCATGGGTCGCGTCTGGCATGCAATTGCACATACCAGCTGGCTGCTCCTCGCTTTAGTGTGTTGCCGATGGCTCGAACCCTGCTTGCTTCGGAGGGAAATGTGTGTGCGTTGTCTTCCATGTATCCTCTAATGCTAATTAGAAAAAAGTTCAGTTCCTCTGATTCCCCTCCGTATTCCAGCTTGAGATCTTCCCTTCTAGGCATCCATTCTGCAGCCCTTTGATATTGTCTGGGCGGCATGGGGAAGGGTTGCATCAGGTTTCCTCGGGTGGCTCCTTGGAACACGCCGCGCCCCACTCCGGTGGTCATTCTGCGCGGCTCCTGGAAGTCTGCCGCCGCTGTTGGCTCTTCCGCCCATCCGCATACTGGCCTAGCTGTAGCCCCCTCATCTCGCCTTTCCTCGTCGTACGGCACATCCTCCTCCTCTTCCTGGACCCCCCGCTCCTCTCCGCCTTCGTCTGCGAATCCACTGGACCCGATCCCTGGCCCCAGTGGCCTTTCCACCCCGACGCCCATTCGGGGGGTTGGGAGCTCTGTTGGAGACGGCGGCCTCAGGGTCCCCAGGGCTCGCTGACGCTCCACTTCTCGCGCCATGCTGTCCCGGAACTGCAGCTCCTGCCAGTATTCCTCATCTCCCTCGTCCCTTGCCGCCACGGGGCTCTGCGTTGACGCCCGCTGGCCCCTCTGGCTCCAATCTCCTTCTTTGCTTGGTTCTCTCTCGGCGCCATATCGGCTGGCCTCCTTCTGGAGATTCTCTTCCAATAATGGCACCAATCTCCCCACGGTTTCCGACAGCCTGGATAAATTAGTTTCCAGGATGGATAACCGCAGGGCCACGGTCTCCGGCATACTTCCTCCAGATCCCCAACTGGTTTCTGCAGCTGCAGAGACGCCTCTTCCGAGCCTGGGAATTCTCTGGGTCACGCCGTTCGGCTTGGGGTACCCCGTAGAGGAAGCTATGGCTTGCAGCGTCTCTTCTCTCTTCGGCCGGGCCCCTTGCAAAGGCCTCTCTGCCTCATTTGGGCTTTGATCTTCTTCCTCGCTCATTATCACTTCACTGCGAATTCCGCAGGAGGGTGAGAAATGGGATTCTCGACTTTAATGTCAGGCTTACTTCAAAGGACCAGTCTGAACGCAGATCAAAGACAGCTGCTCTCAAACACAATCTTTATTGAAGAATACATGACTTTGGAAAAGTCGAGAATGACCTAATGTTTACATACATCTAATTTTATCACTTCTGATGCAACGTAATATCACACGCAAATATCATCATCAAACCCCACCTTCTGGATCACATTTCCACCAAGGTTTCTATCCCCCCCACACTACAGCAATTATAATTGTTTATACTTTCACCCCTGAGTTCCCAGGCTCATTTTATCTTCTCCCGCCAGGTGCTCGCATGTTTATGTTATGAAGTCAGATTCAGGGCTTGGAAATTCAGCCCTGGGATCTGGCTGCATGACACACACCCCTCTTGCACTCGGCCCACTCACGCCTCTCTCTCACTCGTCCCACTCATGCCCCTCTCGCACTCGGCCCACTCACGCCTCTCTCGCACTCGGCCCACTCGCGCCTCTCTCTCACTCGGCCCACTCACTCCCCTCTCGCACTCGGCCCACTCACGCATCTCTCTCACTCGGCCCACTCACTCCCCTCTCTCACTCGGCCCACTCGCGCCTCTCTCTCACTGGCCCACTCACGCATCTCTCTCACTCGGCCCACTCACGCCCCTCTCGCACTCGGCCCACTCGCGCCTCTCTCTCACTCGGCCCACTCACGCCCCTCTCGCACTCGGCCCACTCACGCCTCTCTCGCACTCGGCCCACTCGCACCTCTCTCTCACTCGGCCCACTCACGCCCCTCTCGCACTCGGCCCACTCGCGCCTCTCTCTCACTCGGCCCACTCACACCCCTCTTGCACTCGGCCCACTCACGCATCTCTCTCACTCGGCCCACTCACGCCCCTCTCGCACTCGGCCCACTCACGCATCTCTCTCACTCGGCCCATTCACGCCCCTCTCGCACTCGGCCCACTCACGCCTCTCTCGCACTCGGCCCACTCACGCCCCTCTCGCACTCGGCCCACTCACGCATCTCTCTCACTCGGCCCACTCACGCCCCTCTCGCACTCGGCCCACTCACGCATCTCTCTCACTCGGCCCACTCATGCCCCTCTCGCACTCGGCCCACTCACGCCTCTCTCGCACTCGGCCCACTCACGCCCCTCTCGCACTCGGCCCACTCACGCCTCTCTCGCACTCGGCCCTCTCGCCCTTGCAGCCCTCTTGCCCCTGAACAAGACCTGAGGCCAGGCCTCTGGGCCTGCTGCTCTACCTGCACCCTTCCTGGATTCCTCCCGCAACGCCCGGCAGCCCTCCGAGGCTGGAAGGAGCTCTGGCAGGTCGAGCAGGCCTGTGCCCCTGCCATGCACCTCCTTGGGGACCCTCTCAGCCATGAAGACGGGGCAGGTAGGAACCCGTCCCTGTTCCCAGCATTTCGCCAGGCATGTCTCCAGGGCAGGCCTGGGCCAACTTGGCAACTGAGGGGGGAAATGGAGGGGCCTGAGGCTGGGTTGCTGCAGGTTTTTCAGCTGCTTGGCCATGTTCCAGAAGCTGGAACATGTGGGCCTACTCCTAGGATTTATAGTTTCCTAAGGCCCCTTCTTCACAGCCATAGAAGACAGATTATCAAGGCAGATAATCCACATTTTCTGCTTTGAACCAGATTATATGCATCCACACAGCCATATAATCCAGTTCAGAGCAGATAGTCTGGATTTTATATGGCAGGGTATGGGTTCTTCTACATAACCATATAATTGAGATTATGAAGGCAGATAATCCAGGTCATATGCACTGAACCGGATTACATGCATCCATACAGCCATATAATCCAGTTCAGAGCAGATAGTCTGGATTTTATATGGCAGGGTATGGGTTCTTCTACATAACCATATAATTGAGATTATGAAGGCAGATAATCCAGGTCATATGTACTGAACCGGATTATATGCATCTACACAGCCATATAATCCAGTTCAGAGCAGATAGTCTGGATCTTATATGGCAGGGTATGGGTTCTTCTACATAACCATATAATTCAGATTATCAACGCAGATAATCCACATTATCTGCCTTGAACTGGGTTATCTGAGTCTACACTCCCATATAATCCAGTTCAAAGCAGATAACCTGCATTTTATATGGCAATACAGAAAGGGCCTAAGGGTATATTGTAGTGTATATTGTAGTGGTGTACTTCAGAGGGATGCATATATCTCACCAAAGGGCAGCTGCACTTTGGAATTAATGCAGTTTGACTCCAATTTCATTGCCATGGCTCAATGCTATGAAACCCTGGGAATTGTAGTTTTATAAGGTCTTTAAACCTTCTCTGCCAAATAGTTTAGATGCCTCACCAAACTATAACTCCCAGGATTCCATAGCATTGAGCCGTGGCAGTGAAAGTGGAGTCAAACTATGTTAATTCCACGGTGCCTCACTTCTTCCAATGGAGAAATAAAGATACAAGTGCCAGTTAAGTCCAGTGGATTTCTTTATTCATACCAGGGGTCCCCAAACTTTTTAAACAGGGGGCCAGTTCACGATCCTTCGGACCGTTGGAGGGCCAGACTATAGTTGGCCACCGAGCAATAATAAATAAATATCTAAATAAATAAATAAATAATAACAATAACAATAAAAAAGAGGGTTGGAAGACACCCTTTGGGCCATTGAGTCCAATCCCCTTCTGCTTTGTGCATCGAAAGCACAAACAAAGCACCCCTGACAGATGACCACCCAGCGTCAATGTGAAGAAGAAGAAGAAGAAGAAGAAGAAGAAGAAGAAGAAGAAGAAGAAGAAGAAGAAAGAGGTTTGGAAGAGACCCCTTGGGCCATTTAGTCCAACCCCCTTCTGCCTGTGTGCACCAAAAGCACAAGCAAAGCATCCCTGATAGATGGCCACCCAGCCTCAATAATAATAATAATAATAATAATAATAATAATAATAATAATAATAATAGGATTGGAAGAGACCCCTTGGGCCATTTAGTTCAACCCCCTTCTGCCTGTGTGCACCAAAAGCACAAGCAAAGCATCCCTGATAGATGGCCACCCAGCCTTAATAATAATAATAATAATAATAATAATAATAATAATAATAATAATAATAATAGGATTGGAAGAGACCCCTTGGGCCATTTAGTCCAACTACCTTCTGTCTCTGTGCAGCAAAAGCACAAGCAAAGCATCCCTGATAGATGGCCACCCAGCCTCAATATTAATAATAATAATAATAATAATAATAATAATAATAATAATAATAATAATAATGGTTGTAAGAGAAGAAGAGACCCCTTGGGTTACTTAGCCCAACCCCCTTCTGCCCTTGTGCCATGGGGCTGGATAAATGGCTTCGATGGGCCGCATCCGGCCCCCGGGCCTTAGTTTGGGGACCCCTGATTCATACCATATGGAGAGGGGCAGATTTCTCACCCTTTTCATGATATTGTTTAAACTTCCACTCTATGTCTAATTTTTGTTTTGTGTAAGGTAAAGGTAAAGGTTTCCCCTGACGTTAAGTCCAGTCATGTCTGACTCTGGGGGTTGGTGCTCATCTCCATTTCTAAGCCAAAGAGCCAGTGTTGTCCGTAGACACCTCCAAGGTCATGTGGCCAGCATGACTGCATGGAGCACCGTTACCTTCCCGCCGGAAGTGGTACCTATTGATCTACTCACATTGGCATGTTTTCGAACTACTAGGTTGGCAAAAGCTGGAGCTAACAGCGGGCGCTCATTTCGCTCCCGGGATTTGAACCTGGGACCTTTCGGTCTGCAAGTTCAGCAGCTCAGTGCTTTAACACACTTCGCTACCGGGGCTCCTTTTTGTTTTGTGTATTTTATGGACATATGTTTCCATATGTATATTTTACGGAGTGTTTTTAAATTATTATGTGTTCTAGCAATGTTGTCAACCGTCTTGAGCGGGTAAGAAATAAAATTATCATTATCATTATTGAGTTGCTGTGCATTTTCTGGGCTGTCTGGCCATGCTCCAGAAGCATTCTCTCCTGACATTTCACCCACATCTATGGCAGGCATCCTCAGAGGTTGTGAGGTTGAGGCAAGTGTGAATGTTGCAGTTGGCCACCTTGATTAGCATTGAATGTCCCTCACATATTCATAGCTGGCTGCTTCCTGCCTGAGGGAATCTTTGTTGGGTGGTGTTAGCTGGCCCTGATTGTTTCATGTCTGGAATTCCCCTGTTTTTGAGTGTTCTTTTTTTACTGTCCTGGTTTTATTTATTTATTTATTTATTTCCCATACTTGTGTCCCGCCCTTCTCACCCTGAAGAGGACTCAGGGTAGCCTCACAACTGCCAACAATTCGATATCCGATTGTTTTGGGGGGGCGCCAAAATTCTGTTCGCTTACACTTGAAAATTACCTTGGGCCGGCCCTGCCAGGGACACAAGATGCCAGTCACTATCTCCCCCGTTTTCCTGATTGCAGGATCTTTGGCTGTGGCATGGGCCCTACCTGTCCTCTGTTACCTAGAGTGACATTGGTTGGGGTCATGGGGAAGTCTGGGAAGGGAGGGGGAAGAAGAGGAAAATTCTTCCTCTCCTTTCTCCATCTTCACTCCATTGCCCTGGTCAGTGTCACTACAGGTGACAGAGGATAGGTCGGTAGGGCCCATGTGTGACATGGAGGATAAGAGGGGATGGTAAGGGTGGCTGCCCAGCAGCACTGAACATGCTTGGCATTGGTGGGCAGTCTTGCCTTTGCAGTAGCTGGAGGAAATCCTGTGTGCCCAGACTCAGGGCTGTTATGCCATATGATATGCCAAATCAGCCTGGACCTGAGTCAAACCTCCCTTCCCTTCATTGCCACTTAGGAAGTGGTCATCTGCGGATAATAATATCCCCCATGCAATTAGCTTTCATAATTTTGGCTGTCTAAATGTTTGGAGGTCTTACTGAAATTCCTACTATAGTGCCCAAGATTCCTGTGAGTTCAAGTGCAAAACATTTTGAGAACCAAAGCTTGAAAAATTGGGTCTTGATTCATGAAGTCTGTCTGCACAGTTGTGTTATGTTTTGTTTTTCCAATGATCCAGATTGCAAATAGAAGCTTCTTGTTCAGCTGAAGTCTTCTTTTCATCTTATCTCACATTCCGCTACAAGACAGAAGCAATAGCATGTAATGTAAGAGACAGGGAATGATTGTTGGCATTGACATTTGGCTATGGATTCAAATTGGCTTGGGGAATCTTCTCCCGTCCCTCACACATTCAGTTCACTATGCGGAATTCGGAATCGGGCTTCAGAGAACACTTCATTCATGGTCTCCTGCTGCACATCTTAATTTTCAAATGCATTTTTACTTCCCTTTTGTACTCTTTCTGTTCCTACTGGGAAACGTCTCAAGATTCCAGTTCACCACTTAAAGAATACTACAGTCCTCAGAGGCTTTCTTTATAGCTCTTTGTGAATTGGGTGCAAAAAAGCAATGGATTTTTAGTGTTCATTCAATCTGAAATCTAGTATAATGAAAATTTGTACATCTGCATTTGCAAAAAAGAGGAAGTAAAGAAAGAGATTAAAATGTATTAAGTCTTTTTATATTCTAAGGAATTATTGGATATCATCGTGTCTCCTTTGAGAGAGACTTTGAAGCTTCCTTGTTTCTGTGAGACATATCTCTTTTCTACAGTTGCAACCATTATCCCTTCCTCTTATATTAGCAAACCTCTGCAATCTATGCCCTCTTCCCAGAACCATGAAGTAGAACTTGTCATTCACTGTTTTCGCATTCTAGAGAAAGAGCCAAAGAGCTGCTTTTGTTGGTTACCCTTGAGGCGCCGCCGCCGTCTTGTTAAATAACAGACTTTGTGGTTGGTTTCACCCTACAACCATGTTGCTTTCCTCACTTGGTAGAGCATGACAAATGGGGGAAAACAAGACTGGAGGTATTTGTGACATGCCCTGCCTGCATAACCAGCCGTTGGGGAGTCTAAAGGAGAAAACAGACAGCTCAATATAGTAGAGATCGCCCGCGATTTGACTCAAATGCAAATGCTAAACTGCCTACCAAAAATCCATTAATTCAGTTTGACAAATTGCTGGAATATTCCCCTATGCTCCAACATTTAACTAAAAAAAACCTTCACACACAATGTGAACTGTTTGTCAATCTATAGCACGATAGACATGGTTAGATGTGTTTATTAATCCTCCTGCTGACTTGTTATTGCTTTTGTTTAGAGATTATTGTTTTACTATTTTCAATCCATAATAATAATAATAATAACAACAATAATAATAATTGATTGATTGATTGATGTTGCCATCCCAGGTGACAATTGCATTGACGAAAAACAATAGGAAAAACTCAGCCGCTATCAGGACCTCAAGATTGAACTTCAAAGACTCTGGCAGAAACCAGTGCAGGTGGTCCCGGTGGTGATGGGCACACGGGGTGCTGTGCCTAAAGATCTCAGCCGGCATTTGGAAACAATAGACATTGACAAAATTACGATCTGCCAACTGCAGAAGGCCACCCTACTGGGATCTGCACGCATTATCCGAAAATACATCACACAGTCCTAGACACTTGGGAAGTGTTCGACTTGTGATTTTGTGATACGAAATCCAGCATATCTATCTTGTTTGCTGTGTCATACAATAAAGAATAATAATAATAATAATAATAATAATAATAATAATAATAATAATAATAATAATAATTTATTACTATTATTACCTCAGAATCGAAGGTCGTCCCACTGGTAATCGGCACACTGGGTGTCATGCAAAAAATCCATATTATATATTTTGTTTGCTGTGTTAATAATAATAATAATAATAATAATAATAATAATAATAATAAAAAACAGCAATAAAAATTTTATTTGTAATATGACTTTTCTCAAGGCTCGAGGTGGGATACATCACAGTTAAAAGCCCAGATCATTAAAACACATATATTAAAAGAGAAACATAAGATTTAGAAGCATATAAATTATTTGTATTAATAAAATATAAGATAAACCTGACATATGGATAGGGATAGAGGAATATAATGTTTATATAATATATAATATTACTAATGCATGAAATAAAGCTAACTACTAATCTGGATAAAATGCTTTCTAAGGCTCTCAAGCAGAGTTTGGGCAAGTTAATAGCTGTTCTGTAGGATTTTGGAAGCTGCTGTGCAATGTGTATGTGTGTGCGTGTGTGTTTGTGTGTATTCCAAACTCAAAGTATGCATTCAATCTACTCAGGAGACAGACCTTGCCTGTTATTCCAAGTGCCATTTTCTCTCCCTTGAAATTCCTTATGGTTCTGGGTTCACCTTGACTTTTTCCCTCCAGAGGCAACTTTCATTGTAAATCAGGCCTGCCAGACTGCAGATAATTTCAGGGCTTTGGGCACTCAATGCAAATTGGGTGAATTTAGACTGATTTCAGTCTTAGCTGAAGCACAGCAATGGCCTTCCAAAAAAAATTGCAGATGCTTCCTTGTTGGAACAGTTGGATAATCACCTGAGGAGATTTCTTTATAGACCAGTAGCTTTCCCATGTTAATCTTATGGCATCTGAGGTGTTGTGTGCGATAGATCTTGGCTGAGGCAGTAATTGACTCTCCAGATGTTATCCGCAAGAAGGCTAGGCCAATGGTGCCTGGCCGCACACCTCTGAAATCCCATTTAGTAAACTGAATTTATCTCAGCTAAGAAGGAACCAGCTGTTTAATTAGGATAAAAGATTCCAGGGGAAAATGAACCAACAGACTGGCCTGGGCGGATTTTATTTTCCCATCTCCTTCCCCTGAAAAATAACAGGATATCAAATGCTTGAAGCCATCTTCAGCAAATTACCCACCGCAGACCAAATTGCCACGCTTATCTGTGCTTGCCATGGATGATGTGGAGCAAACTCTTCCTGCATTCAAGCTGAGTAGACCAGTGTGGTTCCCTCCAATTGTGAGAAGCAATTCCACTCCTACAACTATTTACATGAATTTGGCTTTACTTGAAAAAAAAACTCCTTGTAAAATTAAAGATTTAAGTAGAATACTAGAATCTGTTGGCACATCTACGTGCGCCACTTATGCCAGAGCTGATCTGGATGGGATACTTACTTTGGTGCTGCTTTTACACACACCTTCCTGTCCTCATCATAGTAGCAACTACAGGGTGCAAAATAGCTGGTGGTTTTCACTTGTGCCAAGTCCAAACTGTGGGCAAAGTGTCAAAGTGACTCAGCTTTGTCCCTTTTTTTATCCTCTTCCTTCTCTGATCACTTTGGTGCTCTGGCTAGTTCCAGAACTTGTGACAAGTGATTACCACCAACAATTTCACAGTCCATGGTTGCCACTATAATGAAGACAGGATGGTGATGGTATGGGCCATTTACTGTACCTAAGCTCAGGGACAGGAGGATGACCATATAAACAGTGATGGCCATTTCCAACTCAGAATCAGCCCAACTGTTTACATGTGCCCAAAGTGCAAGTGAGCTCTGGAGTTTCAGGAAAGTTTCAAGGCCTCTTAGACTTTGGATAATGCAAGGTAAGGCCATGCTAAGTGTCCTTGGCAGCCATGTAGAGAAAATCTGCCTCTTTCATCATGTGGACACCACTAAGTTCATTCACCCCAGCCTACCTCATTTGACTGATGTAGATGGGTCCATAGAGATTAAAGAGATCATGAGGTCTATCCCATCCAACTCCTTTCTGCCATTCAGTAATACACAATCCAAACACTCCTAAGAGATAGCCATCTGTATGGGTAACTGTCAGAAGACCACTGTCATCTCAAGGAGATAGTTGTACCTCCATGCTATCTTTATATCTCTCTAGACTGCTTAGAAATTTGTCCATGTTGGTTTTGAGGATGGTATTTTTTTATTAAAATCATGTACTCTGTCCATTTGCCAAATGTTTAAGGTAATGCACCTGGGGTATTGTAGGGAGGATATTTGTAATTAATGACCTTGCAGGGTCCGCAGTAACACAGCAAGTTAAACCACTAGCTTCAGGAAATCTTTCAACCAGAGGGTAGGCAGTTCAAAGTCGTGATTCGGGGTGAGCTCTCTATTGTCAGCCCTAGCTTCTGCCAACCTAGCAGTTGGAAAGCATGCAATGCAAGTAGATCAATAGGTACTACCTCAGCGGAAAGGTAAAATGTTACCTGTGCAGATATGCAAACCATGCTGGCAACAGATCAGAGGTATCTATGGATAACAGGCTCTTAGGCATGGAAAAAAATGGAACAAGAGCACCTCCCCATGACCAGAAGTTGAGCATCAGCTTCAGACACTAGAGATGAAAGAGGGAGAAGACCTTTACCTCTGTCTGTGTATTGTATGTCATTGTGTAAAAGGCATTGAATGTTTGCCTCATATGTGTTCTATAATCTGCTCTGAGTCCTCCTGGGGAGATAGAATATAATATATATAAAGTATACAGTATTATTATTTGAAACACAACAAGATGAGCCCACAGCAGACACTCTGCTGGCTGTTGAATTGGATCACACGTTGGACACTTCCCAAGTGTCTAGGACTGTGTGATGTATCGGTGAATAATGCGAGCAGATCCCAGTAAGGTGGCCTTCTGCAGCTGGCAGGTGGTAATTTTGTCAGCACTGATTGTGTTTAATTGCAGGCCAAGGCTTTTAGGCACTGCACCCAGTGTGCCGATCATCACTGGGACCACCTTGAATAGCTTGTGCCAGAGTCTTTGCAGTTCGATCTTTAAATCCTCTTCTTCTTCTTCTTCTTCTTCTTCTTCTTCTTCTTCTTCTTATTATTATTATTATTATTATTATCATTATCATTATTATCATTATTATTAGTGTATTATTGAAGGATGGCCTTGGTGTAGGGTCAAGTTTAAACATGCCAAATGCAAGATATAAGCATTTGAGTGATAGCCAAGGGTGGCATGATATCTAGCATGTCTCAAAGTGTAAGCAAGAGTTCAGTAGAAATGCTTTGAGTCAGAATACAAGTTGGAGCCTCAGCACAAACCTGTGACTGAAGTGTCATGTACTCAATGGCTACTTCAGAAGGGTCCCATCTTGCTTCTCTCTGTGGCTCCCATAAGCTAATTAGCTTGTTGATTTGCTCTGGCTGTATAGTAAATCTAAGCAGCTTTTTCATCCACAATCTGTGCCTGTTGTTGTTTCTGAATCTAAACATGGAACCTTCATTGCATTTGGCAAGACACCATACAACCTCAGCATATTCCACTGTCAGGAAGTTCTTCCTAAAGTTTAGTTGGGGTGTCTTTAGATTGAATCCATTGTTCCATGTCAGGAGTAATGCTGAGACAACTCTAATAAACTCTAGAAGAAGGGATTAAATGCTAGGTAAAACTTTGCATATTTCTTTCTTACATGCAAGAAAGAAAGAAAGAAAGAAAGAAAGAAAGAAAGAAAGAAAGAAAGAAAGAAAGAAAGAAAGAAAGAGAAAGTTTCAAAAGGTTTCACCTCAATCTGTGAAATTATCAAGGCTTTTTGTCTTTGTTGACTTTCTGAGAAATTCATTGTGAGAAAGTCTCAGGGTCTTTCACACAAAAAGGTTTTGGCACAGAAAAGTGTGCTTTTATGTAACAAGCATTTTTTTTGCTCAAGCTTCTCACATTTAGCAAAATTGTGCAAAATGTGAAAAAAAATTACAACAGTTATTTGTCATATGTTAAGACATCCTTTGTCCTCGAAGATGGGGGAATTAGCTTGTGTTCTTCCTTAACTAACATTACTATTTCTAAGCTGTGATCAGTTCTGTGAATTTTTTTAAGGAACTGAATTTATCCTTTGATTTGAGTCATCTCTTTTGTTTGTTTGATCTGATTACTATTCCTAATGAAATATGGCGATGAACTTTGCGTTGGACAACAACCTTGGAAAAGGTGAGAGTTAGGATCATTGCTGTGCCAACTTGGAAGACCACTCGGGGAAATCTTTTTCTGGGTTACTTGGAACGAGGGTAGAGGGTGGGTAAATGGGTAAGCAACAAAAGCTAACTGAAATAGAGAAAAATTATAGTAAAAACACATTTTAACAAACATAAAGAAAAGGAAGAGTACTATTCTAAAATTCGAATCCCAATAGTAATACGAATTTGCATTTCTCTATTCCAAAATGGCAATTTTCATTAGCTTAATGCTGCAAATCAGAAGACACACTTTAATGTGTGGAAGTTTATATCAATCTAAGAAGAACATTCCTGGAAACGCTCCTATCTCTTGATGCAGCAGAAGCTTTTCATTAAGTTCCTGGTCGTTAGCTTATTAAAATCAGTGCATAGTTTTGGCTATAAACATTTAATCAAGTAGGACTGGATGCAGCTCAAGTCAATCTGGGAAAACATCCAGTGGCTCTTTCCAAGCTGCAACCATTGCAGCTTCGTGCTTAAAACAACATAGCTGTCATTCAGAAAAGCACTAGACAAGCGTTGTTGCAAAGCATTGATAGGTTGTTGTTTTTTGTAGCACATCAAAAAGGCTAATTTCACATCAGAGCAGAATCTCAGCAAAATGCACTCTAGTACTAGATGATTTTAAGCCATCCACCATTGTAACGACTCAGAGAATTGAAGATAAGGTACAGTACTTGCATTGACCCATGGATAAGTCAAGTTTTCAGATAAACTTTTTGGTTACAATTTCTAGATTTCTACACAAGCATATACAGTAGAGTCTCACTTATCCAAGACTCGCTTATCCAAGGTTCTGGATTATCCAATGCATTTTGTAGTCAACGTTTCCAATATATCGTGATATTTTGGTACTAAATTCATAAATACAGTAATTACAACATAACATTACTGCGTATTGAACTACTTTTTCTGTCAAATTTTTTGTATAACATGATGTTTTGGTGCTTAATTTGTAAAATCATAACCTAATTTGATGTTTAATAGGCTTTTCCTTAATCCCTCCTTATTATCCAAGATATTCACTTATCCAAGGTTCTGCCGGCTCGTTTAGCTGGGATAAGTGAAACTCTACTGTATAATAAATTTGCTGGTTACAAATTCCAGTCCTCATTTAATCTACTCCTGTTTCCCAACCCTGCCACTCAAGGTGGCTACCAAAATTGATACAGAAAAACATTTACATCTCTAAAACATATATTCAACAATACATAGACTCTAAGGCAGTTTAAAAGCATATTCAGTGAAAAGTAACTTATTTGTCTACAGATCGTTCATTGAATACCTCCTTGAATACCAAAGCTAGATTCATGCATGACATATTTCCAATTTTATGAATAATTATCAAAGCTGGGCTATACAGACCATCTAATACCTTTTTGCTCCTTTTACAGTCTTCATTCAATCTTCTCTTGTTCTGTACTCTCTCTTTGTCCACTTCTGCATCCATTTGTCTTCCTCCTTTTCCATGTAGCACTTCCATTCCTTGAATCAAGTTCTAGCTTTCTCCAGCCTTCTCCTCATGATATCATTCCAATCCTCCCAGTTTGTTCTTCTCTGTACTGCTCCTTTCCTATGCTTCTCATTTCCTTTTCTCAGATCTTTCCATGTTCCCTTTATCCTTTTGCCTTATTCTGTTCCTATTTACATCTGCCACTCACCCTGGCCCTTGCTCAACTTTTCATGACTGTCTTCCCTTTGCTCATCTTTCTCTCTCTCATTCTCTATGTCATCATCCATCTTGCTCAACCACCTTCCTCCTCATCTCCTTCTGGATCCTCTCTCTTGTGCTTGTTCTTCCCTATCTTTGAATTCTGTCACCATCGTTGGCCATGCTTCCTTTGCCATTTCAGGCATGTGCCACCATGCCCTAGCCTCTGAATGTGATCTCACCAGCTGCAGCTTCCACATGTATGTAACAGAAGACTTCCCAAAGACAAGAAAAGTTGGATTTGGAAGTAGCAGCACACATACACAACTCTATCACAACTGGCATATTATTTTTCTGGGGATAATAGATTTCTCACAAGCTAAATTGGTGAAGACAACATGCAATATTTTCATACTAGGATTTTTCTTTTGAAGGGCTAAAAGCCAGTTGTTCCAGAAAACATAATTTTTCTAGTTAATTATCTCATATTCCTTTCAGTCTTCACAAAAAAATTAAAAATAAACGGACAAATCTTCATGAACCCAGACTTTGATCCTGTTTCCAGCCTAAAGGACTGTACTGATATGTTACACACCTTGGGGTTCCCAAGACAGTTCTTAAAATTCTAATCTGGATGCCATCCAATTCTGCAGCAACTTGAACCAACTTGAACAAATCAATTCTAGTTTGGAATGAAAACTGGGGGGGAGGGGGGAATAAAAACTAATCTCAAATTCAATGTCTCATATTCTTCTGAAGAAAGAGTCCTGGATGATAAGTTGGACACCGAATATGATTCCCTTGTTGCCCTTGATCCCACTTTGATTTCCTTGATGCACTCAGTAGTTTAAATAAGATAGAGCCACTTCCTCTTTCTTATCAGATTGTGCAGATAAGGCCTGGTAATTCTCTTTCTCAGTAAATCAGAAAAGGAAACCTGTTTCTTCCAATTGTGTAAAAAACCTCATTCCCTCTTAAATTTAATAACCTTCATTATCTTCAATTCATTGAATAAACATTCAGTTTCAACCTTCACATTTGATATATGAGCATTTAATTTCTTTACCTCAATGAAAGCTCTCATGGTAAGCAAGGAATCACCTATTTCAGATCCCATAGTATGTACTAATTGATTGATGTTTTCAATAAACAATAACGTAAGGTCAGATAAGCATTTATGCAAAATTTCTGCTGATTCAGTTTCGAAACTTCTAATTCCTAAGCATATCAAGTCCAAAGTTGATGTAGTGACCATGACGAATCATGTCATTCTTAAGATATTCAATCAATGTAGAATCATGTCATTTGTTCTAACCTTCTACTTACAAGTTCTTTCAAAGACATTCCAACTAGCATTGTGAATTAAATTAGTTTCCTCAGAAAATAAGTGTTTGCCTGTGACAAGAGGTTCCTTATCTGCATTAGTATATATGAAAAAAACCTTTCCATTGTGCCATGGTGTCTAATCATGATAACAGAAATCACAAGAAATACAGATATTGCTGAGGATAACCAATAGAGAAAGCACCAAAAACAAAAACAAGTGTGATTATATGAATAGAATAATGTATGCAAAACATATATACAATGGGATGGCTTTTTGGTTAATATCCGTTTTGACCAAAAGGAAAGAAATAATAATAATAGGAAACAGTTCTGAGAGCAACCTTTATCTCAGTAATACAAAAACATTCCCTAATCATATAATGGCAGTGATATTCTCACAAGTAAGGTTATTGAGGAAGTAATACAATGACAGAATAATAAAAATTCTTGTAAGTAACACAATATCTGAATAACACGAAAGCACCTGCAACGTAGGAAGAAAGAAGAAGAAAAGGGGGGGGGGGGAGTAACCAAATATGAACATTATACTTCATATATACTAATAAAGCAGATAGGAGAACAATGCTGACAAATAAGTAAAGACAAAAGGACTGAGTTAATTCTGCTTACTTTCTCAATTCATGGGAAAGCTTGTTCCTTGACGATCTTGGAGTTTAGAAAAGATCATATAGGAAGATGCACTTCCTCGAATATGATAGACCTCAGCCATAAAGACTCTATTTGGTCATAACCATCATTGTGCCTGGAAACAGACTATCAGCCGGTAGGGGTATTGCAACAAGGAATTTATTGTCAACAGTGGTTGTGTTGCCAAGAAAAGGTGGGGAAGTTGACTTCTGCTGATGTTTCATGGGGTGCCCATGAAAACCAGAAGCTGAATCTGAGCTCTGTAGCTGCCTGGGAGTGGCAATGGTGACTCAAAAGATGAGGTGATGATCCATTGGGTCAATACAGTTCGACCATGTGGACTCTGACCTGTCACTGTCACATGTTCAGAAGAGTATTTGTGACCTTCTCCAAGGTCAGTCTAAAGCATTTCTATTCCAAATTTACTGGTTAGTGTAGACTTGCCCCAGATAACATTTGCCAATCTAGGCTACATCTACATGGACCACTTGGTGTGAAAGCCTGGTGGATCAGCTTTACGGTGGCTAAGTGATGCAAACTCAATAAAACAGTGAAGAGTAGAGACATCACACTGGCAACGAAGGTCCACATAGTTAAAGCAATGGTATTCCCCATAGTAACCTATGGATGCGAGAGCTGGACCACAAGGAAGGCTGAGCAAAGGAAGAGAGATGCTTTTGAACTGTGGTGTTGTAGGAACATTCTGAGAGTGCCTTGGACCGCAAGAAGAGCAACCAATCCATACTTTAGGAAATAATGCCTGACTGCTCACTGGAGTGAAGTATTTTGGCCACATCATGGGAAGTCAGGAAAGCTTGGAGAAGATAATGATGCTGGGAAAAATGGAAGGAAAAGGGAAGAGGGGCTGACCAAGGGCAAGATGGATGGATGGTATCCTTGAAGTAACTGGCTTGATCTTTAATGAGCTGGGGATGGCAATGGCCGACAGGGAGCTCTGGCATGGGCTGGGAAGAGAAGGAGGCTATCGGGTAGTGCCAAATCCATTTCAGCACTGCTGTATGGTCAGCCTCACCATCTCCATCTCCATGGCAGCTGGAGGGTGACAGTCTAAGCCATCTTAACAGCAAACCAGCATCATCACACCATATTAGCCCTAGGATAAGTGATAAGTGTAGACTTGGTGCCTACAGTAAATGTCTGCTGGAAGAACTCAGTGTACAGGACAGATTACACAGGAAAATATAATCTGTAGGTTACCTAGACTCAAACCATGTAGATCTTTCATGGAAACAGCAACCCTAGTGCTTCGTATTTTTCCCAGAGACTAATTGTGGAGCAATTTTAATACTGACACATTTATGTTATGCATTCCCGCATACAATCTCAAGCAATTTTATTATTCACTAAAGTTTGAGATTCCACTGTAATGTATTCCACGAGCAAAAATACACACTTCTTAATGTTAATGTTGGTTAATTATGTATTTTTATGATTTTTTAAATCATATTAATTGTTTTAGTCACATAGTTTATTTGTTATATGTTTTTAATTGGGTTTTACCTAGTAATCCTTGTTTATGCTGGGCATGGTCCCCATGTAAGCCGCCCCAAGTCTCTTCGGGGAGATGGTGGCGGGATATAAGAATAAAGTTATTATTATGATTATTATTATTACTATTACTATTACTATTATTACTATTGTGATCTCTTATATTCCAGTAGGAAGACTCCAAGGAGAATATGTGCCATCCATATTACACCATATTTTCTTTTTTCTCTTTAATAAAATTCATTTTCCAGGGCTCCGACTTGGCAGTTTGATCAAATCCCATCAAGTTTAGCATTTATGCCATGCTTCCTGCCTGCATCGGAGAACTCACAAACAACAGATGGTAAGAAGCTTGTCCTGAAAACAGCTCTGAACAAATGATCTGTATGGTCTTGCAACAAGCAGCTCTTTGATTTTTAATATCGCTTATTAAACTTGCCCTAATGTATTGTCAAAGTCTGGAAAAAGGGGAAAGCAAGACGCTAATGGTCTAATGCCACAGATGTTAAAACACTAACCATTCCAATAAATCTTGGCAAAATAGTTTTATCATTTCACAACATGCAATAGTTGTTTGTAAGGGTTTTTTTTTGGAGGGAGGAAGGGTTGATAAATTTATGACATGAAATTGGCATCTAAAAGAAAATTCCAAATGATAGGATTTATGACTGCAAATCTCTGCTGCAATTAACATTAAATCATGAACACTGTGGAAGATCTCACTTGCATCGTTACATTATCATTACCAGGAAAATGACATAAAATAACTAAAAGGGAGGGCTTTGTTTTTTTCCATCTGAAGAAGAAATGTAGGTGTCAAAAATTATAACACAAGACAGAAACCTCATATTAAAACAATGTCACATTACTTGAAAAGTATTGCCCTCCAAAAGTCTAAATTTGGCAGAGATAGTCAAGATTAATCCTCTGTCATCCCACTTCTTCAGTTGTTTTTTTAAACTCCCCAGTTTCTCTCTCCAACTGCTATTTTTCTCTATTGTCCTCAGTTTACTTCAGCTGCTGCAAAATTTGTTCAAAGAGGAAACCTAATTTGCACGCAGCTCAACAGAAAGAAGAATGTGTAGTTTTGTCATTTTTGACTAGACTAAGGCAAAAGCAATTTGATGCCTCTTCTCCTTGTTTATGTTTTAATTCAGTAATAAAGTTTGTCATCTTGACTACATTCTGATGTGGTTGTCTCCATTTTCAGCTATGAAATACAAGAGATACGGAGGTAGTACTCACATCTTTATTGAACTATGCTTTTTATGATATCTTGGGCTAGTTACTCTGGCTAGAAACCTGTTAGAAATGCCCCATTGAATCAATAATACAGCGAGGAATGGTTAGCTAACACACAAGTCTGATTGACATGGGCAGAGAAAAGATGTTCTACCTGAACATTATGAACTTTTTGATGGTAAGAGCTATTTCACAGTAGAATAGACTGCCTTAGCAGGTGGTTGTACATGTCCTGATTTTGTTCTGTGAAATTTTTGGAGGATATGTTTCTGCCTCTAACCTGTGTGTGTGTGTGTGTGTGTGTGTGTGTGTGAGAGAGAGAGAGAGAGAGAGAGAGAGAGAGTCTCTGCTGAAAGAGGCTGGAGCCAAAATAGAACAATCAGATCAAACAGAGAAGTTGTGTCAACCTCTTTTGCTGTTTTCTTTCTCAGCTATCTGAATGAGAACTTTATCACATAGAGACGGCATAGAACTAGATCCCATTGCTTTCAATGGGCAAAATCTGTTAATGGTCCCAATTGCATCAGAATCCTGGGATTTACCCAGAAGGCAGCATTATCCCTCTCTATCTTTCCTCCACTCTCCCTTCCAAAAAAAGAAGAAGAAGAAGAAGAAGAAGAAGAAGAAGAAGAAGAAGAAGAAGAAGAAGAAGAAGAAGAGGAGGAGAAGGAGGAGGAGGAGGAGGAGGAGGAGGAGGAGAAAGGGGTATTTTTCATTTTAATGAAATTTTATTGACATTATTTAAAAAATGGTATAGCTAGATAGCTGTGGGAGGGTGAAATTCCCTCCCCAAAAAGGAAATCCACCTAAGAGACTCACAAAACAGCAAAGTGTAGCAGTTGTGGAAATGTAAAGAAGTGTGATAAAAAGAGTGACTGTCCGAGTAAGTTCCTGGGATCAGTGATTGAACAAATGCTGACAGAGTGCAACTGCGTGTGATAAAGTCCCCTCCAACCATTCTCATTTGGCAGCTACAGTCCCATCCCATTCCTCCCTGGATGCTGATTTGTCCAGGTCAGCACCAGCTAGCTAACATCTGCAAGCTGGTTGGTTGAGATGCAATTTCCACCACTGCCTCTGATTGGTTTCTGGGTTCAGCTGAAACTTTAATAAGCTGTTATTGCTTCATTTGAAGTCCTGCGACTGTTGCTTGATCATGGATGTGGGAAAGGAAAGAATGTAGGGTTTGGGCTCATAGGTGTTAATGTCCCCATTCTCACCTGTCCAGAATGGGACTAGGGGTCTTGTCCAGCTTAGCAATGGGTGGTAGGGGTGCTGACAAAGCTTGAATGATTTTTTAGGGAGGGGGGTCTGATTGCATGCTTGCGATTTGAATGAGTTCCCAACAATGAAGCAGTTGATATTGGGAAAACCCTGTGGCACTTTCCTGGGTCCATTGTGAAACTCCCGGGGTATTGTGAGGGGATTATGTTCCTTCCTGGATCAAACGATAGGATATTCCCTGGGGTGTGTGTATGTGCTTGTGCAACTTGGGCGGGTTCATTTGGAAGATACTTGGAACTGGAGGGAAATATCATTTGCAGTCTCAATTTCTGGGCACCCTTAGAGCCTCAGGCTTTGGGGTCTGTTTCGGGAGCCGCTGATGGCGCAGCGGGTTAAACCTCTGAGCTGCTGAACTTGCTGACTGAAAGGTTGGCGGTTCAAATCCGAAGACTGGGATGAGCTCCTGCTGTTAGCTGCAGCTTCTGCCAACCTAGCAGTTTAAAAACATGCAAATGTGAGCAGATCAATAAGTCCGCTCTGGCTGGAAGGTAACAGCACTCCATGCAGTCATGCTGGCCACATAACCCTGGAGGTGTCTACGGACAACTCTGGCTCTTCAGCTTAGAAATGGAGATGAGCACCAACCCCTCAAGTCAGAAATGACTAGATTTAATGTCAGGGGAAAACCTTTATTTTTACCCTTTGTGGTTCTGGTATTTCAATAACAAACTCAATGTGGCAAAAGGAAAGGAGGGGGCAAAATCTTGATCATACCAGTAGGTTGAGACAATAGTAAACTGCTGCATGCAGCTTGGGTGTCGTTTTTCATTAATAACTTTGGCCACACTCTGATATTGCTTATCCTCATTTGATCTTCTTTTCATCTGTTAATTATTGGACAGTATGTGGTCAACTAGATGAACCTTCCAGCAGAAAAGCAATTTCTGGGGTATGAAAATAATAGATTTTCAAGAAGATGCCTGTAAGCATTTTTGTGTTGCTTCAAATCATGCTAATGTGGCCCAAAAAGTCTTTTCATTTGGGTGGAAAAACAGCCATTAAATATACAATATAATTCCATTTAATACATAGAGGAGTTTTAATTTCTTTTTCTTGAAAGAAGAAAATAATTTGAGTTCCTAAGAAGCCTTGTGTGTATGTTTCTTCCCTCTCTGTCTCCATCAGCTCCCACAAGTAATTATAACACAGGGAAGATGTGTAAGTTTACAACATTGCAGATGTGTGTTGATTAATGTGCTTGGAGCTCCTGCCTCTGCATTTTAGACTGATATTTTCCCCCTTCTTTCCAGGAGTCTTTGCAACTTAGCAATTTATTTGCTGAACGAAGCACTTGCAAGTGCAGGCACAGATTCTTTCCCAGTCTTCATGAAACCAGTCCTTTCCATGAATTGACTCTTCATTTACACTCCTGGGGAATCCAGATTACAAAATGCACTACTGAGAGAGCCATAGTATCAGTGGGGGTGGGAGGCTGATGCGCAGTTCCACTCCAGAGCTGTGCAGGGACAAAAGTGTTGATTTCAAAAGTAATATAGTTTTCTAATTATGTTCTCGACATAATTACCTTTGGGAAAGCAAATGAGAAACAAAGTTTCCTTTTAATTATAAGAACTTGAAGGAGAGTATAGGTTTTCCCATAGATGCAAATGATGCATTCTTTTACATTATCTGTGATCTGTATTAAAGTGCAAAACAAGCAAAATCTGCATTGCTGAAATCGTGTAACTCTGCTTCCACAGCTGGATTCCATGTTACACAGTGATTTATTTATTTATTGTATCAGAAGCAAATTGAGAATACAGTTATAATGTATTTAAAAAAAAACCACGTTAACCACGTGGTTAAAAACGTGGCATTATACTAAATTTCATTTGACCAGAAGCTGGCCACTTGGAGTGCCTCTGGTGTCATTGTAAGAAGGTCCTCGATTGTGCATGTGGCAGGGATCAGACTGCATTGTAATAGGTGATCTGTGGTTTGCTCTTCTCCACACTCGCATGTCGCGGACTCCACTTTGTAGCCCCATTTCTTAAGATTAGATCTGCATCTTGCAGTACCAGAGCTTAGTCTGTTCAGAGCCTTCTAAGTCACCCAGTCTTCTGTGTGCCCAGGAGGAAATTTCTCATCCGGCATCAGCCACTGATTGAGGTTCTGGGTGTTAATCTGTCACTTTTGGACTCTTGCTTGCTGAGGTGTCCTTGTGAGTATATCTGTAGATTTTTCTTGATTTAAGATGCTGGCATGTTGGCAGATATCCAAAGAGGAGATGGGCCAGAGATGTCAATGCCTTGGTCCTTCCATTACTGGTTGCTACATCCCAACGAATATGAGGTACTTCCTGCAAAGATGTTTAGAATGGCTTGTAGGTCTTCTGAATGAGCACAGACCACTTATCATCAACAGATAATAATAATAATAATAATAATAATAATAATAATAATAATAATAATAATAATAATAATCTTTAGTTATACCCTGCCACCATCTCCCCAACGGGGACTCGGGGCAGCTTACATGGGCCCATGCCCAGAACAGTACAATATAGCAAAATATAAATAAAACAACAAATCATATTGGAGTTCTCTAACAGATAATGTTGTGAACTTGGTTTTGGCTTTCAGTCTGATAAGGTTAAATAGCTTGTCATCTGTCCGATAGATGATTTCCATGCAGGTAGAAAGCTTCCAATCAACAAGGTTCATTATCATAGTGATGAAAATGGAGAATAAGATTGAGGCAATAGCACATCCCTGTTTGACACCTGATTCCATCTTAAATGGGTCACTTTTGGAGCAATTGTTTTTCAATACTGTCATGTCATCATGGAGGAGCTGCAGGATGTTCACAAATTTGCCAGGGTATCTGAATTTTTGGAGGATGATCCAGAGAGCACTGCGATTGACTGTGTCGAATGCCTTTGCGAGAACAATGAATGCCATGTACAGAGGTTGGTTTTGTTCCCTGCATTTTTCTTGGAGTTGTCATACAGTGAAGATCATATCCACTGGTCCTCTGGAAGGGCAGAAGCCATTCTGGGATACGAAACGGACCACCAAATATTACAAATCATTTTTGTTCAAACTGATTCAGAACCAAGCCTGCCAGTAGCTTCAAACTCTGGTCTCCAGGTTCATAATTCAATGCTCAAACCATTACATCAGGTGGGCTCTCTGGTTTTGTAGCTATGGATTTACAATATTTTCATTTGCTGTGCTTCTTAAATGTTCCTCTTTTAAATACAGGATAAATGATGAAGATTTAGATTGGCTTGGGGTTGTGGCTTATCTCTCTCTTGTTTTTTTTCCCCTTTCATTTATTTTGGAGTCAGTTTGTATTTGTTGTTAATCTTTTGTGTTTGTATAAATCTTTGTAAATGCTTTGGTTTATTATGCGTCTCTGTATGAAAGTTGATTATTTCTATAAGATGATGTGCAGATGGTATTTGACACCAGAGAGACTCTCTATGATGTAGAAAGGCAACTCTAACAAATGTTGGAAATGTAAACACAACGCTAGGACATTTTATCATAAGTGGCGGTCTTGCGGAAAGACCCAGAAATATTGTAGTCACGTATATTTGATGCTGGGAGATATTCTTAAAGTGAAACTCAAAGATGAAACTATTGTTTTATTTGTTGGGAATGCTGGACAACAATTCAGAAAAAAACTGGAAGGTTATTACAACATATGATAATTTCTGCAAGAACTGTATATTCACAGAGCTGGAAGTAACCAGTTATCTCAATGCAATTAAAATGACTGATTAAGATCTGTGAATTACCCAAGATGGACAAATTGATTATATTGATAAAGGATAAAACTTTTACTAACTTTAAGAAAGATTGGGACTTGTTTGTTACCTTTTCAGAACAATGCTGGGAGCATTGTTCTGATTCATTGTAGGATTCACTACTTAGTAGAGTGCTACCAAAAGTAGAAGTAGAAATGATATAACATCATCTAAAAGAAGCAGACTAACATGGGAGTCTACCCATCACATGGTTATGGAAGTTTGTAGATTGTTTCCATTGGCTCGCTTGTTTGTTTTATGCGTTTTATTTTTGTCTTTCTGCTTTCTTATTTTTAATAGTCTCTAAGAAGTAGTAAATATAGTTGTGTACTTTGTAGCTTTATATATCTAAAACTTTCATTTGTATGCTGTATTTTGTTCCCGTCTCCTTGAATAAGTTGATTAACTGGACATTATGTAGGGTCATCTTTTTTGTAAAATATGTATCTCATATGGGATTGAGCACCTGAGAAATTCAAATAAGCAGAAAGTTAAAGATCTAATTTTAAAGAGGTTAATACTGATGTACCAGTTTCACAAGAGATTCATTTAATGTCTATAGATAAAAGTCATATATGAGAAGATAGCAGAAAGGAAGTGTACCTTTATTGATATATCAAGCTGTTCTGGCAGCATAATTTCCAAAGAATTTCCAAGAATGGTAAAAAGATCAGGCTGGCTGTTTTCTCACATGCCGATTCTATGACCCAACATAGAGTCATAGCATGCATTGACACTGTAGAAGTAATGCAATTTGACCACACTTTAACTGCCTTGGCTAAATGCTATGTAATGATGGGAGTTGTAGGTTGGTAAGGCACCAGACTCTTTGGCAAATAAGGCAAAGTAACTTGTAAAACTACAACTCCTATGATTTCATAGTATTTAGTCATGACAGTTAAAATGGTGTCAAACAGCATTGATTTTAGCATGTAAATGCACCCATAGAGTTGGAAAAGACCACAAGGGCTATCCAGTCCAACCCCAACAGATTATGTTTGTTATGTTTCATGAAAGTTTCAGGGTGATAATGAATATTTCTTAGGACCATTAATTTCTGGGGGAGACAAGAGTACTATCCATCCTTTGGAAATAATATTTTGTGGTGTGAGCTACATTCAAAGCAGGTTTGAATGAAGGTATATGGCACATTCAGAATTCAATCATTAGGGAGTATACAATTGTTTCATCTGTGTATCATAAGCATTTTTATTAGAACCTTTTTCTCCTCATCTTTGGTGTTTCAAATTACTACATGTAAATTCAAATTCATATCACAGGTTTTCTTTGTGCTCCAGCTTTCACTGTGGGCCCAAGGTTTCCTTATTGTTGAGACTTGTAAAACACAGACATTTGTGGGAATAGTGGAAAAGAATTAATATTAATGATATGCCAGTTAATACTTGTGGCATCAAGTGTGATGAAAGTAAGGATTTTATGAGAGGGAATATCGCCTCTTTAGTTTCTGATCAGAAGAAACATAGAAGCTGCCTTGAAGAATACATTGAGCTTTTCTGAGCCAATTTGCTATATCCTCAACTCTTGATTTATAGAAAGATTGGCAGAACACTAGACCTCGAGACAGTTTTATTTAACGTAGCATTTGCTTTAATATGCTTTGTTGTTGTTGTGTGCCCTCAGGTCATTTCCGACTTGTTAGGTCAACCTATTGTGTGGTTTTCTGGAGCTAAGTGGATATGACTCCCCAAAGTCACCAAAGGGATTTTCATAGCCAAGTGGGTAACTGAGCCCTGGTCTTCAGATTCAAAGTCCAAAGCTCGAAGTACAAAGTTACATCAGAAATATTGACAATATGGGAATTGGGAAAGATTTTGATACACTAATGTAAAGCATCAAAATAACACAAATTGCATTTCTACTCTTAAGGGTAAGTTAGGTGTCTCCCAAGGGGAGATGGGATAGGATATAAATAAAGTTGACTTGACTTGGGGACTGGCTGTACTCTGATTCCACACTGACAACTATTTGATAACCAATCATTAAACAATGGAACCCCACCCAAAAATTGAGCTAAATAAGGGTCACTTTGTTGACCAAAAATCTATTGGATTGAGTTGTGCTTGGCAATGAGCAAAGAAGGGACAGCAACCTGATGCAGGTCTCACTGTGGCCAAGTACCACTCTATGACCATCTCCTTAGCCTTCCCTTTGGCCATATTCTTGATCCCAAGGGCAACCCAATGTTATGGGCTACTAACCCTAGCCACTTGCTTGCTGAAAAGCAACCCTATAGCCCTCCTTCTGAAATTCCAGGACATTATAAGGGAAAGCCACTCTTGGGGTACACCTGCACTGCAGAATGAATGCATTTTAACTGCCATGGCTCAATACTATGGAATGCTGGGGGTTGTAGTTTGGTGAAGCATCAACCCATTTTAGCAGAGAATCATAGAATCATAGAATCATAGAATCGTAGAGTTGGAAGAGACCTCATGGGCCATCCAGTCCAACCCCCTGCCAAGAAGCAGGAAATCGCATTCAGAGCACCCCCGACAGATGGCCATCCAGCCTCTGCTTAAAAGCCTCCAAGGAAGGAGCCTCCACCACAGCCCGGGGGGGAGAGTTCCACTGTCGAACAGCTCTCACAGTGAGGAAGTTCTTCCTGATGTTCAGGTGGAATCTCCTTTCCTGTAGTTTGAACCATTGTTCCGTGTCCTAGTCTGCAGGGCAGCAGAAAACAAGCTTGCTCCCTCCTCCCTATGACTTCCCTTCACGTATTTGTACATGGCTCTCATGTCTCCTCTCAGCCTTCTTTTCTGCAGGCTAAACATGCCCAGCTCTTTAAGCCGCTCCTCATAGGGCTTGTTCTCCAGACCCTTAATCATTTTAGTCGCCCTCCTCTGGACGCTTTCCAGCTTGTCAACATCTCCCTTCAACTGTGGTGCCCAAAATTGGACGCAGTATTCCAGGTGTGGTCTGACCAAGGCAGAATAGAGGGGGAGCATGACTTCCCTGGATCTAGACGCTATTCCCCTATTGATGCAGGCCAGAATCCCGTTGGCTTTTTTAGCAGCCGCATCACATTGTTGGCTCATGTTTAACTTGTTGTCCACGAGGACTCCAAGGTCTTTTTCGCACACACTGCTGTCTAGCCAGGTGTCCCCCATTCTGTATCTTTGCATTCTATTTTTTCTGCCAAAGTGAAGTATCTTGCATTTGTCCCTGTTGAACTTCATTTTGTTAGTTTCGGCCCATCTCTCTAGTCTGTCAAGATCGTTTTGAATTCTGTTCCTGTCTTCTGGAGTGTTAGCTATCCCTCCCAGTTTTGTGTCGTCTGCAAACTTGATGATCGTGCCTTCTAACCCTTCGTCTAAGTCGTTAATAAAGATGTTGAACAGAACCGGGCCCAGGACGGAGCCCTGCGGCACTCCACTTGTCACTTCTTTCCATGATGAAGAAGACGCATTGGTGAGCACCCTTTGGGTTCGTTCGCTTAGCCAATTACAGATCCACCTAACCGTAGTTTTGTCTAGCCCACATTTTACTAGTTTGTTTGCCAGAAGGTCGTGGGGGACTTTGTCGAAGGCCTTACTGAAATCCAGGTAGGCTACATCCACGGCATTCCCTGTATCGACCCAACTCGTAACTCTATCGAAAAAAGAGATCAGATTAGTCTGGCATGACTTGTTTTTGGTAAATCCGTGTTGACTATTAGCAATGACCGCATTTGTTTCTAAGTGTTCACAGACCACTTCCTTAATGATCTTTTCCAGAATTTTGCCTGGTATTGACGTGAGGCTGACCGGACGGTAATTGTTTGGGTCGTTCTTTTTTCCCTTCTTGAAGATAGGGACCACATTCGCCCTCCTCCAATCTTCTGGGACTAGAAGGCTAAATATATTTGCCCAACCATGGAACAGTTTGTGTTTTTGCAGTAACATTGACTCTAGTATCCTCCTGGATCATGAACACAGATTGGACTTAGCAGAAAGAGTATTTAATATTTATACTGGTCCTAGCCATTCCTGGGAAACTTTCATTCTTCTCTTTTAGATAAACAAAGTACAACTTTAAAAAAAAAAGAGAGAGAGAGAGAGAAAAAACCAGCATTTGTTATAAATAGATTTACTTTTATCAAGATTTACAGTGTTTACTTTGAAATTTACTGCAGTAGATTGCTTTTCAGATGAAACTTAAAATATATGGCCCACTTAATGCTGCAAGGAAGAAATGATGAGCTTTGGTTTAATATTTGTGGAACTTTGTTTTTTTTTAATGAATAAACATTTCCTTCCTAATGGAAAACTACTATACTGTCCTTTTTCTTCACCAATTTCCCATACCCTTAAAATTGTCCATATGTTTCTTCCTTTCTCAATTCAACATAGCAGTTGAGTAGATTATATAAAAAAATCTTTTCCACATCACCTATGTCTCTTCTTGTGGGGGACATAACATGCAGATCAGAGATGTGCATTCATTAGAAAATGCCTTCTTCCCTTGACTGTGCTTGTTTGACATCAGGTCAACTTCAACTCTTGCATGAGAGATCTCCAAAAGACTCAGTTACCAATACCAGGTCTTCCAGACTCAAAGCTGTGGCTTCCTTTTTTGAATACATCCACATATAGTGGGTTTTTTTCCAGTTGCCTTTCATTTTGCTGAACATTATCATCTTACAATAATCTTCACTTCTACTGTCTGCTCAGAAATGTTCTGCGAGGAAGTTCTCATATCTCCCTAACAAGACGGGCAAATCTGTTTGTTTGTTTGTTTGTTTGCTTTTCTTGAATACTGACATTTTGCAAATTTTGGGACATTTGAATAAAATCACAGGAAATTCCCACCTGCCCCCAAGAGAGCAAGGAAAACATAGGAATTAAATCACAGGATGGAGCTCTCCAGAACTTTAGAAAAAAGACATGTGGAGGGGTATTATTTCTGTTTGTTTGTTTTTATGTTTGCTTCGCTTGTTTTGGGGTGAGGTTTTTTGGGACTTCAGCTTTGAGATTGGATACAGCCAGGCTGGATGTATTGTGGAAGTTGTGGTCAAAAAATCTAACTTGTCCCAGCTGTGATGTTTTTCTAACTGGGTCTTTCATCCATTTGATACTGAAATAGAAAATAAGAAAGGATAACTATGCTGGAATGGCATGAGTTCCAGTTTCCCTTTGTTTGGCTTCCTTGCCCATAGTTTTAGAGCAGTTACTTTTATTTTATAAGGGGAATGTTTAGGGAAACCTTTCTTGTTTTGTGTCAGCCATTTTGTTAGCCCTTTTGTTTGAGGAAAAGGGAGCCATTTCGTTCAGTTAGTTGACCATGTTCCCTTTTTCCTGAGGTAAAAAGAGTTGTAACAGATCATAGATTACCAGGGAATTCTAGAGGCAGGACTTGTCTTCATTCGATCCCATAGTTTCAGACTTTGACAAGCCATCTCAAGTCAATACTTCAACTTTGCTTTGACCAGTTACTACTTCTAACCAGTTACTTATAACCAGTTTACCTTTTACAACAGTTACTTAACAACCAACTACTTTAATCATTTACCTTCTAACCAGTACCCTTCATCAACCAACAGTTAAACATCAACTGGTTATCACCTTTGGGTATAGGATGACTCAGAGATCCCTACACCATAGATTGAGAACAAGGACAAGGAAAGCTGTCATCTTTTATCCTCAGAAACATCCACATCTAGAAGCTGTTTTGAATATTTTTGAATAAGTTTTGAATATGAACTTTATTGTGGGGAAACCAAGTAGTGCCTGGGTGGAGTTAAACCCAAATCCTGTTAATAAATCATGATTATTTCCCTAAAAGCAAAAGCATGGACATTAATTCTGTGGGGTTCCTTGTTCTTAAAAAAGGCATCCAGCATCCCCCAGGCTGACAGAAAGTATGAACACGGTAATGCTAATGTTACCTTAACAGCAGCTTGGGTGCGACTGCATAATAACAATTGATACAATATATCACAATTCTAATTGGTAGAATTCATCATGCAAGGTTCATGACTTGCTGACCTTCCAATATAGGCAGGGTTAGGAACTATGTGACAGTCCAGATGGTTTTAGACTTCAACTCCCATGAGATGTAATGAACATAGTCAATGGTGAAAGATGACTGGAATTTTAATCCACCAATATCTAGACAGGGGTGGATAATTTTATGGGGACAGGATCCATTTTTTTTAACCCTAGCCCCATCGGCCACACCATCTTTTCAACATTGAGCTAGAAGTGAGCAGAAATTGCTTCCTCCTTCAATTTAAATTGATATAAAGCCATTTCTTCTAGGTAGAATCTTGAGGGCAAATTATCTCAAGCCTCCACGTCATGGTGCATTTTGTATGATTCTCATCTTACTCATCCTGGTGGAGGTTTTGTGACTATCTTGAATGCTTTGGAAGCATTAAAAAGACCAGCTTGTTGCATGCAGTGCATCCAGGACATTTCACCCATCCCTGTGGTCAGAGATAATGGGCAGCCTTTTCTGTTTTCTAAATTTGCCAGCCCTTTGTTCTGTTGATATTGGCCTCTTGTAATTAAATTACTTCATGCTTCCTTTGTTGATGTAAGCTACTAAAGGCATCTGGGGCACCCACTGAGCCATTTTCCTGCCTAAGAAGTCCTTTGAGAACATCATGAATATTTCATTTGCCTGTCAGTTTTAGGAAAACGGCACCATTAAGCCTGCAGCCAAATGCCACATGGCATGCGCATTACCCCAAACAAATGGCAGACACCCCTCCAAATGACTGCATAGAATGGGGTTAAAATTTCCATACTGTGCAAGGAAGAATCAGATTTCTTTCTTTCCCATCTCTTCACATTTCTACTAGTTAGAAAGCAAGACTGGGCTGACTATAAAACCCAGGATTTGTCGGGCTTTTAGGAAGAAATGGTGGACATCTGTTCAGAACGGAGTAACTGGTCCCAGAACAAAAGCATTGAAGGAGTAAAACTCATTCTAATCCTCCAACAGAGTCTCATTACCAGCAAAGGGAAACCAACCAACCAACCAAAAAATTTGAGTATGCCCTTCACATATAAATATTAGAAAGGCTTGACCTCCAAATTGGAGTTTTGCTTCATTTCATCTATAAAACAGTAAGGATATTGTTAGACAGAGAACATTGAAGGTAAGATGGAATGTCACAGCATAATTCCACCTAAAATGGAAGGAATGCTTGGTTGTGCTTTTCCTGCATGGCAGGGGGTTGGACTAGATGGTCCATGTGGTCACCTCCAGTCCTATAATTCTATGAATTTTTGCTTTCTTCTTTATTTCCTTCTATTTTGAAAATGTGTTGTGTAGAGATAAGGATCAGTTTCTCCTCTGGATGATATTGGACTGGACTGGACTGGTTGTGATGGCTAGGTTTCAGCCTGACAATATCTGTCAGTAAGAAATGTAATATAACAAGAAAGGCAGCTTTTCAGAACTATGTTCATGGAAAAGACCAAACAAAGCAAAAATGTTGTAATTATGGTGGAACATCATATGCCCATGGAGACATGTTGGTTTTACTTGGACTATAATTTTGAAAGGGGTGAAGTGAAACATTGCTCCTGAAAATGTATAGATAATTTTTAAATTATGAATTTCAAAGTTATTTCAACCTATATTGGTTTCATATGCATTTCATTGGTGTCATGTGTTTAATTGGTTGTTGTTGCCTCCCACCTCAATCCATCAGAAAAAGAAGATAAGATGATGGTGATGATGGTTGTTGTTGTTGTTACCAGTTCTAGCTCAGCTATTTAGTTACATAAATAACTTAGTTAAGTAGCTTCTCCCAGCTTGCCTCACAATCTGGCCCTGCAGAGCAGAGAAGGAAAGCGAAGATTCAGAAGACCTTATCTGTGGCTGCTTGCAACATAAAAGGTCTAACATTTGAGACACCAAATTGTGTGTTGTCCTCTTCCCTGCTCTCTTTCCACTGTCAGATTAAGACCTTTTATTATTTTGGCAGTATATTGGATGTTGAATTTTAATTTTGAAGCTGAGGGTAAATGGTATGCCATTTTAAAATCTTATATTGAAACTATATTTTAAATATGTTTGGAATGTTTTATAATATGACCCCCTTATCTGTAGATTATATATCCATGGTCTCACTTACCCATGCTTCAAAAATATCCCTCCCTGGAAGTTTTTGTGACCTCTCTTGGTCCTCTAGTGAAATTCTATGCTATATTTCCAGTCCAGGGATAGTAAAAATATACAAAAGATACTATTGTCCATGGTTGTAGGCAGGGGTCCCCAAACTAAGGTCCGGGGGCCACATGCGGCCCATCAAAGCCATTTATCCGGCCCCCACGGCACAAAGGCAGAAGGGGTTTGGGCTAAATGACCCAAGGTTTCTCTTCTTCTTTTCCAACTATTATTATTATTATTATTTTGTTATGACACAGCAAACAAGATAGATATGCTGGATTTCATATCACAAAATCACAAGTCGAACACTTCCCAAGTGTCTAGGACTGTGTGATGTATTTTCGGATGATGCGTGCAGATCCCAGCAGGGTGACCTTTTAATTATTGTTATTATTATTATTATTATTATTATTATTATTATTATTATTATTATTACTATTATTAACATTGAGGCTGGGAGGCCATTTGTCAGGGGTGCTTTGCTTGCGCTTTTGGTGCCCAAAGACAGAAGGGGATTGGATTCAATGGCCCAAAGGGTCTCTTCCAACCCTATTTATTATTATTATTATTATTATTATTATTATTATTATTATTATTATTATTATTATTACTATTGCTTGGTGGCCAACCATAGTCCGGCCCTCCAACGGTCCGAAGGATCATGAACTAGCCCCCAGTTCAAAAAGTTTGGGGACCCCTGGTTTTAGGTATCCACAAAGGGATCTTGAAATATTTGTTGCAAGGATACAGGGTCATACTGAAATTCCTTTTTTTAACTTTTGTAAATCAAATTTAAATCTCATTTTTTTAAAAGAATGGAAGCCACCTTAAATTCCATTTTATGATAATAATGGGATATATATTAAATAAGTAAGTAATCCAAAGCAGTTGCCCTTAAATATGTTCAACAAACAGTTATTTCTTTCGACTTAGAAAGAATAAGGGATGGAACCATAATGGTATACTGATTTCATAAGAAGGACCCAAGACTTAACTCAAAAATTGTGTCAAGTTTAGGGTCTCATCCATTGTGTGGCACTCTCTATCAAAGTCTAATCTTATTAACCTCTGTATGGCCTAGCTTGCTGTTCATTTGGTTCAATTTATGAGCCTTCTCTAACAAAGGAGTCCAGAGCTGGTGTTAATGTAATACAGGCTGTTGTAATCACCATTACGTCCTCTGTAAATAAAGCTGAGATTTGAAATAAACACTTTAAATAATTACATCCATATTTTTATTACATTTATTGCTGCGATTGGGATTATTGTGAATTGAAATATGGCACTTCGCTCACCACAAACAGGGGAATGCAAGCCATAATTTATGTTGATTAATATATTAGTGCCACATCTTGCTTGGGGTTCTGTTAGTCACAAGACACTGGCGTAACAAATGGAGTGGCAAGGAAGATGCACTGCACTTGAGAGCAGAGCTATATCCAGCCTTTGGTAAAAGCAAAATGGAAATATACATCTGTGATTTTTTTTTTGTTATGAAAAATGGTTCAGGAAGAATTATTTACCAAGGACCAAACAGCATTTTTGTAAAGCCTATGGATGTCAATGTCCCATGAGTACCATCTTGGAGTCTGATTGAGACAGATCCAGGAGGTTAGCATGACTTCGTGTGGGTTGTTTGGAAAAGGGCCTTCTGTGAATAGATCCTTACTAGCCATAAATCATTGTGTTCCTTAGTTTGTCATTTCTTGTTTAAGATTATTATTGTTGTTATTGTATGCCCTTAAAGTAATTTCTGATGTCTGGCAATCCTAAAGTGAATTTATCACAAGATTTCTTCACTGAGGTTTTGCCAAAGCCTCCTTATGAGGCTTTAAGAGAGTGTGACATACCCAAGATCACCTAGTGGGTTTCCATGGTCTTCCCGAGTCTTAATCCAACAGTCAATCCTGTACATCATGATGGCTCTCAAGATAAAGAAGTACACAGTCCCTAACAGACAAACAAAAGTGCTTTTTACACCTTTTTCTTAGTATCTTGGTTTTTATGCCTTTTTCTGGGATTGTTTGGGATGCTGATATAGCAAATAGCATTGGATAGGTCATATCAGCTCTAGTTTCTTAGATATGGTGATCATGATTTTCTATGGTTGATCAGGTGATGACTGGTCTAGTTTCAAAAACTAGAACTGATGGGGGAAAATTGGTGTCATGCCTGGAATCAGCAGATCAAATATACCCAGAAATAGGTATTTGTGTCTCCTAGCCGCTTTTAGTCTTTTTGTGCAGAGAAAAAGCGGGGTATAAATAAGCATAACATTTGAGGCACCAAACTGTGTGTTGGCCAGTGCGAGTTGAGATCCTACATCATGAAAATAGAGCATAACTTTACACTCATCGAGGTATGCATGCAGTGTTTGCTCAATGCTGTTATAAGTGAATGGTCAGCTGTGCAACCAAATGCGTGTGCATATCTTCATGTACAACCATGTATGGTGCATAATAGGCTTGCTCAAATAATTCGATTTTCCCGTTACCCGTTATTAATTCGTTATTTTCGTTTGTTTTGAAGCAATATAGAACCTTGGTTGTCCACACGTCTGGATATCGCGGTTTCGAATCGCGAGAGGCCGTTTTTTCTTATTTCTTCGTTTTTTTCGTTAAGAAAAAAAAGCTTTTGCAAATCACCCAAACTCCTTTCCTTTTGCCCCTCAGCCAATGGGAGGCTCAGCCAATGGGAGGGGGCGAGGGGGAAGGAGGCCGAGGAGGAGGAGGAAGACGGAGGGGGGAAATGGCCGCCGCCGCCGCCTCGCCTCAGCTCAGGCCTGGAGAGACCGAGAGGGGCCCGGCGGTGAGGAGGAAGAGGCCCGGGATGCGAGGGGGTGTGGGCCAGGCCCGTCCTCGGCTGCTCCCAGGGGCCCAGATTCGCACCCTCCCTCCCCCCAATACAGGTCTCCAGTCCATACCACGCTACATGAACTTGAATGGATACTGTGGTTGTGTTGTGTCGAAAGCTTTCATGGCCGGGATCACACTGTTGTGGTATGTATTCCGGGCTCTATGGCCATGTGCCAGAAGCATTCTCTCCTGACGTTTCACCCACATCTGTGGCAGACATAGAGGTTTTGACGTCTGTGCGAAGCTAGGCAAGTGGGGTTTATATATCTGTGGAAGGTCCAGGGTGGGAGAAAGAACTCTTGTCTGTGGGAGGCAAGTGTGAATGTTGCAATTGGTCACCTTGATTAGCATTGAATAGCCTTGCAGCTTCAAAGCCTGGCTGCTTCCTACCTGGGGGAATCCTTTGTTGGGAGGTATTAGCTGGCCCTGATTGTTTCCTGTCTGGAATTCCCATTTTCTGGGTGTTTCTGGGAAGGTAATGGCACTCCATGTAGTCATGCCGGCCACATGACCTTGGAGGTGTCTATGGACAACACTGGCTCTTGGGCTTAGAAATGGAGATGAGCACCAACCCCCAGAGTCAGACATGACTGAATTTAACGTCAAGGGATACCTTTACCTTTACCTACACACACACACACACACACACACACACACACACACACACACACACACACACACAAGCAGGGACTATATATATATATATATACACAATATATATCACACACACACCAATTTAACAAAGTTTCAGCCACAAAAACAAAGTTTCTGAAGTAGAACAATGACTTTCACAGTAAAGACAACCCAATTTAACAGGAAATAAGACTTTCAAACCAGGAACAGATTTCTGCAATTATTAAAAAATGGTTTATTATAAAAGCTATGAAAATTTGCCAAAAATCAGAGGATAAGGGAAACGTTCCACATTTTGGTGAGCTATCAGTGTTAAATGTGTTCTACCACTGTACCAAGTTTGAAGAAGATCACTCAAAAAATGAGGGCGGGAGAGCCCCCTAAGTCCCCCCCCTTCGGGCTGTTTTTGGGCCACCGCGCATGCGCGTCCGCCATTAACGAATTAATTTCGAAAATAATGAATTTTCGTTAATTTCAAAAAATTTTGGGGGCCAAATTCGTTATTAGCAACAAAAACGAAAAACTGCCCCCTCTAGTTTTGAAACGAGTTTAGAATCAAATTTTTCATGGATCGATCAAGCCTAGTGCATAACCATGCATAACATAGAAATGTGCAATGTGAAAGCACCATATGTAAAACTGCACTTCTGCTACCTTGCACTGAATGCAACCTGCTGGATCTTATAAAAAAGCCCAACTGTTTGTCTAGAAAAAGGTGTGTATGTGTATGCACCAGACTCTCATGGGATTCTGGTTGGAATGTGAAAGAAAATTATCATATGACCATTTATAGTCATATGGATGCAAAAATGTCACCTTGACTTTCTTAGATGGAAAGATGCTCTCCATCAATCTACCATGAAGCTATTTCATTCACCCCGGAAAGCTATCCCAGCTAGTGTTCCATATGCTGAGATAATACACATGATACATACATAGGACAAACTTCATTTCTCACTCTTACTGAATTTATGGTTGCTATGTCACATTGCTTCACAGGTGGGCTTTCCTAAATCAAGCAATTCCATCTGAACTGCACCAGCATCTGTGTTCCCAACTCAAAATCTATTTATAAGATGTACTTTAGAAGAAAATGAATTTAGCAATGTGCCATGGGGAAAAATGCATGCTTGAAAATCTATTTAATTGCACTCTTGTCAGGGACACAGGGACAAGACAAAAGTGTTGGTGTAAACTAGGTCCAAAATGAGACCCAAACGCAACCCAATTTTTGCTCAACTGAATGTTACTTTCCTTCTTCTGCATCATCCAGAAAATGTGACTGATTTAATGGCAACACACTGTCAATCTCCTATGAGCTCTCCAACACCCCTGGCACCTTTTGCTAAATGCAGCAGTCAGAGGCCATGAACACAGAATGGCTCTGAAACAGTTGGCTGAAGCTTGTCTTGAATCCACAAAGCAGGAAGATGGATCAAGAGCAAAATGAAGGCCAGACCAGGTTAGGACAGGTTTATTAAATATAGTGTTATCCCCCATCTCCATGGTTGGCACACTGCACTATGTGGCATTGCCACATAGAGTGACCAAGATCTGATACTGCTGCAGTGTAGCATATGCATTTTCCAGCAAAATTACATGACACAGTCTGCATACTGAATAGCAGCCTAGCACAAAACATGAGAATCAATGGTCAAACACATGGTTAACTATTCTTTGTGGAACTGCACTGTACAATCCACAGAGGACATGTGAAGAAGCAATGCACATTCACACACTACTCTGTGTACCCTCTGTGTCCTCTAGTGTTACCATATGTGCAATGCCCCCAACCCATGTTCAACTGTGTTTTCACAGCTATCAGCTGCATATGACCGTTGCATAGTCAAACACGCAAACACATACACACACCTGCAAGCATGATACAACTAGCACCTGCACAATTTCATTAGCAGGATTTTGGCTAGTGTTTCCTCTCCTCTACTGAACATCACAATTGCCTCATTTGGATGGAGTGAGGAATGGATGATCAATAATGCAGATAAATGAAGAAAAAGGTGAGAGTCAACTTATTTGTTCATTCAATGCATACTGTTTTCTCCCACCATAAAACCTAAGCCAGTTTACAAAATATGTGTGAGTGGCATACACTCAAATTCATCTGACATCTTTTGCTGCCTCCTACTCATGACTGGCTACCACCTTTTCCAGGATAAAGCTTTCTAGCTCAATTTAGCATAATCTATGTTTGGGAATAGAACACAGCCACAAATCTACAGGATGTACGTTACTGAACATGCCATGTAAATAGGAAACCACTCATAATAGCAAAACCTATTGAAATGAAGGATTTCCACCAGAAGTTACCAAAAGGTCACCTGAAGGACCTAGAAAATGCTTACAGGGGTATCCTCTCTGGAATGTAGTAGGTCTACCATTGCAACTCTACTGTAACTCCTGACAGAAGGAGTACTCTAGATATGGAGGTTGTATTCCAATTTGAAATGGAACACAGTCTCCTCCCCATCCTAAATAAGGTAGCTGCCTATGAAAGTACATGGTGTCATTTAAAGCAGTCACATGAGGATGAGCAATGTGATTGGGTGCATCTCAGTAGGTTGAGCTGATGGTCTTCTGAAAGTCCAGGCTATGGCTTACTGCTCTGACCTTTCAGTGACATGTATTTCTGATAAATACTTTATAATGAATTATGGGAGGCAGGAGTATTTAGGTATAGCCCTGCTATGAAATAACAATTTTAATCTTGACCTACCCAAGAATGTTCCAAATTATATTTATGACACACTAAAGAACTTCAGCAAGATAACAAGGTTATCAGCAAGACAACCTCTGAGGTTGTCTTCAGCAAGACAACCTCTGAGGATGCCTGCCATAGATGTGGGCGAAACGTCAAGAGAGAATACTTCTAGAACATGGTCATACAGCCCGGAAAACATACAACAACCCAAGGTAGGAATAGGTGAATGAATCAAGTTCATTTGTCTTAGAGAGTGGTGGAACATGATGTTGCCTATTGCTGTCAGATATTTTGAGAGATTTATTCAAGAAATCCACTCTGTGAACAATATTGGCCTGAATCCTGGTGGCAAGTTTGAAGAAGGGTAGACCCATGAAATAAACGATTGGTAAGTTAGGCAATGTATAGATAAATCCCACTGATTCAGTAGGTCTACCCTAATTGAGACAAGCAATAGGATTTGGGCACTTGGCAGCAAAAAATATCATCATGTGTAATGTAAAACCTGATTGCTGTGGCTACAGAATGTAGTAATTATAACAGTAGCATTACATGGTCATGGTGGTGGTGATGATACAACTGGCATTTAGAAATGTTTGCTGTTATTGTATACCTTCAAGTTGGCTCTGACTTATGGAATCATAGAATCATAGAGTTGGAAGAGACCTAGTGAGCCATCTAGTTCAACCCCCTGCCAAGAAGCAGAAAATTGCATTCAAAGCACCCCCAACAGATGGCCATCCAGCCTCTGTTTAAAATCCACCAAAGAAGCCTCCACCACACCATGGATGTTGACCCTATCCTAAGTTTTCCTGGTAAGATTTATTCAACAAAGGTTTGCCATTGCCTTCCCCTTGAGTTGAAAATATGTAACTTGCTCAAAGTCACCTAGTCAGCAACAATTTGAACTCTGTTATCTCAGAGCCAGTGTGGTGTAGTTATTTGAGCATTTGATTATGACCTATTACCCTCAAGCTGCGGTGCTTCCATGTTAATGGGGCAGTTAACATCCAGAATGGATTTACTGCCTTACTGGCACTACCAACTGCTACTATTCTCAGCCTCTTCTACTGCAGGTTTTCTAAAACATTATTTCTTTGGGTGTTTTGGACTGCAAACCTCCAATGTTTAGGGATTCTGGAACATGAAGTCCAAAGCATCTGGAGGACCAATCTTTGAGAACCTAAGGAGCTCCCAGAGGTGACATTGTAGAAAACAGAATGTTGGACTTGGTCTGATGCTGATGCAGTGGGTAAGACTCTTCTTAAGTAGTTCAGAAGTGAGGCACAATATCACAGTATGGAAATATCAATGTATAGATGGGTTGGAAGCCCTGAATGTGCCTTTAGCTGGCTGATTTAATCACAGTGTAGTTGAAGAAAAAACCTATCACTTTTTATAAGCTCTCCCCTACTGGCACTGTGTCTGAACAGAGCTGAATTCATTAAAGATTCTAGTCTTGAAGACATTTGATCAATCCATGTCTCTTGCTGGTTGCTTTCTTCTCACCCTTTTGAATTGTGGTTCAGCCAGCAATGCACTACCTCCTCCAGTTGTGCTATTTTGCATTCTGTCATGCTGGTGTCTGTCAAAAATTCCTGGCTAATACCTGCTATTCCAAATCTCTAGACCTGCAAAGAAAGGGAGGGAGCATGACGGAGGTTTAGAAGAAAAATAAACTCTAAATGAAAGGTAGTTTACTCAAGGCCAGCATGTCAGTATGTCTGATCTTTATGTCTCCAGGTATCTAAGATAAGACCTTCTCCATGAGAAAGATAACCCATACAGTTGAGGAGTCCAGTTATACTAATTCTATGGCTGAATGGAAAAACTAGTTGAATTAAATTCTAATGAGCAAAAGTGGTGGTGATTTTCATATTATATCAGTGTTCGTTTAAAATTATACATCCCATGGAGCAAGGTCAAAATGTTCTTGGAAACCAAAGGAGAAATGTCGTTCTTACATTCACTATGTGATCAATTTCCTGGGTCTCAGTCCCAGCCTTTCCATTTACATGATCAACATTAAAGGTAAACAAAGTGAAAGATGTCGCTGATTTCTGCCTCAGACAGAAGTTAACTTCAATATAGCATGACTTCCTTGGGGGCACCAAACCTACTAAAGACTTAAAAAGGGGTGTGTTGAATAAACAAATGTCCCATCTATTCTAGTTTGTTTTGTTTTTGTTTTTTTGTCATACAATGGCCACCCACTTGCCTATGGGAAGCTGCTTAGCAAGTCATTAATACAATTGTGGACTTTTTTTGATGCCCAACTACTGATAAAAGTAATGATAACATGCAGCTTTCCTCACCATGAATAGTCTTGCCCTCCATGAATTTACCAGTCTCTTTTAAAAGACATCTAAGTTAACAACCATTCCTATATCATTTAGGTGGGACGTTCACAATTTAACTAAGAACTGTGTGTAAGTGCCCCTCCTTTTATCTGTCTTGGTGTTGCACTATGGCCCTGAAGCCTCTTGTCACTTGGAGTGACACTAGTTGGAATAATGAGGCAATGGAATATCAAGTCCCATTGTTTATCTCAGTTTGAGTAGACCCTTCTCACATTGCTCTGACATCCAAGTTGATATCACTTGCCATGCCATGCCCACTTGGCAACAATGGGAATGGGAGGCAGATGGTAAAGGTTGTCATTCAGTGGATCCAAACCAAGTTCACTGCCAGTAGATAATCAAGAGTCCCACCTGCCTCTGCAGCAGCTGAGGTCACAACCATGCCAGGATGATCTGGTGTCACCCATTCTGGATCAGCCCCAACATGATTTGAGCACCTGGAGACAAGGTTGAAATTTTGAATTTCCTTTTCAACTCCAATTCCAGTTACAGTATGTCCAATTTATTTTATTTTATTTTCACAATTGCCTATCTTAGAGAATGGAATTGCATAAGAAAAACTATAGGTCTCCTGGCACGCGCGCACACACACACACACACACACACACACACACACACACACACACACTGCCCATACAAACCCTGGAGATACCAGAAATATTTTCATTTTTGGGAAGCTGTGCACTCAGATTTTGGCTTCTGTTATCCAAAATGGAGACTAAAGTTTGACAATTATTAGAATGAAAAATCCATGTCCCTCAAACCTTTTCTAGAATGCAAGCAAGCATTTCTCCCTATCTTTAGAGAACATACCTTTGCCCTTTTGCTAAAAATGATATTTCACTTATAGCTAAAAATGTAATTAGGGCATTTTCTGAATGGGGGAACTATTTCTGTTCACATACCAGGAATCTACAGGAAATGCCTTGGAATGTGACGAGAGAAAGAGAAGTTCAAAGGGCTCAGACTATTGTTGGCAAATGGTCCTCTTCATTTAAAGGACTGAAATATGGTGTCAAAGATAAATACATTCAGGACAAAAAGAGAAAGAAAGAAAACTGCTGGGGAAAAAAGGTTTAATATGTCTTGAAAGTGCTTTCACCATCTGTCTGCTGTGATAAGGTCATGTCCCTGAAACAACCTAGATCTGGTTGGCTAGAACTGAAAACCAACACAACAAAGATGAAGACAACAGATGTCACTAAAGGGTCAGGGATTTCATTCCTTTGGTGGCTGTGGTTATGCATCATAAATAACTAGAATATATACACATACAAGGAAAAAGTACCTAGAAAATGCTGCATTCCTATATTTGCACAACTTTAATAATCTTCTAGATAAAATATAGCCAGGAGCTACTTAGAGAGAAATTTCTAAATTCAGTTATTAGTTCCAACTAAAGCAAACCTACAGAATCAATGGATACTTGGTTAGTCACCATTTATACATTTGGTTAATTTGATGACTCTTCTGTATAGTTAGTACTAGCAATGGAATTTAGGTCATAGTAATTCATTCAAAGGGTTGCCAGATCTCAAGAGACATGAGATAAGTTCAGTTTATAAGGAGTTTATATGAGCCTCTGATGGCCTAGGGGATAAAAGCCTCGTGACTTGAAGGTTGCGTTGCTGACCTGAAGGCTGCTAGGTTCGAATCCCACCCAGGGAAAGCATGGATGAGCTCCCTCTGTCAGCTCCAGCTCCATGCAGGGACATGAGAGAAGCCTCCCACAAGGATGGTAAAGCATCAAAACATCCGGGCGTCCCCTGGGCAACGTCCTTGCAGACGGCCAATTTTCTCACTCCAGAAGCAACTCCGGTTGCTCCTGACACGAAAAAAAAAAGTTTGGTATAAAGGTGCCTTGGAGCAGTCCTGAATCAGGCAAGTTTGGGTTGAATCTAAGGCCATTGTTTTTATAGCTGAGAAGTGCAGCCACTTTGCTGGAGTGACACACATATTACCTCCTCTATGTCGCCACTGCTACTGCCATCCTGGATTGGTCTTAGACCTCTATGCAAGCTCTTGGCTATCATGGACACATCTGTTGACATCAGAACATGGTGCTCTCACAACCAGCATGAATGAGTGAGGTAATGACTCCTCCTTCTCCATGGTTGTGTGGATGGCCCATTCTGATGTCAGCAGACAAATTTGCAAGAGACTGTAACTTGCACAGAGATCTGTGGCCAGTTAGGAGCAGTGGCAGTGAAAGCACAAGCACAGTCAATTCCCTTTTCCTACACTGAAGAATACAGGGAAAGAGTGATGGAGCTGATGGACACTAGATTGGGCTGAATCAGACTTGATCTAGCTGTCCACAATATCCGTTAGCTGTGGGACATTCTGGAGTTTCCAACAATTCCTTGACATCCCCCAACTTTAAACACCCCAAAAACCTTACTTATCATAATTGTGCATTATGGAGACAGCCAGCTTTCAATTCAAGGTGACATTAGAGGTTTTGGCAAATGTAGACAAGCCCTTAGATTCCAAACAGAAAAAAATGTGTTCTCACTCAATCTTGCCCTCTTCCTTTTTTACAGTCTCTCCCTCCCCCCTCCCAATCTCAGTCTTAGTCTCTTCATTTGTTTAAATGAAGTGGTATGAGCAATTCTGGTTGATACTTAATGGATCATGTTAAAAGTCTCATCCTAATCTTAGGTTTTGACCTATCACAATCTTGGACTTCCTGAGTTACAGGATTCATTCAATGTGACCCTTCCCTTTCCCTGCTGCCAACCCTCTTCCTGATCAGTTGCCCATTTCCTTTGAACCCACTCAAATGCAGGAAAAGTGAGATGAAGTTGTTCTGCTCCCTACTTGATCCTTCCACAGTTTGCTTTCTTAGGAAGAACAGAAGTACAGGTAATGACAGGAATTGTGAAATATATCAGGAGAAGGGAGTTCTGGTGTTTGCTAGCCCTAAAGGTATGATAAGTTGAGAATCTGGATCATGTTGGATCGGATTGAAAGTCCATGTCATCCAATGTCCACATAATAGGCAACCAATTGCCTGTAGGAATTTCTTAAGCAGAATATGAGGGCAACAATACACTTTTTCTCATGTTTCCAAACTACTGGTGTTCAGAGACCCATTCCCTTCAGTTGTGAAGGGAATTTATATCTTTACTAGCTTTGCCCTGCCACGCGTTGCTGTGGCTTATGGGAATCCTTATGGAATAGCAGTGAATAGCCTTGCAGTCTCAAAGCCTGGCTGTTTTCTGGAGTAGCTGGAGTTTTTTGTTGTATGAACGTAGAGGCATGGATGAGGGGTTGTGCTGCCAAGTTTAGTGTTTCTGGGATGTGTAATTTTGTTGTTTTGTCCTAGGCCGAAATTTCATTACCCTTTTATATATATAGATGGTGCATATTCACAGATAGCCTTCTCCTCAATGTATTTGTCTAATCATTTTTCAAAGCTGTCCAATTTGGAAGCAGTAGGAAATTCTAATATAACTATGTGCTGTGAAACAGCACCATGGGTTTGTTTATCTGAATATCTGAAATAGATTGGAAAATTACTGCTTGTGCTGGTGTTTGGGGTTGCCTTTGAAGAATGCAAATGATGGATGAGAATTTGGATATGATGGATTAATTTTCTGGGTGAGGTTTCTGTATATCTCTAAAGAGGATCAACATAACCTGACTCATGGTTTGCTGTGGGTGGATTTGCTTATCGTCACTACTCATTGTTGTTATTTTTAAGAGTTTATGGCTGTATGTTTAAAGAAAGAAAAGAAACACCCACCATTACTAAGTAGCCAATTTTGGGAAGCTTTAGGACAGGAGTCAGAAATGACTTGAAGGCATGCAGCAACAACAATTCCATTAAATAGTTCAAATCAAAGTGGAGGTCTTCCCAATGTTAATAAAATTATAAATTATAATTTATACATTAGAAATGACTTGATGGCATAATAACAAGGCCATGAACAGGATGCCAGCCAATGTCTCTTCTTTGCCAATTCATAAGCAAATCGTTGATACGGCTGAAGTATAGACATTTGCTGTCATTCAAAGCACCACTGCTCCATCCTTGGGAATCTGGAGAATCATAATTTGGTGAGATATGTAAAACCTTTTTCCAAAGAGCTATAGTGCTCTTCTCTTGTCTACATTTACCAAGGAACCCTGCAAAGCAGCATTGAGGATTCAGTCAGATTACCTTAGGAACTGCAGTTTAGAAGGTTACTAAAGGTCTCCAACACCAAACCACAAAGCTTGAAATTCTGCATGGTGCAGTTCTGGAAGTTAAAGGGATATCAAATGGTTATCACTACATAGTATAGATGCACCTATGGTTTTATTTCTCATTAAAAAAATACAGGAAGCAAAGCAGATTTCAAAATTGCCCCCATGTCCCTTCTTAGGAGACATCCTTATATTATTTATCTATAGCAGGTGTGGGTACTGGAGTGAGAAACGGGATCCATGACCTGCAACATTGGGGCAGGAGTCTCATTCATCCAGAGGACTGTATTTTGCTTACCTTGATCTAAGGATTTATATCCCTAATCAATTCATTCCATCCAAAGCCCATGCCACTCATATGGTCCATCCGTACATTCTCCCAGCCTCCACCTTCATTGCCTAAGTCCTATGCTGTTCATTTTTATGGCCCACTAAAGCACCTCACCAGACCTAAAGCAATCTGGGTTGATGGCTGTAACAGATGTTGCCCCATGTGTTTTAGAAAAACACCACCTAATTCTTCTTTGTGGCCCAGCCTACCATAAAGAAAGATTTATCTGTGTGCTAACAATATCTATTATGGGCTTTCACAAAGGGGGTAAGGGAAGCAATGACTGCTCGCTCAGTGAGACGTTATCGCCAGCCGAGTGCTGACACCTTCGATAAAAGCAGCAGCTGTATCTCTATAAAAATCTTTCCTTTTAAAACCACCAAGTTTATATCAGCAGTTAGCTGGAGAAAGCTAGAGACATTTGTCTTACTGGACTTAGCTGTCACTTCTTATCCCTCGGTAGGTTTTTAATTGAGATTGTCAAAGTGCAGGAAATTTGACATAACACAGATGGAATACACAGGGTATGGATTTCATGCAGTCAAAATTCCCTTTCTGGGGATTTCATTGTCTCATTTTGCTCTCTCTTGCACCTGAAGCAAGTTAGCAAAGTTTGGCAGTCTTAAAGTCTGAACTCCTAGCAGTACAGAATGAATTAGAAACAATGATTCCTCGCTTCATTGGAGATAGATTTGCTTTTTTTTTGTTTTAACTTATTTTCTAGCCTTGTTTCTTATCTTTCAGATGGAAAAGCCTAAATCTAGTTCTTAATCCCAACTAAAGGATTTCCCTTGGCTCACTGAGGACTTGATAGGTCAACTGTTATGTAAAAGTGACGGTTTATCTTTGTTGGAGTTTAATTGGATTTAATTGGAAAATGGCTAAGAATGAATAAAACTATGGAGAAAGAATCAACAATGATGAATGTGCCAGGCTCATTCTCTTCCCCTTCACCCCACTAATGGACTGCATTCTTATGTCCTGGTATATGATAAGACATCACTTCTGATTGCCACTGTGGTCTATTCCTGGACATAGTATTTGGGATGGGTGATGGGGAAGATTTCCATTTTTGCAACCATTTTTGGGTCATCTTTTGAGTGACAAATCACCTACATATCCACATTAGAAGTCGATATGTGGGTTGTTGGAGGTGGTCTGGTGGCTTCAAGAAGCTAACAGGAAGCTTGAACAGCCATACTTTGACTTCTTAAGGGTTGCATGGGCCCTTTGGGACACACTTTACCCACCTATGCCCTAACGAGTGGCCAAATAACAACACATTAAAATATCAAGGACCTAAGAATCCTACGAGATAGGAACAGTATTTGGGAAAGGTGCTTTTAGGGATTTTTAATTATTGCGTGCCTTCAAGTCATTTCCAACAATGGCGAAAAAGGTTTTCTCCTTAAAAATGCTTTGTTTAAAACTCTCTCTCTCTGTGTGTGTGTTATTATGTGTGTGTGTGTGTGTGTGTGTACAGAAAATTGTGCTTTGTGCAAAATGCAGCTTTCTCTCTCTCTCTGTACACAATTTTCTGTACAAAATATGGTATAGGTGGAAACAACGTAAGTTTTATTTTTATATAGAATTCTTGGCATGCCAATAATCAAAGAAAAATGTGCTTAACTGCTCATAATCTCATCCATTGTGTGTGGGGGGGGGGGTGGGGGGATTCTCATCATTAGTTCTTGCATGCAAGTAATGAAATAAGCAGTGTTTTCTCACTAAGATCCTATTGAGGACCTCGTTGTTTCAGCGAGACAGAGAGATTGATCACCAAAAGGTTGTCTACCTGAGTACGTCAACAACAAACTCAATGATAATATGAGATCATTGTGGACCTCATCACTGGGAAAGCCACACATGCTCAATGGAAGCACAGATCATTCACTGTGTGTGTGTTTAATATCCTTGGCCATTCTGGTTAGATAGAATCTTCCTGCAGAATATGCAACCAATTAACTCCAGATCTTCCTCCATTGATGAAATGCTGATGAGCAAGAGAGAATTTGCAATCTAAATACAATCCAATATGCAGTACATCCAAGGAGATCATTATGCATAGCCTCTGGGCAGGTAAAACTAAGCAACACATTTCTTTTGCATTAGTCATATAGTTTCTAGGCAAGTAAAGTTAAACTAGACACAAATCCTCAGCTTTTGCAATGGAAAGAAATTGAATTGAAAGCTAACCCTTTAATAATTTATAATATATAGTAAAAATATGGGACAACGACCCCAAATTTTGCAGGAAATATCCTAAATATTAATCCATATCTTGTGCTCTCAGCTTCATTATGTAGGCTTTTTCTCCCATTTTACATTCAAAGCTCCAACAGCTCTGACATGATAAATTACTATCTTTGGTCTCAGCATGAGTAATTTTTCCCTCTTAGCTACTCACACTGTTTCTGTTATCATGCTTACAGGGAAGGCAAACACTGGACTATCTTTTTAAAACAATGCAAATAAAGCAAGGCAAAAAGATGGGGAGGGGGTGTCTCTACAGGTGTCCACCTTGAAGAAGACTGATAAACTTTCATTCTCAGGGTGTGAAGTGATAACTGTGAACAGCAACTGGTTATCATGTTCTGAAGAAAGTGAGGGTACATCTGGGACACACTGGAACACACACAAAGAAAATGCCCCTGTGCCAATAAAGCAAGAAATCTCTACATAGAAGAAATTAGCTTTTTGGTAAGAATCAAACCATCCTTCCATGACCTCCAAAAAGGGCATACATACCTGCGTCACCCCATGGCCAGCCAATCCAACCTCTCTGATAGAAATACACAATTCAGAATCAAAGCTCTCCCAACAAATGACCACCCAAGCTGTTTAAAAGCTTCCATAGAAAGAGAACCCATCACATTCAGTCAGTTTACTGCACTGTCAAACAGCTCTTTTTGGCAGAACATTCATCCCAAATTCATCCTAAAAGGTGGAATCTCTTTTCCTGTAGTTTGAAGTTATTTCTCCATGTTCAAGCTTGCTCCCTTCTCAATGTGACATCCTTTAAAATATTTAAACGTGGCTATTATTTAAACTTCATTGCTGTATATGCATGTGTTTGACTAAGTTTTTGTGGGATCACTACTTGTGTATGTGTGTGTTAAGGGAAAAACACCTGGTCAATTACAACTCATAGTTGGGTAATTGGAGCAACCAAGGAGAACAAGCTTGAACCACTCCCTGAATGGGGTATAACTTGGGGGAATGTTTGTAATGCTTCTTGGGACGTACTGAAATCCTGGCTGAGAGCCTACTATGCTTGTTTCCTTGTATCATTGAAGAAATCTCCAAAGAAGATGCATGAATTTAATGCAAAAAATTTTATGTGAGTTTGTTGCTCCAGATGGACTGAGTTATTTTGAAGCTGGAGGTTTTGTGTTTTTGAAGCTGCTTGTTTAATTTTCTCATTGACTCTGCTATTTAAGAGTAAACTTTGATTTTTCCATTTTCCTGGCTTGTTTCTTTTGCTCATTGCGGATGCACAAAAGGCCTGGATAAGTCTGGACAGGACTTGCACGCAGTTTGTTTTTCCACAAACCCGTAACAAACTTGGCCTTCTCGGCCTTCTCCTCTCCAGGTTAAATATATATCTCTCTCTAAGTCACTCCTCCTAGGGCTTACCTTACAGACTATGGACCATCTTGGTTGTTCTTCTTTGGAAACAAGCTGAATGCTTGACAACATATTCAGCTCTTTGCCGCTACCTAAATTGACCCATGTTACATGGACTATATCACTCCAGATATGATTCAGTGCAGGAAAAAACAATTACAGGAGCTATCAATGGACTATGATTTTGTTGTCCTTGGTAATGACCATCTATTCATGACTACATGTAGCTGTTTTATACTGAGATACCATTACCCTACCTCCCTTAGCTACATATTTTCCCAGTGACAGCTAGGCTCCCAAGGTCTTTGATGGAGATTCCCTGGGTCTTTGCCTGAATGTCTTTAATTGGAGATCTTCCTTTCATGCCCTTTGTATTCCAGCAAACAAGCAGGCATTACCTTGCAGCCTGGAGAAGGAACAGGTTGGGAAACATTCAATTACCAGCCCATCTCTGACAATGATGCCATTAGTTCAAAGAATTTATTGGAAGGAAATGAAAGTTCCAGGCTTTTGAGGAACTGTAGCCAGCTTTCAAGATTAACTGACAAGAAAATATATTGAGTGCTACTAATGGGAGATGTGTCCTGTCTCCCAACAGGAGTGTGTTGGAGCTGCCATGCACAAATAATGAAAGATTTTACAAAATGTGCCTACAACGTAATTTATATGGAACCAACACGTGTCATAATGCCGGGTAGTGAATGACCTATGATTCTCTAATGTGTCCTGTAAACTCATTAGTTGTGTTGGGGGTGGGAAGTATCCAGACAGATGTCCAGGGAGCCATGATGGAGAGAAAACGGATTGCACCAAGAAAGCTTTGCAGGCAGCTGTCTGAAATGCTCATTGAAAACATTTTATAAATTTATATTTTAAAAGATTCCTGGTGGGAACAGAAGGTATTATTGGCTACAAAGGCAGTTAAAGAGTTGTTTCATTTGCACTAGGGTTGAATTTTTGTGCCTGTTGGATTCAACTATATGTATCTAAGATTGCAATATACAGCAGACTCATGGACTTCAGTTGATCCAAGGCTCTGGTTCAAAAACAGATATTTCTTGGGAGGCAGTGAGAGAGGGTAAGTGTACATCTACACTGTAGAATTAATGCAGGTTAACACCACTTTAACTGCCATGGTTCAATGATAAGGATTTGTAGCGTGGCGAGACAGCAGTACTCTCTGGCAGAGAAGGCTAAACACCTTGTAAAATTATAACTCCCATGATTCCACAGCATTGAGCCATGGCAATAAAACTGGTTTTAAACTACATCAATTCTACGGTGTATACCATATGAGATAAATAATCTGTGTTGCTTAAATTACCAGCTGTTAAATTATGTTCTCCAATCTTCTCTTTGACCCTTGTATTCGCAATGCAGAGGCCTTGCCAAAAACTCTACTCAAAGGTCAAATTATAGCCTGGAAATTCATAACTCTATTGCTTTACTGTCATTGTCATTGAACTTTTATTCTATTTAAACTTCCATAGTAATGTCATAAGGAATCTTGGGATGTGTAGTTTGAGGAGGGATATTTAGAATTCTCAGCCAAAAGGCCGCACTAAACTACAAATGTCTGAACTCCACCGCACTTTGAGTGAAATAACAACAGAGTAACATGGTAAAGCCTTGGAAAACCATTTCCATGAGGACAAGAATGCTTGCTCTCTGAGTTTGTAAGCATTTCTCTGTATAAACTCCCAGAATTTTATAGTCGACATAGTTTGGAGATTCTGGGGCATTTAGTCCAAAAAGTAAAATCTCCAACCTCTGTTTTTTCCCATGCAGTTGTCCATATAAAGTGGAAACAAGTCTTGTCCCTTCTCTACTCATCCAGTAAGTTACTATCCATGTCACAGACAAAAAAAGGCAACAAAACTGTATTTTTGGGACAGGTACTGGGCAAATCTAAACTGTATTTTGGGGAGCAATCCTTAAAATCCCAGAGAATGTCCTGGAAAAGAATATACATAGCCACACTGTACCACAAACAGACTTATTGCATTTGCCAAAAAAAAATAGAGTACATAGATCAGGTTGAAGCCAAAATTCAGCCACCAAAGGGGCAGGATGAGGATCCAATGACCAGTACGCCTGCTACTTTTAAACCAAATTTACACGTAAACCGGGTTTGAAGGCAACAGGAACAAAGGTTTATTACTTTCAAGCCTGAAAGGATGTCTGATGCAGAGTCTCCACTCAAAAGGAATTGGACATAGTCATGCAATACAAGACATTTTATTCACTTTGACAGTCATTCAGAGTCCCTGCCCTTGATTGTTTAAAAATGGTCAGATTTTGGATCTGGGTTCTTGTTGGCTGGGGAATCCCTGTGACATCAAAGGTGGACGGAACCACTGTTGAGATGGGAAAAATAAACAGCTGTCATTTGCCAGTTCAAAGTTGGAGCCATTTGGAAAGTCTGTCCAGGAGGAGGGGGCTGGACTGGCAAAATGGTTTAAAGCTATATGCCGAACAGTCCAAAATTAGACAATTAAGTCAGGTCTACACAAAGTCATGAGCCTCAGAGACAATGGGGCTGTTACATAACTATTTAACAACTCATATTTCATCAAAGTGCTGTTTGTGCCTGACATTTCCCGACACCTGGATTCCTTCAGAAGATTGGGTTCTTTGTTGACAGCGTTGTCTTCTTGGGTGAGTTCACCTCACAGAAGAAGGAAAAGTTTCACAAGTACATACATAATATTTCATTTAAGATTTTACCAGATGTGCTGGACCTTACTTACACATCTCCATTTCAGCACATTTCAGTTACTTTTAATATAAAACATATGTGTGAGTCCCAAATAGATTATAACCATATGTACAGCATAAATGATATTTCAAAAAGGAACCAGAAATGTATAGTTCTGAAGGTTGGAACAAAACTCCTTTTTAGGGGATTTGGGATTGATCTATTGTGTTGGGTTTTGGTAAGCACACATTTTGCTTCCACCTTCTCCCAAGGCCTTTGGGTTGGATAGTTCATTCGTTAATCCTCTCTGGAATGCATGGGTTTTGGTGGGTCTGCTGGAGACACAATCTACTTTGGACAACTGAAACAGAACAGCTTTGCTATTGAGAAACTTGTATGGAATAGAATATCTATATACAAAAATGGCACAACATGATTTGGAGGCTTACACCAACTTGATCTTTTAACAGGGGGCTGATTATTTGACAATAAGGTTACTCTTGGAAAAAGAAGATACATAGCCATGCTGCATCATAAACAGACTTCTCATTGGTCATATGCACACGCAAACAAAATAAATAGTGAATATAGTCCCTTTAGGTGAAAACAAACCTTTTAATGGCTTACTGTAAAATGAGATCTTTCAGGCTTCATTTTAACCTTTTGGCTTCCAAAAGCAGAGGCATGCCAAAGGCTCTATTAAGGGTCAAGCTATAGTTCAGGGAATGATATTGCTATGAATTCTGTATTTCAAAAGTAGACAAGTGCCAGAAGCATGTGTTTTAAGCAATAATAAAATTGCCCTGGTCTTTGGATGCAATGTTACCCTGTCTAAGCCTCCAGGAAGATTTTTGGCCTGCGGTATAAAACCTAAAGGCCATATTGTATGATGTTGCTTTCAAGGCATTGTTGCATTGTAAGGTTGTTGAAAATATGTGTGTGTGGAGAGGGGGATTCACACTAAGCTAATGACCCTTTTCACCAATTCACTAATCATTTTGTGTGCAGATGTTTTTCACCACTTTCCTTCATGAACAATCAATTATGACCAGATTATCATTCTGCTAGCATTCCCAAGGAAATCACCAACAGGAAACTCTTGAACTACTCAGATGGGGAAGATAACTTTCATAGTAGGTTTAATAATAATTTTAATAAAAATAACTTTATTTATATCCCACCCCATTTCTTTGAGGGGACTCAAAGCAGCTTACAACATGGCAAATATTGCTTCCTTCCATTTTCCCCAGCATCATTATCTTCTCCAAGCTTTCCTGTCTTCTCATGATGTGGCCAAAGTACTTCATCTTTGCCTCGAATATCCTTCCCTCCAGTGAACAGTCAGGCATTATTTCCTGGAGGATGGACTGGTTTGATTTTCTTGCGGTCTAAGGCACTCTCAGGATCTTCCTCCAACACCACAGTTCAAAACCATATATCTTCCTTTGCTTAGCCTTCCTTTTGGTCATCAAGTCCCGCACGTCGCATGATGTGTTCTGCATACAAGTTGAATAGATAGGGTGAGAGTATACAGCCCTGGCGTACTCCTTTCCCAATTTTAAACCACTCTGTTGTTCTGTTCTTACTGTTGCTACTTGGTCATTATACAGATTTCTCCCCATACTACCAAGAACTTCCCACAATTTATTATGATCCACACAGTCAAAGGCTTTAAAATAGTCAAACAGAAATAGATGGCATTTTTTTCTAAACCTTCTTATCTTCCTCCATTATCCAGCGGATATTGGCAATTTGGTCTCTCGTTTCCCTGGATTTTCTAAAACCAGGTTGTACATCTGGCAACTCTTGTTTCATGCATTGCTGGAGTCTACCTTGCAGGATATTGAGCATTACCTTACTGGCATGTGAAATAAGTGCCACTGTATGAGAGTTTGAGCATTCTTTAGCATTTCCCTTTTTTGGTATGGGGATATAAGTTGATTTTTTCCAATCTGATGGCCATTCTTGTATATTTTCTATATTTACTGGCTTATGGCATGCACCACCTTGACAGCATCATCTTTCAAGATTTTAAACAGTTCAGCTTGAATCCTGTCATCTCCCGCTGCCTTGTTATTAACAATGCTTCTTAAGGCCCATTTCAACCTCACTCCTCAGAATGTCTGGTTCTAATTCATTCACCACACCATCAAAGCTATCCTCAATATTATTATCCTTCCTATACAGGTCTTCTATATAGTCTTTCCACCTTCTCTTGATCTCTTCAGCTTCTGTTAAGTCCTTGACATCTTTGTTTTTGATCATGCCCATTTTTTGCCTGAAATTTACCTCTGATGTTTCTAATTTTCTGGAAGATATCTCTTGTCATACCTATTATATTGTCTTCTTCCACTTCCATGTATTGCTTGTTTTAAAATAGTTCCTTATCTCTTCTAGCTAACCTCTGGAATTGTGCATTTAATTGAGCATATCTCCCCCTATCACTGTTTCCTTTTGCTTTCCTTCTTTCTTGAACTACTTCCACTGTCTCAGCGGACAACCATAATCAAAATAAAATGATGGTAATAAAATGATAAACCAATAACCAATTTAAATAGAATCAACACAAGTAACTAAACTACCTGTAAAAGTGAAAAAAAGTAAACCAAACATATTAAATTAACAAGAGATATCATTCAAGCCCTTCTTAACTCTTTTGATTTCTGTTTTCTTTGGTAGGACATGTTATATCATCATGATGTTCTAGCATGCCTTACCATCATACTGTTATGCTGCTATACATCCGTTCAGCAAACCAAACACAAAACAAGAGGTGGGGTACATAAGTCAGGAATTATGCTGACTAATTATGCAGAATATGGAGGGAAAATGCAAATAACACTGTGAAAGTGCTATCATGGCAAGGGTACAATAGAAAGCATCAGCTGTCCTCAAGAGAATGACTGTAGCAAATTTCAAATGCAATAATGTGGCAGAAGGGAGTGATGAAATAAGACAGCCAATCTAGTCAGTACTAACCAACAGGATTCAGGCTTACAGCTCATCTTTTTTTAGCTTCCTCAGTATTGGCAGACCAACAATTTTCAGAATGTACAGAAAGCTGATCAGAGAAATGTGTGTAACTAATTACCTAAATCTTTCTGTTCTACTCCCTCATGAATTTGTTTGCTAATGGCTTGAAACAGATGTGTGAGGATTTTACCTGGATGTTGTTGCATCCATTCCAGCCTCAGCTAAGAAGGAACTATTTTCTCTCCACTCTTTAGCTTTTCAAAATGTATTATACACCAATTATTCTTTCACATCACTTTTCTCCCTCCCACATTTCAACATATCACCATACTTAAATGCAACATTTGAAAGAGTTGGAAAAATAATTACAGTTTTGTGCCTAGATAAATTCCATTTCCTTCTCGTAATGCACCTATGCCATATAATTAACACATTTTATATTTAACGTTCATTCCCCTCTTCAGATTTTCAAGATTGAATTCAATCTGGCTTCAGATCTGGTTAAGGACAGAGATGGCTTTGCTTCACTAGAGTGGTCTGAGGGATCCAAACTGCACCAGGTGGCATGATCAGAGGGGGTGACGGTCTATAACATTTTTGTGCAGTGCTTTGATAAATATTTTATATACCGTATATCCTCGAGTATAAACCGACCCGAATATAAGCCGAGGCACCTAATTTTACCACAAAAAAACTGGGAAAACATTGACTCCAGTATAAGCCGAGGGTGGTAAATTTCAGAAATAAAAATAGATACCAATAAAATTACATTAATCGAGGCATCAGTAGGTTAAATGTTTTTGAATATTTACATAAAGCTCAATAAAGACGACCCAGACTGTTATATGGATAAAGTAGGAGGATATTGGACAAACGGACTTTAAGCATATGTTTTATGTTTTATTTTTATACAGTATTTAACTGGTCGTAATACATTTTTATATGTTGTTGTTTTAATTATGTGTCGGCATCGAATTGTTGCCAATTGTACGCCGCCCTGAGTCCCTTCGGGTGAGAAGGGTGGGATAGAAATATTAGAAATAAATAAATAAACAAATTTAAGATAAGACTGTCCAACTCTGATAATCATTATTCTCATCTTCTTCAATGTATATGTGCTTATGTATCCTTTTAATAATAATAGAGTAAAATAATACATGTAATAATAATAATAAATACAGGAAAATAATACATGTAGTAATAAATAGAGTAAAATAATAAATGCAATAATAAAAATAATAAGATCAGAGTGAAATAATAAATGCATTAATAATAATAATAAAAATAGAGTAAAATAAATGTAATAGTAGCAACAATAATAGAGAAAAATAGGCCCTGGCTGTGGCGCAGGCAGGAGAGCAAGCCAGCTGCAATTAACTGCAATGAATCACTCTGACCAGGAGGTCATGAGTTCGAGGCCGCTCGGAGCCTATGTTTGTCTTGTCTTTGTTCTATGTTAAAAGGCATTGAATGTTTGCCTATATGTGTAATGTGATCCACGCTGAGTCCCCTTCGGGGTGAGAAGGGCGGAATATAAATGCTGTAAATAAAATAAATAAAATAAAAATAAAAATAATAAATGTAATAATATCAATAATAATAGAGAAAAATAATAAATGTACCATATATTCTCGAGTATAAGCTGACCCAAATATAAGCCAACCAGGACCCTCACCCGAGTATAAGCTGAGGGGGGCTTTTTCAGTCTTTAAAAAAGGGCTGAAAAACTAGGCTTATACTCGAGTATATACAGTATATAAATATTCCTGCAGTTACATATAACCACAGAAATGATTTTTGTAAACCCAAATTACATGTACTGTATCAACATACTTACAAGGTTAAATCTCTATACTAGTTTACTTTTTGAACCTTTTAGTGTGCCTGTGCTCCAGTCAGAGCTGTTATTACTGTTCAATTACTCTGACTTGTTGAATTATGAGATTTTTTTTTCTATTGGGTATATTTTTTTCTAGTTGAAGGCATTTTCAATTTTTCTGACATTTTAGCTACAATATTGTAATATGGTTTTGTAGGGGAGGAAGTCCAAGGGGGTAACACCATGAGTTACCTTACTAGAGGACACTAATCCTGCTGATGATTTGGTGGGTGGTTTGCTCCAGGAACTGGATAGGGGAGTGTATCTGATTTGTTTTGCTGGACGACTCGCTTGCGTTGGACATCACTGACCATTATTGGTAAATAAATATTGCATAGAATCATAGAGCTATAGAATTATAAGAAGCTACAATGGCTACCCAGTCCAACTCCTTGAATTGCAGGAACACACAATCAAAGCACTATTTACTGTGGAACAGATCTTATAATCACGAAGTGCTTTTTAATATTCAGACACAAACTCATTTCCTGAAGTTCAAATCCATTGCTCAATGTTTTGTTTCTGGGGAAAAAATCCATCAATATGACATCCTTTACAATATTTAAAGATGGCTATCATGTCTGCTCTGAACTTTCTCTTCTCCAGGCTAAGCATATTCAGATCCCTTAGCTGTTCCTCATAAGGCTTGGCTTCCAGACCTTTTATCATCTTGGGGTCCTCCCAGACAGGCCCTATATCCCAGGATTTGTTCCCAGGTTTTCTGTTCATCCCAGATTCTCTGGCAATGTGGACTCATATAATCCACTTTAAAGCAGAAAAACTGGGATCAGATCCTAGGATATAAGGCCTGTCCGGAAGGGTCCTCCTTTAGACATGTTCCAATTTGTCAATATCTTAATCTTAATATTTTATTTATCATGCTTACAATCATGAGTATTTTACTCAAAGCAGTGCTAGATAGTGGAGAACTGAAAAAATCACGGGGGATATTTATTTGGGAGACAAAAGTTAACCCCCTCCCCAAAAAATAGCTTTGCTAGTTAATAGAAACTAGTTCCCTATTGCTATTGCTCGTGTTTCAAGGAGGCCCAATTGAAATGACCTGAAGTTCTAATCTTCTCCTAACCTTAAGGGTTCCTTCCTGGTTGATGCATTTTGGCTTAATTCCTGCAATCCTTTCTAATTAAATTTTTCTTTATAATACTAAAAGCTCTAATGCTTTGCCTCCTCTTCATCTCAGAACAATGGAGCCATTATCTGTATGCCCTGCAGGCTTCTTTCATTCCCTTCTTTTGAACTTCTGAATGATTTCCTTGGGATTTTGGTTGCTTATGGACTGACATTTCCTTGGCAGTCTTTTGATGTAAACGTTTATGCCACTGTTTCTATGACAATGGGACAATGCCATAGTGTTTTAATTGGATTTATTATTATTATTATTATTTATTGTTCAGAAGACTCAATATGGTTTAATAACTGGCTCAGATGTTTTTCATATAATTGCTGGCAGCTATAATCTTCTGTTTTATATATTTCTCTTTAGACTTTTCTATTGTATTTTTTTCCTGACAATTTAGGAATCTATCTTTTTCTTCCTTTAATCAAAATCTCTCTTTCTGAAACTATAGTTATTGGATGACAGTTCTTTTAATGCCTCAAGCATCCTGTAATATTCTTTATGAAAGCCTAAGAGGGATCTATGGAGAGGAATCTTATAATCCTTAACTTTCTCACACCATTGACTTGTGGCTTCCATATACGTGGGACAGTGAATCCATACTGAGTTTTAACATGAACTGACAGCTTGGGATCTCAAACTTTTTTCTCCACTTCACTGACTGCCACTACCTTACTGCCATGTGTAAAGTGAATGCCATCTTCCTCTAGCTATATGTTTGTCTATGGAGAGAAAGATGGGTTATCAATTCTTTGCCAAAGGTTTCTATGGATAGAAAAGTGCGTTCTTAACCCTTACTGGTGTCAGTTACAAAAAATAAGAGAATCACAGAAAACTGTGATACGTGTATTTTAAGGCTAAGAGCAGCACAAAACTCATACAATCCTAGAGTAGAAATATTATGGGTCCAATCTCTTGGTCAATGTAGGATCTGTAGTAATTGTCTACCCTCTTTTTGAGGACATTCAGAGAATATGACCCTATGCAATTGGTTCCAATGCTGAAATAAAGCTGATGATATCCTGAGAAGGCAGCAACGTGTCCTTGAGCTTTTAAAAATGTGAAGAATACTTAAAAATATTGCAAGCTGCAAAATGACAACTAATTATGACATGACTCTACAGGAGTCTCTGCTACAACATATCCTACTGAGGTATGCTAGTGACAGGTCCCTTTATGCAGGCTATTTTAAAATCTCTAAGCTTTAGGAATCCTGACACTTACCATGCCCTTATTCTTCAATTAGAACCTTGCTGGATTTGATTGCTAGGTCTCAGGGTGACCTTTTCAATGTGGACCTGTGGTTGTGCTGGTGTGTGGATTCTTCAGTTTTAGATATGTGTCACCTGACTCCAATTAAGTCTTGGCAGCCAACCAAAAACAGGTTCAAGAACAACAGGAATAGTTTTATTACACCTGGTAGAAAATATATTTTATTGTTCTATTGATTAAGCTCGGTCTAAGCCATATCTTTTCGAAATCCAAAACTCTCTGTGTGCACTCTCCCGGATATTCATGGGGGCATCCAGATGACTCCCCATGAATTTGAGAATGCTTTTTGGCACAAAGCAGGAAAACTCTGTTTTACGCTGAGATTATTTGTTAGTGGGTCAGTTCCACGCCTTCTTGAAAGGCACAGGACAAAATCACTATTTCTGCTGTCTGGACTGCTCCCTCAGAAGTTCTGGGGCTTCTGAGGAGGCTGTCTGCACAATGTCTCATATTTTTCCAGGCTGATTCAGCCTGGAAAACCGCAAGAGCACCTACCCCCTCCCCGTTCCCCCCACCCACCAAAAATACCCTTTAAAAACTAAAAGAACTTACCCAGCCACCATTAGCGTGGTGTTGGAGCTCTCCTGGCACATAAGAATCACATGCCAGGAGAATGGGGGGCAGAAGGAGAGCTCCGGCACAATGCTAATGGAGGTCAGGTAAGTTTTTTTAGTTTTAAAAGGGTTTTGTGGGGTTTGGGGAGGGGGGTCTGAGGGTCTCCCTGTTCTCCCAGAAAGCTCGGACTTTTGTGGCAGCGTGCAGACTACAGTCCACCTCAACTTGGATTCCTTAAACCCAGGTCGGCATGGATTTTACAGCTGTCTGGAACCACCCTGTGTCAGCTCAACTCTCTCTCAGTTCCAACTTCAAACCCTGACTGTATGAAATCCACGCTTTGAATGAATTCTCTGAGGCACATCATCCTTCCACCAGTGCCATTTGATTTCTTTGGTTGGTGCAACTGCCTGGCTTTTTTAGGTGATTGGCTCAAAAGATCATAGCTATGTTAGTCCAGGATTGTCTTATTGAGGATTTCCTCACATTTAAGAAACACAGGTTTTCACTTTTTTTGTATATACAAACTTTAAGTCTTAAAGCAACAGAAGATCTGTCCCATATTTGACATGGCAACTTTAGAAGAGAGAAAATCTAGAAGCAATGGATCTCATCAATATCCATACTCGGCACACTGTTGGATGTTATAAATGTGAGTACTGCTTAAAACCCACAGCATTTGCAGGTCAAAGAATTTGTGGGCAATAGAAAATATTTCCCAAGGTCGTTTTGATTATTGCAATTTGGACTACATTTGGTTGCCTTCATGTCCTGGGGTGCTTATTGGAAAAATATCTAGTCTGATATGATGTAGAAATAGAACGTTTTCAACATGAGAAAGCCCACAAAATGCAGCCTTTCTTGCAACAGCCCAACTTCTTCCTGACTTTTAGCTCTAGAGAGGATAAGACGTTTGTACTCGAGATGATTCTTCCACCCTTGAATTAGCTGAGCATCTTTTTTCTCTCCATGTTGAAGATTACCATCCCATTTGTCTGCTAAATTTGCTAATAACATTCACCCTGTGACACCCAAACATGAAGGCAAACAGAAAACACTAAACCCCCAATTGCAAATCCTTATGTAATCCCCTAAATAGGCAACATTTGCATAGCAGGCTTGTTAAGAGGTGTCAGCTCGATGGGCCTAAAGGGATTAGGCTTGCTTTGGAAGGCTGGGAAAGAACTGTGCAACAAAGTTCTGTGTGTGGACACCTGAAAGTCATTAGAAACAGCCCAAGTCAGAGTGAAATGCACTTTCAAAAATCCATTGGTTTAAATTTCCACTGCATAACTAAGAATTCAGTAATTATGGAACATATTTTAGCTTGGAAGAATGGGATAGCCAGTAAGTCATAAAAATGTCTGCTCAGCTTCAGCAATAGGAAGTGTATGGTAATTATTAATAAGGGAAGAAAGTGCAAGGCATTTTGAAGATACATAATTGATTAAGGAGTGGCTATGATGGGCTCATAAAAATAATCCATGCGTGTACATTGTTTTCCTACATTAGCAGGGGAATGCGGGGAGGGAGGCGAAAACATCTTGCCAATAACTGAGGCAGGGGGAACAGAGCTTGCTAAACTCAAAAGGGCAACTTCAGTAGTCAATCCCAGTAGTCAATTAGAAAGGATTGTGTATATCCAAAGCTTCTGCTTGATTGAGTTGTCCTCAGCATTAATACTTTGCTAAATTTGTTGTCCAAACTGTTTCTAGTACTTGGACCAACACATCATTCCCTTATCATTTTTTGTTTATTTATGACACTATCCTAAATTAGCTGCTATTTTATAAAGTAAAGTCTCCTGTTCTAACCACGCACAGTTTACCTTAAGTGCCTATCACCAGACCAACATCTGATCTGAAGTTACCACCCACTCAAGATTGTGACAAGGTCTAGCAAGAGAGGTCTTCCTTCTGTTTGATGTATCCTCCCTCACTGGTTGAAGTAGAGGCATCCCCAATCAGAAAATGAATTGAACTACTTAACCCAATGTAGTATCTGGTTTGTAAGGGTGGCATTTCATGACCAACCATGAAAAAATGAAACCCAATATATGTTGTGGTAATCTCTGAGCGGTTAGACTCAATTTAACCCTCTCTGGGGGAGATTCCACCAAAAATCAGCAGAGTAGCAAAAGCAAAAGCTTTCAAATGCAACAGTTACTTACACGGGGTGAGCAAAGAGAAGCCTTTGACCATTTGCAATGGAATGCAGAGTCTCAGTAAAAGTTCAAAAAGTATTTATTCAGGTAAAAAGAACTCCATTGTAGATAGAAAGGCTGTCTAGTCTACTCTAGAATGGTTTCTAAGGAAAAATAAGAAAGGAAAAATAACGAACATCTAAATAGTTACATCTTGCCAGGAGAGACAGCAAGATGCTTCTTGTTAGCTAGAAGAACAAAGGGAGAAGAGTGAACCAAAATGGTTCCAACCTCATGGTCCAGTTTATTGGGGCCATAAAAGTGTCCCTTGAGATTCACATTTCTACTAACTTCAAAGTAAGGGATGTGACATAAACAGGATAGAGTGAAACACAGTAAAGCCTGTCTAGGCATGCTTTGGAAACAGGGAAAGGATTCCCTCAATCTAACTCTATCATCTATCTAACTACATCTAGACTTAAGTAGTCCAAGATGATTCCCAACAATATAGACATTTGATTAAACATAGGTTACTTGATTGATCTATATTTATTTTATTTATTTCTGCATGAGGGCATGAAGCAACTTGATGAAGGTCTTAGGTAAGGCCAGGTGTCAACTTGTGTCCCTCAGTCCATTCTTGGGTGAAACATCTGACTCAAGGACCATCCAATGCTATGGTTGCTCAGCCTTATCAGAGGTTTTACTGAGAGGCCAACTGACTTATATTGTTCATCTGATACCTGCTAATGAAAACATATTTATAGACCACATACAAAACCAATAATTCATCCCACAGGTATAGTATGGGTTAAGGGGAAAAAAATCATACCTGATACCAAAATGACCAGTAAAGTTCGCATTGAACTGAGGGCAGGACAGTGGGTTGCAAACCAAAGGCTGAAACAGTGCACATGAAGGGGACAACCTGGCTTAAATGCAGTTTTCAGAGGCCCATCAAAGTGTTCTCTCATCTGCAATGTCCTTGACCACATGGCCTTGGGAACATATTATTATGTTGGTTTACATATTGATGTAAAGCAATTAAAAACACATTCAACATACAGCCCATTCAACTAATCCCCCTTTCTCCAACCAGTTAAAGGCTGAATGCTTTTTAAATTAAGCAGGTCTTTGTTCCTCTCTCCATACATATAAGGAATGTCAGCAGATAGAAAACATAGTTATTATTACATAGAGGAAGATAATTTATTAAAGTGTTGTTTGGTAGGAGCACACTTGGAGTTGTTAAGCTATCTGGAAATCTCTGCTTGAAAAATAAAAAAAAGTTTTCAGCCTTAAAAGTTATAAAGATAAGCTCGGAAATACCTGATCAATACCTGTTGTGAGCGCAACAGAGAGTGAAACGTGTGAAGGAGATTTCCATTAGCACTGCAACCTGATTAAAGGAAAATCTTAGCTGATTAATCAAGAGGACTTGGGCAAATTAATTGTTTAATTAATAGATTAGTTTTGCACACATGAGCCCCCAAAATGCAAAGAAGGAATGTTTATATTATGGTGCTGCTCATCAACTACAATTCTTATGATGAGATTAAATATATCAGACTCACCATAGGAAGGTGATCAGAAAAGTACACCATGTTTTGAAACCACATTATTTCTCCCAGGAGACAAAGGACTCCCCATATTTTAAAAATTTTGTGGATAATTTATGCATTCTAAAACAGTTGCCTTTAGTTCATAAAGCATGGCAGCTTTGCCTCATAATTCCCTGATCATCTGAATGACTCTGAAATGAAACGGTGGCAGAAAAAAGACTCAAAATTGGTCAAAACAAAAAGCTGGATTCACTTTGGCTCAAACTGAGGTCAAGGGCAGGAAAACATCTGGGGACCCTCTTCACAGTTCTCCATTTTTCACTAAGGTAGAAATAAAAGCAGGATCAAATGAAGGTTGGTCAATGGAATTATGGCATAGAAAAGCTGCCTGTCTGAAGAGTTTTTTGGAAGGAAGGAAGGAAGGGAGGGAGGGAGGGAGGGAGGGAGGGGAGCATATCTGATAAGGAATTCCAAAATCTGAAATATTCCAAAATTGTTCACATGGGTGGCTGAGATCATTACACCATTGCTTTCTTATGGTTCAGTGTACACAAGCTTTAGTTCATGTACAAAATTATATTTTAAAAAGATTATATAAAATACTAGGCTTGTGCAATCTGGCTAAACCGCAATCCATTTTGGTGTCCTGGATTTTGATAGGGGTCCTGATCCATTTTTCAGGAGGCTCCCAAATTCAGGAGGACAGAAATCCATTACAATCTGGGAAGCCGAAAGATTAGTTTTTATCCAGCCCATTGGTGGCAATGGAGGAATGAGACTTCCCACAGGCTCCCCTTATCGTAATTTAAATAAATAAACACACTTTATTTGTATTCCGCCTTATCTCCCCGAGGTGTCTCAGGGCAGATTCCAACAAAAATGGCAAACATTCAATGTCATAGTATATTCATAAATACAAGTACATATAATGAACCAACCAGATTCCAAAATAAACCAACATTGAAGACAAAATTATACTTTACAATCAGAAATTAAATAATAACATAACCTGCCAATTAATTTACACCTAACATAAAAAACATAAACATACATTTATATAAACTTATATCCTTCATTAAGACCTGAATTAAAAGCATCAAAGTTAAGATACCACTCCTTCTTCAATCCTTCCCTTTCTGTCTGTAGAGGAGACTGGCTTTAATGCTTTGTTAAAGCTGTTTCTACTCTAGAGGAGACAAGAGCTGCAGGTGGGCATGCTCTCTCCCTGCAGCAGGCAGTTTTCCAAGGCATTTTAAGGAGGCTTCCCACTTTCCAGAGAAGGAAGAGAGATCGACCTGGAGGTATCCTATGCTGAGCTTCCTTTAAAAGCCCTCTCTTCTTTCTAGATTTTGAGGTGCGAGAGTAGTGGCTCCCCCCCCTCATGTTTTTCCTTCTAATGGCTGCTTCCCTACCTCACTCCACATGTAACCGAAAGCAGATAGTTTTTGACAGCCACTGTTCTGTTGCGACCCATAAACAATGTCAGCGAAGCCCATGCCACTATGGACTTTTAAGCCAACCAAATCATCTAAATAAGCTGAAGGTAAACATCTATAACAAATCCATGCACAAGCCTATAAAATACCTTCAGGCTATGTGTATAAGATAGGCGTGTGCAATTCGTCAAAAACCCATCCCATTTTCAATCCTGTTTTTTGACTGCTCTCGATTATATTTTTCAGGAACGTCCTAATATAGTGAGGAGGAAAATACCATTTATCACATCCATCATCTGGAAGTTCTGTTTTTGCTTTGGGAAGATCCAGCTCATTGGCGGCAAGGGGGGGGGGACTTCCGAGGCTCCCCTTTCCATCATTTTTAGGGCTATAGGGATATAAATGGTCACACATGGAGGACATATTTACCACTGCAAGCCTCCCTGGTTTCAGAATATTTGGGTCATTCACTGATGTTTAAGAAATTCTAAAACTTTCTACAAATAAAATATCCTTTAAAAAACTTAGAAGGTATCCCCTGGTATTTCTTCACAGTGACAGTATAAGAGCAGCAGCAGGGCATCATTCCTGCCAACTTTCATGAGGATCCATGCATATATATATATATATATATATATATATATATATATATATATATATATTCCTATATAGGTAGGGCTCAGGAAATTCTGCCTGTAAGGACTCAAGGGAGTCAGCAATTCCTAGTAAAATAAAAGGACTAAGAAAGATATTAAACTAAGAAAATTTGTTAATGCAGAAGAAAAATAAAAAGGAATTCTCCAAAAGCGTCCCCATTTTCAAATAGCTACTAAAGCTAACACTAGAGCAGCCACAGTGAGACACACACAGAGTGATCTCTCTCTCTCAAATGCCAAGATACAACTGAAAAATTGAAGAAGCTCGTCCATATAGACCAGCTTTGCCAAAACAGACGTGATTCCTTTTTCTTTTTCTGATTGGTTCTGGCAATGCAAAGGTAGGAGGAGGACACTTACCCATCCCCACGTGGCTGCTCTTCTCGTCTGGAAACCAATTCAGCCAAAGATTGGCCACCACGTTCCCCGTTATTGCCAATCCCTGCCTACCCCGCCTGCTTTGTATCTGTGGATTTGGTTGCTAATTTTTGTCAAATCCGCCAAATATGGAACACTTAGCCAATATCATGCGCACCCCTAGTATAATGTATATATAACATATAAATGAATTTTGTGTTTAAACTTGGTTCCCATCTCCAGGATATCCCATTAGCAATATGCAGAACAATTTTTATCCCAAGCATTTTGGATAAGGGATTTTGAACCTATTGTTGCAAACAATGGGCACAAATAACGTACAGATCCTAGTACATTAGGGGGGAAATGTCAGTCCTCTATATCAAGCAGCATGCAAAGCATTGGATTATAACAATATCTTAAGCAGTATCTCAGGGTTTGGATTGGTTTCATTACACACAATAACATAGCATCACACACTTGGAAAACACCACAAAAGAAATCTAGTCCAACCCCCTTCCATTAAGAAATACACAACTGAAACAGTCCTGAAAGATTTATCATTTTGTTTTATTTTATTTTCTATCCTGCTCTCTTTTCAGCTCTGGGATTCAAGGTTGACTATCAAAATTAAAACAGAGAGCAGATAGAAATCAACATCACTAAAACATACTGATGTTAAAAATGTAATAAGCTAGCAACAGAGTTAAAAGCCATTTTAACAATATGCATTAATGTGCTCATTCATTTACATTTATGTGTTTATATCTACGTGACATATTCCCTTGCCACCTAAACTGTGCCTGTATTTTACACATCTTTTATTTCTCTAAAATGGCCTGCAAACCTCACAACAGTTCAAATTCTCAAGACAATGTGAGTTTCTTCTTGCAACAAGTCTCAAGGGGTACAAAAAGCCTACTTCCATCAAGAGTGTCAAATGAAATGAAACTCTTTTCCATCCCTCATTCCAACTTCACTATTCCCTTGGAGTCCAATAGCTTTTGGTGACAGAGTGATGGAACAGATTTGTCTGTTCACTAGAATAGACACATGGAGTTCTGCAACTAAAGCTCCCATTCCTTATCACATCACATCTTCTGATAAACTTTGTCAGTACTGTCACTTCTCTAATAAAATGTTTTGCAGTGAGTGAATAATTGTTCCATGCAGAGCACAGCTGTATACTTTTACTGGTTCTTGCTTTAACTGTGTTGCTTCGGATCATAAAAATGTAAGAAGTTCCCTTCTAAGATAAAATCAGATGTCCATCAATCTCATAACCTAGCAGTACAGTGTTTCTAACAAGGATCAGTCAAGTAATAAATAATTCATAATGAAATAGAAACTATATTAAAAAACAAAATAACATTGAAACCAGAAACTTTTATTAGGATTATTAGATAAGCAAATACCAAAGCACCAAGAAAGAATCTTTCTCTACATGACAACAGCAGCAAGCATTGAATGTGCAAAATTGTGGAAACAACAAGCTACACCAACTGGATTACAAAAGTCTTTGAAATGGCAGAGATGGACAATTTAACTTTAGCCCTGCAGCAAACTAACCTACAGAATCTACAAGAAGAATGGAAATTTTTTATAGATTTTGTGAAAAACCAAAAGCAGATGACAACAACAGGATTTGCTAACTAAATATAAGATAAATAATATATTATTATCTTCTGTATTTTGTATGTTAAAACTTAAAGGAGGGATGTTATCTGATGGGTCACTCCAGTCAGTCATCTTCTGTAAATTCTGAGCTTAGGAGGGCATTCCCTCCCAAGTTTATTACTATTATAGGTTAGGTAAGGTTTTCTCCTGACGTTAAGTCCAGTTGTGACCGACTCTGGGGGTTGGTCTCATCTCCATTTCTAAGCCGAAGAGCCGGCGTTGTCTGTAGACACCTCCAAGGTCATGTGGCCGGCATGACTGCATGGAGCGCCGTTACCTTCCCGCCATAGCGGTACCTATTGATCTACTCACATTGGCATGTTTTCGAACTGCTAGGTTGGCAGGAGCTGGGGCCAACAGCGGGCGCTCATTCTGCTCCCGGGATTTGAACCTGGCACCTTTTGGTCCACAGTGCTTTAACACACTGTGCCAATAATTACTATTATAAGAGAGAGGAAACCCTATATTAGCTCCAAGGGCCATATCCTGCACAATCTACCATGCCCCTTAAAGAGCCCATTCCAGAGGCCCACAAGAGGGGTTCCAAGGTATACACTAAACTCTTATATTGTCCTCCTGATACCGGCCACTAACAAGGGAAAAGTGTCAACTTCATCCTTTCTTCCCATCCCTCACTCAAGCCAACGAATATGGCTCTCACCTTAACCTGCAAATCCTCCAGGAACAACGTATTTCCCTCTTCCAACAAATGAATGCCATCAGATCTATAGAGTTGGGTTATCACAAAGGCTTAAGTTGTTGTAGGGCCCTTCCACACAGCCATATAACCCAGAATATCTAGTCAAATAATCCACAATATCTGTTTTGAATTAGATTATCTGAATCCACACTACCATATAATCCAGTTTAATGTGGATTTTATACAGCTGTGTGGAAGGGGCTCTAGATGGTGTAAACTCAAGTCAAATGGAGACACTGACAAATGGTTTTCTTGGCAACATTTTTTTCTGAGGGAGCTATCATTATCTGAGAAAGTGTGACTTGCCCAGATGATTTTCATAGCTGCGCAGGGATTCAAACCCTGATCAATCAGACTCCTAGTTCGAGATTCATACTGTTGTCCCAAAGATGGGTCAGCTTCCTGGTGTATAGGCTGCAACGCTTACCAATCAAAACATGCAGAGATCAGGAGAGAACCAGAAGCTTCTTGATCAAGTAAATATGTTAGGGGGGGGGGGGAGAGAATCCCAGATCTGACATACCTTTCCTTTCTCGGCTACAATATTTTATGGTCTTCAAAAATAATGAGCTTTGTTCTGATGGACTCAAAGTTAAAATCTGTTTTCTCATTGGTTTGAGGTACATTAATTGTTGTCATATTTTACAGCTGTGACCCGTTGGTTGTATATGTTGGGAATTATAATAAAGTTTATTGGAGAATCCAGAATTCTCTGCTGGCTGGTGTCCATCTCTATGGGTAGGGGCTTTCCAGGTGAGGAAATACCTGTCAGCCAATGTCAATTATGGCAATAGTTGTTATGGGCTTATCTGGGAGGGATGACCCTTAGGTGGTGGGATTTCCTGTTCCTTCCTGAATGGGACACTGGGGAGCTGAGTTGTGGTGATGGGCTTTTGGATGATCTTAGATGACATTTATGATGTCCTTGAACAGTTTGCTTCTGGCAATGTTCTGCTTCATTGTGTTTGCCTGGCAGCTGGCAAATAAGGAAGTTTCTGTGCTCCACTTGTGACCTGTGCCCATTGTGGTGTTTGTGAAAAGGGGAAAAAACAGGTGAGGCTTCCTAGCAGGGGGTTTCATGCTCCTGATGTCAGGTAGGGGCATAAGGAGATTATCCATCTGAGCCCCGTTTTCGGGTGTGGGTTTTAAGATAACAATACCACAGGCTGTGTTTAGGCCTCAATCTCTGTAGTCAATTTACTTATCAATTTGCAAGTCACCATGTATAAATTCCTTTTATTTATTTCTGTGGTTTGGAAACTATAATATAAAAATGTAAGGATTATTTGACCTCAAAACTGGACAAAGTTTCTGGCTTCTTTAATCCAAATATCATATTAAATAAATGTGGCCAGTCATGATTGAATGACTGGACTGAATGATGGAACCTATTTTAAATTCAAGGCTATTGGATTTCAATAGCCCACATGTTGAGTGGCAAACATGTTGCTCCATTTGATTGCTGGATATAAAAACAACCCATCCAATACTTTTTTCTTCCTGTGGTGTTTACTTCCATCCAGATTTGGAGTGTGTACTACTTAACTATTCAATCTGGATAAACAGAAAAGAAGAGCCTAATTTTAATTTTAATGATAACCGACACACACTTTTGGTTTTATATTCTTATCACAGCAGACATGTTTGGTCGCAACGACTAGACCTGTTTTGAATCCTTGATTTGATATATGAAGAATCTTCTCCCCTAGGAAAAAACAACTTTGCAATTACATATGAATCATTTTAACATCACAAACATATTTTTCACCACAGGAGTTATATATTTATCTCTTCTCCAAGCATCAGACTCAATGTGTTTATAACAGTTTTATTATAAAATTAACTAAGTTTATTTCATGACTCCTTATTGATGGCAAAGGAGGGGCTGTCCCAGTCTTCCAGTAGGCGTTAGAGATATAAACAGAGTCCAGCAAACTCTGCAAACTTTGATTTTGGATTTTAATGCATATCATAGAATCATAGAATCATAGAATCATAGAGTTGGAAGAGACCTCACAGGCCATCCAGTCCAACCCCCTGCAAGAAGCAGGAAAATCTCATTCAAAGCACCCCCGCCATTTGTTTATTTATTGCTATGTATATTCAGCATCAAATTGTTGCCTTTGTAAAGCTGCCGTAAGTCTCCTTTGGGGTGAGAAAGATTGGGTACAAGTGTGGTAAATAAACAAATAATTGCAGAGAAATTCACTGAAGATTGGCCCCAGTGGTTGGTGAGACCTCCCTCCAACCTATCAGCCACTTCTGAACGAGATAAGAACAACCAAGACAACTCCATATACCCTGTTCCCCAAGAGTGGTAAGAAGTCCTCCCCCCAACTACCATTTCTGAAAGGAAAAAGGAGAGAATCAGCAACCGCTGTACTTCATACCCTTCCTTGCAGTCATTATCTCTGCTTTGCATGCCATGTTTTATTATATACCTGAGATTATAATTTGACAGACAACTGTCAAATTAAAAATTGTAACCCAATTTGAAAATCTAGGCAGGTATAAATGATACAAACCAACAAACAAACATGTCCCCTCCATATAATACTGCTATCCATATAGCCGATTGGCTTTATGTAGATATTTCTGTCCTGCATGTATCTCCATGAGTCTTTTCCCTGACTCAGTTACTCTGACGTTGTCCCCAAATATTGGTTACTATGCACAGCTTTCTGCTCTGAGTGTGAAGTGTCTGTATACAATTCCAAGACCTCTTCAGATGAGATTTTCCATAGTGGGACTAAGAAAATGTGACTTTCCCATAGTCACCCAGTAAGTTCCATTGCCAAACAAGATTCATGCCCTAGTCTCCATGGGTCGTAGGGCTCATCTGCATCAACAATATAACTCGTACTCACCATGGCTGCCCCCATGACCCTCCTGCATTTCCTGTAGGTATTATGAGGAAAATCAGTGGGTATCACCGAGTTTAGTCCCATGTTAAGAAAAGTTAAAAGACACTCTGAAACCCCAGATTAACCCTGTGGCTTTGAGGCAGTGTGACAATTGCAGGGAAGCGAGGATGAATCATACCCATGTTGCCCGCTCCTTTCCCTGATCTTGCAAGAGCCTCTGCCATTACACCACATTGACTCTCTAGACATCCAGGCAATATTGATATCATGGTTTTGGAATTACCCATTTCCTGACTGTAGTGACTAGTAGCTGGTAGCTACCATGGATGAGGGGTAGTAAAACCCTTCTTGTTTGGGCCCAAATATTTAAGGAACTTTCCAAGGTTACAAATTCTGATACCAAAATTGAGTGGTTTCACCTCCATGTTGACATAGAAGTCACAAACGTACCCCTGGATCTAAATTATTTCCTCCATTTATGGCTGTCCTATATTATACCTTTCTTTTTCCCCTCTTTTCCAGTGAAAATCCAGTGGAAAGAGAAACAGTATATGTGCAAAGCACCTTTTAATTGTGAGCTGTAGAAATATTCTGTCTAGAAGCTCCTCCAGTAAAGAATGAGAACACAATTCTTTGTCTTAGAGACATCTGGAGTCTATTACAGATAACAATAATAGCAAGAACAGCAGTGGCATACATATCAATACAAACTGGAGAAAAAAATACAACAAACTACAAATCTATTTCTTTTTTTACAGATAAGCAAAATGAAGATGCAATGTCAGCATGCCAAAAGGTTGAAATGTATGAGGGAAGAAAGGGGTGGATTTTGCCTATCTCTAATTAGCCATGTGTAAATAGAAGTCATAAAAGGTGTCCATCCAATCTATGTTTCAAGATTTCTAAAGATGGAAAGTCCACCATGTTCCAAGGAAGTCCATTCAACAGTTAAACAGGAAGTCAAGAAATACTTCCAATGTTGAGGTTAAATAATTTGCCTTGTAGTTTGAATCGATTGGTTCACGTTCACATATTTGGGACAGCAGGAGGGATGAGATTGCTCCATTTTCTATGCATCCCTTCACATAGATTTAAAGATGCTATCACACCACCTCTCAGTCTTCTCTTCTTCACGTTAAATGTCCCCAGTTCTCTAAAACAACATTAATAAGGCTTGGATTCCAGACTTTTGATTCTCTTATATCTCATCCACAATTATAATAGTCTGCTACCACTTTGACCCCATAGGTCCATCCCATGGAATCCTGCAGTTTTTAGTTTGTTGTAGCACCAGAACTCTGACAGAGGAAATTCAATATCTCACAAAACTACAAACCGCAGAATTCCATAGCATTAAGCCAGTTAACGTGACATCAAACTGATATATTTCTGCAGCATTAATATAACCTTGATTTCCTTTTTCTGGATTATGGATAGGAAGATAGGAAGCTGTTTTCTACTGAATCAGCTTATTGTCCCTTCTAATTCTGCCAATTCTGATCCCCAGAACTTCAGGCATGATCTTTTCTGGCCTTCTGTTAACATTATTTAATACCTCTCTCACACTAACAATGTGAACACTTTGCTAACTCTACCTTCATCCTCTACTGGAGGCAGTTCCTAGAACGGTTTTTAAATGGTACAAAAGCAAAATGACCTTGGCCTTATAGCCTTGTGTGAAAGCTTAACTAGCTCTTGCTCTTTCGAATGGACATCTCTGGATCATCTTCTGGTCCCTGAAGTGGTAATTAGTGATGACCTAGCTACAAAAGGTCTGGAGGGCTCTGAATAAACCTTAGGTGGCCTAGATACATACCCATAAATCAATATGAAAGAGGATTTTTCTCTCTCCCTACACTCCCATTCAGTTGGTGGTTGATGGCTAATATCATAAATAAATATAGAATTGCTTCTGGCATCCTGCTAATGATGCTTGTAGTCCAATGAAATGTAAATCCGGCGTCTATAGTATGGCTGAGTACTTTCCAGATTACTGAATTTCTGAGTATATTGGCTAGACATGAGAGTTTAAGCACTCTAAAATTAATTGCAAGATATGCCATACTCTAATTGTATGCACTGTCAGAGCTGGGTGCTAAAGTGCCAGTAGATGAGAGCCAGGAGCCGGGAATCAAGCAAAATCCCACTACACTTGAACTCAAGGCTATGTTTAGGGGCCAACGACCCTGACCTGAGATGTTGAGCCTGGAGGGTTCCCTGTCATGAGCTATATGTCCAACTCTCTGCCTAACAGTTGAAGCTGTGATTTCATATAGCAAATAGTGTACCCAAACTGACTGTTTTGCCACCTTTTCTTAATGTTATTTCTTGTAGATTTGTTCCTTTTGCTCTCTAATTTTATACAGTGAAACAAGTCATCATGATGATTATGGTAAAAGAGGAGGAAAGAGGAGTTTCTTCTGCTTCTAATAGAAGAAATAGGTAGCATCCTCAGATATTCTAATCTTCCGTAACCTAATGGATTTATTCCCTTCTATTGGGCTGTATGGAGGATGTGGGAAATCCTTTATGCCAAATAACCATTCAGGATGGTACATTGTTGTTGTTATTTGTTACACGACAAGATGAGTATACAGCAAACAATATCACTATGCTGGCTTTTGTATTGCATCACACGTCGGACACTTCCCAAGTATCTAGGACTATGTGCTGTATCAGCGAATAATGAATGCAGATCTGAATAATAATAATAATAATAATAATAATAATAATAATAATAATAATACTTCAAAGACTCTGGCAGAAACCAGTACAGGTGGTCCCAGTGGTGATCGGCACACTGGGTGCCGTGTCAAAAGATCTCAGCTGGCATTTGGAAACAGTAGACATTGACAAAATTACGATCTGTCAACTGCAAAAGGCCACCTTACTGGGATCTGCAACCATCATCTGAAAATACATCACACAGTCCTAGACACTTGGGAAGTGTTCGACTTGTGATTTTGTGAAACAAAATCCAGCATAACTATCTTGTTTGCTGTGTCATACAACGTCGTTGTGTCAATAATAATAAACAACTTTATTGGTAGGGTATCCTTTTTCAGCTGACAGATAGTAATTTTGTCCGCACCAATTGTTTTCAAGTGCTGGCTAAGATCTGTGCCGATCACCACTGGGACCACCTCTACTGGCTTGTGCCAGAGTCTTTGCAGTTCGACCTTTAAATCCTTGTATTGCATCAGCTTTTCCAGTTGCTTCTCGTCTATTCTGCTGTCACCTGGGATTGCAACATCGATGATCCATACTTTGTTTTCAACATGATCATGAGGTTAGGAGTATTGTGCTCCAAATCTCTGTTAGTCTGAATTTGGAAGTCCCAGAGTAGTTTGATGTGTCCATTTTCTATTTTTTTTTTCAGACTGGTGATTTCACCAGTTCTTTGTTGCAGGCAGATGGTATTTGTGGCACAAGTTCCACTGGATCATCTGAGCAATATTATTATGGCTCTGCTTGCAGTTGATATGTGCAATCTTCTTGCAGCAGCTGAGGATGTTATCCACCGTTTCATCTGCTTCCTTGCAGAGCCAACACTTGGGATCTGTATTCAACTTTTCAATTCTGGCTTTGATGACATTTGTTCTAATTGCTTGTTCTTGGGCTGCAAGAATCAGGCCCTCAGTCTCCTTTTTCAAAGTTTCATTTGTGAGCCATATCCATATTTTTCCTTGTCACTTTTGCTCTCAATTTTTCCCAGGAACTGTCCACAGAGAACTTTCTTTGCCTGTTTTCTCTTCTGCTGTGCATTGTATTTTTATAATATTCACTCTTTCCCTTTTGCACTTTAAGCAGTTTTCTACTATTGACTTTCATCAATGTTGGTTTTTTGACTGTCTTTCACATAATCTGCCAGTCCTTGTTTCTCTTCTACCATTTGCTTCACTTGCAGAAGCCCTCTTTCTGCCTCCTGACATTCTGAGCAGGTAAAGTCTGTCAACATCACTATGTGGGTGTAATTAGTAATGGATTGTCCTTGATTTTCTTGTTTTTTGTCCAGATCATCCAGCTCTGCTTGCATATAGTTCACAATTCCAGCAGTGTATCTGATGATAGGGATAGCCCAGGTGTTAATAGCCTTGATCGTATTTATTATTATTATTATTATTATTATTATTATTATTATTATTATTATTATTATTTTATTATGACACAGCAAACAAGATAGATATGCTGGATTTCATATCACAAAATCACAAGTCAAACACTTCCCAAGTGTCTAGGACTGTGTGATGTATTTTCGGATGATGCGAGCAGATCCCAGCAGGGTGGCCTTTTGCAGTTGGCAGATCGTAATTTTGTCAATGTCTATTGTTTCCAAATGCCGGCTGAGATCTTTTGGCACAGCACCCAGTGTGCCAATCACCACCGGGACCACCTGCACTGGTTTCTGCCAGAGTCTTTGAAGTTCAATGTTGAGGTCCTTATAGTGGCTGTTGTTGTTGTTGTTGTTGTTGTTGTTGTTGTTGTTATTCCTGTTGTTGTTGTTGTTGTTATTATTATTATTATTATTATTTCTTTTTTAATTTTTTAAAAATTATTAGTACAAAAAAGGTATAACAACAACAACATTTATAAATACAGCACACAACATACAGAGAAAGTAACAAATACAGTAGACAATACAGTCCCTCCATCCCTGCACCTGTGAATCCACCACTTTGGATATGGCTCGATTTTATGGAATTATGGAAGTTGAAGTTTGGTGAGGCACCAATAGACCCATGATTCCATAGCATTAAGCCATAACAGTTAAATGGGTTCAAATTGCATTCATTATACAGCATAGATGCACCCAGAAATTGCCAATGAATACCAATTGTTGTAGACTTTTGGTATCTGCTGGGATCTGGTTCCAGAACCTCCAATGGACATCAGAGTCCACGGATACTAAACTCCCATTATATTGTGGATGATTGCATGTATGGACGTAGGATCTGTCAATACAGAGAGCTGACTGTACTATTCACATTCATAAGTAAAGTGAAAGACTGGAGGTTGCAGCTTTCAACAGTTGACCAAAATTCAGTTTCATAGCAAACTTGCAAAACTTCAAGCCCTAAAACTTGGAAAACCTTCCAAGAAAATATATGTTTCTATTTAGTAGTACTGTTAATGGCTTCAAAATATATTCTTGCTGATAAAATGTTGTGTTACATTCATTCTAGGAGATCATTTTGGTTTGGTAATTAGCGCTTACTTCCATCTCCTTCGACTTGCCACTGTGCGCCACAGTAGCGCTGGCCATGATTCATGCATTTTGTCATTTCTCTTAATGATGATTATAATTCATGACTTTGTATTTGGATTTTATGAGGCTATACACTGTTGGCAATTTATTGATCCTGCCATGACTATTATGCTACTGGGGAGCACCCGTTTGTTCACACACCACTTTTTTTCCACAGATAAAAACTTATTTATGGGAGAACCCTGGTTCCTGCTTTTGCTTTGTTTTTTTTTCCATAATTACTTTTGAGGCCTCGCCAAAGGCAACAAAATACTGCTCTTGGACTGCTAAAAGGTATGTGAAGATATTGTCCAAGATTTGGCATTGAGGTATAAAAATCTGCATGTGGAGTCACACAATGATTTTACTGCACAATCTATGACCAAAGTTCTACATAAATGAAAGGAAGTGCAACTTTACAATTACAAAGTTAGAAAAGTGGATAGTGTTGTTTCATTACACTATTGCAATGTTGTATAACTATCTGCAAGAAGAATGTATAGTGCAGAATGCACATCATCATGGCTCAAGGCAGGTAACATTGCTAAAATACAAAAACATATAAAACATATAAAATACATATATTAAAACACATTTCTACAAAATACACAGAACAAAGATGAAACATAAGACACAAGCTTAAAATACACGATTAAAACGGGCTAGATAAGCCTGTCAAAAGAGATAGGTCTTCAAATGCGGTTTAAATTCCAGCAGCTGATCTAGCTGTTGGAGATCTTCCAGTAGGTTGTTTCACAGTCTTTGGGTGGCCTCTGGGTGATGGTTGTCAGTCTGGTTCTGGCAGGTTGGAGCAGAAGCCCCCCAGAAGATTTAAGTGTCTTCCATACAGATTGTATGGAAGAAGGTGATCCTTTAGGTAACCTGGACCCAAATCATGTAGGGTTTTAAAGGTCAAGACCAACACTTTGTACTTTGCCCAGAAACTAATTGGCAGCCAGTGGAGTGACTTTAGTATGCAAGTAATATGTTAATTCCTGTTACAAATCTGGCTACTGTATTTTGAAAGTTTCTGAACTTGGTACATATGTAGTTCAATGTAAAGCGCATTGCAGAAATCCAACCTTGAGGTTACCAGTGCATGCACTATCATCTTTAGTGCCTCCAAATCTAGTAAATGATGCAACTGGCATCCCAGCCAAAGCTGGTAGTAAGCATTCCTGAATGTCACATCTACCTCGGCTGACATTTGGAGAAACGGATCCAAGAGCACTCCCAAGTTGCGGACACAGTATTTCAGGGGAAGGGTAACCCCATCCAAAACTGGTTGATTAGGACTCTTGATAACAAGCACCTCTGTTTTGTCAGTTTCAATTTCTTTTTTCCTCATCCAGCCCATTACGTTTTCTAGGCATTCATTCAGAGGAGACACGTCATCCTTAGCTGAAGCTGCTTTTGAAGACTTGTAGAAATATATTTAGGTGTCATCAGCATAGGAGCCCTGGTGGCGAAGTGGGTTAAAGCACTGAGCTGCTGAACTTGCGGACCAAAAGGTGCCAGGTTCAAATTCCGGGAGCGGAATGAGCACCCGCTGTTAGCCCCAGCTCCTGCCAACCTAGCAGTTCGAAAACATGCAAATGTGAATAGATCAATACGTACTGCTCTAGCGGGAAGGTGACGGCGCTCCATGCAGTCATGTCGGCCACATGACCTTGGAGGTGTCTACGGACAATGCCGGCTCTTCGGCTTAGAAATGGAGATGAGCACCAATCCCCAGAATTGGTCATGACTGATCATCAGGGGAAAACCTTTACCTTTTACTATAAACACTGCCACTTATGCTGGATGATTTTTTTAGGAGCCATGGTGGCACAATGGGCTAAATCCTTGTGCCAGCTGGACTGCTGACCTGAAGGTTGGGTTGCTGGCCTGAAGTTTGATGGTTCAAATTTGCGAGATGGTGTGAGCTACTGTCCGGCCGGCGAGAGGCTGGCGGTCAGGATGGAGAGCAGCAACTGTTAGCTCTAGCTTGCGGGGACATGAGAGAAGCCTCCCAGTAGGATGGAAACACACCCAGGCGTCCCCTGGGCAACGTCTCTGTAGACAGCCAATTCTCTCACACCAGAAGCGACCTGCAGTATGTTCTCAAGTAGCTTCTGACAAGATAATAAACCTCAGAGTTTCACAAATGTGTAACTAAATGTCGATTCTGATTCCACAAAATTGCACTGAATTCAAACCTTCTATACTTCATGAAAAATATCTTATAGTTTCCATAGAAGAATTCACAGATGTGTAAGACACTAACAGGACTCTTCCCATTCATTTTCATATGGGGAGATTTGTCTCACACTTTATTTTAATGTGGGAAAATTGACTCCTAAATGGGGAAATTGTGGTTCTCATTCAAAGGCTCATCAAACATATGAGTTTGTGGAGATGTCTTTTGCTGAGTCAGGTCATTGTCCCAGCAAAATTCCTCCATTTCAGCACCCCCCTACAAATGTCATTTTTCCTGGTGCTGATTCAGATTCTAGATATTTCAACACAACCCCCATATTCACAAAATTAACATAAAAAACCTGCCGCTCTCTCTAGGCATTTTCTAGGCAGTACATTTCTATGGTATAGTTCCATTCAAAATTGTTAATTTAAAGAATGTTTGCTGTTATCCACGGTTTCACATTCTACATTATGTCTAGAAACTTATCCCTATGTATCGTACTTTCAAAAGAATGTGTAGGGAAAATGTGTACCCTGTTTTAAAGCAGAATCACTATCATAGAAACCTCTTAGAAGTATATTTCTGCTTTGCAACAGGGCTGTGCATTTCATGCACCTTCCTTTCAAAGGAAATTCCAAGGAAGTTGCCCCTATACCACCAAACCATGGAAGCAAGGTGTATCCCTCAAGTAATGTCACCATACATCAGTCCTGGAAGTTGCCAGTGTATTTTGTTTTATTAGACTTTGGAAGGTGGAAAGCAGATGCAATTTTTTTGGGTGGGTGGGATGACCGTTAATTGTTAAAAGACTCTAATTAAAGCATTTGTGTACAGAATGTGATGTTTTCTTTGAAGTAAGGTTGTTTTCTGAGCATGTGCATTTTTCTTTGTACAAATTGTGTTCCCAGACCACCATGAGTCTTAGAGAACTGCACAGATTTCAATGTTTTTCTTACAGAAAAGAGGACATTTGCAAACATCTTCATCATCCCTTCCTTGTCCCCCATCCCTATGGATTTCAATACCAGAAGAGAATACATCACAGTGGATTCATAATGCAAAATAACTTCACGAAGCAAGAAGCAGATCTGCTCAATTTGCATAATGTATGCAGATCACTCCTTCCAGTTTTTCTTGGCACAGAATTTAGATCACCTGGGGGCAGGAGTTTTTGTCTACTGTGTAGGGCAGACTATGTATGGCCCTGCCTATAGGAGTCATGAGACCCATCCATCCTGGCTAGTTCTTCTGTTGAACAGCCCATTGTACTTTACCAAAAAAAAGTCAGAACAAAAAAGATGCTCTTACCAACAGATGTTAGAAATGAAAAATGGCTAAGGTGATTGTAATTTATTATTTATTTATGAGACCACCATCTGTTGTTGGTGTAGGCTTTATGCATGCAGAGGGAACCCTTCATCTGGCAGCTCTTTCAAATGTTCTCCTCTCTTACTATTTTACATCTTTCTGATACCTATGCAGCCAATTTAGCAGCAACTATATAACTCACGCAAGAGCCAGAATGCCCTTATTGGCACATGTACATCCAAATCCACATCATGCCTGCATGTGTTTTTATTTTTCATTGTTTTGGAGACTGGAATAAAAACCAAAACTCCTTTCTCCAGGAATCATGGTATTTCTGCCTTAGCCTTCTTGAATGTGGCTGGTGGAGCACAGGAGGCCATCAAGTGTCTGTAAGGGGTGTGAAATTCGTCTAAACCCCATGCCACTTTTGGTCTTTGGATTTCTGTGGCCACCCTGATCCATTTTTCAGGAGCCTCCTGAATTTGGGCAGGCAACATTCCAAAAGATCTCTTTTTCTTCTGGGAAGATCCAGCCTATTGGTGGCAATGGGGGAACTTCTGAGGCTCCCCTTTCCATCATTTTAGCGCATCCGTCTTGAGAAACCACTTTTTCTGGGATTGTTTCTCCTCGTATCCTTCAATAAAACCTGGGTTAAGGCATCAGACTTAAAAAAAACCACCCTTTCTGGGATTGTTTGCCCATAGTACCCTTTCAATGAAGCTGAGTCAAAACAACCCTTTACACTTATTTCAGTGGGAGCCACACCATCTGAAGGAGCATTAAGCACTCTTTAAAAAAATATAAATTACCCCTTCATTTTATGGCAGCTTTAGAAATGGCAAGATACCTCTACCTCACATTTGAAGCTTGCTTTGTGTGATGGCTCAGTGTTATGAAATCATGGAAATTGTAATTTGGTGAAAAACCAAAACTCTTTGCCAAAAAAGCTTAAGATTTTGTAATACTACAGTTCCCAAGATTCTATAGCATCAAGCCATGGTAATTAAAGTGGTGTCAAACTGTATGAATTCTATAGAGATACCCTAAGACTATAGAGACTAGGGTTTGACAGCCATAGAAACCTGCTGGATGGCCTTGGGTGAGTCACAAACAGCCCTAGAAAACCACATGACAGGTTTGCTTTGAAGTCACCACAAGCCTGAAGTGACCTGAACACAACAGCAGTGTGATTTTGCTAAACACAGCAAATATTGTGTGCCTGTCCCATTTCTCTACCAATAACAGGACATTGGGGATTTGCAAACATGACAATTCCAAGTGATGTTTAAAAGTGCACTATGTTTGAAGACAAAAGGGCAAGAGCTGACACAAAATAAATATAATAATAATAATAATAATAATAATAATAATAATAATAATAATAATAACTTTATTTTTATACCCCGCCCCATCTCCCCGAAGGGACTCGGGGCGGCTTACATGGGGCCTTGCCCGATAAAACAATCAAATATCAAAACACAGCAATAAAACAGTTATCCAATAAAAACATCAATTACAGTAAAAACAATCATTAAAATAAACATAAAACATACAATATTAACCCTGGAGACTAATTCATAGAGGCCAGACACTTAGGGACTTTGGAGAAAATTCTTCATGTTGACTGTAATTGATCTCTGAAATGGACAAAGGGAGGGTCAGTAGACTAGAAGCAAATATAATGAGAATTTAAAAGCAAGGGGAAAGTATTAGAGTGACAACCTAGACATTGCAGAAACAGCAAATAGGTGTGATTTGACAAAAGGGGAGGTAACAAAAAGGGTTTATAACTATGGAACTGTAACTCTTATAATGGAGCCCGTGTGAGCTTGGAAAAATAATATTAAATGAATTGCTTCAAGAATCTACCAGCCAACATGTTCAGTGACCATTCTTTTTGAGGATGTGAAGAACTGAAATTCAAAAAAAGTTACTTTTCCAGGCTCTACATTTTGGGATTCTGAAAAATCAGTTGGGGAAAAAGGTGTTTTAAGTGGACTTGGGAGGCAAACCTGAAACTGGAGATCAAGGGGAGAGGCAGATATCCAACATGGGTATATGGTAAAAAGAAATAAAGATCAATATTTATTTCCAAGGGGGAAAGGGGAAGGAGGAGAGGGAGCAGTGATATGTTCATGAGTAAAAAAGGAGAAAGATTGGGGATTTCTTGGGAGCTATGAATACATACACTGGATGAGGTGGCTAAAATGAATCTTCCACTTCCCTCTTCCCTCAACAAAAGAAAACAGTGGAAGAGGAGAAAGTCATTTGATGTCACAGGCAGTAGTGATGGGAACACAAGGATGAGGAGGTTTCTGTAGTTGTGTTGTTCTTCTCATCCCATGATGGTTCAGACACCATCTATATTGCCATATAAAATCCAGATTATCTGCTTTGAACTGGAGTATATGGCAATCTAAGGCTGGATTTACACTGCTCTATATCCAAGGATCTGATCCCAGATTATATACTTCCCCAAGCCAGATAATCAGCAGATCCATATGCAAAGATAGGTGATCTCCTTTTCTGGCCAAATAAGCTCAGGATGTTTGTGTAATTCACCTGAGGCTGAGAGTCCACTGCTCCTTCATGGGAACACAGTCTTAGAGTATGTGCATTTATTAAGTCTTTTATTGACAGCCAGGTCCTTGATTACCTAAGATCAGCAGCTTTGTTCCTTGAGTTTCCTGAACTCCATATCTTTCTTTGGCATAGAACTGCACATTTGAACAAATCAAAATCTCATCAACATATCTTGGCCATTGTTTCCTTCCAGACTGGCTAGAACAATCACAGGAGTCCACTGAGGTCTATCAGCTTGATGAACTGGATCCCTAGTGCAAGGAGCAACACAAATGAAAGGCAAGTGGACAGACGTTCTGAGGGAAAGAGGAGGCTTGGGACTGGAAGAAGGCTTCTAGGTGAAGTGCGAAGACTTCAGGTCAACCTTTGCAATTGCAGCATTGTGAGAGAAGGCACGGGGACAGTTGGCAAAGCTTCTTCTACCATTACCTTGGTAATCCCCCTTTGGTAAAAGTCCAGGAAGCTAGGCTAGGTTTTGAGAGGATCTGGAACAGACCCCAATTAGAAACCAGTCACATGATCTGTTGAGTACCCTGATTTTCGTAGCTCTCATAGTGGTTGACAACCCAGTTGCCAGTTTGCAGCCTAGAGGCCTCCAGGGCCTGAAGCTCAAGCTCAGCTGGAGCCTCAAAATCAAATGGAAAAAAAAGTGAAAAGAAGTACTCATCAGTTGCACCAGCCACCAAAGGCAAATAAAAAAGAATCCACCCCAGACTCAAACAGGCAAAAATGGGGAGGGGGTGGAATGGTACTATTACTAAGATACTAAAGGAAAATACAAATAAGTAAGTAAACAGAAATTATTAGCAAGGAGTTAGAGAAATCTTTAATTAAACTTGAGCCAACAGCTGATGCCTATACCTTTTCCAAAGAATTTCAAAAAGAAAGATGAGGATGCATGACTGATTTAAATAGCCTGAACAAGCCGTGCCCCCTCACCCCATAGTTACCAAGAGAAATGGTTTCTGCCGTCCCTGGATACCAGCAAATTGATTTACCTCCACTGATTTAGATGGACAAGAAGGCTGACCTTGGATTCTTTGTTATGTTTTCAATGCATTCTACATTCATTGTTCCTCTGTATCTATGTTTGTATGTAAATAGTCATTTTACAGAATGTATAGAGATATGCAGAACTTTCTCTACATGAATGAAGAATATGTAAGAATACTGAGAACTTTTCCATGCATATGAAATTTGTGCTGCATGCATTTTGGGAAACCAATGGGAATAGTGATATTTTTGGAGTCTTATTCAACTTAGTGGATCCTTTTATACTGAACCAACCTGTGAGGCATAATAGATCCAGAATTGCTGACCTTTTTAAAAAATAGTAAAGAAGAACCATAAGAGTGGGAGAAAAATCCTGCTAAAATTAAGGTTCAACATCTTCTTCTCTCTTCACTGCCTAGATGTTTCTAAGAAACTCACAATAAGGAGATTAAGGCAGTATTTTTCCCTTACTCCTGTTGTTAATTGCCATCAAATCAAGTTTGGCTTATTACAAAGTTATCCAAGAAGGTATGTCTATGTGTGTAACAAAACACAGACTCAACTTGAGCCAACTTCCAGCTGTCCCCATAATGTTCATTAACTTTCAGTAAGTATTATTGATTCCCCCCCCCCCCAAGATTAAACCAACTTTGACCCACTTTGGCAAAGTGGGGGATATTCCAGAAAAAAAATTTGGGAGCTTCATAGTATGCCATGGCTTTGGGGCAGCCTGGACAGCAGGATCAGTTCTGATTCAGATCAATCTGCTGTTCAAATAATCCCAGTGCCATCATGCTTTCTATGTGCTCATCGAATACACTCATCAAATGTTGTCCTAGAAAATCAGTTGGACATTATTGTCAAATGCAGGGCAGTTTCTTTCAGTTTCAGACTGCAGAAGCATAGTTAATTAGTTTTGCATGTGATACCATTGCAGATAGAGAGAAATTGCTCAATGCATATTCCCCATCAATGAACACTGATGTCCAATTTGCATTTGCTTGTGCAATGCTCCAATCTTTAATGAGATGGTATTGTGCAAATAGCCCCCCCCCCTTTATATATGAAGATTCTTCAAAAGGTTTCTCCACTTTTTAAAAATTCTGTTTATTACATCACTTTTCTACATAATCACCTTCCTTTGTGATGCATCTGCCCAGCATTGTAATAACATTTTAATGCCATCAGAAAAAAAAAATTGTTGAGCATCTAGCCACTGATGCGCCACTGCTTTCACTTCGTCATCACATGAAAATCTTATTCTCCTTAAAGTTTTTTTGAGCAGTCCAATATGGTGGAAATCAAATCCAGGACTATATTATAGACGACCCTACAAGAAAAAACTTTATCACCATATGGAGCATACATGCAGAGATGAATTTGTGCTCCTGGCACACCTTTTACCCACAAGAAGCTTATGACACAACACTGTTGTTCTTTAGTGCAGTGTATAAGTTTCTCAGCCATCTTCGCCACAGTGTGACAACTCTTATACTAAACTGCAGGGTCAGTTGGCTTGTGAGACAGACAAGTCAGACACGTCCGATTACTCCTCCTCCCGCCCTCACCATCTCCAAAAGAGATGTACAAAGTGCTGAAACCTTTTGAAGACCTTTATTTACAGTATTTATATTTATTTACAGTATATATATTCCGCCCTTCTCACCCTGAAGGGGACTCAGGGCAGATCACAATGTACACATACATGGCAAACATTCAATGCCATATGAACATAGAGACATAGACAGAGACAGAGGCGCAGAGGCAATTTAACATTCTCCAGCTTCCAGCTTCCTGAGGGGATACTCGATTCCGGCCACAAGGGGAACAGCTGCTTCATCATCCACTGTGACATCTTGATGGACACTTCCTCATTCCAAACAGTGGCTGGATGATTTTTATGGTGTCGTAAACTAGTTAAATTTGCCTCCCGCAAATAGATTTGCCTCCTACTTGATAGATGCAACTATCTTTTGGTGGCTTAGGTCAACAACGAGCAGGGGCTATTTTTTATTTTTTTAATTGTCAGGTGCTCACTTTGACACGGGCTGGCCTCGAACTCATGACCTCGTGGTCAGAGTGATTTATTACAGCTGGCTACTCAACCAGCTGCGCCACAGCCTGGCCCCTTTTATATGTCTTAACAGTAAAGAATGTGCAACCACATATATAAGGAAATGTATGACACCAATAGAATTCTACCCATTATTATTTAAATCCCCATTTTTGGGAATGGAAAACTGGAGATATCAGTCCTTATTGGAGTTTTCAGTGCATAGTCCTTGCAATCTGAAGACTTCAAAGTTATGTGAATTCTCATGAGTGGGAATAAAGATCGTGTTTGTTATCTGAAAAGATGACTGCTTAGTCAGATTAAAAAGCTGTCATAACCATTTTCTCAATCAAGTTATGCGACAATCTTGTCAATCATTCCTTTGCAGATAAAAAAAGGTTATCAGGAAGCATACAAAACAAGTATATGAACTCTGTTTATAGAGAAGAGTAATGTGGGGAAATGTTCTGGTATGATATTGCTGTTTCAAACATCTTTATGTAATAAGTTTGCTCTGGTGTAAATTCCATGGAGGATAATTGTTGTCAACTGAATCAAATTGGTTAGTCTGATGTAGGCCCACTGAATCAACTTTCGAATAGTGAATCAAACATAAGAAAATCCCACCAGCTCAAAAGGCTCTAGTGGAGGAAAAACAAAAGCAAGCCAGTCCTGTTTTATTTTGCAATAATTGTATGTGCAGATCTTTCCTTCAAGATTTATCAGGCCAAATAGTCATTTATCCATGTACAAGTCTGCTTCAGAAAATCCAATTCAATCTCTTTCCACAAATAAAGAAACAATTCACAAGTAGACTGTCAAATTGGCAATGGTATTCTGTTGACCAATTAGCTACAAATATGAATCCTTTCCAGGCAAAAGGCTATGGAGCTGCTTTGATCCAGCCCTGGGACCTGTGATCGTCCACATGGCCAGCTGGTCCAAGGGGGAATTAGGGCCACTGTTGCCATTGTGCTGCCACTTGGTGCAATGCTTCTGTTGTAAGTTCAATTGAGTGGCGATTCCATATTATTTTGGCCACACAGACATGGACAAAGAGAATTTAGAAGGGGAGTTGGATTTCATTTGGCCTAACATGACTTGTGCTAGGAACCCCCGGTGGCTGCTGAACTTGCTGACCAAAAGGTCAGTGGTTTGAATTTGGGGAGAGGGATGAGATCCTGCTGTTAGCCTCAACTTCTTCCAACCTAGCAGTTTGAAAACGTGCAAATAGTGGGAAGGTAATGGCGCTTCTTGCAGTCATGCCATCCACATAACCTAGAGGTATCTATGGACAACACAGGTTCTTCGGTTCAGAAATGGAAATGTGCACCAATCCCCAGAGTTGGACTTGACTAGACTTAATGTAAGGGGAAAACCTTTGCCTTTACCTTAGACATCTCTTCAGAGCTTTTTGTGAGCAGTTAGCAGTTAACAACGTTAACTAAGGATAAGATGAAGTCTTTTCACCTTTATAACTTTCTGAATTACCCTTCTTTATCCTTCATAGATGCTAAGCTGACCTCTGCCAGGCATTAAATTGACCTTTTTAAATTAATTAATTAAAACTTTATTTATACTCCGCCCCATCTCTCTGAGGGAACTTACAACAGTGTAAATAAAAATAAAAAATAAAAAATGATAATAAAACAATAAACCAATAACCAACCAATTTAAATAGAATCAACACCAGTAACTTAACAATCCATAGAAGTGAAAACAAAGACTTCTCAGTAGACTTCAGGCAAACTAGAACTACAAAGATTACATATCCTCCATGTTTTCAAGTTTGGCAGTGATTGTTGTCATTAATCCCCTGCTATCTTTTTTTTCTGCTGTTTTTGAAATGCCCCAGTTTCTCTCATCTCTTCTTATTTTCCCCATTTGCCACAAATTGAGTCCAAGGTGCTAAACACTGAAATAGAGAGAGGAGGAGGTGGTATTTTGTCCTTTCCAATCGATATAGGCAAAGGACAATGGTTGCAGGCCCCTTCTACACTGCCATATAAAATCCAGATTATCTGCTTTGAACTGGATTAAGTGGCAATATAGACTCAGAGAATCAAGTTCAAAGCAGATAATGTGGATTATCCACTTTGATAATCTGGATTATATAGCAGTGTTGAAGGGGCCGTAGTGTGTCTTGTTTGTTTTTTCTTTTTAATAATTCTGTCATCTTGACCACAGATTTTTCTTGGTCACAAATGTTCTGGTTTTTATCTATCAAATACTGAAACCTAGGCTTTGAATAGGCCTATTAACTCTTGATTTATAGGATTACTTGCATAGCATGATGTAGTTTTAATAGGATGCTGAAGTAGACAAGGTTTTGGCCTTATCTAGTACAATTCTCTAGGTACACACTTTTATTGCCAATAGTGCTGTGCTTAACAATTCTTATGCATATTTACTGATCATTCTCATCAATTTCAGTAGAAAACCTGCTTTGGGAATCAATGGAGAAGCTAATTCCAGCAAATAATGGATGAGTCTTTGGCTTCTTGGCTTAACTTAGTTAAAACAGAACCTTTTTATTGTAAAAACTAACAGACTGGCTATTACTTATTCTTAACAATAAATAAAGATGGGGAGGTTGAAGTATGATGGAGCAAATGTATACAGAACAAATAAAACCAAAGCACTGGCTTCCTCACTATAAAGGAAAGACAAAAATAACATCAAATGAAATTTTAGTGTGTCCTGTGATGAGGCAGAAAAAAACAGAAGGGAAGAAACTTTCCTATGATAGCATCTTACAAAAAGAAAATCTATTCCCCACTGTTAACACTTTTTTTGTTTTTTGGAGACGGGTTTTTGATAAACTTCTAAGGATTTCTAAAGAACATAGTTTTCAAAGCCACAAATTCATCTTAGGTCTAAGGCTATCATATAACAAAAGTAAAAAAAAAATGATTTTTTTCCAGTTTTTGTACCTTACTTTAGTAAACATTCATAAAGCCATAGAATAAAAGAGCTGTAAAGTAACCTTCATGTAGTTCAACTGTGCGTGAAGAAATGTGTAGGAATCCATAATGAAGGAATCCCTGACAGAGATCCATCCAACCTGTGCTTACAAACCTCCAATAAACAATGGTCTACCACTATGTGCACTGTGTTCTTTAATGGTGTTGTTAGCTTCAACTTATGGTGCCACTGTGAAAAAAGACCTAAAAGAGACATTAATATTAAAAATCCCAAGAAATTATTTTAGACTCTCTGCTATGGCTTCCTTAGGCCCCTTCCACACAGCTGTATAAATCCACATTGAACTGGATTATGTGGCAGTGTGGACTCAGATAACCCACTTCAAAGCAGATTTTGTATATCATCTGTCTTGATATTCTGGGTTACATGGCTGTGTGTGTGGAAGGGCCCTTAATTGAGTTTATCAGACTGTGACTCCACTTTCCTTCAACTTTATTGAATATTATCATTTTCTTAAATGAGTACCATTGTCTCATCATACATCCAAAGCACGATAGTCTAAGTTCAGAAATTTTGACTTATAGAGGTAATTGTGGTTTCATTTGCTGTCAGAACAATGAAAGGCATAGAACTCTTCTCCAGCATCTGTTGGAGGCCTTCATACTCAATGTATTTAAAATATTTTTTAAAATATTTAGAAGCTGGGTTGTACCCATTAATAGCTAAGGACAGGAGGATCATGGGAGGGCTCATACCAGTAGTGGAATGCACATGATGTCATGTAATAGGGTCTGCCACCAGCGGCAATGTGGTTTGCCTACCTTGACTGACATTATGGCTGTGAATTATAATCAAAATTAAGATTAACTGAGGATGGTTCAACTTCTACACAGCTATTTAAAGTCAGAATGTGGATTAAATGGGCAGAGTGCCTACACAAGAACCTCAGGAACCAATTGGAGACTGGGACGGTGGCCACAAAGATCTGCTGATTCTGTATTGATCCAAACCCAAGAATATATACTTTTTCTTGACTCCTCTGGCAGGATGTGCTGCTGGGCATTAGCATGACGAGAGCTAGTGAGCAGTGGAATGATCAACACTGATAAGCAACAGCATGTCCAACTGGGATCAATGTTAGAGAAAGGCAAGGCACAGTAAAAAAAAAAAAAAAGGAAAGGAAAGTGTGCTTCAGCGCTAGCCCTATTCTGACCAGTGCTTTGCATTTCTTTGTCTCAAGTCCAGCTCTGCATGAGATATACACTGATCAGATACAGCATATTTTTTGGCTTATCCTGGAATTTTTGGTGAGTCTTTTAATATGCTTTTTTTGAGATGGATGTTTGCTGCAGTGCACATCGGGGGTATCCCTTATATGGACACCTTGATCGGCTTTGAACTGCTTTTTAATGCCTGTGTGGAACTGCCCAAACTTTGATGAATGACTTCTCAGTATACAAAGAGAGACACTTTTTCTTTTGTTTCTACAGAAATGCTGGAAAAGTTACGTATCCACATGCTCCTTGACAGCACAATGCTATTTATGTCTACTTAGAAGGAAGTCCTATTGAGACAAATGGGAATTATTCCCAGGACAGCAAATTCTAAAATTGCAGCTTATAATGATAGTTTGTGTGTGTGTGTCAGGAGTGACTCGAGAAACTGCAAGTTGCTTCTGGTATGAGAGAACTGACAGTCCACAAGGACGTTGCCCAGAGGAAGCCTGGATATTTGGTGTTTTACCATCCTTGTGGGAGGCTTCTCTCATGTCCCCTCATGGGGAGCTGGAGCTGACAGAGGGATCTCACCCACTCTCCCTGGTTTCGGACCATCGAACTGTTGGTCAGCAGTCCTGCGCCACCGAGGCCTCCCAATAATGATAGTTAAAACAAGGAAAATAAAATATAAAACTACATATTTCAACCTTGAAATGACTCTGTATCTCAGGCTAACATGTTTGCTAGCAGAACCTTTAAGATGCTGCTTGAATGAATTATTTTTTTAAGGAAAAGCAAGATTACCAATAAAATGTCAGCCTAACATTTTTCTTTGTTTTATTTTATTAAGCGGCATTTTTGATACAATCGCAGCTTCTTCCCTCAATTGCCATGCAGAATAAGACAATAGGCTCACCCAACCCACTTTTTAAAAAAATAAAGAAAGAAAAAGAAATCCTACTGTATAAAAATTTAATGAAGCCAAAGACCTTGAAAGTGTCATCGGGAATGCAAGCCAAATGCCTCTTTCTTTGATAGAGTATGCCGAACAAACTGGCGAGCAGTTAAAATCCAGTGGAACGGTAATAATGTGAGCTTGTAATTCTATTTCTCATTCTCCTGATTACTGTCTGATGTTTTTGTTTATCATTGAATCACATTCCGGTCCCTTCATTTGCAGCTCGTTGTGGGGAAACAACTCACGTTCTGTCATGAAAAGGCCAGGAAAATAAATTGAACAAAGTCTGCTCTTCTGCTACTTAAAACAGCAATGAGTCCAACTTTTTCATTCTTTCTTTCTCAACTCCCCGCCCCCTCCAGTTAATGCCATTATTTAAAGAACCGGAGGTCTAATCTTCCCTAGTCCTACATTACATTAAAGCACCTGCTTTCTCCAATTATTCTTCAGGGCGTTTTTTTTTTAAAGGTGTTCAAATGAACATCCATTGTTTAAATTAATAAGCTTGTTCAGAATCTATCTCATGGGAAAAGAACATGTAATTAAGGTATGGAATGCATGTGCTTGTATTAGCCACTCTTTCAAGAGTGGTGTTTTAGCACACTGAACCATAATTCATCTCTTTTGTCTGTATAATAAGAGTTATGTATGGTACTTAACTATTTCATGGTTAAGTATTTGGCAGCTGAATATGTGAGCCTTAAATACCCTAAATGCACCATAATCCCACCTGATCTTGGAAACAAGAAGAGTCAAACCTGGTTAGTACTTGGATGGAAGACTGCCAATGAATACCAGGCACTGTAGACTATATTCCTTGTCTAAGGAAATAAAAATCATGAAAATCCTGAGGTCAATAATAATAATAATAATAAAACTTTATTTATACCCCGCCACCATCTCCCCAACGGGGACTCGGGGCGGCTTACATGGGGCCATGCCCAGGACAATACAATATAGCAAAATATAAAAACAACATATCATAATACAATTAAACAATACAATAAATAATAATGTACAGTACAACACAAAGTCAAAAAAGCAATATAACAGGGTGGGCCGCGTGAACACTCAGTTAAAACTTGGGGTGAGAAAGAGATAAGAATAAAAACCACGGGGAACAGGGACATAAGATAAGTCAACATAAGTAAAAAAAAAAAACTTAGGACATGACGCCCTTATGCAATTAGCCTCTAAACTACAATAACAATAAGTGATAAACAGAAAAGCCTTGCTGTTATTAATTGTGCATTATTAGTTGGATGTTTATATTGCTTTTGTAGGGTTAAAGCTCATTTGCCCATTTCTGAAAAAGTCAGATCTGGGCATGGTTAGATTTAGATTGCAAGTTTGAGGACAAATTAACATTTTGTAAGCTGTTCTGAGAGCCTTTGTGGCTGAAGAGTGGGAAATAATTCCTTAAATAAATAAATAAATAAATAAATAAATAAATAAATGATATATGCATTGGTTTTTCAACTGTTTCAACTATATTTTTTCCATCCTGGATCTGTGCTGGACAGCTCCTTTCTACTGAATATCAACAATGTACAATTGAATGTTTGCCTGTTTGCCAATTGTCCAATTGTGCAAAAGATAAAGCATAATAGTTGCATGGCTGGAATCCTTTTAGTTTATCCTCATGCACTGTATTGTTTATTTCACTTATTTCATTTATATGCTACCTTTCTTCCAGAATGGGAACCACAGTAGCTCACTAAAACAATTGGCTAAGAATCCGAAAATAGCATTTAAAACACAATTTTAAAATCAGCACATTAAAAACAAAGCTATAAACAGCATGGCATCACTGAAAAGTGTTCAAAAGTTTTAAAATAAAGCAACAACCCCACACTTTTCATTAAAGGGTTCTCTGTATGCAATTATTCATTAAAAGCTCTTTTCCTGACAGACAAATGAGAGAAGGGAGAAAAACAAGCTATCCTCCCATGTGAAGAAATTTGAAAGGATGGGAGCAACCACTGAGAAGGTTCTGTCCATGTTATCTCCAAACAAGCCTGAAGTGATGGCAGGACCAAGAGAAACCTTAAGCTGTATCAGGTTTCATAGTACATGACAAACACTTTAAATTGTGTTCGGAAATGTCCCAATAGCCAGTGAACCTGTTTTAACAAGGGAGTTGTATGCTCCCTGTAACTGGGAAACTGGATGCAATTATTTGGGAACTGTAGTTCAAAACATAACTTTTCCAAACTTGGATCAATTGTGACTAGATCTTTTCCACAATTTTTCTTCCTCCCACTGATAGACAATAGACACTGCCTATTTCAGAACATTTATCAGAAACTGGGGTAACTACTCATCCCTTTCACCAACTTAAACCAATATTTAAACCAGCAGTCTATATCCAACACTAAATGTGAATGCATGTACTTACTTTGTAGCTGAGGGCCATGTAAAACGAGAAGATATACATGATTTAAAAAGTTGTACCACCCCTCCTTTCATCTTCCACTTCTTCATTTTTTTTTCTTTTTTGGAGAATTTGTCTTTTTAGTCATGCCCAGTATCATTTTTCACAAATGAATGGTTTTCTCCTATTTATACACTGTGCTGTTTCTGGCTATCAAAATGAATAATGCTTTTGCAGAATTTTATATTAAAAAGAATGAAAAGAAAGACAGAGAAAGGAGGCAGTTTTTCAAGAAAAGAATGGTGTGTGTGAATGTGTTTCAGTCATAATTTGTCCAGTTTTTTTTTTCCAGATAATTTTGCCAGCTTACTTCCCAGCAGGACATTGTCTGAAGATCCAATTGTTTGCACTCACTAGTGGCTTTTTCTTCATGCAGTTTAGAATTATGATGCTTTTGTTTAACTCATTTGTAACTCTATCATAAGTACCAAGTCATGTCTTACCATGTTTTCCCCAAAACAAGACAGGGTCTTATATTAATTTTTGTTCCAAAAGATGTGTTGGGGCTGGTTTTCCAGGGCAGTCATATTTATCCAAATTGACTTTTTGAAATTAACTATATCTAGGGCTTATTTTTGAAATAGGGCTTATATTTCAAGCATCCTCATAAATGCCAAAAAAAATCATGGTAAAAGTAAAGGTAAAGGTTTCCCCTGACGTTAAGTCCAGTCGTGACCGACTCTGGGGGTTGGTGCTCATCTCCATTTCTAAGCCGAAGAGCCGGCATTGTCCATAGACACCTCCAAGGTCATGTAGCCATTGGCATGACTGCATGGAGCGCCGTTACCTTCCTGCCGGAGCAGTACCTATTGATCTACTCACATTGGCATGTTTTCGAACTGCTAGGTTGGCAGGAAAAAAATCATGATAGGTCTTATTTTCAAGGTAGGACTTATTTTGGGGAAAACAGGGTAATTCATATGACTTCATTCCTCTGCACTTGAGTCATGTAAAAAATGAACCCACTGGTAGGCCTGATGGTATATTAGGAAGTGTAGGCTCCCATCATGATATCCCCTAAAGCCATACTTTACAAGGACTATACAAAAGTATAGATTGCTTCACTGATCCATATCAACACTTTCATTCTAACAATTTTCAGTTTCCTTGTAAATGTGAAGTTCCCCAAATATCTTATGCAATAATAAGGGTGGTATAGAATAGTATGATGCCACTGAAAAGAAGGATATTTTTTTTAAAATGACCTTATTTGAAATGAGGTGATGAAGGAAAGATCTAGTTATATCGTAGACTGCTAAAAAGACAAATCAATAGGTCCTATAGCAAATCAAGCCTGAACTCTCCCTAGAAGCCAAGATGATTAATCTGAGGCTGCTGTTTTTAAATAAAATTATGAAAAAGGGTGACTCACTAGAAAAGTCAACAATGTTTAGTAATGTGGAAGGCAATAGGAAAAGAGGAAGACTTCATTCCAGATGGATAGGCTCAGTCATGAAAGCCATGGCCCTGAATCTGCAAGACCTGTGCAGGGCTGTTGGTGATAACATGACTTAGAAGCCTCTCATTCATGAAATCTCCATAAATCGTAGCTGTTTGATGATAGTTAACATCATTCTTCAACTTCATTCTGTTTATTTCACAAATAGCAAAAAGCACAGGGAGTGATGGAATCCGTTGTTTTGCCTTTACCTCCCAAAACAATTTTTTTGAGAAACATCTCAACTGCAGAAGCAATCCAATAGTAGAAGTCATTACTTAGAGGGGGTCGTAATCTCCTTTTCTCAAAGGATCATCAAAAAGAGTTGCTCATCTTTCGGGAATGCTATAAATCTACATTTCTTGCACCAAACATGCAAATATTGCATTTCTATAATTCTATATTATCTCCAATATTCAAGTAAGCCTTATTGCGTGAAGTCTTCCTCCATTATTATTATTATTATTGACACGACGACATAGTCTGACACAGCAAACAAGATAGATATGCTGGATTTCGTATCACAAAATCACAAGTCGAACACTTCCCAAGTGTCTAGGACTGTGTGATGTATTTTCGGATGATTCATGCAGATCCCAGTAGGGTGGCATTTTGCAGTTGGCAGATCGTAATTTTGTCAATGTCTATTATTTCCAAATGCCAGCTGAGATCTTTTGGCATGGCTCCCAGTGTGCCGATCACCACCAGGACCACCTGCACTGGTTTCTGCCAGAGTCTTTGAAGTTCAATCTTGAGGTCCTGATAGCGGCTGAGTTTTTCCTGTTGTTTTTTGTCAATGCGACTGTCACCTGGGATGGCAACATCAATGATCCAAACGTTTTTCTTTTCCACAACTGTGATGTCTGGTGTGTTGTGTTCCAGAACTTTGTCAGTCTGGATTCGGAAGTCCCACAGTATCTTTGCGTGCTCATTTTCCAATACTTTTGCAGGTTTGTGATCCCACCAGTTCTTTACTGCTGGGAGGTGGTACTTGAGGCATAAGTTCCAATGAATCATTTGGGCCACATAGTTGTGCCTCTGTTTGTAGTCAGTCTGTGCGATTTTCTTACAGCAGCTGAGGATATGATCAATGGTTTCATCAGCTTTCTTGCACAGTCTGCATTTTGGGTCATCAGCAGATTTTTCAATCTTGGCCTTAATTGCATTTGTTCTGATGGCTTGCTCCTGGGCTGCAAGGATCAGGCCTTCTGTCTCCTTCTTTAGTGTCCCATTCATGAGCCAGAGCCAGGTCTTCTCCTTTTCCTTCAATTTTGTCAAGGAACTTTCCATGCAATGCTTTGTTGTGCCAGCTGTCAGCTCTAGTTTGTAGTGCGGTTTTCTTGTACTGTTTTTTTGTCTGCTGTGCTTTGAGGAGTTTCTGATTTTTGACTTCAATCAAAATAGTAATCATTATTATTATTATTATTATTATTATTATTATTATTATTATTATTATTATTACTACTACTCTGCTCTATCTCCCCAAAGGGAGCTGAAAGTGGTTTGACATAAAAGCATTAGCACAGAATTTAAAATATACAAATATACAAAAATTCAAACAGAATTAAACACAAACAGCAGTAAAAAAAATCAGTTAAACTCCATCAAGACATAGTCAAGGTTAAAAACCCTATCACCACCTGACTAGATCTTAAACATGTTCCTGAACTTACCATGGAAACAAGAAAAAATAAATAATATTTACCCTGCTGAAATGAATGATTACTGCTGGAATTTGCCATAGAGTTGCCCTGGATGACCTAAGAAAATTCTATGGTATGTTTCTACCAAAGGTAACCATTAGGCTTGTCCGATCGATGTAAAAAATGTTTCAATTCTCATTTCTAAAGTAGGGTGTGCCGGCGCTTCGATATAGAAAGTATTTCTGAATTTTTCACCCCAAAATTTCGGATATTTCCGAAAATTCATAATGATTCTTAATGTTTCTAAAATGGCGGACGCGCATGCGCAATCGCCAAAAGAAAGGAAACCGGGGGGGACTTTTACAGGGCTCTCCTGCCCTCATTTCTTGAGCTATCCTCATCAAATTTGGTACAGTGGGAGATCACATTCAACACTCTTTGCTCAAGAAATTGCAGAACGTTTCCTGTCTCCTATGATTTTTGGCGAATTTTCATAACTTTTTATAATACCCTATTTTTCAATATTTGAAGAAACCTGTTCCTGGTTTGAAAGTCTTATTTCCTGTTCAATTGGGTTCTTATCACTGTAAAAGTCCCTCTTCAACTTGTGTAGACTTTGGATTAGAAACGCAGCACACACCAAGCAATGCCTTGGCAGGAGTGCCACTGTCCTTTGGAAACTATAAATTGCCTTTGAACCTTTTGATCAATGGTGCCACTGGCTGACCTTGTGATTGCAAAAATGAAACTCTGGCTGAGGACTTTGGATTAGAAACGCAGCACACGCCAAGCAATGCCTTGACAGGATTGGCAATGTCCTTTGGAAACTATAAATTGCTGTGGACCCTCTATTGAATCAAATCAATGTCTGACTTTGTGATTGCAGAAATAAAACTCAGCCCAAGGCTTGGGATTAGAAACAGAGGGTGAGGGAAGCAATGCCTTGGCAGGAGTGCCACGTCCTTTGGAAACTATAAATTGCTGTGGACCCTCTATTGAATCAAATCAATGTCTGACTTTGTGATTGCAAAAATAAAACTCAGCCCAAGGCTTGGGATTAGAAACGGAGGGTGAGGGAAGCAATGCCTTGGCAGAAATGCGCACGTCCTTTGGAAACTACTACTTCCAGTGAGTGTACCCTTTAAGGTTTAAAAAGAACGGCTGATTGCTGAAATAAAATAAAAGGCAGAGGTCTTTAGAAGCGGAGCGTCAGGAAAGCAATGCCTTGGTGCCCATGTCCTTTTAAAAATAAAAATTGCCTAAAGCCTCAGCAAGGACTCTGCAAGATCCCCCAAGCCAATTTCCCAAAAAATACACACAATATTGAGCCAGCAACAAAAGCCAGCCCTAACCCAGACCCAACAGCCAGAACACTTCGCCCTCTCTCTCCTCAATGCAGGCGGCTTGATCTAGCGCAGTGCAAACCACCCTCTTCGCTTGTAAACCAGCCCAGAATGGCATGCCTGGGTTAGGGAGGGTTTTTTATAGAGATCTTCCACGTGGACGCGGAGGACGCTAGCCTCCACCTTTTCCAGCCATCGTGGAAGTCTCTGATTGGCCAGGGAGTGGCAGCCACTTTAGGCTGCGCTAGGCTCCCATTCAAGTTAGGTTGCAGAAACAAAAAAAAATTTAAAAAAATATTTTTTAAAAATATATAAAAAAAATTGGGGGGGGGGGGATTAACGAAACATTAAGAAACAATTAGAGAATGGGCCAATGATGGTTCGAATTACATTGCCAGTTGCGCCCAGGGAAAACGTCTCAATACTCGGTTCAAAAAGCGAGAACAATCCGAAATCATTCCGAATTAAGAATCATTACGAAATTTTGGACAACCCTAGTAACCATAGAATCACTCTGGAGGCATGACTCTATCATAAATTCTAGTGCATTGTATACCTTAGACTCACCCAAAAAACTTAAAAATGCATAGAAGAGACAAATTTTGTTGGATGAGCATAGGTGAAACTGTGAGTACTGGTCTTCAATGTAAATAGAGATTCAAAGACTTTCTACACTCTCTTGCAAGGTATTGATGATGTCTACTGCTTGGGGATGTTGGCACAAAACCATATATAATTGAACAAAGTCTTCAACATGTTTGCTTATCTCAGCAATCTTTTCATTGTTGCTTAGGCAGTTTCATTTTATTATTCTAAGGTGAAAACAGTTCTGAGAAAAGAAAAGAAAAACCACTCATGAACTTAACAAATTAAGATGTACAACTGATTAAACTGCTTAGGTTAATTATATTTCATTATATTAATGAGGAAAAAAAGACAATATAAATAGGAAACTGCTTTTCTTCTAGTTATTTAAAACATGCCCATTTGTGTTGAAAGTATTAGAGCTACAATTCTATACTACTTTTATTCAAATAGGTCGACATAGGATGTTGTCGTTAATGTTGATATCTTAGCCTAACAATACAAAGCAGTATCATGACAAATGAGCTGGAATCCTGTTGGAATCTTTGTCATGTCTCTGCTCCCCTTTGCAAGCGGATAATTTTGTCTGATATTGAGAAGTTATATACAATTTGATGTTGCAGAAACACAACTATATATATGATGTCATTGTGCTTTGGTGCAAATGATGCGCATTGCTTGTGGTTAAATATGGGCATTTGGTTGTACATTCAGTTGTACAATTTGTTTCTTGGCTGACTTGTGCAAGCCCGGTGATGCGGGGTGGGGGGGGGGGCAGCAGCTTCCCCACACCCCATGGGGAAGCGGAGCCATGTGGAACACTTTCGGTGGCCGTGTGATGAGGTCGTTAAACATTCAACAAAATACATATATTTCTACAAAATACATATTAAAATGCACAGAATATCAGGATGGATCACAATGTACTTATATATGGCAAACATTCAATGCCATTAGACAAACAACACAGAGACAGACACAGAGGCTATTTGACTTTCCAGCTTCTGGCTTTGTGAGGGTATTCTCCTTGCAAGTTTAAAATGATTAAAACTGGCAGTATTGGTGTCTGCTTTCAGTGTTTGTATGGGACAAAGAAAGAGAGAATTAGTCTGAAGGCTTAGGCCCCTTCTGCACTGCCATATGATCCAGATTATCTGCTTTGAATAGGATTATATGGAAGTGAAGATTCATATTATCCAGGTCAAAGCACATAATGGGGATTACCTGCTTTATTTATTTATTTATTTATTTATTTATTACAATATTTATATCCCGCCCTTCTCACCCAACAGGGGACTCAGGGCGGCTTACAATAAAACACATATATAAAAATTATACAGTGCAATATAAATCAGTTAAAAAATATTAACTTACATCAGTATTCATAAAACACATTATAAAATACAGGTAGGTGTGCTTTGATATATGTCAGTGGATATGTTTAGCTCAGGCTGGATCTGCACTGCCCTGGATCCCAGGAACTAAACTCAGATTATCTATATGGCAATGTAGACTCATATAATGCTATTCAACTCAGATAATCTGGGATCTATAGCAGTGTAGATCCAGCCTTAAGAAACAGGCTGTAATCCAAAGGCCTCTTGTTGTTTTAGTTGTGACAGACAAACCGAGCTACCCCATTCAACAGTCATATATTTTCTATTTCACTACCTGTTACTAAACTGAGAACAGAAGGCTTTCAACAATATCTGTGCATCCTCCATTGTAATTTTCCGTATGTAGTATTGGATACATTTTCTGTGTTGTAGCAAAAATTTGATTTTTCTGGACCCTGGAGCCCCTTATTCTGTTGCCTGTCAGGGAGACAAAATGTTCCTTATAAAATTAACCTAGGACATCCCATCCCCAGTGTTTGTTTGTGTGGGCTATTATGAGACTCTGTCCATGTGCATTCAATCCTAACTTAATTAAGTTGGCAAGTCTCTGCATTGCACTGTGGGGGCCTGTTATATTTCTCAACCTGCTGGGTATCAAGTATTCATCAACTGCCAGCATTAACTTTTGATCCATATGACACACAATAAATCTTGACTTGCCACCCCACAGAGTTTGATTTTATAACCTCAATGTTGTTAAGGTGAACCCTGCATCTTAAAGTCACTGCTTCCCTTCCCCAACCTGTGCATTTCTTCATCCTGCTTGATTGATCTGCCAATCTCTTTGGAAGGACTGAAGCATGTTCACAGCTATAAACATAAAATGAATTGTGCACACCAGTTCTTAGGATCAGGCAGGCATGCCAAAAGTGAAAGCTGGGAAGTCTTAGGTCAAGATCCGACATCGAACTTACATAGTATCACGTAGTGAACCCCTCTTCCTTTTGGAAGTCCATGTTTCCAAGATGCCAATCTAACCTCTTTTTAAAGGCCTTTAAAAAAGGAGAGCCTTCCTAATGGGCACAGCAGCTAGAATAGTACTAGCTAAAGTTTGGAAACAAAACAAGATACTCTCCATGAATGAATGGATTTTAAAACTATTAGATCTGATACAAATGGACATTTAAACACAGAAGTTAAGAGATGCAAAAAAGAAAATGGATTGGTCAAGCTTCAGAGACTTTATTCAAAAGAGCGGAAACACATTCATTATTGATCTATCTGAGATATGACAGATAAATAATCAGGAAAGTTCAACTGGACACTAAAATGGACATTGAAATGGACATTGAAGATGTGAATAACAAAACTTCTCAAGAGGACAATAGAAGTTATCCCTGTTTTTTTTTTTTCCTTTTTTTGTTTGCTTTTTTTCTTCATGGTTTCTATCTTTTTTTCATCTTTTTTATTTTTGTTAAATCTTGTTTCTTACTTTATTTTATATGCTTTATTACTAACTTTCACTCACCCAGCTTTATTCTCCACTGCATTGTTTTCCTAGCTTTCATTGTAAGTAGCACTTGAATAGCAATAAAAAATATTTAACAAAAAAGAAAAAGAAAAAAGGAGAGCCGTCCAATCTTTCAAGGCAAACTATTCCTCTTACAGGAAAACAATCTTACTGATGTTTAGGTAGAGTCTCCTTTCTTGCAATCTGAATTAATTGGATTATTTTCTAGTTGAATGGTTCCCATACTTCGGTCCTCCAGATGTTTGGGATTTCAACTCCAAGAAGCCCCAGCAAGCTTGGTCAATGGTCAGGTATTCTAGGAACTGAAGTCCAAAACATCTAGTAGACCAAAGTTTGGGAAACATTATTCTAGTCTCTGGAGTTTCTGGCCAGACTCTGGAATCTAGTCAGTGATTCTTTTCCCTAAAAATTCAGACAGAATAGAAGTGTCTTTGGTCCCTAACAAAGCATATCTTGGTTTGATAGGAAAAATGCTAAGAATTTTGAATTATGAAATTATTCTACAGCAGATAGAAAAACATGAAGAGGATTGAAGACAAAGATTGAGAAATGGAAGTCACTGACTAAGTGCTCTCACAGTTTTTACTTTTTCTCCTTCTTCCCAAATAATAGCTAATATTAGATGAAGCGAAATAAACAATGGAATATTGAGAGCTCATACCTGCTCAGATGCTTTGTTCCTTTTTACAATATTGTCAATTTTGATCAATTGTGGTTCTCTGGAGTTTCAGGCAGAACAATTTCCAGTCCTATGTAGGGATGCCAGAGATTGCATCTGGTGTGCAAAGCATATGCTCCACCGTGAGCCAGAGAATGATATCCAAAGGCTTATGCTTCCTTATGTGATGGTCAGGAGTTGGAGCCAACTTTCTGCCTCTGAACCACTCCAGGAGCAGATGGGCTGGTGAAAATGCTAAAATATATATTTGAAATAATACTTGAAATGCTTACAATCCACCTCTGGATTTGAAAATCCTGTGTCTTTTGACATTGTGAGGTAAGAATAACATGCTTTCCAAAGTGTTATTAGGTTACCAGTCCAAGTAATGCTATCCTGCATAGCCATTAGTTAGAATGATGGCAATTGCAATCCAATAATATTGGAAGGGCTTCTCAATATCCACCTTCATGTTTAACATTTCATTGGGGTACAATCTATTTAAAAGATGAATGATCTCTGGATGATTTTTGGAGAGTCAGTTAACTCATTTTTGGGGAGAAGTATAGCATCTGGGCCAAGGGCTGTGAAAGAGCCATTTGGGCCTCATATGGCCTGTGAGTTGCATACTCCTGACCCTGTCTCTATGGCCAAGTTGTTGCCTTGTAAAGTCACCACACATATTGAATTCTTGAAGGATGCACATATCAGAAACTATTCCTCAGGAAAACATTTAATGCAACTGCCTTCAATCATTGTCCCAACAGACTTTTATACCAAATGTCTGCACCATAGGGATGTAATTCTTCACTGGGTTTTTTTCTCCAGAGGTAGTGAATAATAGCAGCTATTTTCTTCCAGCTGCAAGAAAGTCTTGAAAAATCATGCTGCTTTTGAATGTGATTCACAATTCTGCATAAAATTTGCCTGTGGTTGTTTTGCGCAGAAAAACAACATTTTCTGAGATGCTTATGCCAAATATTTCTCCAGTGGTAGTATTATCTGTACAAAAAATAGTGTTTTTTGAAGGGCAAATAATGTTTCAACTCAGTAATATTAACTCCTGAACACAAGATGCTGTTATCTATGTAAATCAACCAACAGCAATTTTTATTTTATTACATTATTTAATTAATTTATATCCCAACTTTCTTCCAATTTAGGATACATATTAATGTAGATTTACAGCCAAATACAGCCTTTTCTGCACAGGAATTAATATTTTATATTGAAATATTTTCATGTATAAAATACTGATTCCTATACAGAAAATACTGTTTCCTGCACAAAAGAACCATGTTCGAATTTTGTGCAAAAAAAGTCCCAAACTGCAAATCATAGAGTTGGAAAGAAACACAAAGGCCATTTCCAAATATGTTTCAATATTATTTCTGTTCCTTCTGCAACAGTAGAGATAATCATGTTTAATATGTGAAAGCCAGAAGAGACAAACATGTATTATACTTGCACCATGCATTTTTCACAATGAAACTCTTTAATAAGCTAACTCAGGTTCCTCCCCTTCTGCAATTAATTTTATGGGGTTGGATTTATAGCCACAGAACATATAAATGAAGCCATATATCAAGCCTCCTGCTGTAATCCTGACAACAAAATCATTTGAGAGTAAAATATCAAATATCCTTTTAAACACTTTTCAAACCATATCAGGGGTGACTTTGAAGCAGGATGTGCAAACAAACTTCCCTCTTTCCATGTTTGTAAACTTATGCTAGCAATTGACAGAATAATATGCCAAGATCTAGCTTCAAGGTGCCTGGACTTCTCAAAGTGAATCTTGCTGTCTTAATGTACATGAACAATTCTCAATAACTCTTTCACTGGTTACTTCCTATCATAATTAAGATTAATTCAGATCTAGTTTGCCTTTGTCTTTATCTGGAATAAGGGAGTGTGACTTGCCCAGTCTCACCCACTGACTGAGTGGGGATTTGAACCTTGATCTCCCAGAGTCATAGTCCACCTCTTAAACCACTGCAACATGGCGGCTCTAAGTCATCTCTAGATTATTTGAATTTTTTTTGTTCCCAAATACAGTAACTAGCATCCACAGTGATTGATAAATATCAGATAAATGTAGATTCTGGTTACTTGAGAGTTACTATTAAAATAGGGTTAACTAATATAATACCACATACTGACCATGGTGATGCACACCTTAGTCACATCCAAACTAGATTACTGTAACATGTCTATGTGGAGCTGCCCCAGAAGAGCATTGAGAAACTTCAACTGGTTCAAAGGTCAGCTGCCAAAATGCTTACAGGAGCTGGGTATAGGGAAAGAACTACCCCTCCCCTAAAACAAATGCACTGGCTACCGGGCACAATTCAAGGTTTTGGCATTAGCCTATAAAGCCCTAAACTGTTTGGGCCTAGCCTGCTTATCAGACCACATCTCCTTCTACAAGCCCACATGACCACTGTGGTCATCAGGAAAGGCCATGCTCTTGGTCCCACCATCATCTCAAGCACGGCCGGTGGAAACGAGAGAGAGGGCCTTTTAGGTGGTGGCCCCGCTGCTCTGGAACTCCCTTACTAAAGAGGTTAGAACAGCTCCCTTCTTGCTTCCAGTTATGAACCAAGTTTAAACTTTCTTATGGAAGCAGGCCTCCCCTGAAGGAGAATAAAGTAAAGGTAAATGTTCCCCCTGACATTAAGTCCAGTCGTGACCGACTCCGGGGATTGGTGCTCATCTCCATTTCTAAGCCGAGGAGCCGGCGTTGTTCGTAGACACCTCCAAGGTCATGTGACTTGCATGGAGCACCGTTACCTTCCTATTGATCTACTCACATTGGCATGTTTTCGAACTGCTAGGTTGGCAGAAGGTGGAGCTAATAGCGGGCGCTCAATCCGCTCCCAGGATTTGAGCCTGCGACCTTTTGATCTGCAAGTTCAGCATTTCTGGAGGTTCACTATAATAGGAATGAATATTAGATGAGATTTTTAACTCTATTGAATGTTTAAACTGTGTCGTGTTAACTATTTAATATGTTGTCACGGTTTTATAATTTTTGTTAGCTAAATTGTGCCCCAGTATGTAATGGCGTTCCATGCAGTCATGCCGGCCACATGACCTTGGAGGAGTCTACGGACAACGCCGGCTCTTCGGCTTAGAAATGGAGATGAGCACCAACCTCCAGAGTCGGTCACGACTGGACTTAATGTCAGGGAAAACCTTGACCTTTACCTATGTGACACCTGGTGTTTTTTGAACATGAGTTCAAGCCAGATTAATAGGTTCAATCCCATTAGCCTGTGTGCTAATGGGCAGCGTAGATGTAGCCCATATTGTTTCTGCCTCTGTTACCATTTTTAGTCACTGTAGTTGTGGAAGAAGTAAGACCCAGGAGCACATCTACTTTTACAATTGAAGTATATCTATGAATCCAGGTTTCCAAATTCTGGACTGCAAATGTATCATCTCAGGCAAGATAAATCACTTATGTGTGCAAATTGTGCATCCCAGCCATTAAATGGCAAGAAAGTCAACTTATAGGAGCTGTTAGAAAGCAGGACAATCGAGAGGTGTGCCAACAACATTCCCTTCTCCTTTGAGGGTCATCATTGGTTTGGGGCTGGCTTTGGGAAATGACATATTCTTCCTTTGACACTTTGATCTAGGTCTCCCCTTTGCATGGCCCGCCCTTGGTGTGTCCATCCGGCACCTGCTCATTAGTTTTCATCCTACCGAGTCCAGCCTGACCTTTCCACTGCCATGCTTTGCTGAATCAGACCCAAAAGTTCTCTGCTGACTAATTCAATTAGTTTTCCTGTGACAGGAAGAGATGAGCAGACGATTGATTTTGCAAAGGTTAATATTTCACATTGCCTTGTCATGAGACCTGTTAATAACCGTCTCGTGTTCCATTTGAACTATTTAAGTTGGCTCTGTCAGGACTGCAAAATTAGATATTTAGAAAGCAGAACTGATCTTTCTTGGGTGAGGGGAAAATGTCCTGTGTTTAACTGAAATCGTGTGCTATTTGGCAATGCTTAAAATGTGGGTCTTTTTTAACCCCACAAAGGTCAAGAACTACCTTGATAATTGCATGCATTTATTGCAGTTTGCCTGCTTTCAAAATAAAGAGGCTTGATCAGAATTCAAGGACTCAAGTGATCATTATGTAAAGGTGCAGATGTGTTGAAATGGTGGGAGGTGGCTGACAAGTCCCAGCTCCTGACATTCAAAGACAAATCAATACTTCTCGCGGAGCATTTAAACATCTCAGGTAATTCTGCCAGACTCCATCATGGGCAAAATTCTAATCGGAAAAGGAAAAAGGACTTGGGATTTTTCCGTTTCGCGTTACTAGGCTTAACCCCAAGCTAAGGACATGAACATCTCTCCATCTCAATTCTGTTCTCTTTTTCCACATGCCAGGCGCATTTTCTTCTCATCCTTATTTTGCACTGGGTTTCAAGACAGAGGTCTGGATGTGATTAATTTGTCCTCATGGAATCATAGAGTTGGAAGAAAACACAAAGGCTATCCAGTTCAATGCCCTTTTGCCATGCAGGAATATACAACCAAAGCACTCCCAACAAATGGCCATCCAGCCTCTGTATAACATCTTGTACCATCATAGAGACTGTGTTGGTAACATAAACTTTTGTAGATTATGAATAAATGTACACTGCAAGTTTAATGCAAATTAATAGTATGTAATCATGGGAGTTGTGGTTTTACAAGGCCTTTAGCCTTCTCTGCCAAAGAATACTGGTACCTCACCAAACTACTAATTGGTTTTTAATCGGGACATGATGTTTTAATTTTTTATGTATTGCTGTTCAATGCATTTGTATAAATTTTATATGTTGTATGCCGCTTTGAATCCCACCCATGGGAGATAAGTGGGATAGAAATGAATTATTATTATTATTATTATTATTATTATTATTATTATTATTATTATTTAATCATTTTTATTGAAGATTTTTTAATACATAAATAATAAAAAAAGAAAAAAGGAGAAAAGGGGGGGAAAGAAACAAAGACAGAAACAAAAAAAAGTGCAGGAGGGGACAGAGGTGTGAGGAGGGTTTGTGAGGTAAGTTTCTTTGTTGGTAGAGATGTCATTAGGTTTCTTCCCACAATTCTTGATTTTTGAGGGGGGAGTAATTTCAGGTTTTTTTTTTTTGAGGGAGGGATGATTGCAGTTTCTAATCTGGGGGTTTTCTTCTTCTTAGCTATTATATTTTTAGTTTTGATCTTCTTCGGGTTTTCTAGCTCTTATTTTTGCTACCTATGCTTGTATCTTTTCTTGTTTTTAGGTAATCTTCTAGATTAGACCAGTCTGTTTCTTTTATTGGTTTGCCTTGGTGGTTTCTCATCAAAAATGTTAGCCTATCCATGTTCTTTATCTCCCGTATCTTCGTTGTCCATTGATCTGTGGTTGGTATCTGGGATGATCTCCATATTTTGGCAAAAACAATTCTTGCTCCTATAACCAGATAGTTTAGTATCTTTTCCTCGTTTTTATTTAACTTCCTGTTTGTTAGACCAAGGAGATATAGTTCTGGACTCATTTTAAGTTTCATTTTCATTATTTTCTCACATTCTTTATGTATTCCAATCCAGTACCTCTTTGTTTTAGTGCAAGACCACAACATATGGTAAAAATTTCCCTCGTGGTCTTGGCACTTCCAACACTTTGTGTTTATATCTTTATTTATGAGACCTAGTTTTTCCGGAGTAATATACCATCTATATACCATTTTATATTGGTTTTCTTTTAGGTCAGTGGCGTAGGTAAGTTTGATATTCTTCTTCCAAATCTTTTCCCATTCTTCGAAATTTATGGGTCTCCCAATATCTCTGGCCCATTGGGTCATACAACTCTTGACAAGTTCTGGTTCGGTGCTCCATTCCAGTAATTTTTTGTAGATTTTTGTAATTAACTTGTTTTCTGACTCTAGTATTTTTTCCCATTCTGAGTTTTTTGCCATAAAGCCTTCTTTTTTATCTCTATTATATTGTGGCTTTAGTTGTCTAAAATTTAGCTATGTTAAATGCTTAAATGATTTGAGTATTTCTTCCTGTGGTTTTAGGATGTATTCCCTATCGTTTCTTATCAAAATGTCTTATCAAAATGGCCATTTGAACTTCTTTGGTGGTTCTTCTGGATTAGTTCTAAAGGCGATAGCCACATTGGTGTTTTTGGGAACATTCTTTTCTTATATTTCTCCCAAATCTTATTTAATGGGTCTCTTATAGCGTGATTTCTAAAGATTTTCTTTTCATTTTTGTCTGGTGTGTCCCATAGGTATAGATGCCAGCCCGAATTTAGGTTAAAGCCTTCCAGATTTAATGTTTTCTTATCCTTTAGGGATAGCCATTCTTTGACCCATGTTAGGGCACATGCTTCGTAATACAGCCGAAGGTCCGGGAGATTCATTCCTCCTCTCTCTCTGTCATCTGAAAGGTTTTTCATTTTGATCCTTGGTTTTTTCTTTTGCCATAAAAACTTTGAAATATCCTTTTGCCATTCTGAGAATACTTTCTGATTTTGGATTATTGGCAAGCTTTGAAATAGAAAGAGCATCTTTGGGAGAACATATGTTTTGATTACTGCAATTCTCCCTAGTAGTGAGAGTCCCAGGTTGTTCCAACTGTTTAGCTCTTTCTTAATTTCTTTCCATTTGTTCTCATAGTTGTTTTTAATTAGATTGTTATTGTTGGTTGAAATATGAATGCCTAGGTATTTGATCTTTGACGTTATTTTTACTCCTGTTGTTTCCTCTAGTCTTCTTTTCCTATCTACTGAGATGTTTTTTGACATGGCTTGTGTTTTCTCCAGGTTTATTTTTAGACCAGTCATTTCCCCGTATTCTTCAATTCTTTTTATCCAGTTCCTTGTCTTATTTATTGGGTCCTCGATGATGCATATCATGTCGTCAGCGAACGCCCTGCATTTATATTTATATCCTCGTATTTCTGCGCCCTTTAGGTTTTCGTCATCCCTTATAATGTTGAGAAGTATTTCCAGGACTATAATGAATAGAAGGGGTGAAATAGGGCATCCTTGCCTGGTTCCTTTTTGTATACTAATCTTCTTTGATTCAATTCTGTTTATTAATATTTTTGCTTCCTGCGTACTATATATTGTTTCTATCGCATTTTGTAATTTTTCTCCTATATCCAAGCTCTTTAATAGTGCTTTAAGGAAGAACCAATTGACGTTATCAAACGCCTTTTCTATGTCTAGCGATAGAAAAAGTACTTCTTTCTCTTTTGTTTTGTCGTAATATTCGATTAAATTTAGGATAGTTCTGACATTGTTGCTTATTCTTCTGTTCGGGAGGAAGCCTGACTGGTCTTCTTTTATCCATGTTTTTAAGAAATTTTTCATTCTGCTCGCTAGAATATTTGTGAATAGTTTATAATCGACATTTAAAAGAGATATGGGTCTGTAATTTTTCATGTTTGTTTCTATCGAATTTTCTTTATGGATCAGAGTGATTGTTGCTTACTGCCAGGTTTGTGGTAGTTTACGTTCTATCATCACTTGGTTCATGACGTTTTTCAGGTGGGGAAGTAAGATATCTTGGAAAGTTTTATAATATGCCACCGACAGCCCATATGGACCTGGTGCTTTCTGTGAGTTTGATTGTTTAATTGCTGCTATATTATTATTATTATTGTATGACACAGCAAACAAGATAGATATGCTGGATTTCATTTCACAAAATCACAAGTCAAACACTTGTTATATATTATAATTATAATATATAATATATACTTTGTTATATATTATTATTATTATTATTATTATTATTATTATTATTATTATTAATACAGCCCCCATGATTCCATAGCTCTGAGCTATAACAGCTAAAGTGGTGTCAAACTGCATTAATTCTACAGTATAGATGCACTCAAAGGCCCCTTCTAGACCCTTTCTATAATGTCATATAATTCAGATTGTCAAAATAGACAATCCACCTTATCTTCTTTGAACTGGATTATATGGGTCCCCAGTCTCCTCTCTTGGATGCTTGAAATAAATGATTCTCTTGCAGAATTATCCTTTGAAATTTGTTCTATAGGAAATTCTTCACTGAAGTGTTTTTTTAAGGGAAAGGAACAAAAAGGAATTGCTTGAGGATAAATCAGATCTGGTCAAGGGCCAGTGTGCAATAATGGTTTTTTAATTTTTATTATTGCAATGATATCCCTCTAATACATAGAAATCAACTTACTTTATATACATCCATAAACCATTACTTTTCCCCCCTCCCTCCAATTTTACAAAGCATTTTTTAAGTGCAACCAGTCGAGGAGTCTGTCCATTTTCTCCTTTGCCTGATCATTACCTTTCCCTTCTTCAACCCATTTCACATATATTAACCAGTTCTATTTGATTCTTTGTATTTTTATAATCCATGGGATATCTTGTTGTACTATTTCCATAATTTCTGACTGTACTTGTTCATAAATATATTAATTCCATCTGTCCATTGTCCTTTTTTTATCCTTCCATCTCAGTGCTATTGCAGTGTGGTGTTTGCAATAGTGGTTTGAGGCAATGAGAAGATAATTGTGTACAAGGGGAAAATTATATAAATGAATTATTGCAATCCAAGGTTTCGCTCACCCTATACCAACATCTTAAATTGATGCAGTCATGGGATGAACCAAACGTCTGTATGTGTGTGTGTGTGTGTGTGTGTGTGTGTGTGTATGAAAATGAAAATTGATTGATTTATCCTTCTGTATTCTTTACACTTTCCACCCCATCCTACTCACACTGCTGTTAAGATTTTCCTCAATCATATGAATTTCTGTTAATACAATGCCAAGAAGTAAAATAAGAATGTTTAAATTGCAAACACTTGTCTGATTAATACATGAGGCAAGCATTTCACACTTTACAGGGCTAGATCATTTCCCCCTTATTTCTACCATTTACAAATTAAAAGAAGTATGTTTTGAGAAGAACTGGCATAATACTTCCATCTGACTTCAATCGAAAGAAAGTGCCAAAAAGTAAGTGCAAATAATGTGTTTAAAACACACACATGCTTACAAAATGACTACAATTTGAGCAGCTTCTTGGAATTTACTACTTCACTGGTAATGGGAAGAAGGCTAGGGAAGGACTTGTTTTCCTTTCATAGGTGTCTGGCATTGAACAGATCCCCATTGCATTAAATATTATGGAGTCTTGCAGTGTTAAGATAATACACTGAATGTATCCATTCGGGCTCGGTGTGCTATTAAACTAAATAGAATCATATTTCACACATGATTTCCACCTGGTTATTTCAAAACTGGGTCCAAGAAGGTAGTGAGTAAATGTGGAAATAAAAACTTTGTGTGTTATGTTTCTACTGCCTTTTCTATAGTCCTTTGGCAGTTCCCTATGATTTTAAATGCCTTATTAAGCCACCTTTAAGAATGTGCCACACCGATGTCCTGGGCCTATTAAAAGATGCTTCTTCCCTCCCTGTTTTTAATACAGGCATTTGTATCCTGAGAAAAACAGAGAGAACCATTAAGATGCCTGATAAATAACACATGGAGAAGTGTGCTTGCTAACAAGCAAAGTTTCTTAAGTGCTTTTAAGAACAGGCAGACATTAGCTTGAGCAAATACTACAAAAAATAACCTGGCCATTTAGAGCTGTGGGGTGAGAATGGACAAGTTTAGAAGGGCATTCTCCCAATCGCCATTCCCTTCAAAGCAAACAAGAACTGTACAAAAGATCACATCATATCTCAGCTGGCATTCTAGATAAAAGTTATGGATATGCAACCTAGAGAAATGGATCCAAAACGGCTTCTTATTGAGTAAATCTGTAATTACTATAAGACTATGTACAACTCAAGCCTTCCTTAAAAGCCAGCAGCCATAATAGGTTAAGAGGATCTGATGTTTCCAGCTTCCTCAGGGATTAAGTCTGATCTTGAGCGAGACCTCTCTTTTGATGAACTCAAAGTCAAGCCATCGATGACGTCTGTCATCTCATCTGTCTTCTTGCTAGCTCTCTCATTCTGACCAAGTTTGGAACTTGTACTTTCTGGTTTCTGCTGGCCAGGCACACTGCCATATCATGTGGTTTAGAATTGCATTATATGGTCAGCGTAGACAAGGCCTGGGTCAACTTGGGCCCTCCAGGTGTTTTGGACTTCAACTCCCTCCATTCCTAACAGTCTACCAGCTATTGAAAGAAAGTGAAGATCTGGCTATATGAGCAAGCGCTCAAAGAATAAGTTTTGTTGGCTTTTTTATTCTTATGTTTTATTCTTTTGTATTGTTGTGTATTGGCAGTTTTGTAAGCTGCCCTGAGTCCCTTTGGGTGAGAAGGGTGGGATAGAAATGATGGAAATAAATAAATAAATAATCAAAAGCTGTAGGGTAGGGATGGACAAGCATCAAGGGGCACTGTTTGCATCCACAGTCTCTTCCAAAGAAACGAGAAATGTCCAGAAGATTACATCTATTTTGTAAACCCTTTGAGGCTGGATCTACACTGCCCTATATGCCAGGAACCGATTCCAGATTATCTGCTTATCCCAGATTATCTGACAATGTCAACTCATATAATATAGTTCAAATAAAATAATCTGGGATCAGTTCCTGGGATATAGGGCAACGTAGAAGGGACCTGAGATGACATTCTAGGATTTGATCTGCACTGCCCTATATCCTAGGATCCGATCTCAGATTATCTGCTTTGAACTGGATTATATAAGGCACCATCTATAAAATATAAAATTCAGATTATCTGCTTTGAACTAGATTGCATTAGTCTACACTGCCATATATTCGAGTTCAAAGCAGATAATCTGGATTTTATGTGGTAGTGTGGAAGGGGCCTGAGTCGACACTGCCAAATAATCTGGGATAAACAGATCATCTAGTATCAGATCCTGGGGTATAGGGCAGTGTAGATCCAGTCTTAGTGGATTCTTTTGTACTGGACCATTCTGTGAGGCATCATAATAGATCCAGTTCTCCTGACCTCTTTTTTAAAAAATAGTATTGAACAGTGGTTATCAGCCTGTGGGTCCCCAAGTGTTTTGGCCTACAACTCCCAGAAATCTCAGCCAGTTTACCAGCTGTTAGGATTTCTGGGAGTTGAAGGCCAAAACATCTGGGGACCCACAAGTTGAGAACCACTGGCATAGAAGAGTCATGAGAATAGGAGAAATGTCCTGCTAAGATTCAACATCCTTCTTCCCTCCTCACTAACTAGATGTCTCTAAGGCCCCTTCTACACTGACATATAAAATCCAGATTATCTGGTTTGTAATGAATCATATGGCAATGCAGACTCATATAATCCAGTTTAAACCAGATAATGTGTAGTGACTGATAATTCCATGATCCTTTCTATAGGAAAGGAATGAGACCCTTGACCTACCAACCATGATTCCACTACTGTACTGTTTATAGTTGATATGTGCTTTCATGTCTTTTACAACCCTACAATGAACAGAACAAACGGTTTTCTTAAAAACATTTGTTCAGAAGGGATTTGCCATTGCCTTCCTCTAAAGCTAAAAGAGTGTGTTTAGAAGGTTCTTAAAAGGTTGTCTATGTTTCTCCATGGAGTCTAAATATCAGAAGATGGCAGTTACAGATTGAGTTTCTCTGATATAAAATGCTTGGGACCAGAAGTGTTTTGAATTATGATGGGATTCAAGCCTAAATATGAATTTCATTTATGTTTCATACACACCTTGAACAGGAGCTGTGGTGGCGCAATGGGTTAAACCCTTGTGCCGGCTGAACTGCCAACCTGAAGGTTAGGGTGTGAATCTGCGAGACAGGGTGAGCACCCATCTGTCAGCCCCAGCTTCCCATGTGGGGACATGGGTGGTAACACATCCCGGCACGCCATGGGCAACATCTCTGTAGATGGATGATTCTCTCACACCTTAAGCAACTTGCAGTATGTTCTCAATTCGCTTCTGACATGATAAAATAACCTTGAACAGATAGCCTGAACATATTTTGTACAGTATGTTTGTAATAATTTTGTGCATGAAACAAAGTTTTTGTATGTTGTAAAATCAAAAAAATCAAGGTGTTAATATCTCAGCAACTGATGTGGACAATTTTGGATGTCAGAGTATTTCGGATGTTGAAATTCTGGATAAGGGGTGTTCAATCCGTACTATCGTTAAGAGAAAGGAGCAGTATAATTTGTCACTAATTATGTAACTATTTAGTATTTTCTTTTTTAGAATTTGTCATTCCAAGGAGAATTCTGTGAAAATTTGTAAAGAGAGTCACAAAGCTGTTAACATTCTGCCTGGGATGTTAGACCAGAATTGGATCATTTTCATGTTTAAATATGAACCGAGCCTCTGATTTACTGTATTCAGTTACAAAATCTTAGAGATTTGTACAGGGGGGAGCAAAGTCAGAGCAAGAGGTCATATCCCAAGGGTAGGAAGGCAATAGTATTTTAATGCATTAGCACTGGCATTTTCATACTTCTGGTTTTGTTTAGAATGTAGGGATGCATTTAATGTGTTTACACCATAAAGTTTCCCATGCCCTTTTCAAAATGCTTTGTGCAGCATCACTTTATCTCTCCTGAACAGCATAAAATTTATAGCTTTCCTAAGCTGGCAAAGGTTCCCTTCTTCTCATTTCCTTTTGTACTTGCAATATTAACAAATCATTTAAGTGCAATTCCCATACAGCTCTGGTGCACTTTACAAAGTAATAGAACAATATAATACAGCAATACTGTCCTGGATAGCCTCACAAATTAGACCAAAATACAATCAGTCGGCTTCCCAGAGTCAATTGAAATGAGGACAGCAGACCTGTCTTTATTACTTTGGAGAGGTTAATGCTTGCAAAAGAGAGAAGTCATTTGCCACGTACCATTTCAAGAAATATTAGAATATGTTTGAGCGCCTGTAATGGGAATACAAGGCAGTAAAGAATGCAAAGCTCTCCCTAGAAGCCAAGATGACTTAACTGAGACAATTGTGCTTTGGCCATACTATGAGATGACATGACTCACTAGAGTCATGCTTGGAAGGGTAGAAGGCAGTAGAAACGAAGGAATTCTGCATTCCAGGCAGAGAGACTCAATCAAGGAAGCCATACTATGAATCAACAAGAATGGAGCAGAGCTATTGATGATGGAGACACTTGGAGGCCTCTCATTCCATAAGTCAAAGTCAACAAGATGGCAATTAACAACAAAGTGTTTCCTGTGGGTTGGATTTGTTGCCCCGGGACCTTTATGTTGCTCTCCAGGATCCTTAGAAGTAAAAACAATTCAAATATTTGCCCTCAAATATTGGGAAGGCAATGCATTTTGCCTTCCCAAGACATTTCAGAGCAGATCTTCTGGTCACCTGGGAGATGGAGGAGATATGAGAATCTTTTTTATCATGCCTTAGAGCCAAGAGATATTTTTAACATTTCTGGTCATTTCTGGTAAGCTGGTAAGATGACTGAGATTTCTGGAAGTTGAAGTCCAAAACAACTGGGGAACCAAAGGCTGGGAACCACTGCTCTAGACTCTAAAGAGGCACTATGGGGCAGTAGTAATAGTAATACAGTAGACTCTCACTTATCCAACATTCGCTTATCTAATGTTCTGGATTATCCAACACAGTCTGCCTCCCACCCAGATCCACAACTGTTTCTCTAAGCAGCAAGGACTGCACTTTTTTTACTTACAATGTTGTTACTGTAAGTTCATTTCATGCAATTCTACCTTTATTTGTAGTCAATTTGTTAGTAGCCAATGTTTTGTAGTCAATGTTTTCAATACATTGCAAACTTTTGGTGCTAAATTCATAAATACGGTAATTACTACATAATGTTACTGTGCACTGAACTGCTTTTTCTGTCCATTTGTTGTAAAATATGATGTTTTGGTGCTTAATTTTAAAATCATAACATAATTTGATGTTTAATAGGCTTTTCCTTAATCCCTCCTTATTAGCCAAAATATTTGCTTATCCAACGTTCTGCTGGCCTGTTTATGTTGGATAAGTGAGACTCTACTGTATAATAATAATAACGTTATTCTTATATCCTGCCCCATCTCCCTGAGGGGACTCGGGTGACTTACATGGGAACCAAGCCCTATAAACAACAACAATACACAACACAAATTACATTCCAAATTAATGTATAAAACATATAAAATTGTACAAAGTAACTCAATAAACAGATAACTAACCAAGTTCCCTGGACATGGTCAGTGTTAAGGGTGAAGGATAATGATCCATGTGCAAATAGGTTGCAAAGCCATTGGTAGGATGGGCCAAAATCAAATATAAGGCTGTGGGTAAGGTAGAGATGGAGGACTCTGGCAATGCTATATTACATAGAATGCATGGAGGTGCAGATTCTCCAAGGTCTCTTGATGGTCTAATGCAGTGGTTCTCAACCTATAGGTCTCCAGATGTTTTGGTCTTCAACTCCAAGAAATTTTAACTGCTGGTAAACTGGCTGGGATTTCTGGGAGTTGTAGGCCAAAACACCTTGGGACCCACAGGTTGAAAACCACTGGTCTAATGTGATCCCTTTCTACCCAAAGTTGTCTGCCCCTTGTTTGGCTTCTCCTATGCAATACACTTACCCAAGTGCAAACTGTGTTAAACCCTAATGGCTTTACCTTGAAATAAACTAGTGAAGACACCTGGCTGGATAGCATATAACTAGACTGCAAAAATAATATTTAAAATAACTGCGAGAATCACATAGGTCATTATGGAGCTTTACATCTACCTAGCTACATAGCAGAAGCACTAAGAAACTTCTGTACTGAATCGCAAGGATGTGTAATGGGACACTGCCGAGAGCACCTGATGCTAGTCAGGACTGATAAACACCAGTGCAAATGTATATCAATATGTAATGCACAACACTGAAATACATATCAGTGTATGATGTGCATTGCTACAAACAAAACAGTTGTGTGCATTGTGAGTTTGAAAACATGCCAATGTGAGTAGATCAATAGGTACTGCTCCGGTGGGAAGGTAACGGCGCTCCATGCAGTCATGCTGGCCACATGACCTTGGAGGTGTCTACGGACAATGCCGGCTCTTTGGCTTAGAAATGGAGATGAGCACCAACCCCCAGAGTCAGACATGACTGGACTTAACGTCAGGGGAAAACCTTTACCTTTACCTATCAGTCTTCTGCTGGAAACGGATGTTACACGACTGCATTATTTTAATCCCATTCATGAAGACTTACAGCCCCAATGGGATTCTTGCCCTTATTCTTGCAGAAATTCAACGCATGGCAAAAACCATAAGGTGAAGGACACAGTTGCCTCTTGGTTAGGAAGGAAATCACTTCTGTTTGAAAGCTAGACATTTCCCCCCACTCTTGCTTCCCTCTCTCTCTCTCTGCTCATTCACTGTAGGTTCTACGCACAGAATCTAATGCATAGTTATCATCAGGGCATGCCACTATGTTTGATGAGGGATAAATGCACATTCCCTCTGCCCAGTGCACATTCTGCCAGCAGCCTTTCTTTGAAGCTCTCATCTGTATGCATTACAGCGCAGAACTGAGGCAGTGTACTCTATGCTCCAGCCCACAGAGTGTCACAGTGGCAGCACCTAGGAAATCCATGAATATTGATGGATGAGAAGAAGGCATCCATGTGTATTTGCTCAATCTCTCCCCCTGCTTTTCCTTCCCTTCCTTCAATCACAGACCTATTTTTTTTTTCAGAATGAAAGGGGAGAGGAAACCAGAAGGCACTTATCAGAGTCTGCAGACACCTTCCCGTCTCTAACCAAAGGCTGCACACTGATTTTTGCCACAAAGTGCTCTAGTATTTGTTCATTTACAACTCATGCCCTTTCTCTGTCAGTATATATATATATATATATATATACTCACTTATCCAACGTAAACGGGCCGGCAGAATGTTGGATAAGCGAATATGTTGGTTAATAAGGGGAGATTAAGGAAAAGCCTGTTAAACATCAAATTAGGTTATGATTTTACAAATTAAGCACCAAAACATCATGTTATACAACAAATTTGACAGAAAAAGTAGTTCAATACACAGTAATGCTATGTAGTAATTACTGTATTTACAAATTTAGCACCAAAATATCATGATGTATTGAAAACATTGACTACAAAAATGTGTTGGATAATCCAGAACGTTGGATAAGCGAATGTTGGATAAGTGAGACTCTGCTGTATATATGTGTATATATTATCTGGAGAGGCCCTGCTCTCGGTCCCGCCTGCCTCACAGGCATGGCTGGTGGGGACAAGGGACAGGGCCTTCTCGGTGGTGGCTCCCCGGCTGTGGAACACCCTCCCCAGAGAAATACGGCAAGCCCCAACCCTTTTGAGTTTTAGAAAAGCCCTGAAAACATGGCTATGTGCCCAGGCTTTTGAAGATTAAACGATAATGACGACCCGGACTGATTTACGGCTACAGCACAAGGATTTTGGAGGAATGGATTTTAATCATATGTTTTTATATTTTTTATATTGTTTTAATTGTTTTATTGGATTTTTATAGCTGTTTTAATTATGTATAGGCATCGAATTGTTGCCAATTTTGTACGCCGCCCTGAGTCCCTTCGGGTGAGAAGGGCGGGATATAAATGTTGGAAATAAATAAATAAATAAATAAATATACTGTCTTTTTCACATAGGATATATTTGCCTGACCATTCTGGTAAGTAGAGGCCATTCAAAATGTCATCAATGGACTTTAAAACTCCAGCCTCATTTAATTTTAATCACATTCATGGAATCTTTTACTGGGAAGAGGCCACAAAGGCCATCCAGTCCAACCCCATTCTCCTGACAGATGGCCATCCAGCCTCCATTTAAAAACCTCCAGAGAAGGAGACTCCACCACACTCTGAGGCAGTGTATTCCAATGCTGAACAGCTCTTATCAGGAAATTTTCTGTAATGTTTAGATTAAATATGTTTTCCTGTAGTTTAAATCCATCACTCTGTGTCCTAATCTCTGGAGGAGCAGAAAACAAGCTGGCTGCCTCCTTGATATATCCTTTCACGTATTTAAATATAGCTATCATGTCACCTATTAATTTTCCTTTCTCCATTCTAAATATACCTGGCTCTCTGAGCTGCTTCTTATGGAGCTTTGCTTCCAGACATTTCACCATTTTGGTTGCTCTCACCTGGATACAGTCAAGCTTGTCAATATCCTTCTTGAATTGTGGTGCCTAGAACTGGACACAGTATTCCAAGTGAAGTCTGAGCAAAGCAAAATAGAGTGGTGCTGTTACTTCGTTCAGTATAAACACTACCCTATTGATTCCGCCTAGAATGATATTGCTTTTTAGATGTCATATCACACTCTTGACACATGTTCAGTTTGTAGTCTGCTAAGACTCTTACATTGCATTCATATATACTCTTGTCAAACTAGATGTCACTCATTCTATAACTGTGCATTTCATTTTTACTGCCTAAGTGCATTACCTTACATTTCTCTCTGTGTTTAAGGGGTAACAAAAGGACACATTCTTTCTTGTGAAATTTGTATATTGCATTTGCTTCTATTTTGTAATGTTGCAAAATTATTGAGCTACAAAGACAGAAGAGTCCTACACACTAGGCTTGTGCATGAATTTGGAGTGGTCAGTTCCCTTTGGCTAATCCATCTGGTCCAGCTTGTTCAGTTGGCTGTAATGACAATGGCTCAGCCTCCATGTTTTTCTTTTTTGGTGGCAACAGAACAGTGACTGTTGAAAAACAACTGTCTTCAGTTACAAGTGGAATGCAGGAGGGAGGGAGTTGCTAGAAGGAAAAGTGGGAGGGAAAAAAGGCATCACTTCAGCACTTCCTAATCAAGAGAGAAAAGAGGGCTTTTTAAAGGAAGTCCAGGTCTTTCTTCCCTGGGAAGTGGGGAGGCCTCTTTAAATGTTTTGGAAAGCTGTGTGTTGCAGGGAGAGAGCATTGTGCCTGTCTTCTCTAGAGTAGAAACAGCTTTAACTAAGCATTAAACCCAGTCTCCTCTACAAACAGAAGAGAAAGAGTCACATAAAAAGTGGCATCTTAACTTTGATGCTTTTAATCCAGGTCTTAATGAAGGATATAAGGACAAACAAAGACTAAAATGACAGGAAGGGGAGCCTGATAAGTTCTCCCCCATAATAAGCCAGATAGAAAATGAATCTTTTGGCTTCCCTAATCAAAAATGAATTTCTGTCCTCTCAAATTCAGGAGGTTATCAAAAAATGGATAGAGACCAAAATCCGGTCTCACACACACACACAAATACATATATACATATATGAAATTACTTTAGTTGTGATTGTGTTTACAATATTTGATTCTAGCTGGGCTCATACAGCCCAGAAAAAAAGATACACATATCTTCACCTTCACATTGTTATTGCTGCATTTTGTGAGTTGTAGATGCAGGTTCACATGTGTATAAGGTTGCACATTCAGTGGTGCAAGACTGATGTCTATTAATTAGCATGTTCCTCCATAAGCATGAAATTATGTTGACCCACATTCTGTCTGTAGTCTGCTTTAATGTAGAATCTTGACCATTATCTCTGATCATTCATCATAGTTAAATAACTCCTAAACGAGCCTTTCTAGATAATAGCTGATTTCAAATTAAATTTGTATTCAAACTTCGTTTTGGAGAAAACTCCAGCTGGTGGATATTATCTGGCTTTAGGAAGGTTGCAGTTTGCTCACAGATCTCTGATCGCTTGGGAGGGGGAAGCACATGGGCACAGGTAGCCCTCAGTGGATCAAATTAAAATCATTTCTGGGTCAGATTAAACCCACCAGCCAGAGTTTTCCCTTTCCAAAGAAAGGTATGCCTACAAGTTGCATTTAATACTAACTATTATACAGATAAAATAGTTACTGAATGAGGATGTGCTGAGGATTTTTGCCAAAGGTACATTTTATGGCAAAAGTGTATACAACTGTGAGATACAATTAATTACCATATAGATAGAACCATCAATATGAAAACGTAAGAGGACAGACCCTCACCCCAGGAAGAGCTTGGATTTGATTGAACTGATATGGGAATAAAGAAAGGGAGGTGGCACATATTTTCCTTATGTGTATATGGGCTTAATTACAGTAGAACAGGGGTCCCCAAACTAAGGCCCGGGGGCCGGATGCGGCCCTCCGAGGTCATTTACCTGGCCCCCGCCCTCAGTTTTATAATATAATATATTGTATATACATATAATATTGATAATAATATTATAATGTAATACAATATAACACTAATAATAATACCATATAATAATATTAATTATATATTCTACATTGCATATAATATTACTAATAATATTACAGTATAGTGGTATAGTTCAATATAGTAATATATAATGCTAATATTGTGCTATGCTAATAATATAATATATTGTATGTTCATATAATTTGTAAGCTACACTGAGTCCCCTTTGGGGTGAGAAGGGTGTGATACAAATGTAGTAAATAAATGCAGTAAATAATTAATTAATAAATAAATTCTAGACTTAGGCTCACCCAAAGTCTGAAATTACTTGAAGGCATACAACAACAACAACAACAACAACAACCCTAATTAACTTGACTATCTCATTGGCCAGAAGCAGGACCACACTTCCCATTGACATCCTGATAAATGTATGTTGGTTAAAATTGTTTTTATTTTTAAATATTGTATTGTTCTTTCGTTGTTGTTGTTGTTGTTGTTGTTGTGTTGACATATGTAGTGTGCATCGGAATTTGTTTGTATTTTTTTCAAATGATAATCCGGCCCCTCAACAGTCTGAAGGATTGTGGACTGGCCCTCGGCTTAAAAAGTTTGAGGACCCCTGCAGTAGAACAATGAAATGAAAGGGTTGTATGAAATAGTGCAGGGGGTCAAGCAGAAAATTGAGGATTTAAGTCAAGGATGGATCAGTATGTAAACTACTGCTGTATCTAATGCATAAATATGTATCATTAAATTGTCAAAGATCACCATTTGTAAATGATTGCTTCAGAGCTGTCAATAGTCAATACATCGAAACAGATCTAATTTGAAGGATTTGTGTGGGGGAGGGGGTCTATGATGAAGTGCAATTGCTATCTAACAAGATTTGACAACTTCCTCTTCAGGGCAGAATAGAGAGCAAATATCTTTCTGGGTACGCATATCTCGAGTTTCTTTCTCATAATAATTTCTCTTTCTTCCTTTTTTTCTTTTGTTGCTTTTTTGCATTTGAGGAGACATGAGGATCAAGGATCATTAGGATAACAAACGAACAATGGCAGCACCCTTCTGAAGGGAAGAAGGCAGCATCATTTATTTTGCAGCCTCAAGAGGGATCAAAGGGAAATCCTTCCTTGGGCGAGGCACTGTTGTCAAGATTATGCCACAGAAAGGGAAATCATTAAAGGGGATTAACTGTAACAGTGGTTCCCCCACTCCCTTTGCTAAAGCTTCTGCTCTTCTCAGTAATATGATTACGACATAGCTGAAGCTGTGCATAAATAGCATCTTAAAATAATCTACCCTGTTTTTGGGCAGAGAAGCTAGGGAGACCATCTCGTTGAATTTCTCCAGCTGTCTGAGATCTGATTGAGAACAGATGTACCCTAACTCTCTGCAGGTATGACTCCACAAAATTACAGAGTAAATTGAAGGTGGACAGATTAGTAGGAAAGAAGTGGTATTGTGCTTCTGCACGATTCCAGATGTTCTGTGGACTGTTGAATCAACCAGAGGAAACCTTGCGTAAGGTGGTCTGAAAGACCTTGTTCTGCAGGCTTGCTGAAGATACAACTACTTCTGTAAATTCCTGGTAATGTAGGTTGAACCTCCCCAAAAGGTTCATTTTCTTAGGAACAGTGTTCAGTATAGTGAGCTGTTGATATCTAATGGGATTTGATTATGAGACTCCCTTTTGGTTAACAAAATCCATGGATGCTCAAGTACCATTATATACAATGGTACATTATATAAAATACTTTGCATTTGGATTTTTTAAAAAATATTTTCAATCTGTGCATACACAGGGTTGATTATGGTACATTACCACTGGCTAAAGGAAAATGCCTGTGAGATCCTATATTGGGAGAATTACAGCATACAAAGAAAGAAAAATAAAGAAATGAGAAAAATTGTACTGATACCATAGACTTCCAAAAAGACAAAGATATGGGTCTGAGAGCAAAGCAAGACTCTGCATAGAACTTAAACTTACTTAAATATGGATATATCATGGGATGATATAAATCAGTGGTTCTCAATCTGTGGGTCCCCAGGTATTTTGGCCTACAACTCCCAGATATCCCAGCCAGTTTACCAGCTGTTTGGATTTCTGGGAGTTGAAGGCCAATACATCTGGGGACCCACTAATATAGAACCACTAATATAAATTATTAGGACAGTTGTAAATCTTGGCAAGGTAAACTGCATTAGCAAAAGTAGAAGACCACATTCCAAGGGGATATACTCAATCACAGAATGACTGGGATTTTGGAAGGTCTATCATTCATAGGGTCACCATAAGTCAAAGCTGTTTTCATGGCAATTAAAAATAGAAATCACGCAGTGCATGGAGAATTCCAAACTCAGTGTCTGACATCTCTAGTTATTTAATAATATAAATTACGGGAAGGTTTGAGGATTAAAGCTATGGATTTTCATATGGCCTGTGGATAAGTTAAGGATTGTCCCAAAGACACAATTACCATTCTTGGCTGCCACCACTGCCACCATTTCCACACCCAGACATTCAAAGAAAGTAGAGGGGGTCTGGGCTTATTTTCAGTTATTCTAGGACAAACTAAACTTTTACCATTCACTGTTCTGCTCGGAGAAGGGTATGGTTCCTTTTAAATTATTATCATTATTAAATATTAATAATAATAAGAAAGGCTGAGTGAAGGAAGATAGACGCATTTTAAACTGTGGTGTTGGAGGAAAATTCTGAGAGTGCCTTGGATCGCAAGAAGATCCAACCAGTCCAAATTTCAGGAAATGATGCCCGGCTGCTCACTTGAGGGAAGGATATTAGAGGCAAAGATGAAGTGCTTTGGTTACATAATGAGAAAACAGGAAAGCCTGGAGAAGGCAACGATGCTGGGGAAATGGAAGGAAAAAGGAAGAGGGGTCGGCCAAGGGCAAGATAGATGGATGGTGGGGGTGGCCACGGCCGACAGGGAGCTCTGGCATGGGCTGGCCCATGAGGTCACGAAGAGTTGGAATCAATTGAGTGAATAAACAACAACAATAGTAGTAGTAATAATAATAATTTTATCTTACCCGCCTCTCCTCATGGCTCAAAGTGGGTTACAGAATAATTAAAACACAGAAACATTGTAAAAATATCACAGATACATATATTAAAATGTTTTTCTATAAAAGATACATATTAAAGCATATTTCTATAAAATACATATTAAAATATACAAAACAGATCAAAGGACACACATTTAAAATTCATGTTTTAAAACTGTCTGGGTAGACCTGCTAGAATACAGTGCTCACATTGACCCATGGATAGGTTGACTCAAGATTTTGGAGGCTGAGGTTTTGATTCAAAATTCAAGACTGATACCTGAGTATATGGGGTCAGTTCATATAGGAATACTACTTGTAAATCCCTTTCTGTTTTGTAAAAGTAGAGTTTAAAAAAAAGAGACTGGTATGTTGGGGGGGGGGGATACTCTGTCTGCCACTGCAACTAAGAGCAGTTAAATCTTTTTACCAGTAGCTCCCCTCCAACCCAATTTTGCAACATTTACAATGTCCAAGATTGAATATCACTCTGAAGCAGTGCCTGACCTTTCTGTGTTGACAAGCCAATAAGAAAACATTACAGTCAATGTAAACATAGAGTTGGCAATAAAATGCCAAACCAGATCAAACAAAATCATTAGCACAGCAAAGGGACTGATGCTAGATCAGCAGACCTTTCACATTATAGAATTATAGAACTGTTATTCCACTTTAACTCTTATGACACTATCTAGTAGAAAAATTAGATTTCTTGTTTGGTGGGGCACTGGATGAAAATCCTAAATATCCCCCTTAGTTAAATATCCCACTCTTAGGATTCCATAGGAAGAAACTGTTAATGTGGGATTTGTGTACTGATAGTGTTTAAATGCCATTTGTGCCATGCTTGTATTGCAACTGATTGCATCATCCAGAATGTACTATAGTGTGGAAAGAGTTAATTGCCAAGAAGCTATGATGACCTTGATGTGTGGCTGGAACTAGGGAGTATCCAGACACAAGTGTTTGTGCACAACAATTGCATCAGTTCAGTTCAGTTGAGTTCTGTCTGCCTAGAGTTTGAATCAAGTTCTGTTGGAGAACAGAACAGTCCTGTGTTTGTCTGTTGTCTGCAAGTCTGTTTGTGTTGATTACTGCTGCATACAGTAAAACTTTGTAAATAGTTTTACCAACGTCTCTGAGTGTCTCTTCGTTCTGCGTCCCATTGCTTCCATCCAACTACTGCTGTGCTGCAAATACTCTGACAGAAACTATGGCAGTTAAAGTGGAATAATAGCCCTACAATTCTGTAGTGAGAAAGGGCCCAAGAACAACAAAACAATTGCTAGTGAGGGGAGGTTATCCAAATAGTCACCATGTCACTATTTGTTGAAAACCCAGTCATTACTGATCCAGGCCAGAATGTGGAAGTGATTTCAGTTCCAAGGCCCATAGTCCAATTGAGGAAGATTCTCAGGGGCCACATTTCAGCCTCAAGAGAAACTAAGAGCAGAGGAAGATGAGGATATTCACTACATTGTTAGACCTTTTACCATCAACTATGTTCAGCATAACTTGATTCTGCCTGTACCTACTCAGAATAAACATCCTAGTGCAAGAGCTTCTTTGGCTGAAATCCAGAGCTTTTTTAGTTTTAAACAGTTTCTCACTTCCTGATATTAATCAGAAATAATAACAGAAAATGTCTTTCTGGTTCACAAGAGAGAATGTCCAAGAGCATCTTTTGTTCTAAAAGTTAAAAGGTCTCCATCCCCAACCTGACTCTTCCTAGTTCTAGTCCAGAATCTATGGGGAGCGTGAAGAAGTCTTCTGATGATTGCCTATGTTAAGACAGGAAACTGCATGGGAAATGGATAGAGTAGGAAACTGCCAATGAAGAAATCTGGTTGCCCATAACTGAAGTAATTTTACTTTTACTTTTCATGTTCAGGCAGGTTTTCAGCTAAAAGCTAATACTGAGTGGTGGTGGAAGGTTCTAGGACTGAGAAACAGATCCATTGCCAGATTTTGTAGAGATCTTTAGTCAACCACTCACAAGGGCTGAAAATCTGGGGTTCAGAGAATACCTGTAGACCTTGAGCCACATATTCTTCCCCATTGGTTTGTAAGAAGCTGGTCAAATGCAACAGATTGGGGAGAGAAGAATATTCTGCCCTGGGTGCTGTCCATATGTCAAACACATACAAATCCAGAGAAGTCTGAAAAATTACTTCTGCTTTTGAAAAATAGCATTTTTAAGTAACAGTATTGAATAGTCAAGAGCCAGTGTGATGTAATGGCCTAGGATGCTGAGAAACCAGGGTTCAAGTCCTGATATAGTTATGGAAATCCATTGGATGACTTGTCTAACCCACAGAATAAGACCTGTGATAAGTTCACCTTAGGGTTGACATAAGCCAGAAATCACCATAAGGTACACAACAACAGAGACACACCAGGTATAATTGAGGGGAGGTGAGATCATTGCCCATCAAAAATAAGAATGCCGACCTCCCCATGGAACTTTTCTTTAATCTCCAATTGTCTTTTATTGTAAAGGTAAAGGTTTCCCCTGATGTTAAGTCCAGTCATGTCTGACTCTGGGGGTTGGTGCTCATCTCCATTTCTAAGCCAAAGAGTTGTCCGTAGACACCTCCAAGGTCATGTGGCCAGCATGACTGCATGGAGAGGTGTTACCTTCCCGCTGGAGCGGTACCTATTAATCTACTCACATTTGCATGTTTTCGAACTGCTAGGTTGGCAGGAGCTGGGGCTAACAGTGGGCACTCATTCCACTCCCAGGATTTGAACCCGGGCCTTTTTGTCCACAAGTTCAGCAGCTCAGCACTTTAATACACTGTGCCACCAGGGGCCCCATCTTGTATTGTGGAGCGACGATAATAATAATTTATAATTTCAACTCTTCTATTGACTATGTATGCATTCCATTTGTCCCCCTCAATGGATTGTCACCTTGTCATGATGAGGAGGCTTGTGTGTTCCAATGAACCTGCCAGCATAACCACTGGAGCCACGTACTCCCAGGAGGGGCAGCAGGGGAGGATCAAGATGAAGAACAATCTGAAGACCCAAAGACCTCAACGGTGGAGCAGGCAGAAGATAACATGGTACATGTTACAACAGCTGTGAAGGCAGAAGAAGGCTGCAACAAATTGAGAGGCCACCATTGTCATGTTAATCATGCCACTGGATGTGTACTTCCCTCTGTGAAGACTGTGTGTTAATCGGCTGTGCACCGACCTCCACATATTAAAAAAACTCTCAGACAGGTTTCTTCAAAGAAAAATAAAACCAAAACCATCATTGAAGCAGTGCTCTTGCGCCACCAACTTCGCTGGATTGGCCGCGTTGTCTGAATGCCTGATCACCATCTCCCAAAGCAGTTACTATACTGCCCACACAAGAGTGGAAAATGGAATGTTGGTGGAAAGGAAAAGAGATTTAAAGATGGGCTTAATGCTAGCCTTAAAAACTGTGACATAGACACCAAGAACTGGGAAGACCTGGCCCTTGAGTGCTCTAGCTGGGGGTCAGCTGTGACCAGCAGTGCCGTGGAATTTGAAGAGGCGCGAATGGAGGGCAAAAGGGGGAAATGTGCCAAGAGGAAGATGTGTCAAGCCAACCCTGATCGGGACTGCCTTCCACCTGGAAACCGATGTCCTCACTGTGGAAGAACATGTGGGTCAAGAATAGGGCTCCACAGTCACCTACATATCCATTGCTAGGACACCACACCTGGAAGACAATCATACTCAGAGGGATTGCCTTAGTAAGTAAGTAAGTAAATATTCCATTTGTCTGCCTTTTTATTAGTTACTTAAACTATTTCTAAATGCTTAACTGAAATTTCATGATAATGTAAGGCTAGAAATCTGGAAGTTTTCATAGGGGCCCAGAATTTGTATTAGTGGGGCAAAATTCTCATTTCTGCTCCCTTCCCCACAGCTACAACTTTGTGCACAGTTATAGTAAAGAGTGCATATGGGGAGTGGAGGGGGTTTCAACCTGTTGAAATGAAAGATTGACAATTCCTAGCACTTTCTACTTCCAGCACAAATAATTCAACAATTTTATTGCAAGTAGTGCAGGGAGTTTGGAAAGGTAAAGGAATACAAAAAAACAAAAACAAAAAAACAAACCCAACCTTAGAGGCTGCGTATAGCCTCAGGACCACACTCCGTCTATTCTTGGTGTATATGTTGAGATAATAGGTATGGGAATTGCTCTTCTTATCCTAAGACCTTGGAGAGCTCCTTCCAATCAAAGTAACTCACAGTGGGTTAGTTGAGACAACGGCCTGAGTCAGTATAAGAGGGTTTCATCAATTTTTTTGCAGGGAAAAGAATATTTCTTAGTTCACTTTGCTGAAGGAGGCAGGAGTTCATTGCTATTCCTCAGGCTACATACGCTGAAGCATTTCTCCCCACAACAGCAGACATCTACAGAGAGCTTTGGAAGCAGAACAGATGTTGAATGCTGGTTGTCAGAATCTGATGGTGAGTTTTAATTGCCCCTTTCCACCTCTTTGAAAAAGGCACGTCAGAAGCTCAGCAAAACAGCTCCCTGACTTTTAGTTCCTCAGTGATCTCTGAACTCCATGTCCTGCCAACAAGAAGAGTATTTAAAAGACTTTCTTTCTGATATGACGGCATGCTGTGTGTAAGTGTGTGTATGTATGAGAGAGAATAACAAGCAGAACCTAGTAAATGAATTATCAGGACATTTCAGCTCAGCCTCCTTTGATTGCAGTTACACAATACTTGCTTACTCTAAATATACTTTTCGTGATTGAACACAGTCTTCTGGGATCCAAAAGAAACTTGTCGGAAATACTGATTGTTTTTACATCAGAGAGCAAGAGATTAAGAAAGAGATGGGGGAGAGGTGATTATGGAGGAAGACAAGAATTGCCTGGCTTTATTGTGAATGCTACGATTTGTTGGCAACATTCACAAGGAAATTGCACAACCTACAAGGCTTTTACAAGACTCCTGATCCTTACTGGAAGAGTTACGAGGTGATGGGAGCTGACACTTTGTCAAACAGCAGTAGCACATCTGTGGGTTTAATAACTAGAAGTGATCTGACCACCTGCTGTTCACAGCCAATTTGTCATTTCTATGACTTCTCCTTTCATGTCAGCTAAAGAGAACAGAGAAGGGAAGATTGGCTTTATGGACTTAAGGAGCATTTCTCCCATTATCTGGCTTCCTGGCTGAATAGAAGATTCCAGATCACACATTAATTTGGACAACGAATCTTCCTCTCTGTGTAACAGAGGAGTGGGTGCATGGCTATGTTACATGCACATGTACAGAGAGTGATGTTTGATAGCATAACTATTCATGGAAGATTTGTTCATAAAGAAGAATAATGTATTAATACACACAGGTATGGAGCTCTTAGGAGCCAGTGTTATATAGTGCTTTGACTGTTAAACTATAACTTTGGAAATCAGGGTTTAAATCCCTACTCAGCCATGGAATCCCATTGAATGACTTTGGGCAAGTCACATTCTCTCAGTTCAGAAGAAGGCAAAGGCAACCCGGAAGATAGCTTCACCTTAGGAATGCCCATAAATTGGAAATGATGTGAAGGCATATAACAACAGCTCTGAGACCAAATTAAAAAATTGTAAACAAGAAAAACTACATGAAATGTGAAGTACGTGCTTGCACCATATGCTATGAGAATTTGGTTCATCAAAGTGTAGATAGATTTTTGGATAGACTGGATAAATACTTGGCCTAATCCAACACAGACCTTTTTAGGGTGCATCTAACTGTAGAATTAATGCAGCATGAGAGCACTTTAATTACCATGGCTCAATGTTGCGGAATCATGAGGATTGTAGTTTTACAAGATTTTAAACCTTCTCTGCCAAAAAGTGCTGATCCCTCAACTGCAACTCCCCTGATGCATTTTGTAGCTAATAACAGCAAACCCCTACAGGAGATAGACATGGTGTATCTTTGCCAATTAGTTTCCTATAAATGCAAGTCCACTTACAACACTTCAATGCCCCAAAGTTTCTGGCAATGTTTTCTTGAATTTTTTGAAAATAGTTTTGAACATTCATGCTGCCCTTGCCTGATGTAGTGTGGTGATTTCAGCTAAGACTGTGGATAAGGGTGTCTGTGCCCGTTAAGCATTTGCAAATAGAGATCAGCCAAGACAGAGAAGAAGTGCTCCAGGTGGCAGGCAAAGCTACAGAGGTTTACTATGATTTGGCCAAAAAAAAAGATGCATTACAAGCAGCACACTTTCAAAGGCACAATCACAAATTCAAAGAAACATACACAACAATTTATGCAGTTCTGAGAGCTATTCAGACTTCCCACTCCCTTCCCTGTGATTGACTGAAAAGAGAAGCTGGCTAGGATCCATGCTAGAATTGCCTGGGGGTTCCCCTGACATTACTGCCTGAAGGAGAAGATTCCCATGATGGGAAGGAGAAAATCTGGTGGTTGGAAAGTTTGAAGATCCAATCTATTGCAGAGACATCCCCTCTGAAGGCACAAACATGAAGTGGTGATATGACAAAAGTGAGTTTTAGATAATCAGAGGCCCTTGTCAAGGACCTGACACAGAATCTCTGTTAATTCAGCCACCCACCATCTCAAAGTCAAAAGGTTGTCTGTAGTCATATACAGTAATCCAACAAAGGCAAAGCATACAAAGAATCCAGAGTTTATTTTCCAAGGGTCAAGCCAATCAATCTCACCAATAAAAACCCAAAGTTATCAAAATTCCATTCAAAAGTTCACCAACAGAGATCCACAAACATTGCTCCCAGCAAAATACCAGCCCCAGCCTCCAGCTATTTATTCCACTTTCCCAAGTGCTCTCACCTGTTGGCCCTTCTCTGAGCCTACAGATTAGATCTCCTCAGTTGGATGGCATTAGTCCTTAATTGCTCGTGATCTGCTTCCTGGATCTCCTGATCCTGCCCGAACTCGGTGTCCCTACTTCCCTGAGGCTCCTGGTCCTGCTCAGTGTCAGGCTAAGCAGGCTGCTGCTGCTCTTTGCCTCCCATAACTCAGATGCTGGACGAAGCAGCCCTTCATCTTTGTCCTCATCACTAGCCCTGATAACTTGGCTGTTCATTCAAAAAGTTAATGAATTCATGTTTGCTGAGCCTCCTTTTCCACAGGAGTGGCATATTTTCAGCTTCAGTTGAATGGACAAACATCTTGAGCTCATCTTGGTGACAAAGGGGACAATCTCTCTTGCATACATACACAAAGGTTTTGATATTATGTGACTTGGTAAATAGCTGGAGGGACCCTGGCCATGACCTCCATTCCCAAGGGATTATACAAACTGAGTGCACAGGAAGGTAGCTGCCTTCAAGATACATTTTGATACATTGTATACATTTAGCAATTGACATACCGTGTTTCCCCAAAAATAAGACAGTGTCTTATATTAATTTTTGCTCCCAAAGATGTGCTAGGTCTTATTTTCAGGGGATGTCTTATTTTCCCATGAAGAAGAATTCACATTTATTGTTGAACAAAAAAAAATGAACATTTACTGTACTGTAGTTGTCATCACAAACCAACATAACCAGACAAATTATCAATAATTTCTTGTTACTACCATTATTTCCATGTACAACTGGTGTGTACATTTACCAATCCTGCATGCTCTGGTGTTCTGTTTGGTGGGCGCCGGGCATGCTTTCAAACTAAAACTTTGCTAGGTTTTACTTTCAGGGGAGGCGTTATATTTAGCAATTCAGCAAAACCTCTATGAGGTCTTATTTTCAGGAGATGTCTTATTTTTGGGAAAACAGGGTAGTATACAAATGATACAAGTTACACATAAAATATCAAGTTAATACATTTATTAATGGGTGCTGCTAGATCTGTGCTGGAACCTGTAATAGCTTTGACATTGCTCAGTTTTGGAGCTGTTGGAAATGTTTTAAAAATAAAGAAAAAAATCATACATCTTGCTTGGAGTCTTTTAGATGTGCACCAGTGGGGAGGTTGGTGCCATTGCTTGACAAGAGGAAGCATCATTTTCATTATTTGGGGGTATTTTTTCCTTTTGTGGATTGAGAAAATTGGATTGAACCTGCACTGCAGTTTGCAAATTTTTTGTACCACTTTATATCAGTGGTGAGCATTTCAAAAACAAAATAAATGAGGAAGTTGTTATTAGGGAACTAAAGGGCTATCTAAGACTTATGAGTTGCAATTTGCCAACTATTTTCTAATAAGTCAAGCAACAGGTTTCCTACCAAACCGCTTGCCCCTACTTGCTTGTCTGCCTATGGGCATAGGTTGTTGGTAGGGTGTTAGAAGATTCTGAAATTAATTACTTCCTTTAGCCAACAGTTTACATCTGTTTGTGTTAGCTGTGGACATCCTACATCATTACAAGGTTGAACTAGATGACACAGAGTTCAATGAGCCTATTGCAGTGTAAGGCAATTGTTTCATTGAAAACAAGATGGACAGATAAAATCTATATTAAACTGAAGATTACCTGCAAATTCAGCAATCCTATGTATAATTCTTTGAACACCATTTAAAATCTGCTGTAAGAAAGGATTGAATTACCTTCAATATAGATGATCACATGGTTGTAGTATTTTTTTAAAAAAAAATATGATCATGGACCAAACACAGCAGAATCCAGAATTAAAAATAACAATGAAACACAAAATGTGGATGGTGAACTGAACATATACAGGTAGATTAGTGGTTCTCAACCTGTGAGTTCCCAGGTGTTTTAGCCTACAACTCCCAGAAATCCCAGCCAGTTTATCAGATGTTAGGATTTCTGGGAGTTGAAGGCCAAAACATCTGGGGACCCACACGTTGAGAATCACTGAGGTAGATTGTGTGACTTGGTTTATTATTTTATCTCTCCATTATCTTAAGAAATAGCTCACTAGGGCTAAGAAAAACTAAATTAAATTCTTTGTGATTGGGCAGATTATGACAAAGTGTACAAGACTAAAAGTTCAGTGTCCATTATTCTACAACATTCCACTTTTACAATACTAGTGGGACCTGCAATAAAACGTTCCAGCACATTTTCCTACCTTGCAGGAGGGCTTCTGTTCAATATCCAGCCTGACATTATTTTCACCCAGAGCATAAAATAAATAATAAACTTTATTTTTATATCCCGTCCCATCTCCTCGAAGGGACTTGGGGCGGTTCACAACAGGGACAAGCCCGAACAACAACAACATATTTACCATAAACTTAAAACATTCCAACAATACACAAAATAAAATAATGGACAAATACATTAAAATCCAAGCAGATAAAATCAGACTAATTAAAAGCAACCCAGTGGGGACAGGTTTCATAAAGTGCTGTATCATGGAAATAAGTAGCAGTGGTAAAGTGCCATATGCTTTCAAAACAGAATTCCACCTTGCAGTTTTGCCACCTGCCTCATTGTATTCTAAACAGCTGAAGCCACAATACAATTTTATTTCTTGATCTGAGATGTATTATTTGTATCAGTGTTGAAGAAAAACATGGAGGTAATGTTCCTATTTTCAACTCATTTAAAGATACGGTATGTTTCTCTCTTTTTCACATCTGCCTTCTTCTTCTCTTCCTTATTCAATGGCTAAAGATATTCTACTCGCCCCTCTCCCATTCTTCAGTATCCTTGTTCTCTTCCTCCATGTAGGTCACACCTAAGGTACTCTGCCCACTTGTCCCTAGTGCCCCTTACCCTCACTCCTGTCCTTTTTCTTCCCTCCACCATAGCAATAATTTCTGAAATAAAGCCTTCTCCTTTTTGTCTTTCATTCTGTTTCATCTGCCTTCTACTTCTTTTTCAATTAACCCAAGCTGATGGATAATCTTCTCCTTCTTTCTTTTTCATTCTCTCTTAAACTTTCACCCCACCTCACATCTTCTAGTTGCATTCTTCTTTCTCATCTTTCCTTTGTCTCAATCACCCTCTTTTTCTATGCTTCTTTTTTTTCCCACAAGAAGCTCAAAGAAGTCCAAAGAAGGGCAACCAAAATGGTCAAAATTCTGGAAACCATGTCTATAAGAAACATCTTAGGGAACTGGGCATGTTTCGCTCAGAGAAAAGAAGGTTATGATGAGACATGATTGCAATGATTAAATATCTGAAAAGATCTTGGTTTCTGGAGTAGCAGTTTATTTTCTGCTGTTCCAGCGATCAGGACATGAAGCAGATTCAAACTGCAGAAAATAATAATAATAATAATAATAATAATAATAATAATAATAATAATAATATAATCAGAAAACAGATTCCACCTAGTATTAAGACAAATTTTCTGGTGGTAAGAGCTGTTTGACTGTAGAACACACTGTGATGACTCATGGGCCATGTAGTCCCGTTCCCAGTACTATTGTGGCAGATGAAGAGGAAAACTTGGGTTTCCCACCGTTTCAGCCAGAATTGGAGCCCTTGCACCTGCAAGATGTTTGCCCACAGGAAGTCAGCCAAACAAGCCTTGAGCAGAAATCTCCCCCATTTTCTCGCCGGGATTATTATAATCGAGATAGAGGCGCTAGGGAGGCGACTCGCAGAAGCGCCAGGATTGCTGCCAGACAATTAACTGATTAAGCCTGTTTCCCTTGGGAAATCTTAAGGAGTCATGCATCTGGACACAGTATGGGTTTCGTTTCTTGTTCCCCAGGGAAAGTGTTCCTTGGCGGGAAAACAAGATCCTATATAGGTGTTTGCCCGCAAAGAAATCCTTGCGGAGTCAATTCGTCACCTTGTGGAGTGAGATCGTGTGTGAACTACGCTACTCCAGTCCCTTGCCTCCAGGACCAAGTTCCAAGCCTTGTTTCTCGGACCTTGTTCTAGCATCAAGCTTTCCTTGTTTCCACGGACCTCGCCACGGACCTTGTTCTTGTTTCTTGCCTCTTGCTGCCACGTATCAAGCCTTGTTTGCCAAGAATCTAGTTTGCTTCCAGCATTGTTTGCCAAGCTCCATTGGACTAAAGGACCCTGTCATTTCCCCACACTTTGCTTGGCAAAGTGTGTGTTTCGGTTATTGGATTACAACTTTGGACTCTAATATCACATATTGGACATTGTTTTCCTGCACTATATTTGACCTTTCCTGAAAATCTACTTCTGAACTATATTCTTCACTTGTTTTTATTGACTTTATATAATCCTTTAATAAAGATATTAGATAGATTCTGGTCTCTGCGTATGGTTATTGGTGCTCTGCAGCCTGGGTCCTGACACACACTGTCTCAGAGTTTGGTGGACACTCCTTCTTTGGAGTCTTTTAAACAGAGACTGGATGGTCATCTGTTGGGGGTGCTTTGATTGTGTATTCCTGCATGACTGAAGACTGGATTGGGTCTCTTCCAACACTATGATTTTATTTTCTAATCTCCATCCTTCTCCATTCCCTCTCCATTTCCTTGTGTCACACACAATTTTTCATCTTCTACCCCTCTTCTCTTATGTAGATTCTTTGTATCTTCCCCTTTCCTTTTTTCTTGTTTTTTCTAGCACCCAAACAATGAGCAAAGAAAAACACTTATGCAATAGAATACACAGAAGCAGGAGATTTGCTGTCATGTCATACATCTGTACAACATCCAACTCATAAAACACACTATCCTTAGTTACAACCAGTCCGCTTGAATAAAACAAAAACTCTTTATAGTATTACAAACAAAGATTTTAAGATCTCCCTTATTTTCTTCTTTGATCCAGAGATTTCTTAGCTATATAGTGTGGTTGCCATGATCAAATTATGCCAACATAAAACAAGACTTTGTACATAAAATGACTGCCACTATTTTGCTGATTTGATTGAAGTTGAGGAAGTAGTTCAAAATGCTTGCAATGTTTCAGAATGCATGTCAAGTTATTGCCAAGACAAGATGGATCCAAGGGTGCATCTGCACTGTAGAATTAATGCAGTTTTACACAATTCTAGTTGTCATGGCTCAATCCTATATAGCCCTGGGATCTGTAGTTTGGTGAGACATCAGTACTCTTTGACAGAGAAGGCTAAAGGCCTTGGAAAACTATAGCTCCTATGATCCCGTAGCATTAAGTGCCAGTGGTGTCACACTGAATTATAGATACATCCTATATTGATGATCACAACATGCGATATGGAAAAGAGCTTGATTTGTAATGTCAATTCAAACAAATCCAGGGGAAAAAATATGGCCAAGGCCTTTCTAAACTTAGTAAATGTGACAATCTGCCTAAGTGTTACTTCCAAAAATATGGAACCACAAGGAAACATATTCTAAAGCTTTGTTTAAATCAACCAAGGATAGTTTTAAAATATAGCAGAATTATTGTCATTTTAACAATACCAACTGAAACAATTAAGGAGCTAGAAGGGAAGAATTACTTTCCTCAGAAGTAATTGTTTTGGCATATAGTCTGCTGCCATCACAATTTCATACTGAAGGACTTGCATTGGAATTGATCTTTGGTTTTATCTCGTAAGTACCTCTACTCTATGTTTGTCTTACTCTATGAATTCCTTATCTATCTTTCTTTACCTTGAATTTGTGTTCTCAATAAACATCTTAACAGTGACATGGCTCTGCCTGATTCTTTGCTCTCTGCTCAGTAATTTGGCAGTTTAATCCCACTGAGGAGAATGTGAATTCCTTCTCTTGATCACTCCTTAGTGGTAATTGATTTGCATTTTAACAGTGTACCAGAGAAAAGAAAAGAGGAAGAGACCAACTCAGCCCATCAGTAGGATAGGTGGTTCCTTCACATTCCCATCAAATGTGTCTCTTCAAGGGTTTCATAAAGAGAAGGGCCATCTCTGAAATCTTTTATGAGTTAACAGGTTGTAATTGTCACCTTCCATTGCATCAACAAACATAACTAGTTTTGTGTTCCCTTTAACTGCCGTGGGTGAATTGTCAAAAGTAAGCCTAGATGGGACTTCAAAGTGAAGGCCAATGACCATTTGTTGTCCCTGCATGGGCTTCATGACACTGAAAACTTTAGGGGCACACCAATCCAAGTAGGAGGCAATTTCCAAATCTCTTTTTGAATGAGGATTGTGTGAGATTACCCATGTGTGCTCTTGAATGCATTTTTTATTCATGTCAGGAGTGACTTGAGAAACTGCATATGGTGTAAGAGAATTCACTATCTGCAAAGATGTTATCCAGGGGACACCCAGATGTTTTACCATGCTGTGGGAGGCTTCTCTCGTGTCCCCGCATGGGAAGCTGGAGCTGACAGACAGGAGCTCACCCCACTCCCCAGATTTGAACTGCTGACTTTTCGGTCAGCAGTCCTACCAGCACAACGGTTTAACCCAGTGTGCCAATGGGGGCTCCAATGCATGAATCTCATAAAGAGTCCATGAGATCTGCAGTAATCAGAAACATGTTTTGCAGCAGTCTGGGCTTGAGAATAATACTGAGCTCAACTGCCTTATCAAGCCTTTAACTGGTACAGGACTTACAAAATCCTCATTTTCTTAATTGCCTTTAACTAACTCATTTGTAAGTAAAGCAAGTCCTTTTAACTGATACTGAGATCGGAACCTAAGTGAATTACCTTCTTTGTGTGAACAGGATCTGAGGAAAAAAAATAAGGACTATTTACAAGATCTCAATTGAAAAGCAAAAAAAGTTCAACAAGAACGAAGCTTAATAAAGTTATAAATGGAAAAGGGGCACAGTGATTTTGAAAAGATTACTTTGTTGCTGGCAAATGTGTCTTGTGATTATTGAATTTTACTATATAAAGAAACCAAACCTCCATAGGAATGTGGATTGCTTATACTTAAGGAGACAAGATTAAGAAGAAGCAGATGGTGCTTTTGGAGCTTCAGAGTCAACATTGGGATCAAATTGTTAAATACATAGTAAGGCAAAATTGCGGAAGGGGAAGAAATAAAACCTCAAGAGGCCTGCTTTCTGTTGTTAATCCAGTGGTTTCTGTATCTTATTTGGGATTTATTCAAGTTAAGGCAACGTTCTTCTCTAGAAGATTTACAGAAGTTGCTAAAAGAAACCAAATCTTGAGAATAGAGGATATGCTAAAATTGTAACAAGTTGAAAGAAGATTGCATAATGGACATTACAGAGCTTAAAGAATCATTAAAACACTTGGCTGGGGTGCTAAAAAAAGTACTAATAAAGTGGAAATGTTGCAAAATAAAACTAAAACTGTAAGCAAAGAGCAAGATATGGATAATAAGACATTCTCAAAACATAGTGACATATTAGAGCTTTTATGCAAATATCAGTTTTCAATAATTGTTTCTATATGAAAAAGAAAACTTGCCATGACACAGAAAATACAGCTAGCATTGCCCTCTTTCCCTGAAAATAAGACATTCCCTGAAAATTAGACCTAGTAGAAGTTTTGTTGAATTGCCAAATATAAGGCCTTCCCTGAAAGTAAGACCTAGCAAAGTTTTGGTTTGGAAGCATGCCCAAGGAACAGAACAACAGAGCATGCAGGATCGGTAAATGTATGTACCATAGAGTGTTGTATATGGAAATAATGGTAGTAACAAGAAATTCTTGATAGGATTCACAGTTTGTCTGGTTATGATGGTTTGTGATGACAACTACTGTACAGTATATAATAAATGTTCATTTTTTTGTTCACCAATAAATGTTAATTCTTCATGGAAAAATAAGACATCCCCTGAAAATAAGACCTAGCAAATCTTTGGGAGCAAAAATTAATATAAGACATTGTCTTATTTTCAGGGAAACATGGAATGTGGACACTTTCCTCAGCTCTATGGTCTTAGGAAGTCAATGAGAGCATAGTTCTGCTAGCAGACACAGTAATTAAATGCAGTAATACCTGGAACGGGAGGATATATACTGGCAGAGCAAGACCTGAAGATTTTAACTCCTTTCCCTTTTCAGTCGTGATGTATTGTTGCAAAAGCCAAAGGTCATGTGGTGCAGTTGCACATTTTGCCAGGAAATGAACCCAAAGAAGTGAGAGAAAATGAATCAAAGAGAACAGGATGAATACAAAATTCTGTAAAAGGGATTAGAAAACGAGACAACTGCTACTGAAACATAAAGATTTCGTTCACTTATTTTCCAGTTTATTTCTCATTCCTCTTCCTTGATGCCACAAAAGAGCACCTAAAGCTGCCTTGGTGGACACCAGAAATGCAAGTCAAAATACTTTTAGTGACATTGTCTTCTCTGTAATTAATCGAAACAAGACCTGCCACAGTTGGATGGGTCTTCGCAGCTATCAGTGGCAGCCATTCTAATATACTGAATTTCTGCAGAAATTATTTTCTGAGCCCTTTCATGAAAACTTACTTACTCCTATCATTGGACAGGCAGAAGAAAATTAGATTCAGTTCAAATGTTGCTATGAATGAGTTGTTCCAAGGTATGTGGATTAAATTCAGAAGGAGCTCAATTCCTATATTAATTAAAAGTGTCACATACAGCCATAGTACACTTTAAAGCTCCTGACAGACAACAGCCTTCACAAAAGGGTAGAATAACAGAACTGGAAGAGATCCCAAATGTCATCCAGTCCAACACCCTGCCATGCAGGAATTCACAATGAAAGCCCTCCAGATAAATCAGGTTTCTGCTGAAAAATCTTCAAACAAGACTCCACCACACTCCCAAGAAGCAGCACATTCCACCATGGAACACCTCTTGTTATCAGGAAACTTTCCTCACATTTAGAAGACATTTCTTTTCCTCTAGTTTAAATGCATCACTCTGTGTTCTAATCTCTGGAGTAGCCAAAAAAAAAAAAAAACTAACCTTACTCACTCTTCCATATGATTTTTTCTCCAATATTTAGACATGGCTATCATCTTAACCTTTTCTTTTCAAGGCTAAATGTACCCAATTCCCTAAACTACTCCTCATAGGATATAGATTCCAGATTTTCCAGACCTTTTACCATTTTGGTCACTCTCCTCTGGTCATGTTCCATTGTGTCAATATCTTCGAATTGTGGTGCCTGGAAATTAGGTCTGACCAAAGCAAAATAAAAAAGGTAAAGGTTTCCCCTGACGTTAAGTCCAGTCATGTCTGACTCGGGGGGTTGGTGCTCATCTCCATTTCCAAGCCAAAGAGCTGGCGTTGTCCATAGACACCTCCAAGGTCATGTGGCTGGCATGACTACATGGAGCGCCGTTACCTTCCCGCTGAAGGGGTACCTATTGATCTACTCACATTTGCATGTTTTTGAACTGCTAGGTTGGCAGAAGCTGGGGCTAACAGCGGGCGCTCATTCCGCTCCCCGGATTTGAACCTGGGACCTTTTGGTCCGCAAGTTCAGCAGCTCAGTACTTTAACACACTGTGCCACTAGTGCAAAATAGAGTTGTACTATTACATCTCTTGATCTAGACACTAGATTCCTATTGATGCAGCCTAGAATTGCATGGAATTTTTTAAACTGCCATATTACAGTGTTGACTCATGGTCATCTTATGGTCAACAAAGCCTAACATGAATCAACACCATGATGATTGCTCATAATGACTGAGATCCTACATCACATTTTTACATTGTAAATCTACACACACAATTTCATATCTATTTTGTCATATCTATTTTGTAAGATTTGTACATACAAAACAATATTAAGAAACACAAGGGGTGCCCACAGGGGGAAAAAAACCCTTAAGATTCAAAACATTGACCTATGACTTTCGAATGAGTTATGTAAGTCTTATAAATGGCTCCAGATCTCCGTTGTGCTCCAACTTGGAGAGGGAAAAGCCAAGTGCTGCTGGCCAGGAGGCAAAGCAGCATGTGCCTTTTAAAAGTAACTTCTCTAACTTGGAGAAGGAAAACCCAAGTGCTGCTGATAAGGCAATGAGCATGTGTATTTTAAAAGGAACTTCTCCAACTTTCTGTAGAGGGAAAACCCAAGCACTGCTGACTTGGAGATAATGTGCAAATCTTTCTGAAACTTGGGGGGTGGGGGGAGATGATACCCTGATTGTGCTGTATAATTGAAAATAGAAATTTAAGGAGATAGCTCTTGTAGTTTTTTAATGTTGTTGATAAAAAACTTTTTAAATTCCCCAAAATCAGTGGATGAGTGAAATGTTCTGAAACTTTGGGGGGAGGAGGCAATGGTAAATGTGTTCTACTGTTGTAGCAAGTTTCATCCCAATAGCTTTAAAAGTGAGGGAGAAAGGAGCCCTAGAAGCTCCTCCCTTGCTTAACGAAAAAAATAATGAAAAAATTGTTATTTTTGTTACAGATATGATACAGATCCCTAATGATATTTTAGAAAAACTTTATAAATGATTTGCTGCACCCCCTAATTTAGTAATGAGTATTGAAAAAAAATTTCATTGATCACATTGGCCTCATGCACAATGTATCTCTTTGTAGTTTCACTAGGCAATGAGTAATGTGCAGTGGTTTTGTCTTCCACCTCAGTGAATGAAATGATACGTTGAAGGCTGAGAAATAATTGCACACCATTCCAAAATATGTAACTGTATATAAATTGTTTACACTTCTAGAAATCTGCTTATGGTTCCATGAACTGATTACTTTTGTTGCACAGCCAAAGAAATTGAACTCCCTGTAAGAGAACTTGTGTACTCATGTGACAGCAAGAGTATTCTCTTTAATATGTTTTGGCATTGTTATTTAAAATGGACATGAGACGACTCTGGCATGAAAATCACATGTGTCACAAGTAAGATATGAAATGAAGGCACACAAAAACACATCAACAACAACGCTGATGTGGCCTACCAAATTATCCTTTGATTCCTGGTATGTCAGTTAAGCATTACAGTAATACAAGAAAGCTTGCCTCTTAGGAAATTGGCATTCCTTTGGATTTTTGCCATATACATCTTTTTTTTTATTCAGACTCTGTGGGAGAAGTTCCAGCAAGAGGGGCGAGTTTTGCTTTTTGTTTGATGTGCCCTCAGGTCACCTATTCACTTATAGCAGCTCTATGAATTTCACAGGATTTTCTTGTGCAAGAAGTACTTAACAGTGCCTTGACATTTCCTTTCTCTGGAATATAGCCTACAGCTCCTGTTATCCCTTGGTGGTCTTCCATTCAAATACTAAGCAAGTCTGACCCTTCTTAGCATCTACGAACAGCCAATATTTGATACCCTAGGGCACTGCTTCTTAAACTGTCTGCCCTGATCCAAAAAATGCATCCTCTTAACTCAGTGTTGGGGTCACAAAAATGTGGCAACAGTAAAATGTTTCTGAATGCTCTCCTATTACACAAATTTGTCAGCAATAACATGCAGTGTTCACAGTGGACTCTGTAGAAAGTGTACTTTACAAAAAGGAGAGTACTTACAAGTCAGCCTTACAAATGCTGACTTATTATAAGTAAATGTTTTATTTTTATACATTTTATATACCTGGAGACTGGAGTTACAAAAACATTCACAGGCAAAAAGGTGTTGCAAATGGAAAAGGTTTAAGATGCTTTGCCATAGGGTACTTAGGAGATTCCCATATTCCACACACCTTAGAATTGATCAAATGTGCCCCATTTAGTGACATAAAATGTAAAAGTTCTTTCACAGGATACAGCCCAAGTATAGATTTGGAATGACGCTATCAGTGTCAAAGCAGATATGGCCTTAACTGGTTCCTAACTATGGCTTTGTTCTCATCAAAGTTGTTGTGTATGGGATACGCCACACTGGACTTCAAGTCAAAACTCATGTGACTGAATGTGTCTAAAGAAAAACATTCTGAAATTAGCCCACCAGGGAGACAGTGAGATTCATTCTCTTTTCTAACAAGTTTCTTCAAGCATTGCACAAGTAAGCATGAAACATCTAATCAGCTGGCACATTTATTTAAACTTTATCTTTCCTCTGCTCCAGCCTTGAATTCAGAGTCTATTTTTATTTGTCTTCCTTTTCTCACCTTCAAGTTCACTGAATTGTTTTTCCCCCTTCTCTTCATCACTAGTCTGTTTTTTCTCAGCAACACAGTTAAGGTTAGCAGTGAAATTTCCATGGAAACATCAGGAACGGTTTGGATGGAGGTGAAGACTACACTCTCTCCTGTGAGATAAAAGGTTACACAGTTCACGTCTCTCCTGAATGACTTGATCCAAGTCTTCTTGCACTCAATAGCAGGCTGTCTTTTAACCCCCATGAAAGATGCACATCCATTCATAAACAATGTGTGTTACTGACAGAGTGGAGAATGTGTCTTAAACAAAGCAGGTGAATTTTTGAAAGTGAACCAAAGGAAACCATCTGGATCCTGAAAAACAACCCTTAAAAAAGAGGTATAACAAGATCATATTTTATTGAGATCCATTAAAATGTCACATGGAAATTGCCCTATGTGTTTTTGTGTAGGATGGCCTCATGGATAAGTTGAGGGAAGGTTTTGGAGCCAAATTATGGATTTTAATATGACCCATTCATAAGTTGAAAGTCATTAGAATGAGAACCACCATCTTAAGAGCCAATTGCCCATGTTGCCAGCACCACCATTTTTCCACCCAGGCATTAAAAAAAGCAGAAGCAACATCATAGCAGAGGAAGTAAAAGGAGCTGATGCATCTTTTATGTTTTCCTGGAAGTAACTGAAAACCATTGCTTTTCAGATGCTCCTTTTAAGAAAAGATTTAAGGTAACACTAACATTGATCAATAGGCCAGTTGACCCAGTTTTTTTTTTTTTTTTTACAATTTTCTTACATAAGTATATACAATAACGGTATATACAGCCACTGGTGACTCAGTGAGTTAAACCGCTGAGCTTCTAAACTTGATGACTGAAAGGTCAGCGGTTAGAATCCTGGGAGCTGGGGGATCTTCTGATGTTAGCCCCAGTTTCTGCCAAACTAGAAGTTCGAAAACATGCAGATGTGAGTAGATGTCACGACCCAGGCTGCAGAACACCAATAACCATACACAGAGGCCAGAATCTATCTAATATCTTTATTAAGGAAATATGTAAAGTCAATAAAAGTAAATGTAGAATATAGTTCAGAAGAAGACCTTTCAGGAAAGGTCAAGTATAGTCCAGAAAAACAATGTCCAATATGAAATAGTAAGGTCCAAAGTTGTAATCCAATAACCGAAACACTCACTTTGCCAAGCAAAGTGAGGGGAGATGACAAGGTCCTTTAATCCATGAAACTTAAGCAAGGCTAGGAAGTAAACTTGATTCTTGGAACACAAGGCTTGATTCAAGGCAACAAGGAACGTGGAGCAAAGACAGGATCCGTGGTAAATTCGCGGCGAGGTCCAGAAAGCAAGACAAGGTCCGGGGAGCAAGGCAAGGTCCTGGGAAGCAAGACAGGGCTGGAAACGGGAGCAAGAACTCGAACGCGGGAGTAGCGTAGTCCACACACAACCTACTCCCGAAGCTGACGAATTGACTCCGCAAGATTCCTACGTGGGCAAAACACCTAAGTAGGGTCTCGTTTTCCCGCCAAAGAACAATTCTCTGGGGAACCAGAATCGAAAGCCATTCTCTGTGTCCAGATGCATGACTCCCTAAAGTTTCCCATGGAAAGCAGGCTTAATCAGCCATTTGTTTGGCAGCGATTCTCAGGCTTCTGCGATTAGCCTGCTGAGCTCCTTTCTGTTGTTTATAATAATCACGGCGAGAAAATGGGGGAGATTTCGGTTCTGGGCTTGTTTGGCAGACTTCTGGAAGGCAAATCTCCTGCAGGTGCAAGGGCTCCATTTCTGGCTGAAACAGCTCCAATTCTGGCTGAAACGGTGGGAAACCTAAGTTTTCCTCTTCATCTGTCACAACAGTGCTAGGAACGGGACTACATGGCCCATGAGTCATCACAGTAGATCAATAGGTACTGCTCCAATGGGAAAGTAATGGCACTCCATGCAATCATGCAGGCCACATGACCTTGGAGGTGTCTACGAACAATGCCAGCTCATCGACTTAGAAATGGAGATGACCACCAACCTCCAGAGTCGGACACAATTAAACTTAATGTCAGGGGAAAACCTTTACCTTTTATATACAGTAACACAGGTTGCATAATGCATATCCCTTATCTGAAATAAGGACCAGATATGTTTTGAATTTCTATGGAAGGGTGATTTTGGAATATTTGTCTATTTATAATGAGATACCTTGGAGATGGGACCCAAGTCTAAACACAAATCCATTTATGTTTCAGATACACATTATACTCATAGCCTGAAGGTAGTTTTATATGCAATACTGTGAATAATTATGTGCATTAAGTAACATTTGTGTACACTGAACTATCAGAAAGTAAAAGTGTCACTTAGGATTTTGAATTTCTAGATAGGAGACAAGGTTTCTTTGAATCTGTCAAACCACATTTTAGGAGCGAGACTGAAAGCACATGATACAACAGATAGCTTAAGTGGAACAGGTCATTGTGTGGAAACCATGATAGAATCAAGTCTTTACTGCCTTGCTTGAAACAAATGCATGCCCAACAATATGAAATTTCATCAAGTATCTTCCTCGGTATGGAGGCTAAACAAAGGTCAGAGTGAGACAGATTGGAGATTCAGTGCAAGCTAGCCGTGAACACAGGCAGTTTTTACAGGTTGCCAAAGTTGACATGGTGATGATATTAGACAAGAATTGTGAATTCTATAGAATACCAGCCATGTTAAATCAGGTTTACAGCATCAAATACCTGATTTTTTTATCAGCAGTAACTTACGGTGCCATCTGTATATTTTAAACAGTTGATGTTCCTTTCTCCAATGTTTATGCTTCCTTCCTCTCAATCTAATTCTGCTTTATGTTTGATTTGTTCATCATACAAGTTAAACAGACAGGGTGATAAAATGCCAACTGGAAACCATTCCATTTCTCCATATTCTGTTCTAATAGTAGCCTATTGTCACACATGTACAGGTTACACATGAGGACAAGCAAATGTTGCAGCACACCCATTTGCTCCCCCACCAATGAAATAATGAGATCAGAAAACCATATGGGAATAACTATGGACAATTTTATTAATGTTGTTTATTTAACTCTTCTTCATGAACTGCAATAAACTTGTTAAAGGGGGATAAACATGATGTATGATAAGCTGAGGCAGTTGGCCCTCCCAGACCTCCTCCTCAGCTAATGTGGGTGAGACACCTGAGCCCCTGGAACACAACTCTGCTTGAGTTGTTCCCAGGGAAACCTTTTTGGGAAGCTACATAAAGTATTCCAACCCCAAGTCACAAGGCTTCAGTGGGGAAAGAATTCCCACACAGCTCCAAGGCCATTCCCTTTGACCCCCACCTTGGTTGCCCAAACACAGAAGTGGGAGTTCCTTTTCCTGGCCTTCACCAAAACAGGGTGCCTTGGGTGCACATCAAAATATGATTATAACCCAGTTTCCCACCACAAAATAGGAGCAATCATCTGTTTTGTCCCTATCCTCCACCAAGTCTGGCACAACAGCCCTAATTTCCCTTTGAAGATCATGAAGAAAATGTTGGTTGCTCTCCTCAGATAGATGGATACTATCTGCCTGAAAGAAATCCTTCCTGTGATGGGTGATCTCCTTATGGCGAATATAAGACCCTAGACCTTGGTTCATCACTTTGTAAATTTCCTGAGTCACCTTTTTTTTTTTTTACCCATATCCAACTTATGCACATCACACACACACCCCTTCCTGGCCACTGTTGTTGAAGAATGAGGACCGACTACACTAGGTGTGTTTGTGGTCAAGCCTCCCAAATGCTCTGCATGTCTACCAGGGACTGTAAAATTAGCACATTTGATTATCTACTCCAGTGGTTCTCAACCTAGGGCCCCCAGATGTTTTTGGCCTACAACTCTCAGAAATTCCAGGCAGTTTACCAGCTGTTAGGATTTCTGGGAGTTGAAGGCCAAAAACATCTGGGGACCCCAGGTTGAGAACCACTGATCTACACAACTCTGAAAAACACAGGCTCCTTTAAACTGTTTTAACTATGTGCTTTCAAACAGAATTGTCAAATTGTGGGGGGTTTCTGCATAAAAATCCTATTTACAAAAGTTAAAAAACAATCAGACAATTCTGTTTGAAAGCACATGGTTAACACAGCTGAAAACACATTTAAAACAAAATTAAAAGATTTTAGAAACATAAAGGTATGACATGCCACATTCAAAACGTGCTTCTGACCCACAATTTTGGTACCATAGTCCCTTCTAAATAAAAATGTCTTTAGGTGCATCTACCCTGCAGAATAAATGCAACTTGACCCCACTCTAGTTGCCATAGTTGAATCCTATGGGACCATGAGAATTGTAGTTTTACAAGGTTTTTAGCCTTCCCTGCCAAATAATATAGGTGCTTAAACAAACTACAACTCCCAGGATTCAACGCACCGAGCCATGGTAGTTAAAATGGTGTCAAACTGCATTAATTCTGCAGTGTAGATGTACCCCTTGACTACCAGCACAAAAAGCAGGGTATCTTGATTAATTGATTCTATTACCAGCAAATACCCATTTTGAGCACTAAAACCCATACAGTTGATGTGTGCAGATGTGTTACCCTTTCAGATGCATCTCTTGCCAAAATGTGATTAAAAATATTTGAAGGCCATCTTATTATCCCATTGCAATGCTTCCCCACATACATATGCACATATTAGACAAAGGGGGGTTAAAAGCATCATGGTTGTTGAGACTTTGATAAAGACATTACTTTTCAGATATTTGACTCATTTCAGGGAACTTAGTCCAAAAAGGTGACTGTTCCAAGCTCTAGCAGTTCCATACAAAATTTGAAATCAGGTTTTTATTGATCCTCTTTTCATGTATTAATAAACCTGAAGCCAATAAATAATCCAGGAGCCCCCAAATGTACCGAAAGGCAACTGCTTTCTAGTGCCACGAAATCACATTCATAACATATCCATCTTGGCAATCAAACCCACTCAAGAAAGGCTCTATTAACCTGATAATTTTACTGTCTTTGATTTGTGGCATCTATTGTAAGGTAGCTCAGTTGTTTACAGCCTAATAATTTTGCCAGGTTGTGAAATAAGCTATCAGATATTTGGTGATACACGATGACTTCTTTTTTTATTTGTTAATAAAAAGCAGTGAATGGAACCACAAAACTTCATTGCTGAGCATGTCTCTGGGGTTCAGCTTTCCATGCTCTCTTTCTACGTGTGCTTGTGTCTTCCTTACTTCTGTTTGTGCAGGAACTCATAGCCATAGTATTGTCCACATTGTCCAGAAGTGGAGACAGTATTCCAGGTATATTATAGATATCAAAACCAAGTTTACCTCACTTTTGCTTATAAATCCACAAGCAAATTTCTCTACTTTCTTATATAGAGACGGGTTTCCATTAATCCCTAATGAAAAAAGTAAAATATTGCACTGGAGCATCATGATATCATAAAGTGAAGTTATTCACTCCTAGATCTATGAATTTTCTTAGTTTTGAGCCATGAGGAGAGGTAAGAGATACAATTATTATTATTATTATTATTATTATTATTATTATTATTATTATTATTATTATGACACAGCAAACAAGATAGATATGCTGGATTTCGTATCACAAAATCACAAGTCGAACACTTCCCAAGTGTCTAGAACTGTGTGATGTATTTTCAGATGATGTGTGCAGATCCCAGTAGGATGGCCTTTTGCAGTTGGCAGATCGTAATTTTATCAATGTCTATTGTTTCCAAATGCCGGCTGAGATCTTTTGGCACGGCACCCAATGTGCCGATCACCACTGGGACCACCTGCACTGGTTTCTGCCAGAGTCTTTGAAGTTCAATCTTGAGCTCCTGATAGCGGCTGAGTTTTTCCTGTTGTTTTTCATCAATGCGACTGTCACCTGGGATGGCAACATCAATGATCAAAACCATTTTCTTTTCCACAACTGTGATGTCTGGTGTGTTGTGTTCCAGAACTTTGTAATCATTATTATTATTATTATTATTATTATTATTATTATTATTATTATTATTATTATTATTATTGACACAAAGGCATAGTATGACACAGCAAACAAGATAGATGATGATGATGATGATGATGATGATGATGATGATGATGATGATGATGATGATTACATTACTATCCTTTAATTTCTATATTGTTATCTGGGATTCTAGATTTGTCTGACTGGTTGCAAGAAATAATAAAAGAAGTCCCTGAGTCATAAGTCTTGATTTCCAATTCATGATAACTTAATCTATAAATTAATGTTCCTGAACATTGTTTTAAATTAAAATGATTCCAAAGGTATTGATAGTAGTGCATTCTGAAAACTGTAACTTAGAAAGTTGCTCTAAAGTTTTTTTTCTCATTTGCAAGGTGAAGAACACAACCGAGAGATGTCTTTGCCATTAGTCAAAGATATCTTCCCCTCCTCTTTATTCTGCTTTATTCCATCTGTAAATAGCATATCAACTGTCAGCCCTACATACTTAGAAACCCAAAACCCCAAGAGGACCTCCTTACATGAGGAAATTAATAATTTAGTGAGTGATGGATTACATGACAGAAAAGAAGCTAAAATACCCCAAGGAGATGATGAAAGCAAAAGTTCTGAGATTCCAGCTTGGCATGGGAAGAGTAAGGGAAAAAAATAGGCCAGCTATTTCTTATGTTTCAAAAAGAAAGGAAGAATTTGACATTGCATTCCTTCCATGAATGATCCTAAACATCGATTGCCCAATAGGATTTCTCCTCATGAAAGAATCACTGGGTCCCGGTGAGACTTGAATTCCCACAATTCCTGCCCTAAGATTCTTGAAGTCTAAGTCATTTACAGTACTTCAAGAGGTAACCTACAGAGGTCTCAGCAAATACATATTTAGGACCAAATGTTATAGTTTTTTCCATGTCAGGAGCAACTTGAGAAACTGCAAGTTGCTTCTGGTGTGAGAGAATTGACCGTCTGCAAGGATGTTGCCCAGGGGACTCCCAGATGTTTGATGTTTTACCATCCTTGTGGGAGGCTTCTCTGATGCCCCCACATGGGAAGCTGGAGCTGACAGAGAGAGCTCACCCGCTCTCCCCTGCAAGACTTCAATAGCTGCTGGGCTAGAACCATGGGACCTTAATTGTGTATGCCATCCCATGTGTTGTACTAGAATTGTCTCTTGGAAGATCTTCCTGGCAAGGAAAGGATATCAAGCTTGAGACAAGATCCACGCATAAACACTGGTTATGGATCCTCCTGAACACTGAATGTGTGTGTGTATCTGTATTTTTTTCCATTTAATTTATATGATGCATATAAAAAAATTCATAACACATTCTCTACAACTATAGGGATGATGTACTATGCTGAATGATATCACAGACATTAGTCCTTGTAACATCAACCTTGTAACAGCTCCAGAGTCTACCTCTTGATGTCAGAAGTCCCTAAGACCTCATGTTCTGGATCTGAGATCTCAGAGTTGGTTTATTTATTTATCATGTCAGAAGCAAATTGAAAATACAATTATAATGTATAGAAAAACCATAAACGGGGGTAAAAACCTGGCATTATACTAAATTTTCTTTGACTAGAAGCTGACTACTTCAAGTGCTTCTGGTGTCTCTGTAAGACCGTCCGCCATTGTACAAATGGCAGGGCTTAGACTGCATTGTAGTAAGTGGTCTGTAGTTTGCTCTTCTCCATGCTCACATGTTGTGGACTCCACTTTGTAGACCCATTTCTTAAGGTTGGCTCTGCATCTTGTGGTGCCAGAGCACAGTCTGTTCAGCAACTTCTGTTTGGCGAGAGAGGAATTTCTCATCTAGTATCAGCCACTGATTGAGTTTCTAGGTTTTAACCTGGCACTTTTGGACTCTCACTTGCTGAAGTGTTCCTGCGAGTATCTTTATAAATCTTAGGAAGCTGTGTCTTGATTTAAGGCATTGGCTTGCTGGCTGATATCTGAACAGAAGATGTCAATGCCTTGGTCATTTCATTACTGGCTGCTACTTCCTGACAGATGTAAGGTGGTGCAATCCCATCTAAACAGTATAATTTCTCCAGTGGTGTAGGGCATAGACATCCTGTGGTAATGCGGCACATATACTTAAGGGCCACATCCAGTGTTTTAACATGGTGTGATGTATTCCACACTGGGCATGCATATTCAGCAGTAGAGTAGCAAAGTGCAAGATGTCTTCACTGTGTCTGGTTGTGATCCCCAGGTTGTGCCAGTCAGCTTTTGTACAATATTATTTCTAATACCCACTTTTTGTTTGATATTCAAGCAGTGCTTTTTTTTTTGTTTTGGTGTGCTGCAATGTTCCAGTGGGATTCCTTCTTAGGTAATCCTCAGAGCTCTAGGTGCTTGTCTGTTCTTAAAATGAAAAGCACACGCCTGCATTTTAGATGGATTAGGAATCAGTTGGTTTTCCCTGTAATGGGCAGTAAGAGCACCTAAAGCTTCAGAGAGATTCTGTTCAATCATTTCAAAGCTCCCTGCTTGAGCGGTGGTGGCATGATCGTCAGCATAGATGAAACTCTCTATTCCTTCTGACAGTGGCTGTCCATTCGTGGAACATAGAGCAAGCACACTCCCCTGAGGCAGACTGTTCTTCTGTTTTTGCCATCTGCTTCATTGACCCTGGAACTGGGTCAGAGTTGGTCATAGTCATAGAATCATAAAATCATACGGATTATCCAGTCCAACTTCATCCAGCTGTGCAGGAATACACAATCAAAGCATTCTCAATATGTAGCAATGCAGACTTTATTTGAAAACCTCTGGACGAGGAGACTCCACCAGACTCACGGGCAGCATATTTCACCCTTGAACTACTCTTACCATCAAATAATTCTTCCTAATATGTATGTGAAATCTCTTTTCCTGTAATCCTGATCTTTTAGCAGGCATAATGATCCTTGCCACGCTCTAGGAAATTTTCTCCCAACCCAGCTCTGGAACAAAGAAAAACAAAATCCCTGATGTAATAGAGCATAGCAAAGCAAGGTAGGAGAAAGTTAAAGTTCAATTTCCTTCATTGGTAGGAGCCTATTAGTGTAAAAAATCAAAGCTTTCATCTCGTTTTTAACATGAACGGATAAAACTGTATAAACAAAAGCAGTGGTCTTTTCACATATGTTCAGTTGTAGCAGCCTGACTAGAGATGATACAACTTTAAATGTGGCACCAAAGCAAATGTCACTCCAGCACCAAGGAAAAATGAGGACTGACAGGAGAATGCACATATTACTTTCAATGATTGTGGTCCAGTATGTCAGGATTGAACCAGGGGGAGTTCAGTGCACGAGGCTCTGCTTAACTTTGCAATTAAAGTAATTACATAATGATCCTATATACTCACACCCATCTCCCCTAAAACATGGGTCAACATATATGTTGATGTGAGTACTGTGCCTTAATTTCCAAAAACATGAACCTTCTCCTTTTCTGTGGAGAGTGGTGAAAGGTGAGAACTTAGTTTATCTTAAATAAACCTCAAAAAAGCATAATCCTCTTCCCCTCTGCCGCCTTTTTGAAATCCTGGGTAGGGAAATGGCAGTGGTGGCCTGAAGCAGCATTGGTGCTTTCTCTTCTCTGCACAATGACCCTTGACTTATTCACAGGACATATACAAAATCCATCGTTTTGGCCCTAAAACCTGCCCTCAACTTACACATGAGTATATAGGATAATTAGCGCGTCAAGAATACTGACTCTGGATTTTTAATAAAGCCTTCAGGGTCTGATTGATTTCATCTGACATTGCATATGATTATGATTTTAAACTGCCAGATTTTAATTGTTTTAACTGGTTTCAAACTAGCTATGGATTAACTTAATTGCTTAACAGGTTTCAAAAATGGGAGAAGTGTCAGGGGAGAGGGGCCAGAGTTTCGCTAGATCTAATATTTCCATTTTTAAAAAAATTGTTAAGGGTAAATGATTTCAATTTGTTAAATTATGTAAATGTTTTCAAAGAAGACTGGCCAAAATGGTAAACTATCTGGAAGCTAAACCCTTTGACGCAGGGGTTCCAAACTCAATTTCACTGATGGTCCCATCAGCCTTATGGTTGCCTTCAAAGGGCCATTTCTAATTGTAAACTTTACACATGTAACTATGTTGTTCTGGCATTGAAACATTCACAAGCCACATAAAATGATGTGGCTGGTTAGTTTAGCCCTCAGGTTTTGCATCTGACACATTTGTATAAGGAATGGCTCAGTGAGATAGGTATGTTTAGTCTTGAAAAAAAGAAGATAGAGAGGTAATTTGACAACCATACTTTTTGATAAAGTTACAAGCTGGGTAGATGCGGGGAATGCTGTGGATGTAGCATATCTGGATGTCAGTAAGGCCTCCGACAAGGTCCCCCATGACCTTCTGGCAAACAAGTTAGACAAATGTGGGCTAGGCAAAACTACGGTTAGGTGGATCTGTAGCTAAGTAAATGGACCCAAAGGGTGTTCACCACTGCTTCCTCTTCATCCTGAAAAGAGTGGAGTGCTGCAGTGTTCTGTCCTGTTCAACATCTTTATTAATGACTTAGATGAAGGGTTAGAAGGCACAATCATCAAGTTTGCAGATGACACCAAACTGGGAGGGATAGCTAACACTCCAGAAGACAGGAGCAGAATTCAAAAGGATCTTAACAGATTAGAGAAATGGGCCGAAACTAACAAAATGAAGTTCAACAGGGACAAATGCAAGATACTCCACTTCAGCAGAAAAAAATGAAATGCAAAGATACAGAATGGGGGACGATGCCTGGCTCGACAGCAGTACATGTGAAAAAGACCTTGGAGTCCTCATGGACAACAAGTTAAACATGAGCCTACAACGGGCTGCAGTGGCGAAAAAAGCCAGTGGGATTTTGGCTTGCATAAATAGGCGTATAGTGTCTAGATCCAGGGAAGTCATGCTTCCCCTCTATTCTGCCTTGGTCAGACCACACCTGGAATCACACTGTTTCCAGTTCTGGGCACCACAATTGAAGGGAGATGTTGACAAGCTGGAAAGCATCCAGAGGAGGGTGACTAAAACGATCAAGGGTCTGGAGAACAAGCCCTATGAGGAGCGGCTTAAAGAGTTGGGCATATTTAGCCTGCAGAAGAGAAGGCTGAGAGGAGACATGATAGCCATGTACACATATGTGAAACTATAGGAAAGGAGATTCCACCTGAACATCAGGAAGAACTTCCTCACTGTGAGAGCTGTTCGGCAGTGGAAAATGGTGGACTTCTCTGGAGATCTATATAAAAACGGGTTGGTTGGCCAATGGCCATATCTCAAGATATCTGTAATTGTGCATTCCTGTGTGGCAGAGTGTTGGACTAGATAGTGTTTGGGGTCCCTTCCAAATCTATGATTCTATCCTCACATAGTACTCTGGTATCTTTTGATATAAGAAACTGTTTCATTTTGATTTTGTAAGGATTGTCCTTTTCTGTCAACAAAAATCCTTTTCAGCACAACCTTCTCCTGCCATCTGGTTCAAAGATCAACTGTCAGAATTATTTCCTGGCTAAAACTATCTCAATAACAGCAAAGTAGTGGATAGAGGCATCTAGCTTGGCACATAGCACTGAGTATGAAACCTTAGTGATAAATCCAGATTTGTTTCCTCCCGATATCTATACATTCAACACATAATAGATTTTCATGCAATCTCAGTTCATAGATGTGCCCTTTGTTGAGCAGGATTATTATTCAAAGATCCAGATACCATATTATATTCTTGTACTTTCACTCTGTTTTGGTTTATAAAAAACATAGCATAATTGTTTATGCAAATGGACACAATAGGAGCAATGGTTCAAGACTAAACAGCATAAGTATGAAAGTCGTACCAAAAGGGAAAAATATTGGTTCAGCAGAAAGCTGATCAATATAATCTTAGAAGTGTTAATTGGGGTCTGTGAAGGTTTGTACATTTGTATATGAATTAGTGAATTTCCTGGGCCCCAGATCACAATTGTATTGGGGAAGATGAACATTTCAAGAGAGAGGGATGGACAAAGGAGCGGTTGTTAAAAACTTTGTCCCAGTCCTGAAATTCATGTCTCTGGTACTTTGAGAGACTATGTAAAGAACAGCAACTATGACCCATGTAAGCATCTGGGCCCTATTATTGGACAAGACAGAACAATGTGGTTGAAATCAGAAGATTTCTAAGATGTAGGTATCAAAAATGCTGAGGAGGACAATTCCCTAAATAATTAGAAATCTGAAAAGACCTCCACTGAAGGCAATTTCAAACAGAGTCAGGGTCTAATTTTTATCAGCCAAAAATGTGATTCTGCATTGGCTGAAAATTAATTCCTGGACTCAACTTCAGTTTTTTGCCCCTTTTTAATTTACTAGTGGTAGTGGTGGTTTTAGGGCAGACATGGGGAATGTTTTGAATGCATCTCCAGGGATGTTTTTGCGGATTTTAGGACATTTTGGAAATTTTGTTTTTGTTTTGATTTGTTTTGTTTGTTGTCCAAAAATGTTCTCCTTTGAACAAATAGGAAGGTATTTCCTGGACCTTAAATGACACATGTCTAAACACATGGTCGAAACATGTATGGATGTATCATCATCATCATCATCATCATCATCATCATCATCATCATCATCATCAATAATAATGCAGTAATGTAATCATCCACTTTTTCTAGCAGCACAGTAGGTAAAACCCTGAAGTCTTCATAGGAGAAACATCATGCAAAAGAAGTGGAATTTGATTTTTTTTTCCTCCCTCGTTGCTCAGATTTGGAACATCATATGGATCTGTTGGTTGAGATATAATCAAAAGAAGGCTTCTCTTTTTACATGATTACTGTTTCCAACACTTGCATCCAGCTCAATAAATTATCAGCTGAAGCTTTGAGTATATCATTATTTATTGCCTCTTTGAATTTGCATCTGTTTTCAAATTTCAACTATCAGAGATGTGACTTGACTTGGCAATTACTAAGCATTTCAGATTACAGGCATAAATATGCAGATTTTTTCAAATGTGGGTTTTTTCCCCCTGGGGGAATGATAATATGCCTTATCAGATATGCATTTTGGAAACAGGAAGCCTGTGTGAAGCTTTCTCATCCCGGGTCAGACTACAGTATTTGTCCACCCAGGTCATGATGGTTTAATGTGATTGACTCTGGTGTCTAATCAGGCAGAGGCCTTTCCCATCTCCAGCAACATAAGGTGGATGTACACTGTAGAATTAATGCAGTGTGACACCACTTTAACTGCTTTGGCTCTAATGCTTTGAATTTGTAGTTTGCTGAGTCACTAACATCCTTTGGCAGAGAAGGCTAAACATCTTGTTAAACTATAACTCCTATGATTCCATAGCATTGATCCACAGCAGTTGAAGTGGTTTTAAACTGCATTAATTATACAGTGTACATGCACCCTCAGTCTATTGTACTTGAGATGCCAAGACCTGAATTTGAAAAAGTCTTCTCCCACTGAGTTGGTTCTTCTCCTGCAAGGGTAAAATACTCCATAACCTACTCATGCAAAATGAAAGCTATCTTCCCATTTGAGGTCAAAAGATTAGGAAGGGAAGAAGAATTCATCTAAGAAGCTAAAGAAAATATTTGTTTTTCATCCTCAAAAAGGATGGTGGTCTCAATGCACTGCAATTCCCACTGAAAAAATGTATTTCTTCATATTTCAGTAAAATCACATGGTGGGGGGAGTTTTATTTAGAAATTGTTGGCTTAATTCCTGCTGTAGATACATTGCCTTCAGCATCTCACAAATTGCCTGCAGCAGAAGCAGCAGCAGAAAAAAATAATTTGTGTTTTGTCTGGTAGAACTGTCACATTTGAGACTTTTCTTGAGTAATTAGAATAAGCCAATCCCAAAGTTCTCCAACAAGTCCAAGATTTCAGTGGATATTTTCCCGTGATAGAGATGGAACTAAGCCAAAGAGTTACATCTGAAAGAGATGAAACAACCACATAACCTTTGCTTGCTTTAGATCTTATCTGATGCCCTCAGTTGGCAGTGGAAGCATGGATGTGTTAATATTTGAGATCCAAAACCTCACCTGATGTTGCTTTCATATCTCATACATGAATGAAAAGAATAGCTGAAGGCTATGTATCTGCAGCAGGAGTTAGTTGATATATCCTCTCCTGGCCCTCCTGACCTCACCCCTCAAAGCTTCTCTTTGTAGCCTCTGGAAGCTCCCTCAAATATGACCAAATATAAAATCTGGAATTGAGATGGCAGAGGTGAACCCTTTATTTATTCTCTACACCCACCAGAGTCCCTGAGGCAATGCAGATTCACTAAACATACTTCAAAACATTTAAAAATATTGAAAAACCAATTAAAACAATACTTTAAAATAGTTGCAAAACCAGGCAAATAGTTTTCAAACAACCAGAGTGGACACTCTTTAATTTAAGCCTCAAAGGCCACTCAGAAGAGGCAGTCTTCACTAACTGACAGAAATGTGGTAGAGATAAAGTCCAAGTGCGCATCTACACTGACATTATAATCCAGCTTGGAACTGGGTTGGGAGGAATCAGTTTCACTGGTGGAGTGATTAAATTGACAAGTCTGGAACTATGTGTTGTTGAAGGCTTTCATGGCCGGGATCACAGGGTTGTTGTATGTTTTCTGGGCTGTATGGCCATGTTCCAGAAGTATTCTCTCCTGATGTTTTGCCCACATCTGGAACCAGTTTAAGGCCAGGAAGGTGATTGCAGTCACCATGAAAACTGGCCTCAAACTGCTCTTTGGAGTGTAACCCCCCCCCCCCATTTTTGGGAGTGATGCACATCAGTGGTCTGGAGGCATACTGTGTGGAAAAAAGGGAAAGTGGCATTTATTCATGGAAGTACTAATTTATTCCTCCCAGAGGACCCCCTGCTACCCAGTCATTCCCTTGGGATGCTATTTGGAAGCCCCCATTCTGGGATCTATAATGTGCTTCAGCAAGGACAAGTGTCTACAATGTGTCTGGCATCGTCTGCAGCACATTATTTGGCTAAATTTGGGGTTTCCTGCAACTTTTTAAAATATGATGTACATCCTTAAATGTGTGCTGCAGTATACATTGGCACATTGTGCTTGTGGTGCCAAAGTGATGTCACTTCCAGGACACTTGGGCAGCCAAGGAAGGAGTGGGAAATGTCCTTTCATCCATGTGGTTATTCACACCTGGTCTACTACAGAAGTTAAGAAAACCTCTTTCAACCTGAGGACCAGATTGGAGTTCAAAGAAATTATCTGGAGTTCATTCCCAAGTCCTGCAAGCCAGAAATGCTAAGACCAAACATCCCACGCTCTTATTGCCAAGCATTAGGAGAGGCATTTCAACTTTTACAGTGGGATGACGGGAATATTATGTAAAAGATAGGAAACCATCCAATGATGATGCCATGGAGAAGGGAGGATGGCACTTTAAGAAAATCTATATCTCTCTTTTGGTTGAAGGGTCTGAGATATTGCAACCCACCTCTTAAAAAATAGCAAAATGTGGGCCATGGTGAGGGCAGAATGAAGATTTTGCTCGACCCCCAATTTCCCTGGAATGCAGCTTTGCTAATTAGCTTGCAAGGGCCATCATGCTGGTCGATAGCCTTTGCACTGCTGAAGGCAGCGCTATTGTCTGATTCATGATTTGACTCACGCCCTTGTCCCGTTACGTTAATCGTCTGCTGTTGATAGCCATTTAACTAAATGCATCTAGGGGAATAGGGTGAATAACCATAATGGGAGAGACAGGGATTATTGCCATTATAGCCATAAAGAACGCAGAAGGGTTTTGCATGATCCAAACAGGTGAGCCTGCTCTCGCCTTCAAAGGTCAGAAAGAAAGCCTGACCTCTATATTGTTTCAGGTCTCGCCAGTGTAAATTACAAGGAAATAAAATATTACCCAGTAGGGCAATTGCTGTGCTGTTATTATTGTTCCATTACCTGAAAACTGGCAGAAAATACTGTAAAAGGGAAGAGTAGGGTGAAAGGGAAACAATTCGCCTGCTTCAAATTGTACTTTAACTGTTTCAGATTTTTATTGCAAAACCCTTTTTTTCAGATAGCATTTTTGTTACTTAGATCTGAATGGTTTAGGAGCCAGCAATTGAATCCTCCCTTCAACCAGGGCAGAAGAGGTCAACATTTATGCTGCTTCATTCTGGAAGTTATGATTACAAAGTATATGATTCCTGTAGCTGGGGCCAGAACCCAACTTCACCCTTGCAAAAGAAGGTGTAAGAGCAAGGAGGAATGGATGTACCTGGGTAAATGCAGGTCTAGTCTCTGACACTGAAAAACAAGATTGGATAGGGAATAGAATCTGCAGGGCAACAGAAATAGGCATCTTTTAGGGTCCTTCCAGAAAGGCCCTATATCCCAGGATCTGACCTCAGGTTTTCTGCTTTAAACTGGATTATATGAGTGAGCACTGCCAAATAATCTGGGATAAACAGAAACCCTGGGATCAAATCCTGGGAAATAGAGCCTGTCTGAAAGGGCCCTTAGCCTCATCAAGCATGGACCTGAATTCTGTTTTTAATCTCAAGTAAAGAAGACCACTGATTCAAGGGGACAAATTTATCTGTTGATTCATCTTCCAGTGGTTGAATCACTTCAAGTATTTTGAGTTCCTTGTCTTGTCTAACTCCATCCATCTTTTCTCAAAGTGTGAGAGAGCAAACTAGTCCATCACTACTGATGGTGGAGAAATCAAGTGGTAGTGTTGTAGATGATAGGAGAGATAACACCAAGAGCAATTCTTTGAGAGGCCAAAAGGTTCTGGTTTAATATATTCAGCTGAAGACTCTGGAGGTGGAATCTCTTCCGAAAGCAAACCAGAGCCCCGATCAAGGCGTTGACATTGCCTTGTATACATTTTCAGACAAAGAACATGCTTCTACATACATCTCGTCATTAGTGTGTCACTTCACATGCTTACATACATGGGCATAAATATGCACGTATTAGCATTTTTCTGTATAAGCACTCTAAAAGCCTGTAGCAAGTTACAGATAACTATGGCTCGGCTATACTACATTAATCAGGGGCCTACTTTTGCCTTGTCAAAAGGGAGGGGGAGAAGTCCGCTCTCCTTCCATTAGCTGTACTAGGAACCAATTCACACTGGAATGTATAGATAACAGGCCCCCCTTCTCCCTGTCCTGCCAGCTTGTACATTTACACAGAATCTAACACAGAGAGAGTCTGATTTTTCTACATTTCACTGCTTCTAATGTGCATAAAATATATGTCTAAAAATCTATATTTTCCAGTTCCTCATCAGTAGAGAAACCCTGGCTCGGGCTGTGGCACAGCTGGTTAGTAGCCAGCTGCAATAAATCACTGCTGACCAAGAGGTCATGAGTTTGAAGTCAGCCCGCGTTGGAGTGAGAGCCCGACCATTAAAAAAAATTGCCCAGCTCATTGTTCACCAAACAACCCGAAAGATAGTTGTACTAGGACATTCTTGCTAACATTAAGCTGTAATATCCTTTCTTATAATCGGAACCCACTGTTTCATCTTCTACCCTTTGGAGCAGCAGAAAACAAGCTTGTCCCGTCTTCTACATGACAACCCTTCAGATATTCTATTCTACTTTGGTCAGACCTCACCTAGAATACTGTGTCCAATTCTGAACGCCACAATTCAAGAGAGATATTGACAAACCAGAAGGTGTCCAGAGGAGGGTGAATAAAATGATCAAAAGTATGGAGACCATGAATCCCTCTAAGGAGTGTCTTAAGGAGCTGGTATGTTGAGTCTGCAGAAGAGAAGGCTGAGAGGAGACATGATAGCCGATGTCATAAGGAAGATGGAGCAGGCTTGTTTTCTGCTGCCCTGGAAACTAGGACTTCAAGCAATGGGTTCAAATTACAGGAAAAGAGATTTTATTTGAATATTAGGAAGAACTTTCTGACCATGAGAGCTGTTCAAAAGTGGAAATCGCTTCCTCAGAGGCTCCTTTTTGGAGGCTTCTAAACAGAGGCTGGATGGCCATCTGTCAGGGGTGCTTTGATTGTGCTTTTCCTGCATGACAGGGGGTTGGGCTAGGTGGCCCGTGTGATCTCTTTCTACTTTATGATTCTATGACATATAGCTCCTCTTCCTCTTCTCCAAGCTAAAATACCCAACTCCCTAGACCATTTCTAATAGAATTCTGTTTCCACAATTTTTTACTATCTTGGTCACCCTTCTCTGTATGAATTCCACTTTACCTTGGGTTCTTTGGGAAGGATTCATAACAGATAAAGTGCTATGAAACTGATATAATTGTTTAGTGTAGACAACACCTCACATTTCTTTGTCAGGCCCAGCATTGACTAAAAGCTTGAATGGCTACATTCCCCAATGATTCCAAACGGTGAGATTCAAGACTCACAAAGAACTTCATATTAACTTTTCCTTTCCACGTCCTAGCCATTCAACCCTTGGATGGGGAAAGTGCATTCAGACCTGAAACTCTTGACATAATTACAGAGCATCTGTATATTTCCGAAAGTGCCTCTTGCTTTTTTTCTCTTTGTGTCACCTGTTTTTGCCCTCTCCACTCAATATGAAGAGTTGTGTTTAAATATATCTGCTTTTTACTTTCCACTTCTTATTTATGCCCAAGCTATACATGAAACAGCCATTTGTATTCAGAGTATGACAGTGCTCTGACTCTGCCTGTAATTCACAGCCTGAAATATTATATTTCCTCTGTAATTGTACTCCAATACATATCAATTAAAGGGAAGTTAAAGGAGAGAGATGTTCCATTGTGAGCCATCTGTTTGACAATCTCTCTTCCCAAATCTCATGTCAAGCAGGGCAAACCCTGCCCCCCTCCCACATAGTAGCCCTATGTCCAGGTCTTTCTCTCTTTCCTGTTTTATATATTGCAAGGATAACATCAAATTATGCTGTGGCATTACATACATGAGAAGACATGAGCCATGGCCAGCATTCTCCCTGCTCCTTCTTTGCCTTCTTTTCTCCAGATAGATAATTGTTTCATAAGTTACTTCCAGAGTCTTAGTAACCCAAAATTTAGAGGAAAGTCTATTCCAAATCTTATTGGATTTCAGTTCCCAGCATCACTGACCATTCATTAGAATGGCTTAGAGCAGGGATCCTCACACTTTTTAAGCAGAAGGCTAGTTCATGGACCCTCACCCCTGGGGGGCCAGACTATAGTGTGAAAAAAAGTAGAAATTCCTAAGCACGCTGCACATATCTTATTTGTAGTAGAAAACAAACCATGAAAGAACAAATTTAAAATGAAGAACAATTTCAACCAACATAAACTTACTAGTATTTCAATGGGAAGTGTGGGCCTGCTTTTGGCTGATTGGATAGTCACATTAATTGGGATTGCTGCTGTTGTGTGATTTAGGGTGACCCTTCGTCTATGGTTTTGGGTGGGTGGTGGGTGGGTAAATGAACTTGAAGGGCTGCATCCAGCCCACAGACCTTAGTTTGGGGACTCCTGCCTTAGAGAAATGGGTCTCTCAGTCATATAGTTGTTTCCGTCTCTTCGTGACCTCATGGACCAGTCCACGCCAGAGCTCCCTGTCAGCCGTTGCCGCCCCCAGTTCCTTCAAGGTCAAGCCAGTCACTTCAAGGATACTGTCCATCCACCTTGCCCTTGGTTGGCCCCTCTTCCTTTTTCCTTCCATTTCCATTTTTCCTTCCATCTTCTCCAAGCTTTCTTGTCTTCTCATGATGTGGCCAAAATACTTCAACTTTGCCTCTAATATCCTTCCCTCCAGTGAGTAGCCGGGCATTATTTCCTGGAGGATGGACTGGTTGGATCTTCTTGTGGTCCAAGGCGCTCTCAGGAAATGGGTACCTACAGTCAAATGGTACTTAGAAGAAGGATTTTTGTTTATCCTTGGTAGAATTATTTTTATGAACACTCAACTAAGATTTGTGCAAATCAGAATTTAATAGAAAAACTAAGGGGGAAAACTAGTTTGTGATCCTACTTTGTAGTCTTTAGGGTTGTGCTGGGATTCATTTTGGATGTTTGCCTTCAGCTTGTTCAGCTTATTCAGACATCTATAATTGCAAGTGCTCAGTCATCATGTTTTTTTTTTTTTTTACCAAAACGGATCACATGGCTACCAGTTGTGGCTACATTATGTTCTATTCAGGATCATGCGGTGCGCAGAGAGACTGCCGCATGCTCACACTGGGGTTCCCTGTGAGCCTTGCCTGTTGGCCCAATCAGAACAGAAGAAAACTTTGATGTGTCTTATGCAAGTTGTGTTTATTTAATTGGATGAGTGCCTCCATTACTCAGTTGGCTCTAGAGAGAGGTGCTTTGATCACTGCGGTCAGATTACGTTGCCGCTCGCTCATAGCTTTAGCTTTTGGCTTCTTAATTTCATTTAATAATAAATAAAGCAATTGGGCTGTTGCTTATAATAATAAATCAGTGGAGCTTCTGTGAAAGCTGTATAAAGCCAACAGAATTTCTAAAAATCATGAGATGACCCAAATGTTATGAAACTTGGTGGGCAAACAGTGGTAGAAGTGTCCTTCAAGTGTGGCCATTTTCATCCTGATAGCCTTAAAATTATGGGAAGGGGAACACATGAAGCCCCCTGTTGCTGCCAATGAGTTGAGCCTTGCTGCATTTTTCGGCTGTGGACCAAAAATGGCTTTTTGGATGGCAGCCCATTTTCGGGAGCTGCACAAAAATGGGTCCACATGTCCGTCAAAATTTGGATAGCAGAAAGGGATTGCGGTTCAGCTGAAATGCACAAGCTTAATAGTCATAGACCATAATAAGATGTCTTTATAGGAAGCTATCATTTGGAAAGAAATCCTAGAGATTGAAGAATATGTGGTTCCAAGGTTAATGCCTATTTGGATACAGAATGTCAAATCATGCACCTTGCTTCTATTATTTTTAATTATGTATATTTCTCTACATCTAAAGCTATGGCTGACATGTTGGAAGGTGAGAATGCAATTTGTATGGGACAGATGTTTCCAATGACAACCTGTCCTTTTATATTTGTAAAATGGGCCTATATTGCTGTGAGAACTATCATAGAATCATAGAATTATAGGCTGTATCCTACATTGCACTGGAGGGTCGTAACTGCATTGCATTTATGCTTGGCTTTTGCATACAAGATACTAACTTTAAAAAATCCACCTGGATTTTCAGTACCAGGGAAATGTTTTTATAATTACACATCCCAAAACCAGCTCCATTGGTAAAAGGATTGCCAGAGCACTGACAACGGGTTACAGTCTTCAAAGTTCAGAACAGGCTTATTGTTTTCTTTGGCTTACCTATAGTATTCCTTAAGAGGTCTACTTATCCACTCTCCGGTCTAATAATTGATCATGCTTACAAGTTTGTGTCTGTGAGTCTCACATGGGAGTATGCACATCCCTCTGCCAGTCTGCTTCCTCCCTGCAATTAGCTGGTCCCTACTATTGACAGAAAAATTTATCATTAGCTACCAGTCTCTCAATGTACTCATCACTTACCTTGTTTATTTGTGATTATTTATTTATTATATTTATTTACATTCCACTCTAAAAAGAGACTCAAAGTGACTGTGGTTGTTCAGCTTGCATACCAACATGCCACTTACCTCCCCCCCTCCTCTGTGCTATGACTGAGATGTTTAATTTTAATTTATAGTAACAGTAATATTTTGCTTTCTTTAAAAAATAACAACCATTGCTTGAACTGTGAAAAAGCTTTAACAATTGATTTTAAATAATACAGAGAAGCGGAAATGCAGGAGAATATTGAAAATATGACCACCAGGCCATAGATTGGTGAACTGGCATTATTGCACAAATGGAAAGATGTGTAATAACGAGGGCAAACATGCCAGTATACAGTCACTATTGGTGATTGCACAACTGCCATTCAATGTCAGCCTTGTGTGATAATCCTGCATATGCAGAAAACACAAAACAGTCCCTTGTCCAAAGATTAGTATATATACACACACACATACACATACACACACACATACACACACACCCCTGCAAGGTTTTTATGAAAAAACTCACAAACATGTTCTTAAATGCTAATAATAATAAAATTATTGCCATCCTCTTCATCATCAAATATTCAAAAGGATTTCCATAATCTTGCCCAGTATAGCTTTTGTAGTCTTTTATTCTATTGTACAAAGATGAAACCAGCAAATATTTGCATCCTGAGTAATATGAGAATTTTATGCTGTTATCTGAGTCTTATATAAAGCCTTGTGTTGTGTCTATCTTTTTGTGAATGATATGCTGCTATATATATCAGGTTATCCTTTGTGGGTTTTGCCTTCAATTGAATGTAAAATGGGAGGAAACGTGCTGGAAAGCTGATAGATGTGTGATTTACAAAAGGGGAGGGGGAGAGAAACATCTACATGTCTGATCAATGTACACAAAAGATAGCTGGTGGCTGGGATTAGTATCCCTTTGTGTCTTGCACAACTGTTAAGATCTCCCAGGGAAGCTAAAGTCTTATAGCACTTTAAATCAATGGTAATTTTGCACTATGAGTATAAAAGACATTTAAAATAGTATGTGAGAGAAAGCATGGAGGAGGTGTTGAGTACATGGAAAGGACAACACCCACATTTTGAAGTCAGCATTGAAAGAACCTCCTATAGTTGACATTCAGTATTCATACTTTGGCTTATAGATCTAGATTTATCAGAGTTGTTTTAAAGAAGATTTTCCAGCACTACAAATCATTCTGCACTAACAAACAGATTAAAAAAAAGATGTTGAATATAAAAAGTAATTTGTTGATTGTTTTTGCCTTCTCTTGGTGGTGGTGTCCTGACAGAACAGGAAAAAAGGCCTAACTCAATGAAATAATGAAAGATAAACAGAAAGAATCAGGATATGATAATATTGCTGTTATTATTATCTATTACTCTTTTCCACCTGCTGCTAAGATCCTGAACTAGTGTTTGGCAGCTGTGATGGTCTGGATGAGGGCGAACAAATTGAAATTGAATCCAGACAAGACAGAGGTCCTTCTGGTCAGTTGTAAGGCTTAACAGGTTGTAGGGTCATAGCCTGTGCTGGATGGGGTTATATTCCCCCTAAAGACACAGGTTCAAGCTTGGGAGTGATCCTGGACTCATCACTGAGCCTGGAGCCCCGGGTTTGAGAGGTGGCCAGGGCAGCTTTCGAGCAATTAAAACTTGTGTGCCAGCTGTGCCCATACCTTGAGAAGCCAGAACTTGACCGCGGTGGTCCATGCTTTTGCTACATCTTGAGTAGACTACTCCAATATGCTCTAAAGGGGTTGCCTTTGAAGACTGTTTGAAAGCTTCAAGTAGTCCAATGGGTAGCAGCCAGGTTCCTTACTGGAACAGCGTTCCTTACTGGAGCACACAACCCCTCTGTTGGGTCAACTCCACTGATTGCCAGTTTGCTATCGAGCACAATTAAAAATGCTATAAATCCCTAACAATTCTGGTCTAGCTTACCTCTTTAAATATATCTCCCTTTATGAACCAGCTCGAGCATTAGCATCAGCTGGGGAGGTCCTGCTCTTGGTCCCACCACCATCGTAAGCGCGATTGATGGGGACAAGAGACAGGGCCTTCTCGGTGGCGGCCCCTCGACTGTGGAACTGCCTCCCTGGCGAGATTAGATCGGCTCCCTCCCTTCTGTCGCACCTAAGGTTAGCTTCACCTTGCTAGATACACCAGGTTGAAGTCTTTTGTAGTTTATTAGAAAATAGAAGATAAATAGTTCTTTAAAAGCAGAAGTAAAGTTCCAAAAGATTGTTACAAAATAAAGCCTTAGAGCATAATCCAAGAAGTCACCAGGAATAAACAAAGTCCCATTAGAGCATGACAAAGTCCCATGAACATCAACATACAAAGGCTGCAAGAAATCCAGTAGAAAGAGTACTTGATTCTTGGTTGAACAAGAAGTTGCTTTGACAAAGGTTTGTCTCCCAACACACTGTTTTAATACCTTTTGCAGAGCATGAAAGCATTTCTTTGGCCTCTGACCTCTTTCTTGTTTGCTATTCTCACACTCCTTCAAACCCTGAATTCCAAACGGTCAGCTCAATCTAGAGATTCCGTTTCATCAAGGCCAGCCAGCTCCTTAGCGTCTGTCTGCATGCTATCAAACTGAGAACTGTCCTCCTTTTCCGAGCCAATTTGCACCGGGGTAGTTTCAGTATCAACATCATTCCTTGCTGTGGGAAAACTTCTCTGTTCCTCATCTTCCACAACAGGGACACTCTGAACCTGAATGCGATAATCCTCATCAGAGTCATTTTGAACCTGAATCCCATAATCCCCATCAGAGTCACTCTGAGGCTCCAGCTGAGTCACAACACCTTCTGATGTTCAGTAAACAACTCAAAACCTGGCTATACAAGCAGACGTTTGGCAAATGATAGCACTACTGAAACAGCTAAATGACAACCATGGGATTGGTGCAATGTGTAATATGCTGAAGATGTCTAATATGTTTTATGTTTTTGTTGATGTGCTCCTTAGTTTTAATGGTTTTAATTCATAGGTCTACATTATGTTTTAGATATGTTATGTATTGCTTGTATATAGGTTTGGCATTGAATTTTTGCCATTTATTTTGTTGTAAATTGCTCTGAGTCCCCCCCCCCCCCAGGGTGAGAAAAGCGGTGTAGAAATGCAATAAATAAATAAATAAATAAATAAATATGAATATAGAATGTCTGTGTGTCCGTCCGTCTTTCTGTCCAGCAAATCTATAACAATCACATAGTCTTGTATGTTTAGGATTTGGTTGGATGTGGAAGTGGAAACAACCATTAGAACCCATGACATCAGTAGTAGAATAGCATGGCATTTCATGGAATGATGGACATATCTGGAATGATGGAGGAGCCCTCAATCTCATGCAGGTAGTGAGACCTCTCCCAGGGTTGGGAAATTCTCAACAGACAGCTTGTCTGGTCCAAAAATTAACTTTGAAATTTTGCACATCTCTACCCCAAAGCTCTAGAAGACGAGTATACATTGCTCAAACTTTCTGGATCTTGCAAACAGCCATCTTTTTGAACACCACAGCAACTTGTGGATAACATTTGTGACCCTAATTATTGCTGTACATCTGTAATAGCAAGCCCAGCACATAGATAATTGGCTTAGCTACACAATGATAAACATGTCAGGCCATAACTTCTGCTGTTGCTTAGGACATAAAATGGAGATTGGAATGTCAGTGGGTGTTTTATATCAAATAAAACCACAGACAAATGGATTGAATGACCTGAGCCTGAGCCTAATGGGATCGAACCATTAACTTCTGAGCAGACCCCTACCTGAAAACAAAGCACCCACAAAGTGCACAATATGAATATAAAGAGCTTGGCTAAGCAGGGCCTAAAAGTGAAATATGGCAAGAAGGGTTATAGTTGTGTAATATGACCCAAGAGGGCAATGCCAATTTAAATAGCATTTTAAGATCCTTTCTGGACTAGAAAAAAGGTAGTTGAATAAAGATGTACAGAATAAGAACTAGCACAATCCTTTAGGTAGATTAGTCAGGGCTATAAAAAGGGTGGCCCATTTCTGAAGTCCTAGGGAGCATTTTTGTGTCACCTGGGGAACAATGGTTTTTCTTTGATTAATTAAAATTGGTCCCAACATGACAGAAAATATCCTGTAGAATAGTGGTTCCTACCATTTAGGGCCCTTCCAGACAGGTCCTATATCCCAGGATCTGATCCCAGATTATCTGGCAGTGCAGACTTATATAATCCAGTTTAAAGCAAAAAACCTGGGATCAGATGCTGGGATATAGGGTCTGTCTGGAAGGCTCCTTCGTCCTTGAAACTTCAGCTCCCAGAATCCTGGACAATTGGCCAAGTTGCTAGGGCTTCTGCCAGTTGAAGTCCCAAACAAGTAGAGAACCAAGGGTTGGGAATGGCATGGACTGGTCCATGATGTCATGAAGAGTCGGAAATGACTGAGTGAATGAAGAAGAAGAAGAAGAAGAAGAAGAAGAAGAAGAAGAAGAAGAAGAAGAAGAAGAAGAAGAAGAAGAAGAAGAAAGGATGTTGGAGAAATTGTGGGCATGTTCCTCATCACCACCATTTTTGGACCAAAAAGGAATTCATCCAAAATCCTATCTCTGCATCACTATTTGAAAGAAGTCTCTTCCTGGACCTAAGATGGTCCAGAAATATTTAATTGTAATTGATTTGAAATGTACTGTATTATTTTTATATATGTGCTTTTATTGTAAGCCACCCTGAGTCCACGATTGGGTGAGAATGGCAGGATACAAATACTGTAATAAATAAATAAATGGCCTAGGGATCCTGCAAACAGACCCTATATCCCAGGTTATGATCCCAGTTTTTCTGCTTTAAATTGGATCATATGAGTCCACACTGCCAGATAATCTAGGATAAACCAAAAGCCTGGGATCATATCCTGGGATAGAGAGACGGTCTGGAAGGCTCCCTAGAGGGATAAAAATGTGGAAACAATGCCCTTCACCTCCGAAGAAGTATTCTGGGGCATTGAGTGAGGGAGTGGGTAGAGATGTGGTGGGATATATGTTCTTTGGATGGGTTAATACAATCCTCTAAATCTGGAGTATTTCAACTCCTGGGATAAATGAATAGAGGAAAATTTCAGTCAACAGGATCAAATATCATACCTGTGCATGATAGATGTTGAAGAGAAACAGCAGGAACACCTGTCCATGTGTCATCCAGCATTTCACAAATGAAAACAAAACCAAGAGATGTTACATGCTCTCAACTGTTAAGCTGCAAATCATTGTTGACACTGGTCACTGAATGACAGTGCTTTGTTCCACTTATGGGAATCACAGCAATAATGTGACACAATCCCATCTGCACATTTGCCCCCCCCCCCCAGCTCTCAAACATGTTCCATCTTCAGTGATGAGCAAATACTGCAGGAACAATGCATACTAAAAACAAAAGAGTTAACAGCCATTTTCCTCTTTTGCTCCTGACATTCTTATCAGCTTTTACTATACAGATGGACTCTGTCAGTTCAAGGTGACTTTAAGCTTTATTCTTCAACCAGCTTTGACTCGTGCTTCTTGTCAGTTACAAATAACCGTGACTTCCCATTTACTGATTTGGTCCTCAGACTGTTCCAGTGCATCCTATATTATGCATACTTCCTTCTTACACCTGTTTTAAACTCAAGATGCAATTACTTCTGTCAGGGGATAGTTCAGAGTTTACAGAAAGCTGCGGAGTAACCCAAGGCTTTGGAGCAGTCAGGACAGCTGGATTGGGTATGATTCAGATCAATCCTCTGTCCACACTGGACACAGCACCACAGCTATTTCCCAGTCCTCATTAGGGAAGGAAAACTCAATGGATTTTGCACTCCAAGTCAGTCATGGAACTCTGTCTAAGTTTCTGATCCTTGTGAGTGCTTCTGTTGGTGTAAGAGTTTAGTACCTGTACAACTAGCAAAAAAGGAGGGGGCATGTGGGGACACTGTTCTAATTTTATCAAAGGCACCCATATGAACAGCAAGATGGAAAAGAATTGCTCCCTCCTTCTTGCTAGTCACCCAGGTTCTCCATTCTGACAACAGCAGAGGTGTGGTGGAGCTCTGTGGCTGTTTAGGAGCAACAGTGGCAGTAATACAGAGCAGGTGAAATGTAGTCTCCAGGTGAGCTGGTGGAGTCTGGACAACAGCTCTGCATCCATGGTTATTCTGGGGATAGATTTACATTGATCTCACCTGCCCATTGTAGACAGGCTCTCTGTCAGAGGAGTAAGGGATTCACTCTTAGTTTTAGTCCAGGTTATAATGTAGCTGTCTGTGGTGCTGAATCTATTTGTGAGATGGGTCTCAAAAGTTTTGATAGCTCCTTTACAGTTCAGGTTAAAACCTGGAACAAATTCACTAACAAAACAGCCACCAATGAGGATGAACTAACCACTGTGGATTAATATATTCCCATGGAGAAAAAAACTTCCTTTACAAAAATCTTTCCCTCTTTGACCCAATATTAAGACCTCAATTGGAAAAAGCTTTGCCTATCAAATTTCACAAAACTCTGTGACATATGTGGTGTGTCCCATTTATCAGTAGCAGGTAGGAGAGCTCTAAAATCCACACTTCTGTCTCGATAGTTGGAAGGTGTTAAGAGAATCCCTTTCCTCAGGTCTGATGTCTATTTAATGACCTGTCGTGTCTCAAAGATGACATGAAACTAGATGTCCAAAACCCCTAATTGCACCTGCCTAGAAGATCGCTTCCCCTTTGCCAGTTAAGGGATGAAGATAGGGACATTTCCCTAAGAAAGATGAAGCTCTTGGGGATAACTTGTTACTTAGCTGAAAATGACAAATTGCTTATTACTTGCAATTAATTCCTCCCCAAATGGCAAAGACACAAATGAATTCTATTTTAGTTGTAGGCAGTGAAAAAGAATTTCTCTTCTTTGTTGTGTAAATGTGAATTTAAAGTCACTTTATTCTTACAGAGGTGAGAGCTCACTACAGGGTGAAGTAAGAAAATCCCATAGTTTAAATGTTGGTCTGTGTTGGGTTTTGTGTGCTTCCTTCCTTTTAGTCTATTGTGACTGCTTAAGAAATGATGTTCTCTCCCAAAGGCTTGCATATTGTAATATTTACATTCTATTTAAAAGGTAATTAGGAGGCAATTCATTTGGAAGGAGTTAGTTATTGCCATTGTTTTAATTTCTCAAAACTACATTAGGCAACAAAAAGCACCCTACTACTAGTACTACTGAACATAAACAAAGCAGCTAGATTTTCTTCCTGAAGATAAGGAATGTCACCTATTGAAAACTTATTTCTGTTACAAGGTATTAAAAAGTTACTGAGTGTCAGACATGTTGTCTGGAATCCTGTTGGTGACAAATAAGTGTTGCAGTTTAAAGTTTAAAGTTGACAGAAGTTGCAAGTGTAAATTGTTTAGTCTTCCATAACTTCTGGAGGTTGTGCAAGGACTTGTCCACTCCCACTTTGCATGTCTCCCTCAGTAAAAGCCTGTTTCAAAGGGGGAAGTGTGAGGTCTCTGAACTAGAACCCACCTTTACTCCCACTCTGGAAGATAAGCAGGGCATAAATGCTATAAATCAATCAGTAATGGCTAAGGGAAGTTGCAGTTCATTCAGGAAGCATCTGTTAGCAGTTGGGATTCAGCAATGCTCTGCACAAGAAGCAGTGCCTCATAGTGGTTGTGGTGGGAAACATAGTAGATGGGGGTTAAGGAAGTTTAGGTTACCTCTCCTTTCTGTATATGTTATCTATCTTGCTCCCGGTGGGAGTGATGTAGATGGATAATCTCAGTTTTACCCTGCCTCTTCTCAATTATCTATTCCACCCCTGGAGTTTCCTACACTCTTGTTCCCTAGGATGTAGTCAGACTACAGTGTTTCCTCACTTATTGCTGGGATTAGGTTCCAGGACCACCCGCTATAAGTGAAAATCCGTGAAGTAGGGACACTATATTTATTTTAATATTTATACATTATTTTAGTAGTTATATACTATTTTAAGTCTTTATTAACCAATCATGTGTTGATAAATCACCTCCTTCTCCTCCTGTTGCCACTTGGGCTCATTTTCTCTCCCTTTGACTTCTCCTTCCTCCCTTCCTTAGGCTGTAAATTGTATTTTTTATTATTTATAATAGTCTTTTAGAGTTTATTGAAAAACTGCAAAACAGTGAATCCGCGAAAAGTGAACCGCAAAGTAGTGAGGGAACACTGTATGTGAGGATTAGTATCTCCTTTTTTATCAACGATGGAGATGTCTTAATAAAGATTACTTTAAATTTTAGCTACTGTCATTGCCCCTTAAATGCCATCCCATGCTTTTTCAGCTGTAAATTTACTCTGCTAATAGTTAGATGTTGGGAGGAAACAATCGTTGTCACCTACTGTATCTCTAAAGGATTCACTGGAGGTCTGAGAGGACATTTGTTGCTCTTTTATTCCAGCTTTAGGAATACAGTGTCATTCTGCTTAGATATTTTCCTGGTCACCAAATGTCCACGGAGGTCAATTCATCATTAGCCAGCTGCCCTCCATGAAATGATGGAAGTCAGAAGCTGTAATCCAATGGAACTGACAAAGCAAGTTGGATCTTGAGCATAAAATAATAACAATGTAGTTATTTTTTCCTGCAAAATGAAAATTAAAAAATAATTTTCATCATTCTCCCAGCTTCCAAACTTCAAGAGAAATAATAATGATGTGGCCTTCTTTACAGGAGAATTTTTTTTTTAAGATCACAGCTGAGATTCCATTTTCAGCTGATGAAGTATAAAATATTTTACACAGCAGCCAAGGCAATGGAAAGATAGGAGTGGCCAGCTGGGAGGTTACTTGATAGAACTTCCCCATTGCACTACAGTGGGCAAATAGTGGCCATTTGTTTCTCAAGAGTGGAAGCTAGCCAAGCCCCCCCTCCTGCAGCCATTGTGCTGCCCAGCAACAAGTGTTGGGTAAAAAGGCACAGCATCCAATGTAAGCAATGTTGGGAAAAGTAGCTTCGCTAATATAACCCTCAGTTACACTAGCATAAAGCCCCAAGTGGATACCAGCTCTTGTTGTCAAGATTCTTAGAATGTTTTCTACAAATGATAAATATTGTTATTTTTGAAAGAGCTTTCATGGGCTAAGCTCTAGTGAGGCCGGGGCTCAGATTAAGTCCTGATAGCTGGCTGTTTGAGACTGGGCTGTTAAATTGTTTCCTTGCCTGAAGAGACACATGGTGAAATATCACAGCTTGTCAGCACTCACTGGCTGTGCCAAAAGTTGAGCTGCGGATTTTCTTTATGCCTTTGTCACTCTGGCCTTGAGACCGGAGAGATGTGGAACACCTTCCTTAAAATGCAGCCTGATGGATAAATGACTGCAACAGCTACTTTAAACTATTGGTGATAAAACCTCACTGTGCAGTAGAGATTGATGGCTGAGCATTTATGGAAAAAACTCTGAAATGTCTCTCAGCAGCTTTCTTCACAAATACATGTCAGAGGAGTCTGGTTAAGAAAGATGCCCTGGTATGTAAAAATTGAAACTTCTTGTCAAACTTCCCTTTTAGTGGATTGTAGAGGAGCAATCTGTTCCCTGCTCTAAGGATAGCAATGGAGACAATATTTTCAACACAACTATGGACTTTCGGAACTGAAGCCCCACCAAACTAATTCAAAAGGGAATCGGTGAGCATGTTCAATAGTGGGATTGGTGGACTAAATATGATATCCAGTTGGTATTCTATGGACAGTTAAGTTCTTATATGCATGTATTTGGTTTTTACATGACACAACATCCACATTCAGGTCACAGTTGCCTAAGTGTAACTCTTGCATATACAGTTGTACCTTCTTGAATGCTTCATAATTACACATCATTGCCTTCAATATGTCACTTGAGTCACTGGGGTCGCAAAAAGAACAAACATACCTATGGATGCTCAATCATTTGCCAAACATTGGTATTCAGAAAAGGATGGTGTAGTAGAACTACCCCTTAATTGCATGTGTTGAAATTTGCACTTCACAACCATGATGTAGGATCTCAGCTTTGGCCTTTCAGGGTTGCCATTTTTGCAGACTTCAAGAGTCAGGGTCAAGGTGCTACATCAGGGTTGTGCAGGATAAATCTCCACTTGGCAGTTACACATTCATTGTGCCAGGCAATATTAGCACTGAATGTGAAAGTGAATGCATATCCATGTCCATCACATGCACATATGCATACACACAATGTTAGGCTTACTTCCATAACCTTGAATTGAATATGAATATTCTACATCAAGAAAATATGCCCATCTGCTTCCATAGAATATGCAATGTGTAAAACAACAAATGAATTCTGTCCTTGGATTAATCTTAATATATAGTCCCTCCCCCCTTCATTATGCTCACAGGAGTCCTCTGGAGTCAATAAATCTCAAGTTAAGGTCATCTGCTGTAGTCTTCCTCAAAATGGTGGTCCCTGGACTGGTGCAAGTCCCTGAGTCATTGCCTGGTGATCTCTAGCAAGTTTCAGAGAAGTAAGAAACATATCTAGCAAGTAGATACACAGTCCAGTGTCAGTCCTTCATATGTTGGGGAAAAACATTTGTCAGTCCTCTGAATCAGATAGCAGAGAAACCTTAATCTACTGAACTTCTTTCCAAGTGAGGAATTTAAAGTGACCAATGATTTAAATGGTTTTCTTTTGGGTTTTTTGATGGGTTTCTTTGGGTCTGAACAAACTTATGAAATAATTTTTGAACTCATGAAATAATTTTTGTCTATCTTATTTAGATCATATGAAGATATGGCTAGTTTTGGTAAATGCCATTGAGTTAACATTGACTTGTGGTGGCCCAATGAATGAAAGTCCTCCAGGTTACTGCTCAGATCTTGCAAACGCAGAGCTGTGACTTCCTTAATCGAATCTATCCCCATGTCATCATTACTGTCATCCTACCCTCCACAGCCTTGTTCAGGTCTCACAGACTCAGAGCTGTGGTTTCTTTGATTGAGCCTATCTATCTGAAATGTGACGTTCCTCTTTTCCTACTATCCTCCACTTTACCAAGCATTGTTGTCTTTTCTAGTGAGTCATCTCTTCACATAGTATGTTCAAATTGTGATGGTCTCAGCTTAGTCATTTTATCTTCTGGGGTCATTCAGGCTTGATATGCTCTAGGACCTCATTATTTATCTTTCCAGAAGTCCACAGTGCCTGCACAACTATTCTCCAGCAACACTTTTAAAGGGATAGTTCTTTTCTTATCAATTTTTTTTTCATTATCCAGTTTTCACAAAGTGGAGATACAGTGCCATGGGATAGCCCAACTTTGATATTCAATGATAAGTTGTTATTGTGTGTTTTCAGGGAAGTTTCAACTTATGGTGACCCTAAAGCAGTCTTATCATGGGGTCTCCACAGTCCTGGTCCTGTGCTCAAACTGCTATGTTGCATTCACCATCATTCAATGATATATCTTTGTCAAATTACAAGAAAGGGGGTTTCAACTCAATGTCAGGAAAAAACATCCAGATGTTAAGCTCTTTTGACTGAAAAATTTAATGCTTAAGAGAGTGGCGAGCCCCCATCTATCAAGGATGCTTTAGATGAGAACTGCTCTCTCTAGAAAAGGGTTGGATTGATTTGGATTACCTTTAGACTATCTTTCATCTCTTCAATTAGTTCTGAGCATTGATAAATGGAATGGTCCAGAAATCAGAATCACTGTCAGCCTGATTGTAGGGAAAGCATGTTGAATTGTGTGTGCTACTTGTTGAATTCCTCCCATGTGATGTAGATCAGTGGTAATCATAAAGGACTTGGATCCAGCATAGCCATGTCATAAAATATGGCAGTTTCTATGGAGGCATCCCTTCTCTATCAGCATGCTAAGGGCAGGTGATAAATATTATTTATCACACTGAGCGATTCATTTCAGCAGTATCTCTTTACAGATATACACACAGCCATATCAGCACAGATTGAAAGAGATATTCGACTTTAGCAGCAAATGAATCTAAGGATTTAACAGTTCAAAAGATACGGAAACACATGTCCTGACACTTTTTTCTGAATATTATGGGAATGAAAGAGAGAGCTTCATTTCAGTTTGTTAGAGTTTATGACAATTCACTTTTTTAATATTGAAGAAAGAAAGACCCCAAGGTTTTTAAAAAGTATAAACAATCAGTCAATAGTATACTCATCCAGATATAGAATCCTTAATGTTTTACTTTTGATTCTTAAACAGTTGGTTTTTAACTGTTAAGTAGAAATAATGTATATTGACATTACTTTAACTGCTATGGATTAATGCTATGGAAGCTTGGAATTTGTTGTTTTAGAAGGTCTTTAGCCTTCTCTGCTAAAGAGTTATGGTACCCTCCCAAAACTAGAACTCCAAGGATTCCAAAACATTAAGCCATAGCAGTTAAAATGGTGTGAACTGTATTTATTCTTCAGTGTAGATACTCCTTATGGTATCTTAATGCCAATAGCTAGTTTTTAATACAATGTTGGGTTCAGATGCTGGGGTTTTTAGAATTAAGAATGTAGTTCCACAAATATGGGCTTAATAATTCTATAGTTCCTTCCCTGTCATGGGCCAACTGTTTTAGCCTCCCCAGACACTTCATAATAAACTTGGTCATTTGAGCTTGATCTGGAACATTTAACAAGTATGACCTGTATTTTGGAATGGTTCTTCTGCAAATATTATTTACTGGTCACTGCTAGTTACAACAAATTAGGGTTGAACTACAAATTCATAATCTTTAACATTCTTTTGCATGTCTATAGCATGGAAGTGCAAAATGTTCTTTTCCATGGTGAGAATTGTCATTGGCTGATAAAAAAGTGGGAGTGGGGATTTTTTTTCCCAGTTTGCATTTAAAGTTCTGTTGGAATTCACAGCCTTTATATTTAACATGGAAAGTACTTGAGGTTCAACCAATCTGAATGCAGAAGAAAGCAAAACTGATAAACTCCCTCATTTTGTATACTGCTATATTTACTCGGGATGTCAGAAAAGCTCTAAAATCCCTACAGTGACTCAAGAACTCACAAAAATATATAGTCTGCAATAACATTTCAATGAAATCTCATAGTGCATCACATTTAATTAAAACGTAGTAAGCCATGCTGTGTATTATGATACTTAAAAGTGCTGAACTTTTGTGACTTTTAATGTGCAAAACTATTAACTTTTGTAAGGCTGGATCAAGGCTCAATGGTTTCTGTAGCTGAGCATCTTTAAGCAAATCATTAAAAAAAACCATTAAAGCATAGCATGCTATACAAATACCACAAAAGAACAGATAAAGACATATATAAAGAGCAGCACACAAAGCTAAAATACAAGATGTTTCAAAACGATGGACCCAATTTGAAATTGCTATATCTCTGCAACTATTAACTGCCCATGAATGCAAACCTTTCCTCTTGAAAGGGTGGGCCATAGAGTTTCAGAGGATTACCACTAAATATCTGTTCTAGAGCACAAATAACCCCTAGTCTCTACCATTTGCAAGATGGCAACCCTACAACAGAAAGAATTTTGTGTTGTGCAGTTCAGGAAGACTGAATCTGTAATTGGCGGTGCAGCATGCATTTCAATAGCATGTTGGCATTGATCCACCAGTGCCAAAGAGCATTCATCATTAGTATTAGCATTTTGAGGAAACAAGCTGTTTATGTAAGAGGAAGAACACAAAGTCGATCATTTTGAAACGCAGTTGCTAAAGATAAACATTTTGCAAAATATTGTACATAAATGGTGTACAAATGGTGTCGATCATTTTGAAACACAGTTGCTAAAAATAAACATTTTGCAGAATATTGTACATAAATGGTGTACAAATGGCGTCGATCATTTTGAAGCACAGTTGCTAAAGGTAAACATTTTGCAGAATATTGTACATAAATGGTGTACAAATGGTGTCGATCATTTTGAAACACAGTTGCTAAAGATAAACATTTTGCAGAATATTGTACATAAATGGTGTACAAATGGTGTCGATCATTTTGAAACACAGTTGCTAAAGATAAACATTTTACAGAATATTGTACATAAATGGTGTACAAATGGTGTCGATCATTTTGAAACACCATTGCTAAAGATAAACATTTTGCAGAATATTGTACATAAATGGTGTACAAATGGTGTCGATCATTTTGAAGCACAGTTGCTAAAGATAAACATTTTACAGAATATTGTACATAAACAGTGCTATAGCCTGTACTATAGCATAAATTAAAGTGTTGGTTTGTAAAGCAAATACAAATTCAAGTGTTTCATCAGAATTCAGGGGGTCCAGGGAGGGCTGTTTCTAAGAGTACTACTGCTTCTTTTAAACAAGGCGGAACAGGACTTCCCTTTAAAAAAATATGCATTAATAATACATTGTAGCTGAGATCTAACTGTATCTCTTTCTTGGACAACAAGCCAAGGACAGGGCTTGACGAGACAAGTTGTCTTCTGTATTCATACTAAGAGTTTGTCCACAACTGTCACATTCACAAACAGAAGCTGATACAGTGTAGTTCTACTCAAGTTGGTGGACATCATTGATGCATCTCCCATCTCAAACAATCACAAAATGACCATACTTGGGATGGACAGTGTACCTTCAACAGGGCTTGGAAAGATTGATCATTGTCTGCTCAGAACAAAATTCAACCCAGACAGTGAGTTTGTGGTGCTGAAAGCTGTGAATATGGCAATGTGAAATAGATGCTGTTGCATATACAATCCTCAATTGAATATATTTGTAGCGGAGTGGGATGAAAATTACAATCATATGTGTAAGAACATGTATGTGTGAATGTGATATCAACAGGAGCTGTGGCTTTTCTGTTTCCTCCCCACTTTGAAACTTTTACATTTTTATACATTCATGCCAAATGTTTATTGACACAATTTATTTACTAATTTCTAATTTCTGCCCCATGACCAAGTATGCTTGTTAATTTATTTTAACAATATACATGTTAGTCAATTACCTAGTTCAATATGTGCATCATATTTTGCACAATTTATTTTTCTGGAAAAAAAAACCTACCCTGTAATCTTCCAAGTGAGTAAAATAGAACATGCATAATTTTTGACCTAACAGACCACCTTTGGTACAATGGTTCTACTTTAGTTAAGAATTACAAATTTATTTATTTATTTTTATTTACTATACTTTTACCCTGCCCTTCTCACCCTGGAGGAGACTCAAATGGATTTAGGATCAAATGATCAGAACACAGGATACCACACAGAGTCATATGGTGTTATAAGCAACAGTAAATCAAGTAGCAGAGATCAGGAAAAGCTACACCTCCTTTGTTACACTGAATGGAGGCTTAACTCCTCCAGTTTCCATGGAAATGTTTTGAATATCATCTGCTTTGTGTAGTTCTCCATTGCACATATACCATGTATGCATCAATTGCTGCATTTTCCTCTTCCCAGCATTATAATTAGTTCATCTGATATCCAGGGCATGTGAAAACCATTAACATGATCTTTCCTTGTAGATGGAATGAACTACAAGCATCCAAAACAATAACAACTCCACAGCAGGTGTAAGATAGTAAGGAAATCGATATTTACTGTTGAATGGAAAGTCTACTAATTAGCCACAAGGAAGTAGATTGCATGGGAGGGGAAGGAGTTGTTCTCATATGTTGTGCAATTTTGTCATCTATGTAATTATTTTAGGGCAAATTTCAATTTCTAGCCTGATTTGAACATGGCATTTGCACTGTCACTGAAACAATGGTGCACATTGTTGTTATATATGACAGAGCATCACTGTTCGCTTAGGTGTTTTCAGCAATTTTATACCAGCTGAGATCATACATCAAGAAACTGGACTGTAAGTTTATGAATATAGTGGTTGTGCAGTGCCACATGATTAGCACATTATATTAATCCTCTGAAACCCAGAGGTCACATCTCGATTTGCATCACACATTGTGCATTTACGCACAAAGTGAGCTCCACACCCATACACAATTGAGTCACATATAAACTCCACATTTGCAAACTTGTAATGAGTCCTCATATTTCACATCAGAAAAAAACCCTTCATCTAGCATACAACTTTTAAAGTATTTCATGTTGCCAACATACTTTTTAAACAACAACAACAACAACAACACACTTTATTTATATGCCACCCTTCTCCCCATAGGGACTCAGAGCAGATTACATATATAAACAGATACAGACAAATATTCACTGCCTTGTCAAAATACATTGAGACACACATACACAGACAAAGGCAAAGGCTTAACCTAAGAGTATCAGATTCTGTCTGATCTTGGAAGTTAAGCAAGTCAGCCTTACTTTGTACTTGGATTAAAAATCATTAATGAATATTGGGTCCAGTAAACAATATTTTAAAGAGGAAAACTGGCAAAACCACATCTGAGTATTTTTTTTTCTAAGAGAAAACTATGAAATTCATAGAGTCACTATAAGTTGACCGTTGACCTGAAGACACATATACACAATTATATATATTATAGAGTTTAAGATCCTTACAGTTATGTTACTGGGTTTGAGATTCAAGGGGAACTGGTATGGTCGGCAGATTTCTACATTAGGATGCCAGTAGTAGAAGCTCAATTGGGGTTCAGGAATATATATTGGCAATGGAAAGCCTATGTAATGAGAAGTTCAAATTGACCTATGGTTAAATAAGCTTTTCTGGAATGTGAACCATTATTTTATTATTCATTTTATTATTTAATGATGCATTACATCTTCCTCCTTTCCTCCTTTAAAAATGACTTAAGGGGCCTCCAACATGATTCCAAAAAGCATATTAACTGTCACAAGTCTTAAAAGGACTGTTGTAGGTCATACCGAGAAGTTATTTCTGAGTAGCTTTTCTTCAGCTTTTATGAAGGTAGAGAAACAATTGGAACCCAAGCCATGCTTACTCAAAATGGCTCCTGTTTACAATATTGCTTTGCATGCAATAAAAATAAGCAAAAAAGACCCCCTTCTGTCTGGGGAGTTCTTTCAAACTGGGGAAACATTAGCTTTACAGCTAATCTGATTAAGCATATTTCTAGACAGACATATGAGCCAGTAGTGGCTCGTAACATATTTATTAGCAAAGTTTATATGGCAGCATCAGGAAAAAAGGAAAGGTTATAGAAGGCATAGTGGAGGAAGAGATAGTACAATATGAATTTCTAATCACCATTAAAGCTGAACCTGCGTCTTCTTTCTTTGAGGCACAAAGAATAGCCATTGTGGTCAACAGTAAGCTGACAAGCAAGCAAGTTTCCTTGGGATGCTAAGCTGGTGGGAATGAAGATTCAAAGGCTGTATTTGGGAGCATTAACATTCACCTGTTCAATTCGATTAAAAAGGAAAATAGTGAAAAATGTTCTGACAACTTAAAGCAGGACAACTGTGTGAATGTGTTTGAGGATGACTTTCACAGTCATACATAATATAAGAGAATAACATGTTTAGTTCCTTCATAGTTCCCCTTCAAAGTTCCAGCCTTCTTCTGATTTCTTGACTGCAGTCACCATAGAAATTGTCCATTTAGAGATGTGCTTCATTGACTGAGCAGAATTTTCAAGTTTTAAATAGTAGAAAAACACCCTGGAACCTAACTAGTTATGATCAGAAAACACTACGACTAGGGAATTTTGTACAAAATTTGAATACGGGATATCAGAGAAGCTGTATAATTTTTAGTTTTACAAATAACCTCAGTGGTGGGAGGTTATGAATACTTTTAAATGATATCTGTTGTAAGTTTTAACTGTTTTATATGATGCATTTAAACTGGGTTATTTTTATATTTGTGCATGATGTTTCTTTGATTACTTATTGTGTACTGATGTATTTGTATTGGTTTTAAACTTTGTACACCGCTTTGAGTCCCACCCATGGGAGAAAAGCAGGATAGAAATGAATTAATAAGAATGATGATTATGATGATGAATTGCTCAGAAAACAGCACTTTCTGAATAGGAAACACCTTTATGTGCACAGAAAATGCTATTTTTTCACCTAAATATTATTTTCTGCACAGAAAATGAAGATCTCTGCACAGTGTTGCTGCTTTTTAATGAGAAAAAATATATGTAAATTTTGCACAAAATAAGTCTGCAAATTGTGTGATTTCTGGAGATATTCTCATAGCAGAAGGAAAACTGCCAAAATCACTAGCTGGTTCCTTTGAGAAGAAACTTAGTAAAGATTTGCCCAATGGTATTTGCCAATGTTTTGAGCTGGATAGGCAGTTGGATACAGCTGTCAATCCACCTTTCCATTGTTCGGACTACCATCAATACCTGAATATAAATCTACATTATCTAGCCTATGCAAACACTGCCCAAGGAAGAGGCAGTCAGTTAGTCTTGTACAGGATAGAGTTTGGCTGGATTTCAATGGAAATTACTTTTCTGCTGCTGCTGAATTCCAAATTGTATTGCCTTTGGTTTAACCATGCATTGTATGTAGTTCCAACATGGTCAAGAAAATGAGTGGCCTCATCTCCCCAGACCATCTTAACTGATGGCAGAAGTAAGTTTTGGCCTGTATCTCTAACATATCAATGTTCTTCTCCATTATGCTTTTAAAATAGCTTTAGTTGATGAATAAGTGAGTGAAACTTTGGAAGCTTGTATTATGAATGCTGTGCATTTCACTTGGCTCAATAAAGAGACAATTATTATTTTGTGAATTCTGCACTGTGTTGTATTTTTCTGTCTAGCTCACATGTTATCACTGAATATTCTTTTCCACTGTAACTTCCCAACAGCTTTGCAAGGTTGGCCAGAATGCGATTCCTTCATTTCAATGAGCCTACTCAAAGAAGCAGTATCTAGTGCTATGGCTTTGACTAAGTTGCTACGTATTGCCTTTTAATTACTTACACACAAAATCTCCTATCTGAAAATAAATTCAGAGCAAAAGGCTTTTGTCAAACTTTGCCCATAACAATCATTCTCTTCCTTCTCATAAATGGAACTTTTACATTATGTGATTCCTGGATGAAAGAGGAGAGAGACATCTGTGATTTCCTGAGAAGAAAGATAAATTCTTCCCATGTGACATAAAGTTCTTCAAGTTTGTCATTAATCTTAGAAGTAAGAAGTCTGTACGAAGGCAATTTTGGCCATGTCATACTCCTAATCATTTCAAAGCAGGGGCCTGGAAGCTTTATGAGGATCAAGGACTTTGAACTGCCAAGGGCATTACTACTATTTCTTACAAGGCTTTTTGTATGGAAAGACAAAGCTTATTTAGTTGTTCCTGGAGCTAAGGGTTTCTTTTTTGTGGGTAAAATGAATTTATGTGCTGCAGTCATGTGTTTTTAACTCCATCCATACAAACAGTATCACAGATACTACATTTTCATTTATTTCTTTGTTTTTCTACACAAACATACTGGCAAAAATAGAATTCAAAGCAATGATATAATAGTAAAAATAAAAGCTGGAATTCTATACTGTGGACTACATTGCATAAATCTAAGCATACTTAGCTACAAAACAGAAGCGCTAAGAAACCCTCCTAGTGAAGTATGAAAGTGCATATAAAGTAACTGGGAAGAGTGCTTCAATGTGCATTGGGATGTACCAATGCACATTGGTACTATCCAGCCAGCATCCCAATGTACATTGGTCATATTGTACATTGGCCCCATTGCACATCAGTCTTGATGTGAAACAGTTACTTTGTTAACTTCCCCACATAGTAACGTAATAGCAGCCTAATGAATATGGATGTCGCAGAACTGTTCAATTCTATTTCCCATAGAAAAAACAAAAGTGCCTAAGTTTTTTCTGCCCATTAAAAATTTAATAAACTTTAAATTTGAAACAAAATTTAAAGCATCTCAAAAACAAAGAAGCCTAACACCAGTTAGATTCCTTATGGCTTAAATTCAACAGTTTATCACAGCAGTAGCTATTACAGCAGGCTCACTAACTCCATTGGAATATACATACACTTCATTGATTTAGTAGGTCAATTATAGTTGAAATCACTAAAGTTAGACCTTTATGAAAAGCTAGTGTGGATGTTTGAGTGCTTTGAGCACAATTCTGGAGATCGGGACCTGAATCCGTGCTCAACTATAGAAATCCATTGAGTGAATGGGGCAAATCACACTCTTTGAGCCTTAAGGGAAGTCAAAACCCCTCTGAACAGTAGGGTATGAGAATAGGGCCTCAAGTGCTACTAAGGAACCCATGTTAGAAAAAAAAATACTTCCCATCACATTTATTGTCATTCAGTCCTCCAGCACCACAGGTAAGATTCAGCTGGCCTGGTGTTAGGAATTCCTCTTTTTCAGAGGAGGAAGGGGAGCAGGAAAGTGTTCATGAATCAGAGGGGCAGTTGGAATCTGAGGAGGAGATTTTGCAAGTACCCACTTTCCAGGAGAGAAAAAAGGAAACAGAGCAGCTGAGTAATTAGGAACTGCCCTAGCAGCTGTGATGGAATTCAGGACTATAAAGCAGAAACAGGTACAGCGAGCTCTTGCTGGTAACAAACTGACTCTTCACTCTCCTTGTGCCTGCTTCAAGCCTGCCTCTGGGAAACTGCTCCTAAGGATTTATTGCTGTTTCTTTGTCTGAAGTAAGACTGCTATTTGATTTGGAATTTATCAGAGACTAAGAACTTTGCTTGCCCTAAGACTTCCTTGCTTCCTTTTGCATTATTCCACTGAGTGTGCTGTACTTTATGTTTTGATGAAGTAAAGCAGTTTTCATTTACTTATCACTGTGTTTTAAGGCTTTTCTTGAAAGATAAAACAGGACACCTGGGCAGACACATAGCAGGATCCAGTTTTCCTTCTGTCCCAATCAAGAAAACTGCTACCTCTGTAGCCTTTGAAGCATTGTCTTCAAAAGTGATGTCCAAAAGGGGCACAAGGGGTGGCAGGCAGAGTTTATATCCCATTTAGCTCTGCTCGTCCATGCCTGTTGTCATGGTGCTCTGTACCTGATATTGCTGGTTTCTCTTCCTTTGGAGAGCAGCAGGAATAGGTCCTTCTATGCAGTGCCTTGTTTGTAGCAGCCACAAAAACAAACTTTCTTACAACTAAGTAAGTACTAGGCTTGAGCGATCCATGAAAAAATTGATTCTAAACTCGTTTCAAAAGTAGGGGGCGCCAGCGTTTCGTTTCTGATGTCATTTCCGAATTTTGCCCCCCGAAAAATTCGAAATTAACGAAAATTCGTTATTTTCGAAATTAATTCGTTAATGGCAGACGCGCATGCGCAGTGGCCCAAAACAGCCCAAGGGGGGGGCTTTTATGGGGCTCTCCTGCACTCATTTTTTCAGCTATACTGATCAAATTTGGTACAGTGGGAGAACACAATCCACCCTGCTTGCTCGCTAAATTGCAGAGCGTTTGCCCTTTCCTAAGATTTATTGCGCAATTTCATAGTTCATATAAAAAAACTTAATTTAACAATTGCAGAAATCTGTTCCTGCTTTTGAATTGTTATTTCCTGTTAAATAGGGGTTCCTTCACTGTGAAAGTCCTTCTTCTACTTGTGTAACATTGTTTCAGTGCACGTAAATCTGTCAAAATGTTAGGACATTGGTGGCCATTGGCCAAGAGACACATTGTGCTGCCATCCGCAATGACTTTCCCCAGGCATCCAGATAGGAGGCCATTATACCACAGTGGTCAAGCCCCTCCCCCTCCCAATAAATGTAAGATTTGTGCGACGTTGGTTTGATTTATCACCTGATGGCAAAATGGGGTCCCAAGCTCCACTCACCAGGGGTGCCGGCCACCGTTGGCCGGCCCCACGCCACCACCCCACCACCCAAGGGGAAGGGCGTGGCGCCTTTGAGGCAGCTAGTGAAATGGGGTCCCAAGCTCCACTCACCAGGGGGGCCGGCCACCGTTGGCCGGCCCCACGCCACCACCCCTCCACCCAAGGGGAAGGGCGTGGCGCCTTTGAGGCAGCTAGTGAAAAGGGGTCCCAAGCCCCACTCACCAGGGGGGCCGGCCACCGTTGGCCGGCCCCACGCCACCACCCCTCCACCCAAGGGGAAGGGCGTGGCACCTTTGAGGCAGCTAGTGAAATGGGGTCCCAAGCCCCACTCACCAACGGTGGCCGGCCCCACGCCACCACCCCACCACCCAAGGGGAACGGCGTGGCGCCTTTGAGGCAGCTAGTGAAATGGGGTCCCAAGCCCCACTCACCAGGGGGGCCGGCCACCGTTGGCCGGCCCCACGCCACCACCCCACCACCCATGACATCTCACCCAGCACTGCCCATTTCTGCCAAGCAGCAGGAATTTCCTTCTTGATTGTCTCTCTCATACCACGGTGTTTGTTGCATCACCCTGGCCAATCGCAAACAAGATCGAAGCCTTCCGTTTGTCTGGGCACCACACTCGCATCAAACGTTGAAAAACTTGTTGAGATCCCCCGGGTGGGCTCCATTCCACCATGTTTCCTAACCAGACTTCTGTGTCAACCAGACCAGAGCCCCAAAGTCTCTAGCCGCCAAAAAGGCACACTCCCTGACAGCAAACCGTCTGCGGCCCTGGCCGCAGCCCTACTGGATGGACACCAGCAAGCTGGCAGTCCGCAGGGTAGTCGTGGCCACCATCACATCAACAAGTATAATAATAATAATAACAACAGTAAGATCTTCATGTGTATTCCCCCCCCCCCATCTTCCCGGAGGGACTCTGAGCGGCTTCCATGGGGCATGCCCGTCAACAATATCATTGCAGCAATTAAAAAAAATAGTAAAAAAAATGTTGCATCAATAACACATAAAATAAAAAAGCTGTCACAGTCAGCATACAGCATTACCCAATTAAAAAACAGTGGTGTAAAAACACGGCTCTGGGCCGAGGGCTGAATACTTCAACAGAGATGAGGTAGTTTGACTGTTAAAAATCAATACAGTGCGAAATACTCTTGGCCTGCCAACCAATCCTTCAACTGGCAGCGATCCACCCCACAGTCCTCGAAGGCTTTTTGGAAGTGGAAGGTTTTAAGGCTCTGATGTTAGGTTCATGTTTCTATGGAGTTGCACAAGAGGGAAGACTTGTGTGTGTCTGGTGTTATTAAAGATCTATAGCAGCTGAGCTGGAAAGAGGGATATGACTTCTGTTGGTATATAGTTTCAGTAAAGTTGTGGATGTAAAAAAATGAAAGATACTGTCGTATGGAGTAGAAATGAATCCAAAGAACTAAAAAATAGCACAAATGTTGAGACAAAGGAAACCATGAAGACACAACTCATTGTTTTTAATAGCAATACAGAGTTTCTGAGTGCTTTGTTTCTCTACTTATGGGTCTGCGGAGGATTAGCATCACATACTTCCCCTCTGTGTCTTATCCTCTCAGACACACGCATAGAGAAAAAACTTGTCGCAGACAATGGCTGGGATCCATTTAAAAAAGGTTTATCCCAGTCAATGTAGGATTTCAGTTATCCCATATTGTAAAAGTATTGTAAAGGGGTTGGAGATAAATAAAATGTTTCCGTTATCCTAAACGACAAGAGGCTTTAGGCAGGGTGTCCCACATATAACGATGGCTGGGTAAACTAATTTGGCTTGTAAGCCACCTTTCGTCTCATCCGTCAAAACGCAGTCCTCATTATCAAATACAAAACGCTAAGAATTGTCCTGGACTGTTTCAGCACAAGTGTTGGAAAAGTGCACCTGATACGTTTGCACAGCAGACATTTCTGCAAGTACCATAATATTTTAAGATGTCAAGACATAAAATTATTTTATTTCTTTCATTTAAAAAAAATAAATCTAAATATTTTTTTTTAATTTTCTCCTCATGTTGCTTGGGCCGCTGCCCCAAGTAATCCGGACCGAGTCCACGCAGGGAGATGTTGTCGGGAAATAGTAATTTTTTTAATCATTTAACATTGATTGTTTTTATAACTCTCACATAGTCCTCCTCGCTTCAAAGGGATTTCTGATAGTCCAGGACCGGAAGTTTGGTCTCGAGGAAGCATATTCTCTGATCGGTCAATCAGCAAGCTGCTGCAAGGGGTCACACCATCGTTGGCCATGTTGAATACTCTCTTCAAAGCCTTGAACTGCTTGGAGGGTAATTAGTGGAATGAGCTGGGTTATTTGGGAATTCCAAGTCACCTTGTCTGTCCCACGAAAAGTGTTTGTTGACATGCTGGGAACAGAAAACGGATCAACCACCGTTTTAATGATTGGGAACGGGTTGCGGCAGGGCCGCATAAGTTCAGCCTCTGGAATCATCTACTTGTTTGTGTGGAACATTACATGCGACATGCGTGCCTAGAGGACCTGTAGGCAGGATTTGAAATTTATGGAAGGCACATTTACAACCTATGGCATGAGATTACAGGCTGCTGGCTGAAAGAGATTAGGGGCAGAGGAGCCTTCTCTCAAAGGTGAAAGAAGAAAGGACCTAAGCTTGGTTGTAAGAGAAGGAAGCCAAAGGGAACCACACACACAGATTTATAACTGTCAACAACATGGATTGGATGTCGACGGCTTTACAGACGTTTTATTTATTCTTGCGACATATCTCTGTAGGTGCGGACTGTGGCCTGGAAGTTAGTTGAGGTTTTGCAGAGCTATGTCCACACTAGACAAAATAAGAGCAGAGACTTCACCCAAACATAGGAGGACCGCATACTCGCATTGTCATCGCAATGCCATATCCCAGAAACCTGAGGATGTGAGAGCTTGACCGTAAGGAAGGCAGAGCGTGGGAAGAATGGCACTTTTGAAAATAATTGCTTTTTGAAAAACAAGACAGTGACTGGGAGTGTTAGAAGATCCAACTGGTCCATCCTCCATGTTTTAATGCCCGTCCACTTCAAGGAGGGCATAGCATCAGGATGGCATGGACTTGAAGGAAATGTCGCCGTTGTTGTCCAACAGGGAATTCTTTGGTGAATCCGTCCGAGAGTTCTCCATAGATCGGAGAAGACTACAAGTCTTAGCTCAGAGTGTAAGACTTTCTGCGGTGTGATTCCACCCTCTTCTATCGTCCTACCAACAAACAGAACCTGCGCCCACAGGTCACTAGCAGCCGCAAAGGCACACGCCCTGACAGGCAAACTGCACCGTCCTCGGGCGCGGACAGAGGGCGAGGGGACCCTAAGGCGGCCGTCCCTCGGCAACAGCGTCGACAACCGCCTCTCAAGGCGATGGGACAGTGGAAGAAGAACATTTTGAAAAGTGGTGGACAAGGCCGAGGTGTCCAGCTTTCTGCGGTGTGATTCCACCCTCTTCTATCGTCCTACCAGCAAACCAGCAAAAAACAGTTCCCACGCCACAGAACCTGCGCCCACAGGTCACTAGCAGCCGCAAAGGCACACGCCCTGACGGGCAAACGGATCTGTCCGGAACCCTAAGGCGGCCGTCCCGCGGCCACTGCGTCGACCACACCCGCTCAAGGCGATGGGACAGTGAAAGAAAACGAATTAGAGAAATGTTGTCCAAGGCCGAGGTGTCCCGCTTTCTGCGGTGCGGTGATTCCACCCTCTTCTATCGTCTCTGCCAACAAGCCAGCAAAAAGCACTTCCGAAGCCAGAGAACCTGCGCCCAGAGGTCACTAGCAGCCGCAAAGGCACACGCCCTGACGGGCAAACGGTACCGTCCGCGTGCACGGCCAGAGGGCGAGGGGACCATAAGGCGGCCGTTCCGCGGCCACAGTGTCGAGTACACTGCCTTTCAAGTCGATGGGACAGTGTAAGAAGAAGATTTTGAAAAGTGGTGGACAAGGCCGAGGTGTCCAGCTTTCTGCGTTGCGGTGATTCCACCCTCTTCTATCGTCCCTGCCAACAAGCCAGCAAATTGAAGTCCCCACACCACAGAACCTGCGCCCAGAGGTCACTAGCAGCCGCAAAGGCACACACCCTGACGGGCAAAGGGCATCGTCCTCGGGCGCGGACAGAGGGTGAGGGATCCCTAAGGCGGCCGTCCCTCGGCAACAGCGTCGACCACAGCCTCTCAAGGCGATGGGACAGTGTAAGAAGAAGATTTTGAAAAGTGGTGGACAAGGCCGAGGTGTCCAGCTTTCTGCGTTGCGGTGATTCCACCCTCTTCTATCGTCCCTGCCAACAAGCCAGCAAATTGAAGTCCCCACGCCACAGAACCTGCGCCCAGAGGTCACTAGCAGCCGCAAAGGCACACACCCTGACGGGCAAACGGCACCGTCCGCGTGCGCGGCCAGAGGGCGAGGGGACCATAAGGCGGCCGTTCCGCGGCCACAGCGTCGAGTACACTGCCTTTAAAGGTGATTGGACAGTGGAAGAAGATAATTTTGAAAAGTGGTGGACAAGGCCGAGGTGTCCCGCTTTCTGCGGTGCGGTGATTCTACCCTCTTCTATCGTCGCTGCCAACAAGCCAGCAAAAAGCACTTCCGAAGCCAGAGAACCTGCGCCCAGAGGTCACTAGCAGCCGCAAAGGCACACGCCCTGACGGGCAAACGGCACCGTCCGTGTGCGCGGCCAGAGGGCGGGGGGAACATAAGGCGGCCGTCCCGCGGCCACAGCGTCGACCACACCCGCTCAAGCCGATGGGACAATGAAAGATGAAAATTTTTAGAAGTGGTGGCCAAGGCAGAGGTGTACTATTTCATGCGGTAAGACACATCCACAAAGGTTCTTATGGACCGTTATCTCTGTAAAGTGAGACTCTGCCGTATTCCTTCACCAAATATGTCTTACCGAAGGATCCACATCAATTATAATAATGTTATTTCTGTACAGGAACAGCCAGGATCTGGAGAAGACCAAACATTCATGGCTCATTCCCGAAATATTTTTGGACAAAAAAAGGATAGAGATTTGATAGTAATCCGTTCTGAACCCAAAGCGGAAGCATTTCCTACCTTGGCTTTTATGGACTAATTTCCCCAAGAATATCAGAATCATTATTACAGGAGACAAAACCTATAGGAACCTCAGGGAACGACCCCTAGAGATTGATTTACCCAAAAACGAAAGTGGGCAACGGTGTGTGATGATAAAGACGAGAACGGAAGGGAAGAGAGGAAGGAAAGCATGGTAGGATAGAGGAGAGAGTTGTTGGACAGAGGCCAAAGGGGCAACCCCCCCGCCCCCCAACAGAAATAGCCATAGCTAATCAGAAGCAGAGCTGCTTAAAGGATGAGAACTGTTGTTCTAGGAGCCGTCGGACTCAAAATCCAAATCGGGGAAATTCAACACGGGGAGGTTGGCCTTCAGGAAGACCAGTTTCTCTACTGTTTGAGGGTCCAGCAAGCTGCGGTGGGGAGTGACTACATCTCCCGCTAGGCTGAAGACCCTTTCGCTCTGCACGCTGGTGGGTGGACAGCTGAGGAACTGGCGGGCTACATGCGACAGATCCGGCCACATGTGTTCACGTGAAGCCCAATAGGCCAATGGATCACAAGATATTATCTCAGGAGGCTCCTCAAAGTACCTGTTGACCGAGCCTTCGGCCGAGTCTACCTTTTGAGCAGAAGCCAGCAAATAGGAATCTTCCGAGCAGGCTAGTATGGCCACCGTCTCTGCAAAGAAAGTGTTTCCTGGTCGCGGCTGGAAATCCGTAACTCTACGGCAACCCCCTGCCGGCTCCCCGGGACTATCACTCTCGCCACTAGCGCTAGTGCTGGGGGTGGCAGGCATTTCCGGTATAGGTAACGCTGTGCCTGTTTCCCCCACCCTGGCAGCAAAGACCTCCCTCACAAGGTTAACTAGTTGGGCCTTCCATACGTTAAAGTCTTTTGGGCAGACGTTGTACTTTAGCCGTGGATCACACAAGGCCGCCAGCATATGGACCTTGCTGGAAAGAAGTGGCTCAAGGCGTTTCCGTACAGCAAAGGACAACCTCCTCACCACCTCCTGGACCGGCGGTGTCAGCGGTCCAGCCAGGGAGTCCAGTGTTCGACTGACCCCAAGCCTTTCTAGGTGCCTCCTTAGCCTCAAGACCATGGGCACTGCCTGGCTAAGAAGGGCTTTTGATTCCGAAAGGGTCTCTGTGGCATGTTTGAATGGCTTTAGGACGTCTACCAGCTGGGAGATGGTGTCCCACTCTTGTTTAGTAGGAACAAGCTTGCTAACAGGCGCAACTAATGTAAGGGAAATGTCGTGTACCGCCTTCTGCTGCTCGACCATGCGTTCGAGCATTTTATAGGTTGAATTCCACCGAGTTGAGACGTCCTGGAGCAGCTTGTGCTGCGGGAGGCCTTCAAGGCTCTGCCTCTCTCTCAGCTGCCGGGATGCCTTGATGCTCCTGTGGAAGTGGCCCACGATCTTTCTACAGCGCTCGATCAGCAGGGAGATGTTTGCGGTGCTGGCTGGCTGCTCTTCTGGGCTCTTTAAACCTTCCTTGACGGTATTGTGAAGCAAGTGGGCCATGCAGGTGACATTCAAAAACCCTGCACTTTCAACCGCTTTGATCATATTTTTACCAGCGTCAGTCACCATGAAGCCCCTCCTCATTTCTTCCGGCCTGCACCGCATCCACTCCCCCATCATGTTTTCAAGATAGCTGCAGATGGTCTCTGCCTTGTGATCACGATCAACTACCTCCAAAGCGAGGAGTGCCCAACGATGGGATGTATCCATACTGCCTTCCTTCTCCCACCAATGTGCCGTGAGAGAGAGGTAGGAATGGCCTCCTCCCAAGCTTGACCAAATGTCTGAGGTAAAATGGATGTGTCCTCCCATGGCGCTACGCAACATCTGGATAATGCGTTCCTTACAGCCCTCGTACAAGCCGGGAATAACTTTTCTGGAAAAGGTGTGACGGGAGGGGATTTTGTATCGGGGGCACAGTCGTTTCATAAGATGTACGAAGCCTTCTTGTTCAACCAGGCGGAAGGGATGGTGATCTAGGGCAATAATCTCTCCCACACTTTGGGTTATCTGCTGGGGTGTGAGTAATGCTTCCCCCGTTTTCTTTCTGGGTAATGGAATGGCCCAATCCTCCAAGGTGGACTGTGTCTGCCTTCCACCATCTTCACCAGGAGAACTTTGTGTGCTAAGGCTGCCACTGGAAGGGCTTGCAGTTCCCCCTCCTACCGAAATGGAGGGATGGTGTCGCTTCATGTGAGAGCTCAACCCCTAGGTTGCAAGATGTCTCAGGTCTCTGCCTCTGCTGATATTTGCCCCACAGTGTCTACAAACTGCCAAAGTTGCACACTGAGAGTGGACATGGAAATGGTCCCAAATATATGACCTTGGCCTCCCCACAGCCACTGTGGCGACGCCCACGGAGATAGGAGTCGTGGGCACCCTTTCGTCAGCTAGAGAAAGTTTTTGGTTTGATGGTACAACCTCCTCTACCTCCTCCTCACTGTCAGTAGCGGGTGGAGGTGTGGGGTTATCTATATCCTCACTATCCACCACCTGTAGTTCCAGGACGGCTAAACCTGTATGTTCCATTGATCGTCCTGTGGTCTCAGCTCCATACGACAACTGGCTCCGGGTGGAGGGCTGTGAACTTTCTGCATTCGAACAGCCAGCTTCTTCATCAAGTCCACCCACTCCCATAGTTCGGCGTTCCAGACGGATGGGACCCACCCTAACTTTTTTGGCCCCCCACAGTGTCCTGGCTGTGGCTTTACCACTAGCAGGACTTGCTCCCCCAGACCCGCGTACAGCTGAACGCTTCATGATAACGGGGGTGTTTTCAGGAGACAGATGGGGGGATGGAAAGGTGTTGTGTAAGTGGTGGAAAATATTTCTTGTTTCTTGATTGGCAACGTGTTCTGTTCAGGGTCTATTAACTGCCGCAAAACCGTCTATTTCAGTTTTAGTTATTTTTATTCATTTACAAGGGGATACCTGTACTTTCCAGTTCTACAAAGGGGTATGGGAGGTGCAATCCTTTGGCCAAAGTTGGCTTTTGATTCACAGACAGCGTCCCTGGCAGGGACAAACAGCCCTGTTTGAGGAGGCAAGGGCCAAATCAGGCTCCCTTTTTTCCCAAAAAGGAGGTGTAGTGCTACAAAGGAGTATGGGAGGTGCAATCCTTTGGCCAAAGTTGGCTTTTGATTCACAGACAGCGTCCCTGGCACAGACAAACAGCCCTGTTTGAGCAGGCAAGGGCCAAATCAGGCTCCCTTTTTTCCTTAGCTTTCACTAGAATTAAAGTTGGCTAAATTGGAACTATTGGCCTTTGGATTTGGAGATATTATGAGTCAATATGACTCAATGAACAAAGGTTTGCTAAAATGGAAGGCAGAAGGATTGATTCAGTTAAAGAAACCACAATCTTGAGTTTGTATGATCTAAGCAGGGCAGTTGATCACTGGAGATCTTGAAGGTATCTCACTTATAGGGTCACCATTGATCAAAAGTGTTTCAATGAAAAATAGTAACAACAAATATCTAGGCAGTCTAATAGAGTAATATATATACTTGTGTGTAGTCTGAATCAGTGGAGCAGAATGTAAAATACCCATCACACCTTCTTTAAATGACCTTTTCGGTGTAAGCTTTTCCTTTCTTTTGATATGCTTCTGTGTATACATTCCCTTAATCATATATAATTTCACAGTTTCATTCCCAGTGAAGAACTGATAGAGTCCTATCAGTGGGTGCTTCTAATTTATGACCCAGAGTTCGGTAAGGTTCCCCCTTAATTTATTCAATAAATTTCACATCTTTTAGACAAGACATATTGAATCCCAGCCACTTGGGTTTGATTGATCCCAGTAGTAGGGGTAATATGTTATCTTATTGCTGCTATACCTGGCAGGCATTTATTATAGATTTTTTTAAGGGCCAAGAAGCTGCACACAGCTGCCACCAAAGTTTGCAAAATCCCAAAAGGTCATTTTCAGGAAATAGTACTTTAGAAATTCAATAAAGCTGGTTTGATGTAAAAATGATTTGCTGGATGATTTCAAGTGTATTGGAATCAAATGAAGGATGAAGATAGTTATGTCTTTCCATGTCTTGATTTGAAGGTGACTGAAGTTACTTTAGTTGCAACTCAGTTCTATGAATGTTTGTTGATGGGTTTCAGTGACATATGCATAGAATTTCAGACTTAAGAAGAGTATAGTCCTTATTTTTGCTGGAACTGATGAAAGAGCCATTAGCTGAGGCATTCCATTTCCTACAACAATTAGCTCGAAGCCCTTCAGAACTCACATTCAAGAAGTTGGTGAACTTTCTTGGTAGCTGTCCCCAGCAGCCCAAATCTGGACATATTGGCTTTGTACATAGAGGTTTTATTTAGCTATCATTGCTAGTAGTAACTAACAAACATTGTCCTTAATTAATGTGTCTGATGGCTTGATGTTTTGAATGGAGCATCCTCATAGAACTTTTGGATTAGACAAACTAAGGCCTCATCTACAGTGACTGGTTATTTTGGGGTCAACACAGGTGCCCAATGAACATCAGAAGTCCTCAATGTTCATTGGAAGAGCCTTGAGAGGATTGAAAACATCAGATATTGATGCCTGGATGGATACATATTTTTGCAATCCACTAATATGGCTTTCCTATATTTGAGATATAGCTATTCATTTGTAAAGTTACAAAACATAGATTGTGCCATAAAATCCAAGCTCCAATAAAGAGACTAGCAGGATCATAGCAAGATGGAAGCCAGCCCCCCTGAAATGGAAAGTTGTTGTTGTTAAGGAAAATGCCACTGTGATAAAACCATTATTCTGTTTGGGCTTGCAGTTGTAGTCCTTGGAGTCCTAAGACTCACTTTGTCCTTTTACCAGCAAGATTTCTCCCCCAGTCTGTTATTCAGGCTCAAAATGACGCATGGATATGGACTCATATGACAAAGCATCACCAGTTTAGTTCTTAAATGAAAACAGTCAAACAGACAAAACCTCACTTTTAATGCCTTGCTTTCTGACACCTCATTCTTTCAACACTTGCAAATTGCAGACAAGTTCCATTAATTCAATGAGGGGTGTGTTCTTTTCCTAGCTCTTCTTGCTTTTGAAACTCACTTTGGACCATTTTATTTACATGCATAATCACAAGGCTTCTATAGAAAGAGCAGACCCACTCCATTAATCATTTTTAAAAGTATACAAAATCTCGTTTAATTCTTTCACATATTCAAAAGTGAAACTTTTTTTTTCAGCAGCCAAAATTCATTTGCAAGCTTGAAAAAACCGGCTTCTACCTTTCAACCAATTCCATTTTCTGACAGTGCTCTGGTCCCTAACCTGTCACATATGCAAAAGATTCCTGTATATAAATTAAGTTAAACATGACGTTCTTTACCCCACTTTTGTGTTCCCCAAACCCTCTTCAGATCTCCATCCCACTCCTTCTAACCAGGTCTCGCTCTGTTTCAGACTCAACTATCTAAGTCTTTAAAATATGTGGCTTTCCTTCAGAACACAATGTTGGGCACAGACACCAAGATGTAGGTATACAAAGAATATTTGCAAACATACTCATCCTCAGCAACAGTAGCAAAATAATAATTTGACATGTTGAGAAGCCATGTTGACAAAAGTTGTCAACACTGCCCTGAAATGTTTGGCTCCTGAAAAAAGAACACAAAACTCTGGTCTTTCAAGGTGTTTTGAACTCCAGATCCAGGGATCCTGGAAAACCAGAGTTTGGGAAACACTAATCTAATGCAACTAATGGCAGTGTTAGGAAATGTCTTAAATTAGGTTTCATAGGAAGCTTTGATTGCTTCCCTTTTATTCCAGAGAAAGATGATCAGTTTTTTCAGAGACATGAGAACTTGTCATCCAGCACGTGGCTCCTTTCAATCACCTGCAATATGTCACCACAATGAAACACTGCTTGCAGCTAAGGAGTGTGCTTGAAAGAAGCCACATATGCCTGTCAAAGGCCTGTGACTCCCAACCCACAATGGAAGCAAAATGAACAGACAATGAAAGCTCCATGATTGGGGGATTACGTGTCTTTCTTCTCCCTGAATCAAGGACATGAAGTGGGGGAGAGGGTGTAGAAAGTGGGTCAATGTGCATTTCACACAGTGGGAATGGAACACAGCGGAGAATACTTTCCGTTTGCCTTTGATGTTGTGGTACATCAAAGGGACTGAATGGATAAATGGAAACTTTCAGGGAGTCATTCCGTGCAAGCTGAAGGGGTGGCTGTTTTTATTTTATTTTTTTAAAAACTTCTCACTGGGTTGTTCTACCTCTTAGCAATATTATCACTAAGCAAGTTAAACCTCCAAAGACTTTTGATATGCTGGGATTTTTCTGCTGAATATAACTTGGAGGGGGGAGGCAGGATGAGATTCTGGTGAGATACAGCCAATGTATTCCTTTAATTAATTAATATAAATTGTTGCTGTTTGTTTATTCTTCACTTTACCCTGTGGGCTCAGAATTTCTTCCAGAAATGTTATCAAAGCTGTATCTATCATCATTACCAAAGAATTGTCAATCCAAGTCAAGGGCACATTTGGCTCTGGGAAATATAAGCAAAGAACTACATTTAGTTCCACCATTATCGTTCATACATTCATCTCCTTCTAATGCTTTTCTTTGACAAAAATAATAGATGGAAATTACTGGTGTTATTCTGATTCATAACCTTCCTTATAAATGAAGGTGTAATTTTTAGAGGATTGTGCAGTTGTTGTATTGTAGGCTTGTGCACAGATTCATTATGGACATTTGCCTTCTGCTTCTTTGGTTGGTTCAGCTGGTTTGGAAGCCAACAGCATAGGATTCACCACCATTTTTTTACCAGCTGCAACAGAATAGTGGCTGTTGAAAACCGGCTGCTTTTGATTGCACATAGAGTGCAGGGAGGGAGGCAGCCACCAGAAGGAAAAATACCTCCAGGTTGATCCCTCTTTCTTCCCTGGGAAATGGGAAACCCCTTAAAATGCCTTGGAAAACTGCTCCTGCAGTTAGAGAGCTACACAGTCCATGCACCTGCAGCCACTGTCTCCTCTATAAACAAAAGGGAAAGAATTGCAGAAAGAGTGGTATCTTAATTTTGATGCTTTTAATCCAGGTCTTAATGAAGAATATAAAGACAAACACAATGCCTAAAATGACGAGAAGGGGAGCCTGTGGGAAGTCGTCCGCCCCGCCCCCACTGCAATTGCCACCAATGGGTCGGATAGAAAATAAATATTTCATCTTCCCAGATCAAAAATGGATTTATGACCTCCCAAATTTGGGAGGCTTCTGAAAAACTGATTGTGACCCCCGTCAGAATCTGGGACACCAAAATGGATTATGGTTTACCCAGATTGCACAAGCCTAGTATTTAGTTCATGGCTGCAGAATTGGAGTTGTATATTTTTGCACTTATAACCATTTCACATGATCCTAAATTGTAGTGTTGGCAGAGGCATTGCACCAATATGTTGGCTCAGCATTCAACAGTGAGTTCAATGAGTCTACTTCAGCTGCAATTAACTAAGGCCCCATCAACACTGCATTCTGAAACTGCATTATATGGCAGTTAATATGTAAACCATCTAGCAGTTCCTTCAGTGTACAACCTCATTCACTGGGATTGCAAAAAACAACCTCTGTGCATTCCTCATTGCATGATGAGACAAAAATGCAGGAATATTGGTTGCACAGTATTTGTATTCAGTGCTGTAGATGACACTATGGGTAAGTCCACCAGCACATGCCTTTGTTGCATCCTGTTAGGATTATCATCATGCACTCTACATGGTGATGCCTTTGAAGAATGTTCAGAAACTTCTGCTCATCCAAAGTGTTGTGGTCAGATTGTTAAATGGGGCTGTCTACAGGGAACACACAACACCCTTTTTGCAATAGCTCAATTGGCTGCTGGTATGTTTCTACTAGCTGCTGCTTTTTTTAATAGCAAGACTTTTAATTTTATTGATTGTTTAATTGTACATTTTTGAAAAAAATATATACTCTCTTTGGCTTTATCAGTTTCAACTTCACTAAGCCTCCTTGAGTCCTAGGCTACGAATGAGGCAGCATAGGTGATAATGGTGATGATGATGATGATGATGGCTATGACAATACCTGAAAATGTATTTCTGCTATCCAAGGTCTCTGAGTGACCTGGGGCAAGTCATGCTTTCTCAGCCTTTGAGGAAGGCAATGCCAAAACTTTAATCTAACAAATATTGCCAAGAAAACCTTATGATAGGTTTGCCTCAGGGTCATCATAGGTCACAAATGACAGTGATAACAATGACAACAATTGACCTAGGATAGAATCTTAGTCCTTTGTCTTTATCGAAATCAAGAGTAGGTGTATCGATCTATGAGAACACAACAAAATGTAAATGCTACAGGCATGATGTCCTAAACATCCATAGCCTGATCAGATTCTGCAAAGTCAGGGTGATGGTTTTCAGCACGATCTCTTATAAGGCTACAAGTGTTTAAGTTCCTCAAAACTCAAACTAGGCAGCTAATGAAAATAGTAACCAGATAGAATAGAAGAATGGAAATCCCAAAATGCAGCCAGATAATGTACATTTAAGAGTATCTGGGAGGATTGATATCAAGTCCACATCCTCCTCCCTGTATCTGAATGTTTAAAAAATGGGGTGAATTGAGTTTGAGCTAGATCCTAACACCATCAAGGGAATGTTTGTGGGGTTTCTCTGTTTTTTTTTTTTATTTGAACACCAAGGCTTGACATTTATTTCCTTCTCCATTTTGTTTATACACATCTCATCCTAGTGACATTTCTGATTCCTTTTTGAAATTCTTGGTATTCTCATAATCTTTAGAGCAGAATATGCATTTTAACACAGATGTGTATGCACTTCCAAAATCCAGCTGCTGATCAAATTCATGTTTCTTGAATTTCGATTTCCACTTCATGCATAAATCAACCTGATTTGTCTTGTTAACCTGCCTGACCAAGCTCAGACTCCTTATGGAAATGATTGAGACTTATACTCTTTGAGAGGAACGAAGGATGTGTCTACACCAGACCCTTCCTTTCTCTTTCTCTTTCTCTTTCTCTGACACACACACACACACACACACAGAGGAGTCATTCATGTTTTGAATATTCAAAGTGCATTCCACTCATTGTCACAAAAATATGGGGCTGGTGGGCATCAGAAGCAATAGGTGGGGTGACCCAAAGACAATAAAAAACAAATGGTTAGATTTTCCCTCTTTTCTCCCCTGGGTGTTCTGGCAGATGTATCATAGCAAAGAAGCATCTTAAGAAAAATTATACCCCAGAATCCCATCTCCTGGACCTGAGCATCAAAGGAAGAGGAGGAAAGGAAAATGCATTGGTCTTGAAAGGTTTGTCCATGCTTTGAAGTCCCTAAATCTCTCTTCATTCTCTCCATTATTGAAAGTTGTCTAGAAAAAGGCAAGATTATGAAAGTCTGGGAGAGGGCGATAAACAAGGTCAGGGGAAATTCTTGGAAGGCTCTGCTTCTTAGGTTCATTTCCATTTAGATATCTTGGAGATTGCAGCAGGGAAAGGTCACATGATTTATAGGATAGGTTTATTTGCATTATCACCAAAGTGGCAATCTTGGTTATAAATAAGCTAAACAATGCAACTTTTACTGGGAAAATAAAAGGAAAAAATCTCTGTTTTAGATCTATTTTAATGGCTTCTATTCCTCTGACTTTTATTTTTTATTCCTCCTGGGGATCGTTCTAGCTAATAAATTATATGTAGTCATAGCAGTGTTCGCAATTTAAAAATTTCACAGATTTCTGCCACAGCTATAGTATCCCAGTCAGCCAGCCTAGCCCTGGGTAAAAGATTTATTTTCCATGTGTGCCACCAAGCCAACCTAAAGACAGTGTTAATAGAAAAGGTCACAGGCTGATAAACTGACATGCCTCAAACCCTTTTTGAACAAATCCAGGGGCAGGTGGATTGCTATGCTTTCCTGGAGCTTAGGAGCATGAAAGTGAAATGTTACCGATATGAAGGTATGGCAGCAAAACATGATTGGTCTGGGAGGAGAAAAGGCTTTTGGATGCACTTCCGTCAATAATTTTCTAGAGCTAATGGATGTTTTAAGGCCGCCTGGAAACTTTGTGATAGTACCTCCAGGGAGATTCAGAAATGTCTAACAAGAACAAGAGGGTCCAATTCAGAAGGTTGATAGTGAAAGGTAATGGCTTTATTTTTAAAGGTGTGTGTGTGTGTGTGTGTGTGTGTGTGTGTGTGTGTGTGTGAGAGAGAGAGAGAGAGAGAGAGAGAATATATATATATATATATATATATACACACACACACACACACACACACACACACACACACACACACATAGATCTGAATATAGAACCTGATTCTTTTTTACTCTTCTCAGTTCAGACAGTTGAAAAGCAATGGTAATCACTTTAAAAGTCATACTATGATTCTAGACTCAGGTAAATATACAAAATTAAACTGGTTTTGGAGATGTGGGCTGAAATAATATTAGGGATAAAACTTAACCCTTATTTTACTATCAGGTCTCAGTCCTGGAAAATTTGAAATCAACTTAAGTGTTCCTCTGAACACACCAAAATGGCATTCTTTTCAGAACTAAGTGTCTAGCATCAAGCTTATCCCACTAATAGCAGATTAATTCCCCTCTGTTTATTTCTGAATTAATGTGGTTATGAATTTTCTGTTTGTTCTGGGATGGAAATGATAACCTGTTTTGCTTGTGTTTCTTCTAAAATTGTAATCTTCGGACTCATCTACACTAGCCACTTAATCCAAGGATGGTCCAATTCTTCATGTGGGTATCTTTGCTGATGTCAGTATAAGTGACTGGCCATTGCCAAAAGCTCTCCGGAACTTTGGGTCACCTGCCAAGCGGATGGGAAGTGACACAACCCCAATCCATCTCCTTTTCTTTGTACCACAAGCAGAGGAAAATGGGTAGAGTGGTGCCTGGCCATATAGACTGGCTCAAATTAGAGCCAATGTAGTTGTCCACACTAATCCCAGAGTTTGACAAAATACTGGAACATTCCTGAACTTCTAATATAGTTATGGACCAGAAGACCCAAAATATCGTCCAGATGTCCAATGTGGGATATAAGGCCAGTGTAGACTTAGTGTTTTGAAATAAACTTGATCAATCTGCCTAAACATTGCCTTGTTAACCTGTCTGCTGGCAAAACCAGAGACAACTGGTGTCACCACAACTTTGGGTGATTTTACAGGAGCTTGTATGGCCTGAGTGTGGGATTAGTCAAGGATTAAATTGTTGCTACTAGAGGTTTACAATAGGCTTTTTCTAAGTAACAGGGAGGATCAGAACCTTTTCTGTTACAGCTGCCACAAGTTAATTGGGTGTGTTATCAACTTCTGCATAAAACAAGGCACTAAGTTTGTAAGTTTTGCATTTGGCTTAGCTTGATGGCTCGTTGAGAGTTGAAGAAGCTATTGCTGGGAATGGTTATGCAGCGTCCTGAGCATGAAGCCGTTTGGAATGCCAAGGAAGGCAAGATAAGAACATTCTACTAAAAAATAAAGTTGCAGTTTGTGTGCACGCTGTCATTTGAAGAAGACTCACAGAGATATTGTTTGTTATTGGTGAGACAACTCTTCTGTTTTATTTTGTATTTTTGTGCAGTGAATAGAACTAAATTTTCTTTTCTACTTTAAAGCAACAGACTCATGTGTGTGTGTGTGTTTTTTTTTTGAGTTTTTAATCACACTAAGAGTTAAAAGGGGCTGAGATATTCTGTGGGCTGCTATCATTATCCTGACATAAATTTGCGTGTGGCCATGGAAACTCATGAATTACTGTGGATAAAACACTGCTCTCAGCCCTAGATGGAGAAGACATGCCTTCTCCAACAAATTTTCCCCCAAAAATCATGCTAGATTCACGTTAGGGTTCTTATAAGTCCAAACCAAGTTGAAGGCACACAACAACAAACATTAAATTTTATGGGATCCTTCCAATGTACTCAACCTATTCTACATAGAGTTTAGAACCCTGGACAGTTCCAAGAAAACAATTAGTTTTGTGGATTAACAATCCACTTCTTTATTTCACAGAATCATTTGGTAAGCTTTGCCATTGTTCAAATGCTTGAGAAGAGTTGTGATGCCTCATGGGCCTTGTAGTCCTGTTCCTAGTACTATCGTGGCAGATGAAGATGAAAACATGGGGTTTTCGCCGGTTCAACAAGAGCCGGAGTCCCTTCACCTTCCGGATGTTGATGTTTGCCCTCAAGAATTCAGTAAAACAGGCCTTGGGCATTACTCCCCTCCGTTTCCCAGGAAGGAATCTTACTCTAGAGACAGAGGAGTCAGAGAAGCAAATCGCAGGAGTTTACGGATCGCTGCCAAACAACAGGCTGATTAGGCCTGCTTCCCTTGGGAAATTCTAAGGAGTCATGCATCTGGACAGAGTTGGGTTTCGCTTCTCGTTCTCTAGGGAAAGAGATTGTTGGCGGGAAAACGAGACCCAATATAGGTGTTTGGCGCGGGAGATTCTTTGCGGATGTGATGACTCATGGGCCTTGTAGTCTTGTTCCTAGTACTATTGTGGCAGACGAAGAGGAAAACATGGGGTTTTCGCCGGTTCAGCAAGAGCCGGAGTCTCTTCACCTGCAGGATGTTGATGTTTGCCCTCAAGAATTCAGCCAAACAGGCCTTGGGCAGAACTCCCCACCGTTTCCCAGAAAAGAATCTTATTCCAGAGAAAGGGGAGCCAGAGAGGCCCAACGGAGGAGTTTACGCTTAGCTGCCAAACATCAAGCTGATTAGGCCTGCTTCCCTTGGGAAATTCTAAGGAGTCACACATCTGGACAGAGTTGGGTTTCGCTTCTCGTTCTCTAGGGAAAGAGTTCTGTTGGCGGGAAAATGAGACCCAATATAGGTGTTTGGCGCGAGGGTTTCTTTGCGGAGTCAATTGATCAGCTTGAGGAGAGAGATCATGTGTGGACTTCGTAATCCCAGTTCCTTGCTTTCCGGATCTAGCTTCAAGCCTTGCCTTGTCTCACGGTTTTACCACGGACTCTGTTCATGCTTCATGTTCGTCTTGCCTCCAGTCACGGATCTAGTCAAGAATCAAGTTTATTTCCAGCCTTGTTGTCAAGCTTCATTGGACTTTAAAGACTCTGTTATTCCCCACACTATTGCTTGGCAAAGTGTGTGTTTCGGTTAAGTGGATTAAAACTTTGAACTCTAATATCTTATATTGGACAATACATTTCTGGACTATATTTGACCTCATCTGAAAGGTCTGCTTCTGAACTATATTCTTCACTTGTTTTTATTGATTTTATATATTACTTTAATAAAGATATTAGATAGAGACTGGCCTCCGTGTAAGGTTATTGGTGCTCTGCAGCCAGGGTCCCGACAGCGGAGTCAACAGATCAGCTTCAGGAGTGAGATCGTGTGTGGACTTCGTAACCCCAGTTCCTTGCCTCCCAGATCACGTATTCAAGTTTATGCATCACCTTGCTTTCGACCACGAACCTTGTTCCAGGATCCACGGATTACCTTGTTTCTAGTCACGGACCTAGTCAACGAACCAAGTTATTTCCAGCCTTGTTGTCAAGCTTCATTGGACTTCTAAGACTCTGACATTTCCCCACACTTTTGCTTGGCAAGAGTGTGTGTTTCGGTCAAGTGGATTAAAACTTTGAACTCTAATATCATTTATTGGACAATACATTTTTGGACTATATTTGACCTCATTTGAAAGGTCTGCTTCTGAACTATATTCTTCACTTGTTTTTATTGCCTTTATATATTTCCTTAATAAAGATATTAGATAGAGACTGGCCTACGTGTATGGTTCTTGGTGCCCAGCTGACAGAGGTCTGACAAGAGTCTAGTTCAACACTTTCATAGTTGAACAAAAAAGTTACAAACCCATACCCTTAAGAGTTAAGGACATAAAGCCAATCTGTTCATTTGGACACCTTTCACATAATATTTTAAGAAGAAATCTTAGCTTCTTTCACTTTTAAAAGAAATGGGTACTTTGTGTAAAATGTTTATGAAATACAAATGTTAACAGAATTTTTATCCATCCCAAGTGAGAACTAGACCATAGCATTTTCAAGGCACTGGTCTAGTTTGTGCAAATATACATCCCGTTTTGACAGTGCTTACTTTTCATTTTTGAAACTCCTAGCATGAAATTGCAACAGAACAGTAAGAATCATAAATAAAATAAGTTCTGTATCTGGGGAAGCTATGATTGAAAAGAATTCAAGAACAAAGACTTCTTGATATCTTGGTTTATCTGTCTCCCAGCTCGAAGCTCTAAATGTTTTAGCAAACATGTTGCTTCTCCTTTATTTCAATCTCATATTTGCATCTTTAAAAGGCATTCAAGATCGTGAAACAGTGCATTAACCATAATAATCACATCTTGCAGAGTGATAGCTTTTCCCACACTGAGAAACTAAAGTTGACAGAGAAATCTGCCAAACAGATATTCTCAGGAATCAAGACTTGGAGAGTCAGATCATTGACTTCTATACAGAGAAAACTAGTAGAACATGAAAATGAGCTAGAAACACCTTTCTTTAATTTCCTAGATTTCTATTGATTCATCCATATCATGAATTTATATCAATTTAATATTACTTTCATACCACTTTCGCTGCCATCGCTTAGTCAGAATTCTCTAGTGCCCTCCCCATAACTACTGGAACCATAGGAGTAAATTCTTTATTAAACTGCAAGATGAATTTATCTTATCCAAAATGCTTGGGATTTTGGATTTTTCAGATTTTGGAACTCTCTTTAAAAACATTTAAAAACTTTCTTATGCAGTAAAGCATATAAAGAGGAGGAGGCTATGTTGGCAATTTCTATTGGTGTTTGTCCTCCAGTCTGTTAATAATGTTAAACTGTGAAAAAGAAACTTAGTTATAACATTGTCTAATGTTTGGTGCTGTCTTTATTATTATTTTGATGTGGATGTTGGATATAATTTGGGTGGTTTTGGTTAGTTTGTTTTTTTATTGTATTGTATGGCATTGAATGTTTGCCGCAAAGTCCACTTACCAAGTTAAAGTCCTTATCAGGATTCCAGCTCTCGTATTTGCACTGGGTTGAGTGGCTTAATCAGGTTTTTGCACATTTGTACACATTTTGAATGACTTGGGGAATATTTTCAAATGAATTTGAGGGCAATCATTCCAAATTTGGGAGTGAGACTTTTGGAGGACGGGCTTGTTGAGAGAGAGCTTAGAGATCCACCCAATGCCCTTTCTTCACCTGTTGCCTCCCAGAAGAAATTATACAGGGCCAATCATTACAGGTTTTTAGAAATATTTCCTCATGAACCACTTACTTATTACATTACTTACTTACTTATTACATTTTGAAAAGACCTAAAAAAATTGGTGGAGAAGTGTGTTAAAGCACTGAGCTGCTGAACTTGCCGACCGAAAGGTCGCAGGTTCAAATCCCGGGAGCGGAATGAGCGCCTGCTGTTAGCTCCAGCTTCTGCCAACCTAGCAGTTCGAAAACATGCCAATGTGAGTAGATAAATAGATACCACTCCGGCAGGAAGGTAAGGGTGCTCCATGCAGTCATACCAATGGCCACATGACCTTGGAGGTGTCTACGGACAATGCCGGCTCTTCAGCTTAGAAATGGAGATGTTCACCAACCCCCAGAGTCAGACATGACTGGACTAAACGTCAGGGGAAACATTTAACTTTATCTTTAAAATCAACTCATGAAATGGTATTCAATGGTATGTCAACCCTTGTTGAAAGGCTTCAGGTGGATGGGGCATGATATGCAACTTTTATGGATGCTTGCATCCCAGTTGTTCCATGGAGCCCTGCACTGCCCATCATACAATGTGCACTCACTTCTGGTGAGGCTCCATGGATCAGCTGGGGTGCAAGCATCCTAAGACACTGTGCCCATAACATGGGAGGTTTTCCATGGGGCCAGCATGGAGGAAGCTATGCAGCAACACTTCCCCACGTCTAATGGGTGCAGGGTGCAGGGATTGCCCTACTACCCAGCTGATTTGCCAAAGAGGCTGACAAATCACCCCACATGATTTCATCAATGTGATGGGGTTGTAAGAAAAAGGCAGCATTAAAGCAGGTGAGAATGTAACTTTTCAAGGAAAGTTGAACACAGCAAATAGAAAAAAATCTAGGTGTGAATAATTTTCTCCACCTGCTGTAATGATAAAAACTTTGGACCTCAAAAATGTCATGTAAGGAGTGATTTCTCCTTTGACGTCATAGTTGAGTAAGAGAAGTATACATTTCTAAAATTTTCCACAACAATTTTTTGGGTGAAAGGACAGTCTACATCAGGCATTCTTAAATGCAGTCCATGGACCCCAAGGGGGGTCTATAAACTTAAACTGATCTCTAACTGAGATCTCTAACTGAAATCTAGCATTTCATTCAGTTATGAATTACTGCAGTAATATCCATTTCATATCACATAGTTGCTGTAAACCTTGAAAAATTGCTTAACCATACTTTGAAATCATGGTAGTTGTTAGGTAACTGTTGCAATATGGTAAGTTATCAGTTTCTGAAATTGTAAAATGTAATTTTGAATAATTCTAAAATTAATTTTAAAGACACGTTAAGTCTCATAAAAAATACCTGCTATTGCATTCTGAGAAGGTGTCCAGTTTTCACCTGACTGGCAAAGGGGCCATAAAACAAAATTAAGAATCCCTGGTCTAGATAAACCTTTGCTCCAACTCAGAAGAGATTTTCTTACATCCATACGTTGCTTTGTATTTCTCTCCTGAAATTCCAACTCATCTCCATACTTTTGAACCATTCCTGACTTTAAAGAAAACTCAGCCTTTACTTCCTTGCTCATCAAATATTTACAAGCCTAGTCCAAGGGAGAATCATGGCCTATTTGTCAACTGTATTTGCCACACTTTCGTCTCCCTCCCGGGTAGTTATTAGAAAGTCTCTCTCTTTTTTCCCTTATGTATTCTCTTGGGTGTCATTCTTCCAGGGGGGCGTGCTCTGATGTGTGAAATGAGAGCATCTCAATCTGAATGGCTTTGCATCCTTGCACGTCTGTGATAACAGATTAAGTGAGTGAGTGAATGCAATTTATGCGAGGAGAACGTATCTTACATTCATCGCAGCTGGGTTGCCCAGCATGTTCCACTGCTATGTCAGAGTTCCACTAATCAGAATATAGCAAAGAAAGTATTAATGAAAAATACGTTATAAAGCTAGAAAGCAAGGCATCTAAAAATAAATGAATTATACAGGGATGAAGCTATCGTGGTTTATATCTCTATTGTTCATGTTGTTATTTATTTTTTCAAAAGCTACCACATGCTTTCCTGAGCATCTATCTTTTCGGCAACTTGATCACTGCAATCTAGCCAAGGGCCTCCTTTAAAATGTACAAAATCTTTATCTTGAAGAGAGGAGCAAAGCTCTCATTCTGATAAAGATATCAAATTCCCAGAGAGGGGGGAAAACAAGATGAAACTTGCAGAGCTACAAAGAAGGGGAAAATGGTAAATCAGCTTTCAAATCAATTATAAGAAACCTTGGGGGTGCCATCTTGGGACTTATAGAAAGTGGAAGTGTTGCTTAGTGAAGCAACAAATCATTGTCACAAATCTGCTTTAAATGGGACTCCAAAAGTGGAAAGGTATCACTACTTGATTACACATTTCTTTGCTCTTTTGGTTTGTGTTCATTTTAGTGTTAGTATATAAGACCTAAACACCCTAAAGGCACCGCATCCAGCAAGGGTGATCCCTAATTACTATTTCAGTGGTGCCAATGGTGCTGTAGCCTCTATTTCCAGGTAGAGAACTGGTAAAATCATACCTGAGTATTCCTTGCCTAAGAAAACCCTGTGAAATCCATGGTCGTCACCATAAATTGATAGACAACTTGAAGACTATAATCCTGCTGGTTAGCCTCAAGTAGAGTAGTATTAAATGAACTTCTGAATGGTGAGAAGTAAATCTCTTTGATTCACCCATGAGCCAGGTCTCACTAGACCAGTGGTTCCCAACATTTGGTCCTCTAGGTGTTTTGGACTTCAACTCCCAGAAATCCCAGCACGTTTACCAACTGTTAGTAATTGTGAGAGCTAAAGTCCAAAATATCTGAAAGACCAAATGATGGGAACCACTGCACTAGACTAACAACAGTAAGTTAAAAACAATCTTTTGGCCAATATCTATACAGCTTGTCAACACTGGCCAGAAAACTTGGACTCAACAGTAATCCTATGTTTTCTGCCTCCATGATGCACACTGGCTTACCTTGAATATTTATTCCTTTAGTTTGATGTTGCTCTGCTTTAGACAAAGTGTGGCAGAGCTTGCAAGAAACTCCAGAGTTTCCCAGAGCTTCACATCAGTCTGGATAACGAAATTGGGTCTGCTTCTGTCCAATCCCCTGTCCAGTGGATACCCACCACTGTCAATTTCCCCCTGCATTAACCAGTGGGGTGGCTCAGCCTCTTGTCACCATGGCTTCCACTCTCTGTTTGCCATAGAGCTTTGTGAGACTGCCTGGCTGACACCCATCACATCTGCTGTGATCAGCAAGAAGGAGATCAATATCCTTTTCTTCTCACTGATTGTACAGGTACCCCATTCTGACATCAACAGATATAAAAGGCAATGGCCAGGTATTTGCATGGAGCTCCATGTCAAATGGATGTCATGTTTTGTCTTTCAAGAACAGCCTTAAGACACTGTTGTAAGTAAATGAAAACTGCTTTACTTCAGCAAAACATAAAGTACAGTACACTCAGTGAAATAATGCAAAAGAAAGCCAGGAAGTCTTACTTCAGACAAAGAAACAGGCATAAATCCAGATGCAGACTTGGAGCAGGCACACAGAACGCATTATAGTCAGTTTTTACCAGCAAGAGCTGGCTGCATCTGCTTCTGCTTTTATAGCCCTGGGTCCCCTCACAGCTGCTAGGGCAGTTCCTAATCACTCAGCTAAATTTCTGGCAGCTAATCTAGCTGAACGACGTCTCTACTCTGTTTCCTTTCACCTCTCCTAGAATGAGGGTACTAGCAACGTCTCCTCCTCAAACTCCAACTCACCCTCAGATTCATGAACACTTTCCTGCTGCCCTTCCTCTTCTGAAGAAGAGGAATCCCTGACAATGGGGGACAGCAACAACTCATTGTGACAGCACAGTGAGCCCACAGTGGACGCTGGCCCTGGACTCATGAGCTGCTTGGAACAGATTTAAACCATAGCTTTCTGCCTGATGTAGACACAGCAATATATAAAACAATACTGGTTTTAGTAACTTCCTGACAATCTCTTTGCATGAGCCATACAGATTTTCACATATATTTACATTGCCATCTCAGTTGAAATACATGGCATGAAAAGAAACTCAAACTAAAGAGAAGTGCATTCTGTGTGGCTGAACATTTCTTCTCCCCACTCCACTACATGGCTTTAGTTGTTCCCATGCAATCAAACATAAGCCCTGGGTCATGGCACTTGTTCCCTGGAGATTTCCATTAGTGAGAGGTGAGAGATGAAATCCAAATAGTTTGTGAATACCACACCTGACCTGTCTGCAATTCAACTTTTCTGAATTCATTTTCTTAGCCATTGGTGAGTAGGAGGAATCATTATCATTGCCTCAATTATTTTCCAAGGATGTCCCCTCCCCCAGCAATATTGTCCATAAGAAGGAACTTGGTAAGAAGAAATTTGGAGAAGTTCTGCTATGAAGGTTGAGCTGTAGGCATAAGTCAGAAGTCATCCAGGAACCAGGCCCTGAGCCATTGATCTGAGAACCAGGAACCAAGAGTTAAATAAGCAGTGAAAGACTGCAGAGCCAAGAAGGATTTGTTCTTCCAGCAACACCATAGACCCATTCCACTAGAGATGGACCCAGTGAAAATGAGGGTAATTTCTTCCCCAGAATTCCTATGGATATTTTGTAGAACATTGGATATAGACTCAAGCAATACCAGGTCCAATTCAGCTAGAAAACAAGGGGGAGCTGATTTGTTACGTTTTCTGGAGCAGAAAAAAATGACAAAAAGACAAAAGGAAAACGGAAAATGACTAAGAATGTTACTGCTTGAAACCTGTAAGCCATGTTGGAGGCTCCCTAGCCAATATAAATGAAAAAACCTTACTGTTGCATAACATTGCTGTAAAATCACTAGAAACTAATCTGCAGCTCATGTTCAAGCACTTGTCTTTAATAGAATAAACCTATTTTTGGGCTTCTGAACATACATTCAAGGTGCCTTCAGAAGTGTTTTCAGCCATGTGACAATCTAAAGCCACTTCTGCAATGACTTTGGGGTCAGTGATGTTCAATTGTGGCTAATGTTGTGGTCCTTCGGTCCTCTGCGGTTCTCTTTTCCCAGGCTTCTGCCATTCCCATTTCCAGCAGGCAGACAGAAAAGCTTTCTAACTATAAAGTCATAAGTTTCCCTTTTCTCCTTTTTGCATTATTTTTTATTTTTCAAAACTCTGCAGCTCTGTAGCTCTCTATCAAGCAACTGATATAGATTCCCCATCTTAACTAAACATTTCCTTTCTTTGCAAGACTGTTTTGCAGAACTTCCCAGTCATGCATGGTTGTGCATCACTAAACTAAATTTCCAAGTCAAAATACAGAATATGTCATAGTACTTTTTAAAACATGAAAAATACACAATGCAAAATACACAAATTAAGAAAACATATTCAATTGCGTAATGGGGTTGTTGTATGTTTTCCGGGCTGTATGGCCATGTTGTATAAGTATTCTGTCCTGACATCCTGCCATAGATGTGGGCGAAACATCAGGAGAGAATACTTCTAAAACATGGCCATACAGACCGGAAAACATACAACAACCCTGTGATCCCGGCCATGAAAGCATTCGACAACAAATTGTATAATGCTTAAAAGAGCTGCCGGGGGTGCAGCAGGTTAAACCACTGAGCTGCTGAACTTGCTGACCAAAAGGTCGATGGTTTGAATCTGATGGGAAGGTAACGGCTCTCCATGAAATCATGCCAGCCACATGACCTTGGAGGTGTCTATGGACAATGCTGGCTCTTCGACTTAGAAATGGAGATGAGCACCAACCCCCCAAGTTGGACACGACTAGACTTAATTTCAGGGGAAAACCTTTAACCCTTTTAGAGATGATACTTTGATCTGTTGAAAAGTACAGAAGGGTACAGCTGAGAACTCCTCACAAAGCAAAAAGTTGGTCTCATGAAATTGTGAATTCTCAAAGTTGCAAAATCCTTATAGAAAAAGGGGTCATGGATGAAAACAGAGAATGCACATTTTGGGAGGAGTTCTGTATCTGCAGCTGCAACTAAAAGCACTTTCACAGAGGATTGGTGCAGTAACAACAGCCACTGGGCTGTTGCACTCCAGTCTCAAGCAAGGCTGATAAAATTCCTGAGATGAAAACAGGGTTTAAAAAAAATGAAAAATAGCTCTCTGAAATATTGCTGTTGACATTCCCATGGTAGCGAGGGAAGGAGGAAGCCCTAGTGATCTCTTTTGAGAGATCAAGTATGTACATAGGGCAACATTGTCCAGGTCCAAACATAATACTGCCAAAAAGGTCTCTAGATCTTCCTACTTTTCTCCCATCCACCTTCTTATTTCAGGAATCCTATCAGCAGTCTTACCAGTAAGGATCTGATGCTTAGATTGATAATCTTAAAATAGACGTTAATAATCCAGGAGTCCTGAGGCTCTCTGGGTTACTATGATGTCTGAGCTTTGCCATTGTCTAAAACCATCTCTGATAAAATTTACAGGAGGATACATTTAGTACCACATGGTAATGTCCACTAATGGTTTGCGGGCCTGACTTTATGGCAATTTTTATTGCCTCTTTCGGTATTTGCTGCAATAACATTTATCACATTAAAGCATTCTGGTATTCATGGGGATGTCAGATGTAATTCCATAGGAGTTACTCTTAGCCTGAATGCCTACTAAATTACAACAGAATTAATGGGGAATTAGATATTACAGTAACATTATTATCAAAAGAATGCCAGGTGATTGATGTGCCATTCAAATGAGAATACCAAAAGGAATTAAAGTCAGACCTGATTAATCCAAATCAGTTTGTGGGCTCCATTTTTATGCAGATTAAAATCCGTTATCCAGCTGATAAATCAGCAAGTGGAGCCAGTCAAGCAATACAATCAAATACACGTTTTTTTTTCTTCCCAGGCAGCCTTGTATTGTGTACGCAGAAGTGTCGACTGTGCAGCAATTCTATAGACTGTAAAAGAGATTAAAAATACACTTTGGCATTCCACGGAGCACAGACAGCGTAGCTAAGAACAATCTCCCTTCTACAAGTTTTGGTTAACACTTTCGAACAAGATTCTGCTCTAAAATTTGTCAAATGTTTACTTATCCCACAACTGATCACTTCTGAATCATTTGTAAGTCTGTTATAGTGAATATCTTATCAAAAGCAAGCTACATGATGACCAGGACATAGGCTTGATCCAATCAGTAGTAGGAACATAATTGAACACATGGTAAAATGACTGCTTACCAACTAAAAAATTACAAGACAAGACAACAGAACTGAGTAACTAAAATAACACTCTTATTAATAACTTAAATGTTCAATTTTTTTTTCAGAATGAGCCCAAAGAGGGTTTTCCAACCTGGTCTCCTCCTCAGCTACTCCTGAGTGAAACATCAGGGGTCAGGTATAATTTTGGATAGACACTCAGCTCATATTCAGCAGAGGAGACCTTTCTAGGAAACCTTATTTCCTCTCCTCTGTATCCTGTGACATAAAAGGAAAATATGCCCCAGACTGGCCTCAAGAAGTCACCTGTACCAATCTCCTTGGACTTGCAACATGCAGGATCAAGTCTGAGGACATCCTCTTCACCAAATTGATGCCTAAGGGCCTCATTACATTAAGATCAGGGTTTGCAACACATCGTGGCAAAACCAGTAGGACTCGGTGGGGAGTGGGGAAAACCTGATGTCCTGTGCCCTGCTTTCCTCCATCCCATGGGGGAAAGCATCCACCACCTGGCTTCCCCTGTTGTTGTCTATGCAATATGGGAAGTCTCCCATATTACCCTCACGACAGCTTACAATACTCTCTTTTCACTTGCACCACAGAGTCCTGCCAGAAGTAGAGCTACACTGTGGGATGGGAGCCGGCACGCTCCTTGCCGCAAGTGAAAAGGAAGCATCATATGACAGGCAATTTTGCCCATCTGATGAGGTATACTACTTACCATTTATGGCTTTCAATACTTCCCCTCTTCTAGTGACTTCCTATTTATACTGACATCCCCATTGTGACTTATCTCATAATTCTATACAGACACTGTGCAAGGTAGTAAAATAACTCCTGGAAAGGGAGAAGAAGATTCCTACCTGCCCTCAAAAGCAATTAATAATTACCTGTGTCATCTGAAGACTCTATGTTGGAGAAGTGCAAAGGAACCTTATTAGTTAACTGCAAAGATGTGTTATCAGGACTCTGGTAAGAAAGCTCCAATGAGCATCAACTACGTGTGAGTGCCGCTGAGCTCTTCTGATGCACTTTGAGAATTTCTAATGCATGTTTGTCATTTCTGTTGTTATACAGCTCTTTCTAGCCAATGTCTGTTTGCCCATAGAGAAATGCCCTAGATGCACATTGGTGCCCATGAAACATTCAGCTATGGAGCATCAACCACTCTACCATTTGTGCAATGGATGTCCATATGTAGTAATGTCACAGCAGTCCTTAGGTGAAGACAATCATTGTGAAACTGCTCCATTAGGCTTTGTGCACATATAAGTCTACTTCTGAAGAAGAAAGTCCAATAGTAAATTGCACCTCAGACTTTAAAGACTTAAACACTCAAGTGAAATTCCCCTGCTGGATTGGTGACTCTGCCAATTTTGCTTTCCTGTCTGTTTGAGTAAAAGAGATCACGTGTTTTTTTTTTCCTGTCAAATTTATAAATAAAATATGAATTCTGAAACTTCCTAAAGAAAAATGCAGTGAGCAAAATTCCATCCCTCCCTCTAGTAGTGGCAAGTAATTATTCTTTCAAGAAAACATGTCAAGCGGACTCAGAGATGAGTCATGGCCAGCTTCTCCAGGACTCTCTGAAACATAATTTGATAGCAGATTCATTTTAAAAAGATCTTCAGTACAGGGAAACTTCATGTAGGTAAAAGCTTGGTTGTTATGTTGCATCTTCATGAGTTGTCCCTTTAAAATGAAAGATTTGCACCTCTCGGACTGAGATACATAGCCTCAGAGTTATTGAAATCAGCTAATTCCTTCCATGGCAAATTTACAGCTCTATGATAACAAAGTCAGATAGGAAGCTAATCTCCAAGAGAATTACAACTCCTCCGGGCAGAGATTTATATTCATTCTAGGCAGGGATTTATATCACAGAGAGACTCTGTGAGACTTTGGCCACATCTATACTGGCAGGTTACTCCCATGTAAACCTGTCCCTAAGTAGCTCCAGATTAAGGACACATGTGTTAATCTGGGATTTATATGCAGGACTGATGTGTTGTCATCTCATCTTCTGAGTCATCAGTGCCACCCACTGTCAGCCATGTTAATGCAAGCAATTGGTCATCACCTATTGCATCTGCTGATGTCAAAAGAGAGCACCAGCATCATCAGAAAGGAGGAGAGGAGATCAGACAGAGCTCTGACTGGCCACATTAGCAATACAGTGGAAACAAAGTGTGGTCAGTGCAAAGAAAGGATAATAGCAGAGATGTTCATCTGGGCAGGGATCAGTCTGAAATGGATCTGATCAACCTGTTCAGATTTCTATGAAGTCCTTGGACACTCTGAAGTTTCTTTTAAAAAGTGGGTCAAATTCAGATATGGGCAAGAAAAACCAGATACCCTCCAGAAGTCACTGTACATTATGGAGACATGTAGATTTGCAGTTTCCCTTTGAAGAACAAACTGAACTGAGAATGAAAGGATTTTGCTACTCAGGAGTAGCAGAACTGTAACATGGAACAATAGGAAAATTGTAATATGGGCCAAGATCCCACCTTGTGGTTGTGTAGTATGAAGCTGTACCCACATTTATATTTTGCAGCTGACTTACTCCACACTTCTGTTGAAAACCAACATTTTGTATATTTCTGAATATACTTCTTTATTGTCCCATTTTGCAATGTAAACTAGACATCATCTGTTTCTGCAACCTCATAAATCCGGTGGTATATTGAAGGTGCTCACAAATAAACATACACCATCCAGAAATGTGCAGCTGCATGTGAAATGGTGATATTTGTGAAACTCCAAATCTTCCAACATTTCACAGATGGAAACTGGCACATGTGGGACCAAACAACATTGAGGATCAAAATAGCAAGTTATTCATGAGGAAAAACACGCAGTAGTTTGCATTTGTTTGAGACGGGAAGAATTTTTTTGCCCTTTGTCTCCTCACCTCCCTGCTGAACTCATTGATAATCTATCCTGTATTTATTATGTCCTTACCATTTATGTGTTTTAAATGCAACTTTTTACCCTTGTATTGCTGTTTCAGTTGACTGTTTTTTAACTGTTATAATATTCTTGCTTCATATTGTATTACCGTTTTTATCTTTTATATTGTGATTCGTATTATGTTGTTGTTTATTTTGTCTTTATGTTGTTTGGGCCTCTGCCCCATGTAAGCTGTCCCAAGTCCCCGCGCAGAGATGGTGGTGGGGTATAAATAAAGTTTTTATTATTATTATTATTATTATTATTATTATTATTATTATTATTATTTTATTATGACACAGCAAACAAGATAGATATGCTGGATTTCATTTCACAAAATCACAAGTCGAAAACTTCCCAAGTGTCTAGGACTGTGTGATGTATTTTCGGATGATGCATGCAGATCCCAGTAGGGTGGCCTTTTGCAGTTGGCAGATCGTAATTTTGTCAATGTCTGTTGTTTCCAAATGCCAGCTGAGATCTTTTGGCATGGCACCCAGTGTGCCCATCACTACCAGGACCACCTGTACTGGTTTCTGCCAGAGTCTTTGAAGTTCAATCTTGAGGTCCTGATAGCGGCTGAGTTTTTCCTGTTGTTTTTCGTCAATGTGACTGTCCCCTGAGATGGCGACATCAATGATCCAAACCTTTTTCTTTTCCACAACTGTGATGTCTGGGGTGTTGTGTGTTGTGTATTATTATTATTATTATTATTATTATTATTATTGTTGTTGTTGAGTGAAAACTACTTTTACATTTGGAATGCAATTTGCAGCATATGAAATAAGATGAGGACAAAGAGGGGAATTGGGAGGCGGAGATTAAAAAGCAGAGGGACAACAAAGGAGTACATGAGACTGTCTCTGCCATATTCAGACAGATGGTGGGTATAGAACTCTGCTAAAAGAACTACAAACTGAATATAGAGTTTGACAAGACTCCTTTAGCCATGGTGGTTAAAATGGTATCAGAATGCTTAAATTATATAACATAGATACTAGGCTTGAGCGATCCATGAAAAAATTGATTCTAAACTCGTTTCAAAAGTAGGGGGCGCTAGCGTTTCGTTTCTGATGTCATTTCCGAATTTTGCCCTCAAAATTTTTCAAAATTTAATGAAAATTCGTTAGTTTCAAAAGTAATTCGTTAATGGCGGATGCGCATGTGCAGTAGCAAAAAAAACAGCACGAGGGGAGACTTTACAGGACTCTCCCACCCTCATTTTTTGAGTGATCTTCTTCAAACTTGGTACAGTGGTAGAACACATTTAACACAGATAGCTCACCAAAATTCGGAACGTTTCCCTTATCCTCTGATTTTTGGTGAATTTTCATAGCTTTTATAATAAACCATTTTTTAATAATTGCAGAAATCTGTTCCTGCTTTGAAAGTCTTATTTCCTGTTTCATTGGGTCGTCTTTACTGTGAAAGTCATTGTTCTACTTCAGAAACTTTGTTTTTGTGGCTGAAACTTTGTTAAATTGGTGGACCAAACCATAATATGTTCCATCCATGTCGCTTGCACAAAGTTCAGGCAGTGTCATAGATTTTGCCATGTTTCTATGACAGAACCAATTAGGAAATGACATTTATCACCCAGGAACAGAAATCATAGTACACCATCAAATCCTTCCTGACAGATGGCCATCAGCCTCTGAATAAGGAAATTAGTTCCTGGTTTGAAAGTGCTATTTCCTGTTTCATTGGCTTTTCTGGGCTGAGAGTGTGTGACTTGCCCAAGTGGGTGGCTGAGTGGGGAATCAAGCCACAATTGGAGTCCAAAATTCAAACCTCTCCCTCCCTCCTTCTCTCTAAACTTCTCATACCTTCCAAGAATTCACATACTGTATGAAAGTTTGGTCAAGATGGTCAGAGGAGGGCAACTAAAATGATCTAGGGTCTGGAGAACAAGCCCTATGAGGAGCGGCTTGAAGAACTGGGCATGTTTAGCCTGCAGAAAAGAAGGCTGAGAGGAGACATGATGTATAAATATGTGAGGGGAAGTCATAGAGAGGAGGGAGCAAGCTTGTTTTCTGCTGCCCTGCAGACTAGGATGCGGAACAATGGCTTCAAACTACAGGAAAGGAGATTTCACCTGAACATCAGGAAGAACTTCCTCACTGTGAGCTGTTCAGCTGTGGAACTCTCTCCCCGGGCTGTGGTGGAGGCTCCTTCTTTGGAGGCTTTTAAGCAGAGGCTGGATGGCCATCTGTTGGGAGGGATTGGATGGTGTCTTCCTGCCTGGCAGAAGGGGTTGGGCTGGATGGCCCACGAGGTCTCTTCCAACTCTACTGTTCAATGACTCTATGATTCTAAGAGAGGACAAAAGGGGGTGGGGAATGTTGAGAGAGGGCCTGGAACACCTGGGAATTGTAGTTTTAAAGTGGGCATAGTACTATTGGAAAAATGTTTGCTTCAGCCCAATGCTTTTATAAATGGTCAAAATTCAGAGGCTTCATTCTCCTGCATTTTGAAAGCTATTATGATGAAATTTGCCAGAATGGAAGCAAAAATTAAGTACTCTTTGCCTATCAAGTTTCATAATGTTTGACCCATCCACTGATTTTTGGGGATTTTTGAAGCAACATTTTTAAAAAATGTTAGCAGATTGATGGCCACGCCTCCCTGTCCTTCTTCCTTCCACTTTGATTGGCTTGCTAAGGCTTCTGGGAAATGGAGTTTTTTTCTCGTAATGGCGACTTGCTTCATTTCCACTTAAAAGAATAGTCAAAATTCAGAGGCTTCGTTCTCCTGCATTTTGAAAGCTATTATGATGAAATTTGCCAGAATGGAAGGAAAAATTAAGTACTCTTTGCCTATCAAGCTTCATAATGTTTGACCCATCCACTGATTTTTGGGGATTTTTGAAGCAACATTTTTTTAAAATGCTAGCAGATTGATGGCCATGCCTCTCCCTCCCTCTCTCTTCCGCTCTGATTGGCTGAGAGGCATGCCAACATGGCTTCTCCTCTCAGAGGGGCTACAGCTACATCCAAAGACATCAGAAACAAACGAAAAAAGGTACTTTTTTATTCAAATTCGTAATATTTGTAAGGCAGTGAGCAGATGGTTCAAATATCAATTCAAAAGTACTTTCAAAACAATTTTTACGAATTTAACGAACTAACGAAAAATTTGCTCAAGCCTAATAGATACCTGTAACCCTGTGTGGTTGACCCAGAGCAAATATCATCTCAGGTGGTCCCAAGTGGGATGCTGGAGCTCCAGTAGAGTCTGGAAGGTGTTGACAGTGGCAATTTCCAGCCTCCTTTCCAAGTCCTACTGATTATTCCACCCTTTTGGCAGTGGACAATTGGCATAGTAAATCATGCATTCCTACAGAATTTCCAGTGGTCTTCCTGTAAACAAAACAACATTATCTACATCCAACAGGTAGGTATCAGCAGACCTGGTGGAACACATGGATATGCAGAAGCATTTTTGGGGAACACTTAATAGGGAAAAAATTGATCAGAAACTCACGTTATGGGTAGATTCCATTGTCAAGGGAATGCTGATTGACTGTTTAGAGAGATTTGTTACTTTTAAAAAACTCAGGAGAGTAGGGGAAAGGGAGAATGGAACATCCTAGAAGGGAGATTTTGGTTGGTTGAAGAACCAATAGCATCTCTATAGTTCTCATAGGGCTTTCCCCATCATTCCCAACTGTAGGTAAGTAGGTAGGAAGGATGGAAGGGAGGACTTTATTCAATCTTTGTACAATCCTGGCACATTATTGAGTCCCCCCCCCATACTTAGCATCTTTATAAACTGTAAACAAGACATAATGGTTACACAGCAATGCTTTGTGTAATGGTAGAGTCAATAATGCTAAATTGCAACGGAATAAGCTCTCTGCATTAATACTAAAATAACTCACCACAAATGAAAGGAAAATGTGTGTGAGAGGAAGGGTGGGGAGAGACCAGTCCAACAGAGGTATAGTAAGAATCAGCTATTTTTCTTAAGGGTAAACAAGAATTAGCTTTATCCTCAGACAGTATTTAGGCCAATGCTGCAGTGTTCTCTAGTTCTATGGGTGTGTGTGTGTGTGGGGGGGGGGGTGCCTTGTTTATCAGCTGCTACTGGATCCTTTTAACTGGAGTTAAAGGATTTGAAAATAACCTCTGAAGGTATGGGTATGTTCTTATCTTAATGCCCTTGTCAGTGGCAGAGTGAATTTGTGTTTGGATTTAGTTATATCCTTCCTAACCTTTTCCGACTCATATTGATTAAGGGTGAGATTTACTACTGATGTAAACCATGGAAAGTATCATCCTCCTTCTAGTTATTATGGTGGGTGTCAATAATAATAATAATAATAATAATAATAATAATAATAATAATAATTTCTAATATTTATATCCCGTCCTTCTCATCCGAAGGGACTCAGGGTGGCTTACAACACTGGCACAATTAGATGCCTATACAAAATCAATCGTTAAAAGCCTGGGCACATAGCCATGTTTTTAGGGCTCTTCTAAAGCCCAAATGAGTTGGAACTTGTCTAATATCTCTGGGGAGGGTGTTCCACAGCCGGGGAGCCACCACCGAGAAGGCCCTGTCCCTTGTTCCCACCAGCCGCGCTTGCGAGGCATCTATCCTACTCATCCATAACATAGGAACGTCAGTGTTGTGACTCAGCTTGAATCTGGAATCAATTCTGATGAGGAAAGAGAGATTCAGGTTCAAAATATCCCCGAAAGGCCTGTAGCTTTGGAAGATGAGGAACAGAGAGTACAAGTTCAGTTTCCGACAGGCAGGTTTGGAGTTGATGACCCTGAACCCCGTGAAGCCAGCCAGGTGCACACTGACTTGAGAAGGGAGGATGGGAGGTTGGAAGATTCCCAGCTTACTAATGAATCTCAGCGAGTTAACGAGCAAACTGACCTTGATGGGATGGGCTCCTTAGATAGAGCTGAGCATTTGGAATTGAGAGTACAGCATAGTGTAAGGATTGCAAACAGATGGGGGAAGTCAGAGGACAAAGAAATGTTTTCATGTGTTGCAAAGAGTGATGTAATAAAAGGGGTGCTTTGGGGAAAAGCTGTTGTCAAAGCAACTTTCTCGCTACCGGAGAAGCAAGTTCCAGATTTTCTGCTGTGCTTTGGATTATATTGCAGGCCATGTATCCATGTTTCTTGGATTTTGTCATGTTTCCTTTGGATGTTGTTTATTCCTGGTAAGCTCTGGACTTATCTCAAGACTATATTTGTAACTGACTTTTGATGCTTTACTTTTACTTTTGAAGAACTTTTTACTATCTTTCTTTAATAAACTACAAAGGCTCAAGCCTGCTGTGGAGTTTGTGTGCTGGAGCAAAGTGAATCAAGGCTGAGGTGTGACAGTCAGTCTTGAAACAATAAGTTGAGAAGGGAATAGGAATTACCTTTATGACCTAAGATAACTACCTCATCACACTCACCAAATTCAGAGTCCTATGATACTTCTAGCCTGTTTGGGGAATGGGGTCCCATGCTGGCCATAACACAACGTTGTGTGACTTCCAATGGAGGCCCTGTCCCCAACAGCAGTAGAAGCATCCTTGGCAGCCTCCCTCACAACATGTCCTCAGAAGAGCGGCACTTCCCGCATGTGATGGGGGAAGCATCACCAAGAGGGTGATGCATGTGGGGTGATGGATTTGCTCCCCTCTTTCCTCTGCTCAGCCAGGTGAAGCAGGATGCTTCACCTGGTCTTTGTGATAAGATTGACTCACCAAGCATGGACCAGCAGTATCATCTACAACTCGGCCTCCTGTACACTAATCGCAGTTTCTGGGACATCTTCGGGCATGGATGAGATTTTCATAATTTGTTGATCATTTTGCTTGTTCATGTTATTTATCTAGTCCAACAATTGAGGCAAATAGGGACAGAGTGCTTGTCGTGTGTTCCACCAAAGCCATATAGCTCTCCTTCTCTCGTTAACCAATTCTTGCCATCATGTGTTCTCAAGGGCTTTCATGGTCGGGATCACAGAGTTGTTGTATGTTTTCCGGGCTGTATGGTCATGTTCCAGAAGTATTCTTTCCTGATTTTACCTCACAACCTCTGAGGATGCCTGCCACAGATGTGGGCGAAACATCAGGAGATAATACTTCTGGAACATGGCCATTCAGCCCAGAAAACATACAACAATCTTGCCATCTTGCAACTATGATTCACATGCCATGGCCCATGCTGGGTTTATTTCTCTCTGCCCTTTCCCCTTTGTTTATGTGTCATTTTCTAAAACGTCTTTTAATTTTGCTCAGAAATTAATCTACCATAGTGCCAGCCTCTGTTCAGTTTCAATGTCATTCCTCTGTCCAGCTGTATGTCTGGAAGAATTAAACAGCCCATTGCCCTGTCACTCATTTATGTCCTGCTGAGAGACCAAAGGGAAGAGACACTGCCACAGATTCATCAGCGTACGCCATGCTTCCTTCCTCCTACAGAAGGAATCATGGCACATGGCAGCAATTAACTTCACTGAGCCACAAGTTCATAAATTAGGAGTGGCACTGCAGCTCAACTCCAGAGTAAAATTGGTACTTGGGGATTTATTCAAAGCTGAATCTGCTCTACAGGCAGACTTGGTATCTGCCTAAGGTGGCAGAATAAAATGGTCACAATGGCACACCACACCACACCAGGGAGTCTCTGGAGATCAATGACAAATGCATGAAGCAAGACCAGAATTTCTCTACTGGATCATCCCAAATTGGTGATTCTGTTTTATGACCATTTCATAACCTCTGGTGACAATTTCCTAGCTTTTCAGGCACCACTTTTCACCTTGACTCATCTATGGAAAAGATAATGAGCTTTCATGATGTTTGTATTACAGTAGAGTATCACTTATCCAAGCCTTGCTTATCCAAGTTTCTGGATTATCCAAGCCATTTTTGTAGTCAATGTTTTCAATATATTGTGATATTTTGGTGCTAAATTCATAAATACAGTAATTACAACATAACATTACTGCGTATTGAACTGCTTTTTCTGTCAAATTTGTTGTAAAACATGATGTTTTGGTGCTTAATTTGTAAAATCATCACCTAATTTGATGTTTAATAGGCTTTTCCTTAATCCCTCCTTCTTATCCAAGATATTCACTTATCCAAGCTTCTGCCGGCCCATTTAGCTTGGATAAGTGAGACTCTACTGTATTGCCTCAACTTGCTTAGTTATTCTATGTTTTATTATATGTGATGTTTTAACTGATTATTTTATTTGATCGCTGTATTGTTGTTTTTACCTAATGTTATGTGTTTTAATTTGTTATATTTTGTTTCTGTGTTGGGCTCAGTCCCATGATAGCCGCCCCGAGTCCCTCCGGGGAGATGATGGCAGGATAGAAAAATAAAATATTATTATTATTTTATTGTATGACACAGCAAATAAGATAGACATGCTGGATTTCATATCACAAAATCACAAGTCGAACACTTCCCAAGCGTTTAGGAAGCGTTTGTGATGTATTTTCAAATGATGCGTGCAGATCCCAGTAGGGTGGCCTTTTGCAGTTGCCAGATCATAATTTTGTCAATGTCTATGGTTTCCAAATGCCAGCTGAGATCTTTTGGCATGGTACCAATGTGCCCATCACCACCGGGACCACCTGCACTGGTTTCTGCCAGAGTCTTTGAAGTTCAATCTTGAGGTCCTGATAGCGGCTGAGTTTTTCCTGTTGTTTTTCGTCAATGCGACTGTCACCTGGGATGGCGACATCAATGATCCAAACCTTTTTCTTTTATTATTATTTTTTATTATTATTATTATTATTATTATTATTATTATTATTATTATTATTATTATTATTTAGTACAGTCTACACCTTGTGGGATTTAGAATAAAGAAAGTAGGGGTGACAGACAGTTGGGATACTCCATTATGCTTGCATTCATAGCTTTCTCTCTCTTTCTCATTGTGAACAACTTTGAATCCATCTTTGGAGAGAATGTTGAGTTGTAAGATTATACAGGGATAAATATAGATAGACAGATGACAGATAGATAATATTCCAGTATATATCTTCATTGTATTATGCAACAAAACCCCAAACTCTAAAGAAAAACTGATAAACCATGGACTTCATTGGCCTATTCTTTTCCCACCTTAATAAAAATTTCCTGATTTCAACTGTAGTCAATCCTTCCGACCGTGACCAGTGACAAACTGCTCAATTGGGGAACGAAACCAAGATACACGCCATGGACAGCTGGGTTCCTAATTGGCTGCCAAGGACCAGACTGTAAAGCAAATGACAGGACAAGTAGCTATGGAAGAAGGGAACTTCTGAGATCAGCCCAATCTATTTAACATGCATTATGCTGCTGTTATTATGGAAGCGACTGAGCGGGCAATAGAGATACGTGGGGAAATCAATGCCACTCGCTGCTTCATAAGTACATCTCATCTTCTCACATGGAGTGTCTTGGGATGCTGGCAGTTGATGCTGTGGCTTTGGGATGCTGACGCACCAGGCATTTTTAGGATAATTTGAAGTCTGCCAGCTTTTTGGAAGATAATATTGTGTCAGACACAGACTATAAACAAAATGAATGGCCTGGCTCTCAGGATCTTACTTGTACAAGGTTTTTGTAGTAGGGTTGGGAGGAAGAGGGAAGCTGCATCCTCCCTTTTGCAGAGTTAAGGTACATATACAGTGCTTCATGTGTTATTTTTTGTGCTAAGCGCTTTTTGCATAGGATTCAGGTTATGTGGTTGTGCAGGCTTTATATCCTTCTAAGGAATGCTAACCATTGCTATTAGAAGACCTACAAAGCTGGCTGCCAGTTCTTAAAGGATTTGATAAAATTAAGCATTTATACTAAATGTTGTGTTATGGCTTAGCAAGTATTGCCAGGTCTCAACCAGAATGTCCGTGCCATAAGAAAAGGACAATTTTGTTAAGCACTTCAATGACACACAGGAAAATGACATCTGGTAGAAATTTTTCTTTTTTTTCTTTTAGACACAACTCCAAGAGAAAACACTCATAACGGAAAGAGCTCGCTGTCTAGGGAATATACCTTCACAACTATACTGGACAGTTGAGCATTCGAGTGTCAATCCATTCTTCCCCTCTTTTCTTCCTTTTTCCTATTTGCTGCCTCTTCCTTTGGCAGTTGAAAATGAACAAAGCTCCCTCCAGGCATGTGTCTGACATAAAAGTTTCCCACCTCAAGCACTTGCCTGAAGGCTGCTATGTTCTTCTTCCCCAGATGGAACAGGAAGCGGAGATGGAGGATGTGGGCAAGACTGACAGCCTGAACCCACATTGGATTTATAAGCATCCTTGTCTATCAGTTCAACTGGGAAAGCCTAGCAGAACATATCAGGGCCCTTCTACACAGAATATCAAGGCAGATAATCCACAATATCTGCTTTGAACTGAGTTATCTGAGTCCACACTGCCAAAGAAATCAGTTCAAAGCATATTGACCCTGTCCTTTTACCAACACCTATACCCAACCATTGCATTTTATTCTGGTCCAGTTTTAGAGGTTGCAAGATATTTCACATACAGTAGAGTCTCACTTATCCAACATAAACGGGCCAGCAGAACGTTGGATAAGTGAATATGTTGGATAATAAGGAGAGATTAAGAAAAAGCCTATTAAACATCAAAATAGGTTATGATTTTACAAATTAAGCACCAAAACATCATGCTATATGACAAATTTGACAGAAAAAGTAGTTCATTACACATTAATGCTATGTAGTAATTACTGTATTTACTAATTTAGCACCAAAATATCACAATATATTGAAAATATTGACTACCAAAATGCGTTGGATAATCCAGAACGTTGGATAAGCGAGTGTTGGATAAGTGAGACTCTACTGTATATAAATTCTACTGCTTTACTTCCAATCTTGAATATGCTCACTGCACCTGGCTATTGGTCGGTTGAGTATGTGTTTATTGCATTTTATATGCCTTTTGTTTTTATATGTTTATATGTTTTTAAATGTGTTTTGCTGTTGTATTTTATTGTGTATTCTGGGCTTCGTCCCCATGTAAGCTGCCCTGAGTCCCTTCGGGGAGATAGGGTGGGATATAAGAATAAAACAACAACAACAACAACAACAACAACCTCCTCCTCCTCCTCCTCCTCCTCCTCCTCCTCCTCCTCCTCCTCCTCCTCCTCCTCCTCCTCCTCCTCTTCTTCTTCTTCTTCTTCTTCTTCTTCTTCTTCTTCTTCTTCTTCTTCAAGCAGATAATGCTGAATTTTATTTTATATTGCAGTGCAAAAAGGTGAGGGGAATGTGTAAGGGGCCTCAAAAAAAACAATTGCATCACAGTCTTTTTGGAAGTCATGTTGGTCAAGAGCCCCTGGTGGCGCAGTGGGTTAAACCACTGAGCTGTGGAACTTGTGGACCCAAAGATCGGCAGTTTGAATCCGGGGAGCTCCCATTGTTAGCCCCAGCTTCTGTCAACCTAGAAATCTGAAAATATGTAAATGTGAGTAGATCAATAGATACCGCTTCGGCGGGTATCTATTGTCATGCCAGCCACATGATTTTGGAGGCATCTGCAAACAACACGGGCTGTTTGGCTTAGAAATGGAAATGAGCACCAACCCCCAGAGTCAGACACGACTGGTCTTAATGTCAGGAGAAAACCTATAACCCTTCGGAAGTCATGTTGGTCATGCAGGAGATGTAGCTATGGAAGTCATGTAGGAGATGTAGCTATGAAAAGTAGACATAGTGGTGCCTCCACTTTCACTGGGGTTAGAGATGCAGGACTTCCATAAAAGCAGAAAGACTGCAAATATTAGAAATCCCTAATAGCTCATAAACCCACATTGGAGGACCTAGAGATTCCTAGAAAGGTTATATTAATCAAATCTGTGAATGATTGAATTTGTAAAAAGCAAAATCCCCAAAAATGTGGATGGCTGACTGTATATTAGCCTCCTGTCTTGCTATCAGGATGTTTTTCCTTATGTTTATGTGGAATCTAGAGAGGTTGCTTAGTTGGCTTCCACCTCCCAATCCCACCCCCACTTCCACAGAAGTTACTGGGAAGAGATTGTGTGCAATGCGTCGTTGTCGTTGTCTCACTCGTTCAGTTGTTTTCGACTCTTTGTGACCTCATGGACGCCACGCCAGAGCTCCCTGTCGGCTGTCACCACCCCTAGTTCCTTCAAGGTCAAGCCAGTCACTTCAAGGTTACCGTCCGTCCATCTCGCCCTTGGTCATCCTCTCTTCCTTTTTCCTTCCATTTTTCCCCAGCATCATGATCTTCTCCAAGCTTTCCTGTATTCTCATGATGTGGCCAAAATACTTCAACTTTGCCTCTAATATCCTTCCCTCCAGTTGGGCATTATTTCCTGGAGGATGGACTGGTTGGATCTTCTTGTGGTCCAAGGCACTCTCAGGATTTTCCTCCAGCACCAGAGTTCAAAAGCGTCTCTCTTCTTTCGCTCAGCCTTCCTTATGGTCCAGCTCTTGCATCCATAGATTACTATGGGGAATACCATTGCTTTCACTATGCAGACCACTATGCGGACCAGTGTGATGTCTCTGCTTTTCAGTATTTTATCAAGGTTGGCCATTGCTCTCCTCCCAAGAAGTAAATGTCTTCTGATTTCCTGGCTGCAGTCTGCATCTGCAGTGATCTTCGCACCTAGAAATATAAAGCCTGTCCCTGCCTCCACATTTTCTCCCTGTATTTGCCAGTTGTCAATCGGTCTGGTTGCCATGATTTTGGTTTTCTTGATGTTTAACTGCAGCCCGGCTTTTGCACTTTCTTCTTTCACCTTGGTGATAAGGCTCCTCAGGTCTTCCTCACTTTCAGCCATCAGAGTGGTATCATCTGCATACCTAAGGTTGTTAATGTTTCTTCCAGAAATTTTAACTCCAGCCTTGGATTCATCAAGACCCGTACGTCGCATGATGTGTTCTGTGTACAAGTTGAATAGGGAGGGTGAAAGTATACAGCCCTGCCGTACTCCTTTCCCAATCTTGAACCAGTCTGTTGTGTATGCAATGCACAAGGGTTTATAGGGGAAATATATGCCATTGACAGGATTCTAAACAATAAGTTAAGAATCTTACATGGCTCAGTGTAACATAGTAGCTATGCATGCAGAACTATAATACAACTGGAAATCCCACTTACCTTGGAGATAGCGTAGAACCACTTCAAATGGCTACTCCATTCTTGGTGAATAGTGGCGAAGGGATCATAAGGAAATTTGGCTTTGTCCCCACACCAGGTGCAAAATAATTGCATCCTCTATGATCCTCAAGAGGTCCCAGTGGGGTAGGAGGTAACCATTTCACACACAGTTGAATACTTGTTTTATACCCCCTAATAGGCATTGAATAGATGCTACTCATTGTGCAGAGGATTTTGGCCATTATGGAGGAGGAAAGAATAGCAGACTCTACATCATCAACAACAAAAAGCATACACAGTTCCAGGGTTGACATGGGTGCATTTACACTGTTGAACAAATGCAGTTTGACGCCACTTTAATTGCCATGTTTCAATGCTATAGAATAACAGGAGTTGTAGTTTTACAATGTCTTTAACCTTCTCTTCCAAAGAGTGCTGGTGCCTTACCAAACTACAACTCCCAAGATTGCACAACTTTAAACCATGGCAATTAAAGAAATGTCAAACTGCATTAATTCTGTCATGTAGATGAACTTTTACTCTGTATGTGTCTAATGGTATTGAAAACATAAACAATATACATGCACATTTTCATCCAGATCATGTAAAAAGTTGAAAATTCACTGATGATTAAAAAGACGGTCAACTGAGAAAAATATAAATTGAGCAAGTCACCCTTACAGACTTCCTCCATCTTATCAATTTGAGTTTCCCTGAACGGGTTGTTTGCAATGTTTATAACTGGGACCATTAGCAGATATAGCCACTTTATTTTGACCTCTACAATATTGAAACATACACTGGTTTTACCATCCTTTTCCTAAGTTTCCAACATCCATTACTTGTTCCTTGTGCCTTTTTCAATCCAGCTTAGCCCCCAAAGGCTCATATGTCACAGCTCGCAGGAAAAAGACTGTCGTTCCCTGATATTTCATCATTTCCCTAGAAAGGTAGCGCATGGCAAAGCAAACCTCCACGGAACATCCGAGAGAAAGAAATGATAATAACCATTCAGCTCAAACTCTAAGGGTTTTAAGGTCTGCTGGGGTAAAATTAACTTGGCAATTAGCAGTGTGAATCGGTGCTCTAATGAGCTGAAGTCCTATAAAGCTCTGGAAGAAAAGAGATGGCTAATTATAATGGATGGGGTGGGGATCTCAAGTTACTTGTTCTCAGAGGGAGTTAACACTCCGACGTGAAGAATATTCGAGAAGCGGAGTGGGGCATTTTGTCCTCCCTAGGAATTGATGCAATCAGCCAAGGTAGAAGTAAGTGAATGGCAAGTAAATGCATTCCTGATTCTGGTGGCAAATGATTACTTCCCTCTTCTCCACCCGGTTATACCCATCATCTTTTCATAAGATAGAAATAACAATCGTAGAGAAAAGCTAGAGATAAGAGTTGCTATCCACTGTGCATTTTTTTTAATAATGGAGACCCTTGGAAACAAACAAATCCCTAAAACGGGAATTGCCTCTCTCAGATTTTGTTAACCTTCTAAATCCCGTACTAATAGTAATCCTGACTGGGATGTCTGGGGGTTGAAGTCCAAGTGGATCTTAAAATGTTATTTGATGAAAGTGTTGGTTGTCCGTTGAGATGCTCCAATATACAATGATACCGTTAAATGGTGACTGTACTGTGGCGCAGGCTGTTGAGCAGCTGCAATAAATCACTCTGACCATGAGGTCATGAGTTCGAGGCCAGCCCATGGCGGGGTGAGCACCTGTCAATTAAAAATTAAAAATAGCCCCTGCTCGTTGCTGACCTAGCAACCCGAAAGATAGTTGCATCTATCAAGTAGGAAATAAGGTACCACTTATAAAAAACAGTGGGGAGGCAAGTTTAACTAATTTACGACCTGGAATGAGGAAGTGCCGTCAGAGTGGACGATGAAGCAGCTGCTCCCCCCGTGGCCAGAATCAAACACACCCTCAGGAGAAGGTTAAATTGCCTCTGCGTCTGTCTGTCTCGGTCTCTGTTTGATGTGTTTATAGGCATTGAATGTTTGCTCTATATGTATATAATGTGATCCGCCCTGAGTCCCCTTCAGGGTGAGAAGGGCGGAATATAAATACTGTAAATAAATAAATAAATACTACAGCAAACATTTGCTGAATAAGAAGGCATACTCAAAGGTGATTTTTGCCAGCTCCTGGCTCTGAAATGTAGCTCAAAAGCACCTGGTATTTGCTGGTGATCCCTCACCCAAGTATTTACAAGACCTTACCATGCTTAGCTTTCAAGATCAGATGGAATCTGGTGGTTTTGGGCAGTAATCTGGGCATTGTGTTTAATCCTTGCCTAAAATAGTTTCATTTCCAGTAGTGATTTTTGCTCTTTGGTTTTGGTTTCTGTGTTTTCTTTACTGCTGTGGGCATTTTGTGCAGTTCTCTAATTGGTTTTTACTGTTTTTATTGTTCGCAGTTTTATTATGACTGTTCGCAGCCCTGGAGCTTTTCGTTTCCAGGAAACCAGGGCAGGATAGCAATTTTTAAATAAATAAATATGTCAGATGCTCCAAGCAGATGTAAAATATATTACAAAGAGAATTTGTTCATATCTTTGTGAAGGAAGAATTCAATAACTGATCAAATATTGGTCCATTTCCCTGTCTGCAGTAACAAAAAAGGTACTTTTTCATGGAGTAAATCTTCTAGAGACAACAAAGAAAATAGAAAATGATTGTTTAAAAGAAGACAAATGGGTTATTTTCTTGAATAACTCTATAGCTTTTATTTATTGCTTATTTATTTTCTTTACCTTCTTTTTCCCAGACTTGACTGGCAGATTCCACTGGGCTTCTAACTCCATTTTGGATTTGAACTGTTGCTGATGAGATTGGCCCCTGGGACCTCTTGTGGGTGAGGGCTGGGTGACAGAGAGGGTTCAGCCTACTTGACAGGCTGCATTTCACAACATCCTTACCCCTTGGATAGGCATAATCATAATTACAACCATCTGAAGAAACCTGAGCCATCTGATCAGTTAGGAGGACAGACACAAGTTGAAGCCCAGCCAGATCTGGCAGTGATGGAAATTGACGTCAGGTATGGAGCTGATGGGAGTAGCAGCCCATCATCTGTACATTTTTTTGAAAAATCCCATTACATGGATATGCATTTTCTAGTGAGACCATTCCTAAAATTGAAAAGCAAACAATGAGTATTTCTAATAACTCAGCACCAGCAGCTATCACTCATAGTCGAGTATGATTGTCTTCCAAGGGTAGAGTCTTGGAGGTCGGTCTGTAAGTAACTATAGAAACCTATTGTGGATCTGTATGGTCTTTCACAGTGAGGACATACATTTCCAGGTGGAAGGGAGTCCTGATAAGTGTTTGCTTGATGTGCCTTCCCCTTGGTATGTTTCTCCCTTTTGTCCTCTATTTGTGCCTCTTCAAAATCCACAGCATTGTTGGTCTTCTGGAAGAAGCAAAGACCACCAACCTTGAAGTGATTATTCTCCACCACCAACTTCACTCAACTGGATACATTGTCCAAATGTCCAATCACCATCTTCCAAAGCAGTTACCTTACTCTCAGCTCAAGAATGGAAAGCGGAATGCCAGTGAACAGCGAAAGAGATTTAAAGATGGGCTAAAAGCTAATTTTTAAAAAATGTGAAATAAACACCTGACACTTTGCATTCCAATTGGAGGAACAGCCACTTTGGGTCTCCTTTTAGAGAGATAAAGTGGGGTAGAATAATAACAATACCAACAACAACAACAAAATGCTTGACTCTTGCAACACCAGGTATATATGCCACTATTTAATAAAAACATAATTTCAAAATCATTTGGACAGAATCACCAGAAAAGACTGATCTTTATTCGTGATTTAAACTTTGACAGCCGATGAATCTCTTCCAACAGGTCATTCTGGGGCAGCCAAAGAAAAAGTCTGGTATAGGTTGAATGAAATAGTTATATCTCAAAGAACCTGAGTTGGCTTGAATGGGAAGAGGTCATCCTTTACGTAACCTGGACCCAAGCCTTGTAGGGCTTTAAGTATAAGCAATACTTTGTACTTTGTCCAGAAGCTAAGAACCTCACATGTTGAGGTCCAAAAAGTGGGCGACAGTAGGGGATTCACCAGGCAGTGTGGCGAATCTGGTGTCCATGGGGGAAAGTGTTGATGCCCGGCTTACTTAAGTGCTAGCCCCATTCTTGTCAATGGAAACATGGGAATCCTTCTGTGTACTCTAGGCAGCATCCTAGGAAGCTGGGAGGACAGAACCCCAATGAAAGTATCTGTACGTCCTCTGATGGGATATGGCAGGCTCCGTCCTCCCAGCATCCTGAAAGCATCTTCGGATGTTGAAAAAGTCAAATGTAAAGAGGTCCTTATTGTCAGGATTTCTGGTCTAAACCCAGATTGTGTTTATCATTCCATTTGGGGGTATAATGTTCAACTTCTTATATAGAATCTTCAATGTTCAGATGAAAATCCATAGCATATTCACTGCACTATTGACACAGAAGCCACCAGTCATCACTGTCAGACTGTATAAGATAGATCCAGATTGTTTTTTTGTTTTTTTTGCTGTTCCAGAAACTAGGACCCCATCTACATTGACCATTTTGTAAAAGGGAATTTTAGCAGGTATTGTTTGTCACACAATCTACACTTGCTGAAATTTCTTTTTCTCCACTAATTTAAAATGTACAGGAGCCTTGTCCCTTATTTCACCTGAGAACTTAATGAGCACATGAGTTAACAAGTTCTCAAGGGGAAAATGCTTTTGTCTAGTTTTGTTTTGCTTTTTTGGTGAAGTTCAAGCAAAAGAGATATGGCCTTTTTTGTTTCTCACAGGTCAGAATGTTTATTCTATTTGAACCTGTATTTTTTGCCTCCCTTCTGTCTTTTCTTTTGTATTTTAATTGCAATCTACTCAATAATTCATTGGTGAAACCTTTTAAAATTGAAATGTTTCTAATCAATTGATTCTCACTACATAAAATTGCAATTCTGTAGTCTTTGGAAGGACAACTCAGGGACTTTTGGATATAGTCTGTGTTGTTGATCTTATCATCAAAACATAGAGTTGGAAGGTATCCCAAGGACCATCTAGTCTTCCACCGGCTATGCAGAAATGCGTAATTTAAATATGATTATGGAACCTCTGATTGTTGTTATTAAGTGGCTTTGAGTAATTTCTAACCTATAGTGACTGTAAGATGAACTTTTTTTAGCAAGATTAGTTCAGAAGAGGTTCATCATTGCCTTCCTCTAAAGTTGAGAGTGTGATTTGCCCAAAGTCATTTTGTGGGTTTCATGGACAATTGGGGTATTAAACCCTGATCTCCAGAGTTATAGTACTTGACTTCAAAAGAAGGAGAGTCTACCACTCTCTGAGGCAATCTATTTCATTGCTAAACAACTCTTACCATTGGGAAGTTTTTCCTGATGTTTAGGTTGTCTTTTCCCCCTAATAATTAAACCCATTGGTTTGTGGTCTGGTTTCTGGAGGAACAGTAAAACAAGTTTGTTCCATCTCATGCATGATAGCTAAACATTAGGAAGAACTTCCTAAGGTTAAAAGCTGTTCAGTGGTGGTATACATTGCCTCAGAGTGTGGCAAAGTCTCCTTCTTTGAAGTTTTAAAAATATAAACTGGATGTCCATCTTTTGAAAGTGATTTGGCAGCATGTAATTGACTGGTGGTTGGTAGACTTGTGCAATTCGCCCAAAAGGCATGCTGTTTCGAGGTCCATTTCTGGCTAATCCCTCATTCTGTTTACTGGAAAGTTACTCCAATTGGGAGGAGTGTTGCCATTTTCATTTGGCTAAGATTTAGCCCCTTGGCTACAATGGGAAACTTTAAAGGCTCAATCCTCAGTCATTTTAAGGCCTATCTGCAAGAAACCTACCTCAGTTTTAGACCCCATTTAAAACTGCAGGCCTTCCAACTTTCATAACAATTCACCAATCTACTGATTTTTTAGAATTATTTAAATTTTTTACCATAACTTTTTTTAAAAATAAGACAAACCTCAAGAGAGAGTTCTGGGAATTGTAGTCACCTGTTGCGTCCATTCTCAGCCAATTTTATTGGCTGAGAATCAGACGAAAAGAAAAACTTCAACTCCAATCATGCTCCGAGAGGAACTCAGAGACTTTTCAATGCCCACCCCATGCAAATGCTGCTGGGAAAGTGATTCACTTCTCATTTCATCATAATGCATCAGTCCATCTAATGATAGGCTGGAAAGGGGGAAATGGGTCAGGTCCACTTCTGACCTTCTGCAAAGACACACTGAATAAGTTCCCCTGAGTCCTGCTTCAGGATTGATCCTCTCTCTTCCATCATACACTGAGAATATGAAAAAGATATATATGTTCTTGTGATGGTGTAAAATATTTATTTTTATTATTTATTTCCAATATTTCTATCCCACCGAAGGGACTCAGGGCGGCGTACAATTGGCAACAATTCGATGCCGACACATCATTAAAAACAACAACATATAAAAATGTATTACAACCAATTAAATACAGTATAAAATATAAATATCTCTGCATTTAATAACAGCAATTAGAGAAGTAGTTCAGAATAAACTAAAAATGGTTAATTATGGATACAAATTTGAGGTCAATGTGGGTCTTTAAGTCAAGCAGTTCATAAGAAGTAATATTCTTCTTCTATCAAGTCTGTTTCCTCTGCCTTGAATTTGTCCTGTTCATGCCCTAAAGTTTTAAATCACGCTTGTATCTCAGACTCATCCATCCCAGTTTCTGCAAACTCCAGGCTACTGCACCACTAACTCCTGGTGACCTACTTGCTTAATCAATTCAATTCAAGAAGATCTCAGGCTGAGAGTGCATGGAGGTAGAAGAACAATATGGTAACAAATTTATCAAGCTACATTTCCTTTTATAGCTTCTTAATGCTCATTTTATGCCTGAGGAAGATAACAGTAGGGACAGCCATTTCTAATTAGCACAGTTTGTAAGGTTTTATAAGACAACAGGTAAAAGGCCAAGAGACTCAGACCATAGGGTCACCTTCTCTTGGCAGAGCAGACGTAGCTTTGAAGTTGTGTCAAAATAGAGTCCTCAAGATGGTCAAGGATTCAGAAGTTCACAAATGCCACTGACCATCAGCTCATTCAGGACTCAGTTACAAGGAATAGGGGATGAGTTACTTTGTATGTTATGTGCATTTTATGTAGTTAAAATTTAATGTGAATAAACATATTATTGAAAAAGATATGATAATTAGAGATACAGGGAACCAGATAACATTTTCCTGTATTTTTCAATGGCAAAACAGTGATCGTTAAGACAATTCTGAGACATTCCATGAAAGAGACAGGTTATAACGGAGTTATGTGGCACTTACAGAATGTGACCTCATTACTGAATTGTGATTCTGTGGAACTAGATGCAGATGCTCAATATGCATCCATCCAAATGCACATTCATGAACAAAGCTTCTGCATGCAGAACTGTTTTCATAACCTTGAACTGCATCAAACAGCAATGTCCAACTACAGTATTTGCATAGTAGAACTTACACCAGATTACTGACTATATTTGTACTGAATTATCCAGTAAGTTGCTTTCTGGACTGCTGTTAACAATAACAAGCCCTGGTCTACTGAGTGATCAGATTTAATTAACTAGTTTCATCTAAACACTATCTTTCCAAGTCTTGGTAAATAACAAAACAAAACAAAACACAACAACAACTATTTGGTGGATTCTCCTTCTTTGGAGGTTTTAAACACAGGGTGGATGTCCATATATCAGGAATGCTTTGTTTGTGAATTCCTGTATGGCAGAATAAGTTTGAATTGGATGAACCTTGGGTTCTCTCTCAACTCTATGATTTTATAATATATGCACTGGAGCTGGGCACTGGTGGCACAGTGGGTTAAACTGCTCAGTTGTGGAACTTGCTGACTTTTTTTGGTCGTGTCAGGAGTGACTTGAGAAACTCCAAGTCACTTCTGGTGTGAGAGAATTGGCCATCTGCAAGGACGTTGCCCAGGGGACATCTGGATGTTTTTGATGTTTTTACCATCTTGCATGGAATTGGAGATGATAGCGGGAGCTCATCTGTGCTCTCCCCAGGTTGGATTCGAACCTGGCAGCCTTCAGGTCAGCAACCCTACCTTCAAGTCACAAGGCTTTAACCTACTATGCCACTGGGGGCTCCAGTTCAGAATCGCGGAGTGGAGTGAGCTCCCAGCTTCTGCCAACCTAGCAGTTTGAAAACATACAAATGTGAGTAGATCAATAGGTACCACTCCAGCAGGAAGGTAACAGGGCACCATGCAGTCATGCTGGCCATGTGACCAAGGAGGTGTCTACAGACAACACTCACTCTTTGGCTTAGAAATGGAGATGAGCACCATCCCCCAGAGTCGGACTCGACTAGATTTACTGTCAAGGGGAAAGCTTTACCTTTTATGCATTGGAGTAAATGTAGTTTCTGAATTGTGGGACCCATAATACATGTGCGCATGTGTTTAGAGTTTCTTTGTTTCTCATCCCAAATGGTTGAAGAATATAATTATAATTAGCTTTAATTCACTTTTTTCCTTTCTTGAGCAAATTTAAAGTGAAAAGAGGGAAAGGAAACCTTTCCTTTATATCATCAAGATATAAAAAATAAATTACAACCTGTAACCCATCGCCTTGGGTATTAATAAAAAATTTGGCTACTTCATAAATAGAATTCATAATGGGTGATTTTAAACACCGATTTATACCTTTAAAAAATAGAGAAATTGAATCTCAGAAAGGTTGGACTCTGCATCTGTGTGGTGTAAATTGGCATGGCTCTATTCAAAGAAAGCATGTGAGAAGGGCTTTTCCACCAGTAAAGGATCTGTCTGCTTTAGGAGGAGGAGGAGGTCTTAAATGAATCCCTCTTCAGTCACAGAGTGGCGATATACCCAACAGTCCACTTTGCATAAAGAACATTCATAATTATAGCTGTGCAATCACCTTCTAGACTTTTAATGGCTTAATAAGATTTTTAACGACTATCTTTCAAAATGAGAAATCCTGCTGGGCAAAAAAAGAGGCTTATAAAACACTACCCAGCTGCGCAAGGTCCTCTAAGACATAGAGCCAGCTCTTGTTAAATACAAGGTTTAGTGGTTGCCAGGAGGACATCTGTGCAGCTAACCCCAGATCTGCTCAAGCATTTTGAAGATGCCTTTTGCTTCCAAAGCTCAACACCTGCAGTAAGACTCTTTGTCCGTGTCACAGGAGGCAGCCCAGCATGAGGCTGGTGCTTTTTGCCAGTCACATGGGATGCCATGAAATTGCTGAAAAGAAACCATGAAATTAGAATTTGCAATGGAGTTTTAATTTGCCAGGGTGGATGCAATGCCTGTGATACCTCAATAGACCAACAAAAATGAAGCAAAGTCCTAAGCAAGATTTGATTTGTCAATGAACCAATAAAGCTCAATTGACTTAGAAGGAGATTGTTGGGTAATTTCTGCACTATGTTCAAACCCACCTGTAAAATAGCTCAAATTTGGAGCGACCTGTTTGCAAAACTTTGAGTTGATTTGCTCTAGCCCAATTAGCTGCTCTTCCAGTGTTGGTTATGAAATCGACATCAGGTGAAAGTTAGTAGAGGCTGGTAGTTTTGATGTTAGTGGGCTAGTGATTCAGCTCTTGGGTTTAGTACAAAATTTAAAGGATATATCCAAAGTGTTGAGCTTCTTTTGTGGACACAGTGCAGCAACCTGAGTAGCTCTTTTACATTTTGGACTAAAACTTGGAGCAAATTCATTACCCAGCATAGGTTGAATGTACACTACCATATAATGCATTTTGGAACATCAGTTAATAGGTTCCAATCATGATATTCATCTCATCTGGTTTCAGTGCTGCTTATCTATATATAAAAGAGTGATGGCATCAGGGCAGCGGACAAAACAACAAAACTACAGGCCCCCCAACCTTGAAATTTGACAACACAACCCATCATTCACAGCTCTAGGTTGATACAACAAAAAGAAAAGAAAAATAAAGTCCTAATTACAGGGAGAGGAATAATAGTTTTTATCCAATTGCTGCCAGTTTGAAGGCAAAGCTCCGCCCACTTGGTCTCCTAGCAACCTACTCAGCCCAGGGGACAGGCACAGTTAGGCCTCACTTAGGCTTCTTCCACAGATTATCAGATTTTAACTGGAATATATGGCAGTGTAGACTCAAGGCCCTTCCACACAGCTATATAACCCATTTATAATCTTATATTATCTGCATTGAACTGGATTACCTTGACTCCACACTGCCATATAATCCACTTCAGTGTGCATACTAAACATAAAGACAACCACACAACAGACATTCAATACCACCACTACCTCAACAATTTCTCACCAACACCACCAGACAACGCCACAGCAACGTGTGGCCGGGCACAGCTAGTTGAATTATATTTGCCTTCCTATGCTAAAAGTTCAAGTTCATCTTGTTTATTCACTATGCTCTGTGCATTAGTGTAGCAACATATATGACAGTAGTTCTCAACCTGTGGGTCCCCAGGTGTTTTGGCCTACAACTCCCAGAAATCCCAGCCAGTTTATCAGCTGTGAGGATTTTTGGGAGTTGAAGGCCAAAACATCTGGGGACCATTGATCTTGTGTGTTTTAGGCATACTCTAGTGTTCTTCTACATCAACCCAACATCCCCATCCCCATCACTAAAAACTTTTGCCTCACACTTAGTGTCCCTCCTTTCTATGGAATGCCATCTCATCCTCCTAGTAACTCAGTTTAAAGCCTTTCTGATCAATTTTGTGAGACACCTAGTAAATGCATCCATGTGCATTTATGTGTGTCATTAGCATGTGTATGTGATAATTCTTCAGTGTGACCTTTATGGAGGTGTAAATCATCTGTTATTTCATACAGATATTTTCTCCTCGTGGGATGAAATTATGAAGTTTGTAAACATTTAAAATTATTAGAATTATTTCATACATCTTAGAGTTTTTGATATGTGCCAAAGCAATATACTTTGTGCAAGTGACATTTTAACAAGATGTTCTCAAATGCAAAAATAGATGAATATATGTATGTATGAATGAATAAAAATGCTGTAGTGACTGGACATGTAATCAACAGATTTTTTTTCATGTGGAGGCAAAACAGGTAAGCGTGAAATTTTGTTCAGGTTTCATTAGAATTGCGATTTTTTTTCAAAGACTATTACTAGTTTTCAATATACTCTATTCCTGTGACTTTTTAAAAAACAGAAAATAATATTGTCTGCACAAGAATTACCTGAACAACAGCAAACAATCTGGATGGAATATTTTTGCAGCATATGGCCTGAACTTGACCATCTAAGGATCTTCTCATAGGGGTTTCCCAAGATTTTTCTGACCATTAAAAAAAAGCAAACCAAAATTCAATACAGTATGATAGGATTTGTTGTTATCCATCATTTCCTGTTTCCATGCAATGGTTAGGAATATATCTCCTGCATACATGCGGACTGTATTACAATTTTCTATTCCTTGTTGAGATGCCCTTTAACCTCAAACATGACAAAATTACAGAGCTTTCCCTGTGCCACTACTCATTTAGATATTTGTTCCATCTAGATCTCAGTATTTATTTATTTCCTCGTTCATATCTGTTAATTAGACCCAAGACCCTTATACTTGAAGATAAGAATCCAGAAAACAGTTCAGGTGTGTTGAATTTCAGAACATCAATTCTCCACAGATTCATTTATCTTCATCTGTTTACCTGAAATTAATCACAGCACATTTCAAATACACAATGAGTCATCTCTTCCTTCTAAAATTCCAAATATATGTTCTGTCAGAATAAAGCCTGACAGCTCCAGGCATTTCTGCTAAAATAAAAAGGAGGAGGAGAGAGAAAAACCCTTCACAACATAAAATATAGCTGTTATAAACTGTTAATTATGGTTTATAATAGTAATAATCCCAGAGATTTTAATCATTACAGTAGTTAATGATCAGTTTGTTATAGTTTTAACAGCTTTCAGTTCCATCTAGGGATGCCCAATTAGCAAACCAGTCATTAAATACTAGTAATGACTAATTATTTGAGGATTAAAAGCTCCAGTATAAATAAAAGTGAGATTGAAACTCTTAATGTTAGTGTTTTAATGCATCCCTTCTCTACAATGAGTTCTCTGCTGTTTCTAAAATGGAGAGTGTGTATAGGGGATTGGTATTACCCCAATGGGTTTCCATTTTATGTCTCCTCCAGATGGTAAGTTACTCACATCAGTCACTGTTATTGTGAATGGTACTTCTCTTGCCATACAGTACCTGTTAAATTCCTTAGTTTTTTTTCCAGTTCAAAATGCTGGTCACTAATAATAATAATAATAATAATAATAATAATAATAATAATAATAATAATAATTGACACAACGACGTTGTATGACACAGCAAACAAGATAGATATGCTGGACTTCGTATCACAAAATCACAAGTTGAACACTTCCCAAGTGTCTAGGACTTTGTGATGTATTTTCGGATGATGCATGCAGATCCCAGTAGGGTGGCCTTTTGCAGTTGGCAGATTATAATTTTGTCAATGTCTATTATTTCCAAATGCCGGCTGAGATCTTTTGGGACGGCACCCAATGTGCCGATCACCACCGGGACCACCTGTACTGGTTTCTGCCAGAGTCTTTGAAGTTCAATCTTGAGGCCCTGACAGTGGCTGAGTTTTTCCTGTTGTTTTTCATCAATTCAACTGTCACCTGGTATGGCGACATCAATGATCCAAACCTTTTTCTTTTCCACAACTGTGAGATCTAGGCAAACATTCAATGCCTAGAAGCAACAACACAGATAAAGGTAAAGGCTTCACCTTCCGGCTCTGAGGGATGGTGCTCATCTCCACCTATGAAGGTTGGTGCTCATCTCCATTTCTAATCTGAAGACCCTGTGTTGTCCATAGACACCTCCTAGGTCATGTGGCCGGCATGACCTAGGTACCTATTGATCTACTGACATTTTCATGTTTTCAAACTGCTAGTTAGGCAGAAGCTGGGGCTAAAAGTGAGAGCTCATCCTATCCTGTGGATTCAAATCGCCAACCTTCTGGTCAGCAAGTTCAGCAGCTCAACAGTTTAATCCGTTGCACCACCATGGCCCCCTCTAAGCAATTTAGATCTTAGCAAAGGTCATAAACTGTGTTGAGCAATGAGCATCTATACTTATGTCATTATCTAGTACAGTGGTTCCCAAATTTATTTGGCGCACCACCCCTTTCCAGAAAAAATATTACTCAGTGCCCCCTGGAAAGGGGGCATGGCTTAGAGGGGTGGGCATGGCTCCTGAACAAGAGGGTGGGGCTGAGCCTCTCCCCAGTCCAAGATGCAGGGCTGGGAAGGAGAGGGGGAGGGGGAGGTGGACGGGGCCACAAATGGGCAGCCAGGACTGGGATGGGCAGAGTTACGAGCTCTGACACAGGACACAGGGGGCAGGGCTAGAGGAGGGGGTGGGGCCTTTTCCCAAGTGCCTGACGGGGCTGAACCTCTATACCCCACCCCCGTGTTCTAACAAGTGCCTCAGGGGAGGTATACAGAGGCTCAGCCCTGTCTTGCGCTCTTGGGAAGAGGTCCTGACCCCACCCCTAGCCCCGCCCTTTAGTCCTAAAAGGCCTCTCAGGAGAGGTATAGAGGCTCAGCCCTGTCTCGGGCTCTTGGAAGGAGGCCCCGCCCCCTTCCCTAGCTCTGCCCTCTGTGTCCCAACAAGCACCTCAGGAGAGGTATAGATGCTCAGCCCTATCTCAGGCTCTTGGGAAGAAGCCCCGCCCACTCCTCTAGCTCCACCCCCTGTGTCCTAACAGGCGCCTCAGGTGCTCAGCCCTGTCTCTGGGACTTGGGAAGAGGCCCCGCCCCTCCCCTGGCCCCACCCCTGTTTCCTAATAGGTGCCATCACTGCCCCCCGGATCACGGCAGTGCCCACCAGGGGGCAGTAGCACCCACTTTGGGAATCACTGATCTAGTAGTTTTGCACTAAAGTGAATGATGCTGCAGGTAAGGGAACACTTTGATAGCCTCCAGGAAGTGAAACCAAGGTTTTAAAAAGTCCAGTGCAAAGCACTACGATGCAGCATGTGAAGGAGGCAGATATATTGTATATTTAAGGCCACTACATCCCCTTCCAGTTCTCTTGGCTTTAATCTGTAACTCATCCTCTCACCTTTAGTACAGTGTGGGTTTCACTGGTAGCTTTAGGGCTGAATAGGAATTTTCCCACTTTACATGGGGCTTTTGCTTTCCCTATAGTGTCTCTTACAGACTTTGGTGGCTGGACAAGGGTGGTGTCAAAATAGGTTTTCACTGGCAGCTTTGGGTGAGGTGAAGAGAATACTGTACACCATGGTACCCCCTTTGTTAATGGGAACAGCCTCTTTAGCTCCTGTGACCTGGGTTACATGAACGAGCCTATAATTGGGAATAGCCTGTGGGATTTGCTCCTTCTTACAAAGTTCTGTGACTTGGAAGGGAGTGTTCTAGGGTTGCCTTCTAATAAACAGTTGGTCAAATGAGTAACACATTGGATTGAATTGCCCTTGGCTGCTACACTCAGAGGAAGATGACAAGAGGATCATTGGCTGACACCTCAACCATGTCCAAATCAAGGTGTTCCCACATCTTGGCATTCTCAGGTTTAATTTGATTAAATGGGATCTAGGTCAAATGAAGTGGCCCATGTTTAATCCAACTCTGTGTCTGGCTTGTTATTTCTTCGTTGCTCATAAATGTTCTAACACCCTCTTTCTATAGGATACTCACATTCTTCAACTGAATCTATATCTTTAAATGTGCTTGTAGTTCCAAGGTGCAATGTGAGAACATTTTGTGGCTGTTTCTGTAATCCCTGTGAATCAAGTGGTATACTAGAAGCACTGAGAGCATACTATATGTACTATCTGAGAACACAAAGTTTGATGCAGAATGGTTATATTTTCAGAACTCTGTTTATGCAACTGTGAACGGACCATGGACATTACCCAACAACAAGTACAACTATGTGCATAAGGAACTTAAGTGTGTGTAAAACACCAACAAGAATTTTGTCTTAAAATATGTGAAGTAAACCTTTTAAGGTTTTTGGAAACTGAGGACAAGAATTATAAAACAATGAAATTGAATGGTTATGAAAGTTAGACAGTGAAAAAGATGAAAGGAAGGAAATCAACTCATATAAAATGTGGTGCTGGAGAAGGATCCTGTAGACCAGTGGTTCTCAACCTGTGAGTCTCCAGGAGTTTAGGCCTACAACTCCCAGAAATCCCAGCCAGTTTATCAGCTGTTATAATTTCTGGAAGTTGAAGGCCAAAACATCTGAGGACCCACAGGTTGAGAACTACTGCTGTAGATCTAATAGATACTGTAAACTGCAAAAAATGTGTGTTGTGTGGTGTAGAATACTCCTGAACTCTTCCTAAAAGCCAATGTGACAAAACCGAGGCTTTCATTCTTTGGACATATCATAAGAAGACATGACTCAATAGAAAAAACAACAATGCTTTGTGAAGTGGAGGGCAGTAGAAAAAAGAGGAAAGCCACATTCCAGATGGAGAAACTCAATTAAGGAAGCCACAGACCTGAGTCTACAGGACCCGAGAATAGAGTGACTTGAAGGTCTCTTATTCAAAGGTTTGCCATAAACTGAAGTCAACCTGAAGGCAGTTAACAACAATCTGTTCTTTCCTCTTTTGTTTTCTGGCAAGATTTGTTGTCTCCTGAGATTTCTCAGCCTGAATGTTTTGGATTCTGCTCGAGTGAAAGAAAAAGAGAAATAAAAGGTTGCTGTGGTGATAAGGTCTCAGGGAAATAATAAGACAGCGGAAGAGTATGGAGAAAAGATCAGGTTGAATACAATGTATACTTTGGATAGCTCTATGCCTTGAGGGCACTCGGATAAGATGAAAGGGCCATCTTGTCTGCCCTAGGACAAGGGGAGGTTTTTTCAGAACAGCAAAAAAGAAAGAAGCATGGCATATGTTTTTCCCCCCTGATTTGCCACTTACAAAAACTGACTAAATCCCAGTGTTTATGAGAGAGAAGGTATAGGAGGAGACAGGAACATCTGGGAGATTGGTGGATCAAAAATTAAACTGTACTAGGCTTGCCCAAGACACTGATTTTTTTTTTTTGAAGAACCCTTGGCTTCTGCCTGGAGATGACTTAAAAAAATTGAGGTTTTTATATCAGGCCCTTCGATTTGGTAACCTTGGAATGTAGCCTATGAAGGAGTGCTTAGGAAGTCATAGTCCCACTCTCTTCTGGTTTGGTCACATCTTACCTGGAGCAACACTATGTCACTTCTGAGCACCATAATTTAAGAAGGATATTGACATGCTGGGAAAAGGGTACAGAGAAGAGTGACCAAAACAATAAAGGGTCTGAAAGCTATGCTCTATGAGGAACAGCTTAGGGAGCTAGTCATGTCTGCTCTGGAGAAGAGAAGGTTAATTGGGACATGACAGCCATTTGAAAAGATGTCATATTGAAGATTGAGTCAGCTTGTTTTCTGCTGCTCCAGAGACTTGGACACAGAGCAACATATCCAAACTTCAGTAAGAGATTCCACCTAAATATTACAAAGAAGGACAAGCCATGAGAGTAAAGACAAAGATCTACCTAGATGAAAAGTGTTCTTACCACGCATCAGAGAAACCAATGGCCACGTAGGAAAGCTGATGAAGAAACACAACCTGTAAAACAATCTAAGAAATTCCAACAAATGCTACATTCAGCACAGAATAAGAGGGATCCTCTAACCATTACAGGAGTCTACCATACACCATGCAGCTGTGGACAAGACTATATAGGAAACACCAAATGCATTAGCATTGTCCACACATCAAAGAGCATGAAAAGAACTACAGACTAATTCAGCCAAAGAAGTCACCATAGCAGAGCACTTGATGAACCAACCTGGACACAGCATATTATTTGAGAACACAGAAATGCTGGACCACTCGGACTAGACTAGACAGAGGAGCCATTGAAATCCACAAGCACATGAATAATCTCAACAGAAAGGAAGAAACCATGAAAATTAACAAAATCTGGTTACCAGTATTTAAGAAACACCAGAATCAAGACAGTAAATAAAGAACATCACTCAGAAACAGGGGAACTCCAGACAGCAAATGATCAAGTGCCAGTTAACACCTCCCAAACAGAGGATGCCTTCAGGCAACAGAGGCCAGGTTATCTCTATACAGATATCCTCACTGATTGACTTTGCTGCTTCATAGCTACTCAGTGCTATTCAAACTGGCTTATTTATTTATTTATTTATTTATTTATTTATTTATTTATTTATTGACAGCATTTATATTCCACCCTTCTCACCCCGAAGGGGACTCAGGGCGGATCACATTACACATATAGGCAAACATTCAATGCCTTTTAACATAGAACAAAGACAAACAAACATAGGCTCCGAGCGGGCCTCGAACTCATGACCTCCTGGTCAGAGTGATTCATTGCAGTTAATTGCAGCTGGCTTGCTCTCCCGCCTGTGCCACAGCCCGGACCCAACATTCACACTAATTCCAACATTCATACTTGCTTCAATCAGACAAGGGTTTTTCTCCCACCCTGGTCATTCCACAGATAGATAGATAGATAGATAGATAGATAGATAGATAGATAGATAGATAGACAGACACACTCCACTTGCCTTACTTCCAACAGACCTCTGAAGATGTCAGCCACAGACAGGTGAAATGTCAGGAGAGAATGCTACTGGAACATGGCCACAAAGCCCAAAAAACTCTCAGCAACCTAGAGATTTAGGCCATGGAAGCCTTTGACAACACATTACTACAAACCACTTTTTGAAAATAAGAGTTGCTGCCTAGACGTTTGGTAGTCTCTTTATTTGGATATTTTAAACCAAGGCTAGATGACTGTTACAATAATTTCTAACTGTGATTTTATGATTCTTCCTTTTTTTGTATATTCATTTTTACATTTTGCAGATATGGAAATCTGTCATTATAACACTATGAGTCCACTTTAACAGTCAGGGTTGGTTCCTATGAAAGTTGGGATTTTTTTTTTAGCTTGATGGGTCACTAGAGCTCTCTGGGTGAGATTTCTAAATGTCTCTCTTAATTACAACTTGCAGGATTCCATAGGATGTCCTCATGACAGTAAAAGTGTTTTACATCACTGTAACTGTGCAACATGAAAGAAAGACCCAGAGGGTGGAACCTGTTGGTAACATATGTAGGCATAATGTCATATTGGACCTATGTATATAAGCCAGGACACAGCTTGAAGGCACATGCACACATGTATCCTTTAATGAACATTACAGATGGAAGTTTCCAGGATCTTCACATGCAGCTGTCCCACTTTTATGTGCAATCTATCTTCTTAACCATAGTGTGTCCCTTCTTACAGCCAGTTAATGGTTGGGAGATGATGGAAGACAGCCCATAGCATCTTGCTATTATTTCTGCAGCCAGGAATACAAAGAACGTAGGACACATATTTCATAGCATTAATTAATGCATCAGATCTCTTAACAACATTGATGAGTCTGTACAAATCAGTACAGTAGAGTCTCACTAATCCAAGCCTCGCTTATCCAAGCCTCTGGATTATCCAAGCCATTTTTGTAGTCAATGTTCTCAATATATTGTGATATTTTGGTGCTAAATTCATAAATACAGTAATTACAACATAACATTACTGCGTATTGAACTACTTTTTCTGTCAAATTTGTTGTATAACATGAAGTTTTGGTGCTTAATTTGTAAAATCATAACCTAATTTGATGTTTAATAGGCTTTTCCTTAATCCCTCCTTGTTATCCAAGATATTCGCTTATCCAAGCTTCTGTTGGCCCGTTTAGCTTGGATAAGTGTATCTACTGTATTTGGAAGCTGCCAACAAACAAGATATATATACTTCTATATATTTTAGAGGAAAACATGAAGAAGTATATATCACATAACATTGGCTGAAGAGACAAAATTCAAGATAAATTGACCTGATTATCTTAAGTTCTCGAAAACTTCCAAGATGAAAACTGGGACACTTGTGATCAAGATGGCAAAATGTATTGATGAGGAAAAACTAACAAGCTAGGAGGGCTGCAGCTGATTGTTTTTGCCCAAGCCTACTTGGAATGGGCATGTTTCTTCCCCATCTTCTCCTCTTCCCCTGCTGTGTTAATTTAGAGCAAAATGTGTTTACCCTTGCACCTCAGTTTGCAGCACTTGAAAGGAGCTAAGGAGGAAGGAGGAAAGGGGAAGGAAAAGAAAGAAACTGGGATTTTTTTTAAAAAAATCAACTAAAAAAAAGTGGGACAACAGAATATAAAATGGGATTATTGCTGCCAAATTGGGACATATCTTGAGGACATAGTACTACTGCTGTCCTGATTTTCAGCTGTAAAACACCTGTCCTGGTTCTCAGCTGTGAAACACTGGAGGGCATGCATAACAATGCACACCACACTGTTAGTTAACTTGAGCCACAAATCAGGTCTGCACACTTTATGAAATGAGGTCATCTGCTCTAACATCAGGAGCTGCTGTTCTTTACTTTTAGCTGAGATCCTTCCTGACTCAGCTGGGACTATCAGAGGACAGTCCAAAGCAGGGGTTCTCAGGCTGTTTCAGCCTTAGAGTTCTTTTTGAAGAAAAAATGTATTGTGTAGCCCCAATAAATGTTAATATATTATATTATACTATATTATAGTAAAGGAAATGAGCACCAACCCCCAGAGTCGGACACGACTGGACTTAACGTCAGGGGAAACCTTTACCTTTACCCTAAGGACATTGCCCAGGGGTTGCCTGGATATTTTGATGTTTTACCATCCTTGTGGGGGTCCTCTCTCATGTCCTGGCCTGGAAAGCTGGAGCTGACAGAGGGAGCTCACTGCATTCTCCCCGGATTCATAACTGGCAACCTTCAGATCAGCAACCCAACCTTCAAATCAGTAATTCTGCCAGCACAAGGGTTTGACCCATTGCCCCACCGGGGATTCCTATTAAATGTATATGATAGTGAGCTAATTTTCCCACTTTGGCATTTCACTTTCACAGTCCATCATGTGCAAATCATGTCTCTTCACATCAAAAAGTTTCGAGTTTCATCACATATATATATATATACTAGCTTGGGGACTCGGCGATGCCCGGGTCATTTGAGAATGGTATTATTTTTCTTTTAATGTTATGTATTCTGTTTGGAGTGGGTGAACTGCAATTCCCAGAATCGTGTGGTGCAGTACTCCGTGGATGGGGGTGAACTACTGCAACTTCCAGATTCCCGGGGCAATTGTCCTGAAATATCTATCAGTATTCACAGCAGGCAATATTCAATTTTTGTGCCAAGTCTAGATTTGTCATTGGCTGGGTTCAGTGGTCTTTGGATGGAGGTGAACTATAATTCCTAAAACCAAGGCCCCTTCCCACAAATACCTGCAGTATGTACTGTAGGTCATGAGGCTTCTCTGTGTGAAGTGTGGTCCTAGTGCATTGTCAGTGGGGGTCACTGTTTATCTGGTTGCAGGTGAACTATAACTCCCTTTTCTCCAAACTTGTCCAATATGTTGTATTGGTTATAGGGGCTCTGTGTGCCAAGTGTGATGCTCATTCATTGCAGGTGAACTATAAATCCTAGTACCTACTACTCCTGAACTTCCAGTCCATTTCCCCTCCGAACCCACCAGTAGTTAAATCTGGGCATATCGGGTCTGCATGGTAAGTTTGGCTGAGAGCCATCATTATTTGGGTTCATAGCGTTCTGGGTGTAGGTAGGAGTCGCAGTGCTCTGACTTGATGCAGGGTGAACTACAACTTCCACCATGTGGAGTCAATTCTCAAACTCCTCCAGTAAGTTTAGTTGCAGCTCAGTTCTCCTCTGTTTTTTATGCAGAGAGATTGGAAAGGAAAGGGCAGTGGGCGGGGCCATGCAAATTCCACAGCAATGGAGAACCCTGAGATGCCTGCCTGTGGTGGAAGAAAAAGCAAAATCTAGGATGAAATGGTCCCCAAACGAAAGCATTCCTTGGGTGGTGGGCTGTAGTGTTTGGGAAGGACATTGGCAGGGGCTGGGATACATGTTCATGGTGCTCGCTGTAACCGAAATGTCAGTGGAAAAGAGTGACTTGCCAGATTCTTAACCCTGGGAAGTATAGCCTGTTTGTGGAGGCTGGAGGCTGTCTGTGTGAGCAGACATCTGTGCCACATACGGGTTTTCACTTTTATTATGGATTTAGATTAGATATGGATGGACAATAATATCTTATAAACAAGCTTGTATCCTATAATTCCCTGTAAGAGTAGATTGAGTGAATGCACTCATTAATGGTGAATCAACATGTAGGTAAATCCTATTGAATCAAGGGCTCTGTCTGATGCTGGGCGTGCAGAAAAATCATTGTCAGGATGGGAAATCTGGCAACAAATGCAACGCTCTCGGTTTTCTGTGCTTCCTTCCAGGATTGAGATAGTCTGTTGAAAAACAACTTATTTGAAACAAGCAGATTTTGGAAAACAGGAGCGGGGGAAAAAATCCATATCTTTCTGCTTTCTGGGTTTTTCATTTTTGCTTGGCAGTGATTATTACTTAACATTTGTCATATCTGCAGCAGAGGAAGGACTGTTAAGAAAATAAAAAGAAATAGACGAGCGATTTCCTCACTCATTTTGTGTTAGCCGGTAAAGATGGGGCTGCGTATCAGGAAGGCAATAACAAATACTTCATTTTGAGCTACTTAACAGTGCCATCTGCTGCTGAAGTTTTAAAACAAGGGAGCGTTTCCCACTGCAGGTGAATTACAATGAGAGGTAAGACAGAAAGGAAGGGAGAAAAAGGACAATCATGGAATCATAGAATTTTCAATTGTTAAAAAAATGACCCCCCCTCTCAAAGGATAATTAAAACATTATTTCTATTAAATATATTTATTTTGATTAATATATTTTTCACAGCTATGGCGATTCAATGGTCCAATCTTGCGCAAGGGTTCATCTCCAAAACTGCCTGGAGTCCGGAAATTCCAAAAAGATAGGCTTAATCTAATTGGTTTCAAAGCCCAACAGACCCAGGGAGGCGGAAGGGAAATGTTGCTCAGACAATAGGATAATCTCACAGCCCTCTCCTGCAGAGTTTCACCCTAACAAAAGAAAACCGAGGCTTGGGTTGCTGTGATTTTTCCGGTCTGTATGTCCATGTTCCAGAAGCATTCTCTCCTGATGTTTCACCTACATCTATGGCAGGCTTCCTCAGAGGTTGTGAGGTCTGTTGGAAACTAGGAAAGTGAGGTTTATATATCTGTGGAAAGTCCAGGGTGGGAGAAAGAACTCTTGTCTGCTTGAGGCAAGTGTGAATGTTGCAATTGATTAGCATTGAGTAGCCTTGCAATTAGAGTAGCCTAAAGTCAATTAGTGAGGATATTTACATAGAGATAGCCTGGCTGTTGTTGTTTGGGGATATCCTTTGTTTGGGAGGTGTTAACTGGCACTTGATTGTTTGCTGTTAGGAATTCCCCTGTTTCTGAGTGGTGTTCTTTACTTACTGTCTTGATTCTTGTCCATTTTCACGGTTGTGGATTTCAGTGTAGTTTGACATGATGGTTGTCAGAGTGTTCCAGCATTTCTGAATTCTCAAATAATATTCTCTGTCCAGATTGGTTCATCAATGCTCTGCTATGGCTGACCTCTGGTTGAATTAGTCTGCAGTGCCTTTCTTGTTCCTTGATTGGTGTTTGGGTGCTGCATTTGGTGGTCCCTGTGTAGAATTGTCCACAGCTGCATGGTATATGGTAGACTTCTGCAGTGGTTAGAGGACCCCTCTTATCCTTTGCTGAACATAGTGTTTGTTGAATATTCTTGATGGGTCTATAGATTGTACGTTATGTTTTTTCATCAGATCCATAGGTGGATCTTTGTGCTTATTCTCATTGCTTGTTCTTGATCTTGCAGCTCTTCTGATGTCTGTCATAAAGTATCCATTGGCATGTAGAGCCCAGTTTAGTGGTTCAGCTCACCTAGGAGGAGATGGGGTTCGCAGATCTTGTTTGCTCTGATCAATGACAACTCTCCATTCTTCCCACCCAGAGCCGTCCCGAGGTAATTTTTGGGAGTAGGCAACCAGAAATTTGGCGCCCCGCCCCTGAATTTTGATGCCCCCACCCACCAAACAAATTGCGGCAATGGTGGCAGTGGAAGCCCACTGGAGAGCGCCACCCATCCGCGCGATCGATTGAAAGGCCTGCGCATGTGAACAGGCTCATCGCCCAAAATGGCCACGACAGCGCCCCCGGGAACAATGCGCCACTGCCGACCGCTTAATTGGCCTCACCAGTGGACCGCCTCTGCCACAAAGAAATCTCCAACTTTGATGTCAGAGGGAGTCCCCGGCCAACAAAAGCCCCAATCCTGGCCATTTCTGAGCCAATCAAGGGAAACAGTACATCTTTGAATGACTGCCAAAGGGGATAAAATGTTTTACACTGCGTTGCTTGTTTATGTCTGATTCCTTTTGAGTGGAGACTCTTAAGCTTGAAAGTAAATCAAACCTCTGATATTGCCTTCGGACCTGGCAACACAACAAGCAATGGAACAGCCGTAGGTTGCTTCTATCAGAGTGATGCTCAATACCTAAATTTGGGCTTTAAATCCAAACTTTTCAAAGGTTCCCCCAGAAAGTGTACCTAGTTTGGGAAACTAAACAACTTCTTTAAAGTGAAGACTGAAATCTGGAATAGCTTCATCCCACCATTGGCATAGAAGCCAACAGATACTGGGGAACAATGATCAAGAGTTATATATCACTGCTATCCATTACTGAACTGTTCTTCCACAAGAATATTGAAATTAATGATTGAAAAAAATTGCAATAGAGAGATGTATGTGTGTACATTACACAGTTGCTTCAGCTTGATGCCATAGTGATACTCAGCATCTCAGGAGAAATTAGGATTTGAAAGTGTGGAATCATATAATCGTAGAGCTGAATCAGGACCACATGGGCCATCCTGTCCAACCTCCTGCAATGCAGGAATGGTCCTATCCAACCACTGCTTCAAACTCTTCAAAGGAGGGGAATTCATCACTTTCTGGGGCAGTTGATTCCATTATCAGACAATACTTACAGAAAAAGGTTATTGTCTGCTTGTGCTGTTCCCTGCTGCTGTTCCTACTGCTCAAGGTTGGAATCCTCTTATTCCCTTAGGTGGCTTCTACCTTGCCATTTAATTCAAGTCATTTAATCCAATCCGTGAATCCATAAGTGAAAATCTTTAAATCTTTAAATGTGGAGAACAAATATACATACATACCTAAGACATCAACAGGATTCTAACCAATGAGAATCTCAAAATGTCACCCATCCCCAGAAATCAACATACATTCAAAGTTAGTATATAACTGCATCTGCCCATTAGTCTTAGTCTTTGGCCCTCCAGAGACTTCAAACTTCATTTACAGGAGTGCCTGAGCATTGGTTACATTCCTTGAGACTTCTGGCACCTGAAATCCAAAACATTTAGAGGAATAAAAAATGACAAGCACTGCACTTGGCCTCTGAAACCACCTTTGCAATCTGCCGGAGCTAGGCACTGTAAGCTGGCATTCATCCCATTACAAAAATCCACAGCAATTCTGATCTCTGCCCAATCATAACCCAATCTCCGATGCCCGTTGTAAGATTCATAAGGCAGTAGCTTCCAGATATATTGTCAGCTATTTGGAAAAGGGTAATTTATACAGTTTCTGCCAAGGTGGTTTTACTGCCAGGCTAATCCTCCATTACAGACAAGCTAACCAAGATCATTCATGATTCATACCTGTGGTTATGTTGTTGCTGACAGCAAATGGGTAGATATAATATTGGCCTTTAAAAATCAGTATGTGTAGTATTAAAAGGGGGCAAACCCATGCTGAAATTCAGTCAGAGAGGAAGTGTTTATTACATAATCCAATCCCCCCTCCTTCCCCCAAATCTTGTCTTAATTTTTAGGCCTATTCCCGGGGTTATTGGGGGTGCTGATTCAGAAAATTGTTTCTTACATAATGGTTATTATGATTTTTATGGGTGAGCAGATGAAGACTGATATATGGTATATATGTTCTATATCTCAAAAACTATGGTTGGCAGGAAGAAACTTGTGCCATTTTTGGAATTAGCAGATTAAACATGTCCAGAAACAGGGCTAACATTTGGGGCACCCAAATGTGTGTTGACTAGTGTTATTATTCATTCTGTTCCACTGCTTCCTATTTCTTCCAGTCATTAATTTAGGGTGCATCACTACACTGGATGAATGCAGTTTGACACCACTTTAACTGCCATGACTCCATGCTATGGAATCCTGGAAATTATCGTTTTACAAAGTCTTTACCTTTCTCAAAAAATTCTGGTGTCTCTCCCAAACGTACAACTCCAAAGATTTCATAACGTTGAACAATGACTGTTCAAATTATATTAATTTCACACCGGTCTTGTAGCATAAGTCCTTATGCCCCAAGACAGTTTTCCTCCACACAATGTCCTCCAAGTATATTGGACTAAAATACTCTGAAATTCTGAGATCAGACACAAGTGCCTGGATTAAACAAGGCCCATTTGCTGACCTACATCTATTTATTCAGCTTGCGCCTGGGGAACTGGGTATATATCTACAATATCTATGTGTGTGTGTGTATATTGAGCAGGGGCAACCAGATATGGATCTTATCAGAGGCTGGAAGTCAGTCTGTGACCATCACCTCAACCCATGATTGGATAAAATACTGATCCCCAAAGCAACCCAAAGACTTTACAAAACAAATCTCCAGGCTACTCCAGGCTAGGGCAAGCTCTTTCATGGGTCATTTCAGTGTTGAACCCTTCCTTTAAAGGGCACAAAGATGCATATCAAATCTTGATTCTCTCCCACAGCATGTACCAATGGATAATCTGTTTAATGATGCCACCCTAACCCAATTCACCAAATTCCAACAAAAATAGTATGAAGTGTGCAACAAAAAAAATGACAGAAGGTGAGAAAATTCCTACCATAATAACCTGCTAATTTCATATTGCGGGGAAGGAAGGAAGAGGGAGGGAAAGGATGGGTAAAAGCCAAAGTGAAAAAAGGGTTTACATTGAGGAGAGCTACCTTAAGTAACCTTCGGTCTGCTTCCGGCACATGCCCAGATTCAGAGCTGAAGACCAAGCCAAAAAGCTGCTGGTCTCTATTCATGTAGGTTTATCAATGCTTTCCCTCACCTGCAGCATCTTTGCCATGAGGTCTTGGGATGGGGAATGTTGAATTTGCAGATGTTGATGAGTTTTGCCCATCACAGTGATGGATGGGTTACAGGATGTGTATGCCATCATGTGAAAGGGAATGTCCACAAAGCCATGGAGAAACCATAGGGACACTGCAACAGCAGAGAGGATGTCCTTTAATTGTTGTGGAAGGATGAAGGGAATACCAATTTCCACAAGAATTAAAAAGAATACAGACACATTCATTAGGCAGACATATATGTCTATGCCACTAATGGTATATCTGTTGGAATCTTCTTGATGTCATAAATATATGTACGTCTCCTTCTTGTTCTTCCTCTACTAATATCACTGTCCAACCAAAAAAATCTTGGAGACTTTTTTAGGTTTGTTCCTGGGGTTGTTTGGGATGTTGATTTGGAAAATTGCATTAGACAGATTGCATCAGCTCTAGATTCTTAGATATGGTTGTCATGGTTTTCTATGGACGAGCAGGTAAAGACTGGTATAGCATATGTCATGTTTCTCAAAAGCTAGAGCTAATGGGGGAGACTGGTGCCATTTTTGGAATCAGCAGGTCAAATATAATCAGGAACAGGTCTAATGTTTCAGACAGCATAGGCCAGTGTACTCTCCTCCTCCTCATTATTATTACTATTATTATTATTATTATTATTATTATTATTATTATTATTATTATTATTTACTGATAACCTACATCAGCTACTTAACTGCAAATGTTGTCACATACCATCTCTCCAAACTCACAGCCAGCAACTTCATCAAATGATGGAGGGCTGTTCATTCAGAGAAAGATATTTCCAGTCCCATCACACTAACACACACAAAACTGATGAGGACTTTTGACAGACATTCTGCTTTTGATGGTTGAATCCTTGTTCACTGGTGGGAAGCACCATCCTTCTTCTGCCCTAAACTGCAAATAAACAAATCTCCTCTATTTCATGAGACCACTGGCTGTTAAGACAAGGTTCAGGGAGAGTATTTATGTTAATGGCAAGAGTGCCTCAACAGTAAATGACTACATAGTATTACTGAATATGGAACATACAGATCCATAACTCTAGATTATGAATCCATAAGTGCATTCAGAATGCCATCATCATCGTCATTATCATCATCATTATTTATATCCAATTTTTCTGCCAAAACTGGAATTACATTAAAACACTTTTTCAACATTACTCCCAAAATGTACAAAGGCTTCTTTGGATTCTGAGAAAATCTGACAAGAGAACATGGTTCATCAATATTTCTTTTCAGCCTCCATTGGATACACGCATGAGTCAGGTCTCTACTGTTAATTCTCTCCCTTGGGCCAAAAGCAGCTACTCTGCTTATTACTATCCCATTACAGTACAGAATAGCCCTTTTAAATAATTAAAGGAATGGGCTGTTTTTATTAGAATTACAAACTTTTCTATTTTAAAAAATGGGAGAGAAAGCAAAGTAAAGGATACAGTAATTGTGAATCAATACATATATTTGCCTACAGCTATGGGTTCTACATCTTCTGCCTGATGTTTATTCAGCAGAATCTGTATTTTTCTAAGTATCATCATGTACAGTATTCTCCTAAAAACAAGCCCATTACCCTCCAGGGCAATCTATTCCTCTAACAGCAGTGGAATATATGACCATGTGGACTCAGATAACCCAGTTCAAAGCAGATATTATGGGATTTTCTGCCTTGATATTATGAGTTATATGGCTGTGTGGAAAGGCCCCTACTCTTGAACAGCTCTTACCATCAGGAGCTTTATCCTAATCTTAAAGTAGAATGCCTTTTCCTGTCGTCGTCCCCCCCCCCCCCATCATTCAAATTGTTGGGGGTTGTGGGATGTACAGTAGAGTCTCACTTATCCAAGATAAACGGGCCAGGAGAACATTGGATAAGCGAAAATCTTGTATAATAAGGAGGGATTAAGAAAAAAGCCTATTAAACATAAAATTACATTATGATTTTACAAATTAAGCACCAAAACATCATGTTTTACAAGAAATTGACAGAAAAGGCAGTTCAATACACAGTAATGTTATGTAGTAATTACTGTATTTATGAATTTAGCACCAAAACATTGCAATGTTTACTACAAAAACAATGACTACTAAAAGGCAGACTGCCTTGGATAATAAAGTACCTTGGATAAGTGAAGCTTGGATAAGTGAGACTCTACTGTATGTGTATTTTTGGTTTGGTTGCCAGGATCAATACAACATCCTCTGTTGATCAAGTTTTTAGTGATGGCTGAATGGCCATACGTATGTTGAGGGTGCTTTGAGTCCTTCTTCCTACCTGGCAGAATGGGTATGGATTGGATGGTCCTCTTTGAGCTCTATGATTCTATGATTCTGAGATGTACCTTAAAGTTTTGTCCAATAGAATTATGACAGGCCTCCTTTAACCCTGACCCTGGAAAACCCCACCTGGTAGCCATCACAGCCCCTGTCCCATCTTGGTTATTTCCTTGTTCCCAAATATAGAGCAACAGAGAATTGTTTGGCTCTGTTCCTATAGCCACAGTGTAGCTTGATGTACAGCACTAAAAGTGGTATTATGGTTTAGAGTCCATAGACGTATGTAGAAGATGGGAAAGATAGGTGGAGATTAACATCTCAATCACTTCCCTCATTTAACATTTAATGCGCCAAATTTTGATCGGAAGAAATCAATGGCAACTCAGTTGCAAGGGTGTGATATTTCCAATTGACTTATGATTTGGCAGGAAATTTTGTACATTATATTGAGCATGTTTCCAGTAATCTTGGTGCCTTGGCAACATCTGCCTTGTGCGCTTTTGTACATGTCGCATGATCGCAGGCCTGTGGCTTTCTAAGAGATTACTCCCTCAACCTGACAAAAAGCCAATACCTGTTCCCTTTTTATTAGCCACCTCGGCAAACAATACAAAAGATGATCTAATCTGCCCATGTATGTGCTGCTTAGCTTAATTCAGCGTCAGAAAGGAATATCTCTGCAAACTATTGAATGCAGTAACAATGATGTATTGATTCCGAGAACCAGAGGGGAAATTCAGCAGTAGTCAATATTCTCCTCCAAGATCTACTGAACAAGAAAGAATGAAATGTATAAGGCTTGAGAAACAAGATTAAGTTGTAATCGTTGCCAAACTTTCTGTAATGGGAAACCCAGATGATGTTTTGCATGGTTTCATTCCACCGGAGTTGTCCAGGTTGGCATTAAACAATATGAGATTAAGGACTTGTCAGACAAACTAATGAGTTTTGGATTGATTTCTGTCTTCAGTAATGTTACCAGCATTTCTGACAGCTATGATTTATAGGGTATTCTTTAGGCCTGTTCCTGAGAGGAGCTGTTTATTTTGGTTGATGGACAATGGATCTAACATTTTAGTGGAGGGTGCAGATGGCAGGAAGGGCGACGACTGCTGAGGTCATCTCTCAACGTCAGTGGCGGATGTGTTTCTTATACATTTTGTAGTCAAAGGCACGAGCGATGGATGACTGCATTCCAGCCACAAACTGGTCTTTCCCTTTTCCCCCACCTCTTTTTATGCAACCTTTGGTGAATGCAGGTGTGAGAGAACACCTGGCCTTTCTGTTGTTGAGTAAACAGGGCTGGCAAATGCTACATTTATATTTCCATTCCATCAGACATGATCTGAGCCATCCATAGATCAAGCAAGGAGTAATGAAAGGAAATGGAAGCCTCCACTCAAAACCTTTGAAGCGAGGCAATAACCACTCTGCCACTGCAACAATAACTTGGAAATTTGCTTTTAAGAAGAATGAATACAGTGACACGCTAAAACTCATCCATAACTGAATGGCAGTAGAATTATGCTCTGGGATTCAGAGCACATTCCTATGGCCACTCAGCTATGGGAGGTTTGGACATGTCTTTATATTTCTTCTTAAAAGTTAATTTCCATAGTCAATGCTATTTTGGTTAGGAAGCACATTGATCTCATATTCCCAGATCCCAGGACATGGATCCTTTTTTTCCGTCCTAAGGAGGAAGAATTTTGGAGCAAAAGTGCTGCCATGAAAAGCGTGTATAATTATGTATACAGTAGAGTCTCACTTATCCAACATAAATGGGCTGGCAGAACATTGGATAAGTGAATATGTTGGATAATAAGGAGGGATTAAGGAAAAGCCTATTACACATCAAATTAGGTTATGATTTTGCAAATTAAGCACCAAAACATCATGTTTAACTACAAATTTGACAGAAAAAGTAGTTCAATACGCAGTAGTGCTATGTAGTAATAATTACTGTATTTACGAATTTAGCACCAAAATTTCATGATGTATTGAAAACATTTACTACAAAAATGCATTGGATAATCCAGAATGTTGGATAAATGCATGTTGGATAAGTGAGACTCTACTGTATCTATTTTCCTCACTTGTTTGACTGATGGTTTTCATCTGAACAGCATTTTGTACAACTGTAGTTGACTTGATACTAAATGACATCACTGGGATTACCCAAAATGGTAACCAAAATGGAAAATGGTCTCAAAGCCATACTTTGGGAGCAGGGTATGTTCAGCTTAAGAAGAGAAGGTTAAAAAGGAGACCTCATAGCCATGTTTAAGTATCTGAAAGGATGTCATGGAGATGGATTATTTTGTGCTGCTCAAACAGTGGCTCTCACCCCTTGGCTACTAGACATCCTGTTTTGAGTGTGTTGTAGTGCATATTGTTTGCAGTTCAGGTGGCAAAATTTCTTGGTTCAGCTCTAAGGGAAGATCAAGTGTAAAGTCAGAAAGTACAATCCTAAGATACACCCCAAAACATTGTCTTATTATTTCCCAACAACGTATGTTGTCTGACAGATGCAATGTAAACACTTAACTCCACACACTTTCTACCTTCTTAATGAAAGGACAGCTTGCTAGGAAATTTCCCAGGTCATTAAGAACCAATCTTTACATTACGAAAACCCACATCCCATTACTGAAAGACAGAGTGCTTTACTTTTCTCCAATTCTCATCAATCCACTAATAAAATCCAAACATTTAGCTCCTTTGATATTCAAATTTGCATATCCATCCTTTGAGAGCCTAAGCAGTGATGTTTAATCTGATTCAAATCAATGCATCTCTGCCTGGTTCATTTATGTGTAATTTGCACTAATTTGCTCAATTTGCTGTGTTTTGTTTAATCTTTCTTTGTGTGGATGGAAGAAAACAGCCACAAAACAAATAGGGATACTGTTTGTTTTAGGAACACAATATATTCCCTCCTGAAGGCAGTTTCTAAATGTACAAGTCATCTTCAGGAAGGATGCACAAAAGGAATAATTGTCATTGTTTGAGAGCTTGACACAATTCTCCCTTGTTGGATTGTCACCTTGTCATGGTGAGGGGGCTTGTGTGTTCCAGTGAACCTATGCGTGAAGCTGTTGGAGTCATGTAGTCTCAGAGAGGTCTCCCATTGTGATAGGGTCATAAGGGAGGAGCCAGATAAAGAACAATCTGAAAACATCAACAGTAGAGCCGGTGGATGATGACATAGTAGATGCTACAATGGCTGTGAAGACAGAAGAAATCTGCAACACATGAGAGGCCACCGTTTGATATGTTAACCATGTCATTGGATCATAACCTCTCTCTGTGAAGATTGTGTGTTCACTGTTCTCTGTGAAGATCCACACATGAAATAAATTCCCACACAGGCGTCTTCCAAGAAAAAGCAAAATCAAACCAACCTGCTATCAAGACTGTCCCCTTGGAAGACAATCATACTCAGCCACAAGTGATAGCCTATGATGATGGGGATGATACAATTGCTGTCATTTCAAAATATCTACTGAGATTGTTGCCTGAATTCTACTGTTCATCCCAACTAGAGTAGAACATTGGCTCAATGGGATTTACCCATGTTTTCAGCAATTGGTTCACTTGACTACTTTAATTGAGAGTAGCCAATAAGGTCTACCTAACCAAATACTCTCCAGAAGTTCAAGTTGATACTGGATTGGGTTTGGACATTAATAGTTAACCAATTTTGTTTTGTAAGATTGAATACATTTGTGATTTCTTTTAAAATTCAAGCTACAATCCAGTTTGGATTCATTTCCCACTGACATGGAGAGCACAAATCACTGATGATAAAAAAAAATAAGTGGTGGAGGTGTCTGGTGGGATATATGGGGGCCAAACTTTTACTTTTATAGCCTCTAAAGCCCCCCCCCCCAACTGTTCCTCAGAATTCTCCAAACTCCCTTGTTGCACTTTTTTCACCCCCAAATAAAAAAAGTTGATTTTCAGTGAGGATTGAAGTTGCATAATATCTCACACAGGATCCTTGAGGGCATCCACTAGGTCTCCACAGTTGTGGCCACAGCAGTGGGGCAAAAGGAAAGTCCTTACATTAGTAGCAGAAATGGGAACAAGGTAAAGCCCCCACACTTGGTGAAAGCAATGAAATTTAAAAAGTCTTCACATATGGCAGCAGAGGAGATTTAGGCAGAACATTACAACCTGTAGTAGAAGTGATGTAATGTAGGTCACATCCTGACAAGGCCTTCATTGTAACAGTCGGAACACTGGACAACCTGTTCTTCCCTCCTAATTCTGCAATTTTGAGAACTCCACTCTTAATAAGCCATAGAAAATAGGATAAGCTCTTTTAGAAGCCCTTGTGGTTTTGACTGCGGAGGTCAGTAAATCCCTTCCTTTCAGTGGGGATATAAAAACATAACACTGTCTGTTTCTTATTACCACTATCCTCTCATTTTCATTTGTTCCAAACAGGAGCTGTTTTCATTCATATTTGGTCTCTGAAGGGTAAGAAAAGAGGAGGATTTATTTGTGAAAAGGTGTATTTGTCACAAAATACTGTAAGCAGAATTAATGGATATGATTATCGAGGGGCTAGGATAATAATATTTTCATTTGTTTGGGTTTTTCAGTGAAGTTATAGTTTGGTCTTCTTTTTCATTTCTTTTCTTTTCTTTCCATATAGCCAAACTATAGATGAGACCCTACCTAATGGCTGAATCATGTGAATCTACACTCAAATGGCTATACAATGGCTGGGTATCAGCATTGTGCTGTGGATAGATTATGAGACAGCATGCTTGTTTATTGTGCCATTGTGCAATGGAGAATTCACAATGGTTGATGTTGCACTCACATTGAATCAAATGGCACACTGAAGATGCTAGTGAATAAGATACATATCATCAATAAATGCATAATTGAATGCTTAGAATCCTGTTGGTTAGCCCCAATTAGAGTAGACCCATGAACTCAGTATAGGCAGTTCCCAAGTTAAGATTTCTCTCACTTCCTGTTGTCTCACCCCTGTTCTTAACTATGAGTTGTTTGTAAGTCAAATGTTTGTAACTCAAATGGTGAGTCAACATGAAGTTACACCCAATTTCTCATATGAAAGCCAAGACATATATAGCCAAGCAGCATCAAAATCTGGTCAGGATGGCAAAAGTTATGAATGAGAAAGGAAGCACAAGCTTGGAGAGTCTGCAGCAGTTTGTGTTTCACTTTGCACTTTGCCTGGGTTCTATGAATTAGTCTCCAGTGTTAATATTGTATGTTTTATGTTGATTTTAACGATTGTTTTTACTGTAATTGATGTTTTTATTGGATAATTGTTTTATTGCTGTGTTTTGATATTTGATTGTTTTATCGGGCAAGGCCCCATGTAAGCCGCCCCGAGTCCCTTCAGGGAGATGGGGCGGGGTATAAAAATAAAGTTGTCATTATTATTATTATTATTATTATTATTATTATTATTATTATTATTATTATTATTTCCTTTCTTCCTCCACTCCACTGAGTTCACTGCAAACTACTTTTGTCTTTGAATTCAGTTTGCAGCAATTGAAAAAAATCTAAAATTATAGGGTTTCCAAGCTTTAGACAGATATATTAAATAGAAGCTTTTCTTATAATTAATGTCTGTCTATCAGGGATTGGAATCAATAGGCTCCTTAGAGGATGAGCAGCACAGTCAGCAGAACCTTATGATTCCCATCTTTGTTTTCAGTGGAGAATTGGTAGACCATTACTGGGAACAGGATGGTAAAGTAAATCAGGGCTTCTTAAACTTTTTCCTCTCACAACCCCTTTCTACCAGAGAAACTTTTACGCAACCCTGGATTATTTAGACATAAAAATGGTGCAAAATCAAATATTTACTGATAATAAATAAGCATTTGTCAGGCTTGCTAAACAGGCTGATTTTCTCTTTTTATGAAGTACAGCTGAAGCATTTTCTGGAGTGCCCATTGTAAACACTATTTGTGTAATATCTAAAACAGCCACTAAGTGATATTCACAAACCTTTTCCTGTTGGCACATTTTTAATGACCTCAAGATAGAGGTCGGCACTGACAGCTTAAGAAGAGGAAATGGAGTTGACACTCTCATGATCTAATCCAGTAAGGCTCTCAAGATGTTCCCACTGAGGCAATGCCATATCTTGTGGGACAGGTTCAGCATACCTTATCCAAAATGCTCAGGACCAAAAATATTTTTGATTTTTGATTATGGGGAATTTTGGGATACTTGTGTTTTCATACATGTATATCATGAGATATCTTGGATATGGGACCTAAGCCTAAACACACATCTATCTCTGCTATTCAAGTTTTTAAAAAATGGATTTTGAGTGTTTCAGATTTCAGAATTGTGCATAAGGGATGCTCAACCTGTAGCAAATTCCATAGTTTAGTCTATCCACAAATAATCTGACAACTAGTTAGAAATATACAGAGGCCTGAGTTGTGCTATTCTTGTAAAGAAATCTTTGTTTTGTTCTGTGTTTTGTGTATATTTTGAAAGAGACAATTTATAACGACCATATCCAGTAGACACTTAAGAATGTATAGTTGTGCATGTGGACTGCTATATTTGCAGCAGCTTGTTAAAGGAGTATTTGAACGTGCATTGCCCTATATACGCTTCTGTATGTCATGTATTGAGTTGTCAGTCATGCATATTGCCTATTGACCACATACTTTGTACTACATTGGTTTTCAGTATAACAATTGGGTAATGTTATTCTGCCAGTGGATATTTATGCTATTCTGAAGTGATGTAAGAGCCAGTGTATAGTTTTTGGAAATTGCTACCTGGATGTCAGTATGCTGGAAGAAGCAAAGACCACCAGCATTGAAGTGATGTTCCTACACCATCAACTCCGCTGAACTGGCCACGTTGTCCAAATGCTCGATCACCATCTCCCAAAGCAGTTACAATACTCCCAACTCAAGAATAGAAAACAGAATGTCGGTGGAAAGAAAAAGAGAAAGATGGACTTAAAGCTAACCTTAAAAACTGAGGCATAGAAACTAAGAACTGGGAAGCCCTGGCTCTTGAGCGCTCTAACTGAAGGTCATTTGTGACCAGCAGTGCCATGGAATTTGAAGCGGCAAAAATGGAGAGGAAAAGGGAGAAATGTGTCAAGAGGAAGGCATGTTAAGCCAACCCTGACTAGGACCACCTTCCACCTGGAAACCGATGTCCTCATTGTAGAAGAACAACCAGGTCAAGAATTGGGCTCCACATTCACCTACGTATCCACTGCCAGGACACTACACTTGGAAGGCCATCATACTCAGACGACAAGGGATTGTCTAAGTAAGTATAGTAAGTGTGTAATGTTATTTTGCCAGTGGATATTTATGCTATTCTGAAGTGATGTAAGACCCAGTTTATAGTTAAACTATGGAATTTGCTACCACAAAATACCCCATGATTCTATGCATAGACCATTGTACTGTAGGAAATCCCCTTTGATCAATATTATCTGCAATACCTCTCCTCTCTTTTGAAAGGTAACCTCTGACAAGTTTGGGGAAAAATATATACACTGCTCAGTTATTAATGAAAGCACAACCTGTAAGATGAAGTAAATGGGTTTTTTTTGTCTCCCCTTCTCCAACAATTTGCTTGTCATAGTACTCTCTTATTTGATTAACTCACCCCTTTGGTGGTTCTCATGATCTCATTATATCGTTAATGATAAAAGTCCCCTTCTGCTGCATGCTATTCTGCATTGTGTTAAAAGGAATTCATTCATTTTCCGCTTGTCACTCATGTAATTGGATAAATATTTAACAAGAGAGAGTTGATTAAATTTCTACTAAAACTCAACTCACCCTCTGTGACCGACAGTTCACAACATTATGAAAGTTGGTCCCTTGGCCACTGGTGGATCCACCTGACAAACTTGGCTAACTATCTTTGAGGTTGAGGCTCTCAACTTTACAACCTGTACAACTTTCAGGTTATTCTCTAAGTCACAGTAATCACCTGAGCTACTTCTGTTATGATCTGGTTGAGTGTATTCAATGCGATAGATCATATATACAGGTGTGGAAAGAATATTCACTGTTCATTTTCCATAGCAAAAAAATGGGCATCTTGCCACTTGAGAAAATTGGTTGAAAAGAATAACACAGAAGCTGAGATTTTTCCACAGTTTTTTCCTGGTATTCCCACATTCTGAAATATTTTGAGAAAAATCTAAGCAAAAATCTTAGTCATGGAGTTGGCAGAGACTGCGTGGCCCATCTAGTTCAACTACTGCCATGCGGGAATACATAACTACAGCACTCCAGAGAAATGGCCATCCAGCCTATTTAAAGACTTCCAAAAGGAAGGTCCAACACTCTTCAAGCCATCCCATTCTACTTCTGAATACATCTCACAAGAAGGAATGTTTTTGCAATGTTCAAATGGAATCTCTTCACTTGCACTTTGACTCTACTGAGTCTATTCCAGTCTTTGGAGCAGCATAATGTTTTCTCCATCTTTAGAGATTTAAACATGTATATCATGGAATTTCTGTTGTATTTTCTCCAAGAAACAGCTTAAAAAGACCACATAAAGACTAAATTGCAGTTGATTACCTCTAACTAAAATAGATCCACTGATTAAATCATTTAATGGTGAATAAACATTAAGGTTCCACTGATTCTACTTTTGTTGGAACTAACAATCAGAATCATGGAGTTTGTTTATGTATAATCATTTTTGAACAATATTTTTCTCACAAAACTATGGGTCTGAATCCTGTTGATTAGTGCCGACTAGAGTAGAGCTATTAATTTAACTGGGGAGTATCGAATTAACACATATTGCCCACATCCTTTGTGTAAACTTTGATCAGCTTTTGGTGGGGGACCAATCCATTTTTAGGACAGATGTCTGTTTTTGGTCTGGAGTGCCAAAAGATGGCTCCCCAAGCCCCCCAGGCTCCCCTTCCTGTCATTTTAGGCATTTACACTGACAGGAGACATGCTCAGCTGCAGGCAGGGGTACACTTTAAGGAGGCTTCTTACCTGTTTCTACTTTCTACTCTAGAGGAGAGGTGCTCGGCTGCAGGCAGGCAGACACACTTCCTGCATGCCATACACACACTCTCCAGTCTCCAAGGCTAGGAGGTGTTGCACCCCAAGGCAGCGCAAGCACTCAAAAATCAGACCGAAGCCAATATAACACACAAGCTGTTTATTGAAGCAGAATATATATATCTATGCACATTTAAGGTGGAAAGTCAGAGTAAGAAATAGTCCTTAATATATAATCAATAGCAACCCAGAAAGAGTTCAGCAATGTCCAAATTGTAATCCACAAGTGAAGCTCGATAGCTTCCTTTTCAGAAATCAAAGTCTGTCCATGAAACAATAGCAGGAACAAATCATTGCAAATCCACTTGAAAAGTCCCGTAGCAGGATCAAGGAAGCAAGGTAAACAAAGCAGAGTCAAACTCGATTCAGGAACAAGGAAGACGTGGTAGCAAGGCAAGGTGTACTTGGGAGTCTCGTCTCGGCACGGCTCGCCTGGAACTGGGAACTCGGCACAGGCAAGGAGCTGGAAACTGGAACCTCTTCCGAGGAAAGGCAAAGTTGACACCGCAACAAGAATACAGTGAGGGGCACTTTCAAGAAATCCCGAGCCTGTGAAATTAAGGAGTACAGGACCCACAAAAACTTCCCATGGGAAAGTTAGCCATCTGACTTGTGAGCTAATCTTCGAGACCTTTTCACTCCCTCTTTCTTGCTTCTATCTCTAGTAACAAATTCCTTCCGATTAAAAGTCTCATCTTCACCCAGGTCAACACTATCTGGTGTGGGTAACGATGAAGAGACTTCGGAATGTTTGCCAATTAGTGGTTCTTCTGAAACCACCATATAAGGCAGTTGCAAGGTCATGGGGCCTCTGCCTGGGGCAGAATTGTCTGCAAAATCCTCAGCCTCATCTGTTTCCAACTCCATCTCTTGATGGAATACAGGACATGATGGCTGATCTACAACAGGAGGCAAGTTCTTCCAACTTTCTTACAGAGGGAGGGGAGGTGCTTGGCCAGGCAGGCACATGTGCTTCCTGCATGCCACACACACAGTCTCTAAGGCAAGGAGGCAAGTGCCACTTGCACACGAAACGCAGGTCAGGAGCCAGAATCAGCTCCCACTTGCTTTTGTATCAAGCTGATTTTCATACTGGGTGGGGGCTTTCCATATTGTGCTCCCAAAGGTAATGAAAAGAATGAAAGAACAAATGAAACGGGAGAAATGAATTCCATGCACAACTCTATTCTTTACTGATTTACTGTCGTTCCATTCTACTTTTCAAAATATGCTTTGAAGAAAAAATCAGCCTCAGAATGGGATTTCTGTCTGGAATTACTACATGGATTAATGAGCATTGTCAAAAAGGTTTTTCTGTTTTAGATTGCAAAAATAGCATAAAAATTGGGCTATTTGAGTCTTCCCCTGTTCTGCTGTTATGTTTTCTTAAGTTGCTTGATGATATATATTTGTTTCAAAGGAACAGAAAGAATTTTGGGTGTCCTGCTGTGTTTTTACGGTTGCTGTTTCATTATTGTGTTGTTATAAGGAATGTCCCAGGCCAAAGAGTTGGGGGAACAATAAAAAAGGGCTAGCCAAGATAATTCACTCAACGGGAGATGGAATAGTCTATTGCCAACCACAGCCAGAAAAAGAACTGCTTCAAAGATTTTTTAGAAACAAAACTAAAAATAAACCCAAAATCATTAGTAAATTTGCAAAAAATCTTCATACACCAGAATCCTATTGATCTATTATGTTGACATAGGGCCCTTACACACAGCCATATAACCCAGAATATCAAGGCAGAAAATCCCAAAATATCTGCTTTGAACTGGGTTATCTGGGTCCACACTGCCATATATTCCAGTTCAAAGCAGAAAATGTGGGATTTTAATCAGCTGTGAGGAAGGGGCCATAAATCAGAGTTATGCCAATGCAACTGATTTTTCTGATCATTGTGTATGTCAGAATTCTGATTCCAATCATATAAGGACCAACACCACATTTAAAAAATATTACCAATTGGGGATTTCAGGGTTGTTCACCCCATAGATGTGGGTGAAACGTCAGGAGACAATACTTCTAGAACATGGACATACAACCCGGAAAACATACAACAACCCTGTGATCCCGGCCATGAAAGCCTTCGACAACAAATTGGGTGTTTATCTCAGGCCCCTTCTGCACTGCCATATATTCCAGAATCTGATTCCAGATTATCTGTTTTTCCCAGATTATTTGCTTATCTCTGATTATATGGCAGTGAAGACTCATATAATCCAGTTTAGGTAATCTGGGATCACATCCTGGGATATAGGGTAGTGTAGTTCCAGCCTCAGAAAACACAGCTATTGCAGAAAGCAGGGGGATTAATGGGGATGCATTTTCTCTAGCTACACACACTAGAAGTACATCATCTTAAAGGACTTACTAAGTATTACTCAAGGTTCCTAGCTGGCCAGCATGTCCACTATGGGGAAATACTGGAAATTTTTTCTGATCTTTCCCACCCTCCAATAATAGAGAAATTGCCATATTGAGGAAGATACACTGTTCATAAGGTAAATTTAGGGAGTAGACAAAGCTACATAACATAACATAACATACATAACTGGGCCCCTGGTGTCACAGTGCATTAAAGTGCTGAGCTGCTGAACTTGCAGACCAAAAGGTGCCAGGTTCAAATCCCGGGAGCAGAATGAGCTCCCGCTGTTAGCCCCAGCTCCTGCCAACCTAGCAGTTCGAAAACATGCAAATGTGAGTAGATCAATAGGTACCGCTCCAGCGGGAAGGTAACGGCATTCCATGCAGTCATGCCGGCCACATGACCTTGGAGATGTCTATGGACAACGCTGGCTCTTTGGCTTAGAAACGGAGATGAGCACCAACCCCCAGAGTTGGTCACGACTGGACTTAACGTCGGGGGAAAACCTTTACCTAACTTATATAACAATAGCTACACAATACACATATATGTCTCAATACAGAATTCTTGCCAAAATCTTAGAGAGTGGAAAGGAACATGTTTACCTTTCCACTCAGAAAATAAGGGCCCTTCCACACAGAATATCAAGGGAGATAATCCACAATATCTGCTTTGAACTGAGTTTTCTGAGTCCACCCTGCCATATAATCCATTTCAACGTGGATTTTAAAGAGGTGTGTGAAAGGGGTCTAGGAGAAGATTTACATCCCCAGAACTGAACCAAAATCTATGTCAAGTACAACTAGAACAGTGGTGGTGAACCTATGGCACATGTGCCAGAAGGGGCATGCATTGCTCTCTCTCCTGGCACACATGCCATCACCCTCTCCCCACTCGCCATCCTGCCCCCACTTACCCACTTGGTTGTTTTCGGGGAGAAGGGAGGAACTTGCTTACTCACCCATTTGCCTGCCTCCTTTCTTGTCCTCCACCATTGCCCCCCACTAGCTCACTCACCTCCCCACTCGCTTTCCTGCCCTTGCTCGCTTGCTTCCCCACTCGGCATCCCCACTTGCCACCAGCCCCACTCCCCCCCATCCCTCAGTTTGGCTACCCTGTTTCTAAAAGGTTTACTATCCCTGTACTAGAGCAAAGCTCTCCAGTCCAGTGTCTTCTCGTCTATTATGGTCAACTTTGTTGTGGATTGTGGATGATAGGTAGAAGCTCTTACAGGTGCCCATGAACCCAGAGTCACCCTGCAGAATGATGCACCATTCAGCTTTGCAGAATAAATAACACAGGAAAGTAACTTAGTCCAAGAGATCAACAGAACAATGGTATTTACAATAGTCCCTCTCATTGCTTACAGAAATCAGCAGTCATAAGCAGTCCTTCCTTAGTCCATAAATCTGCTTCAGTGGAGATCAGCAGCGAACAAGGCCTCAGAAATAGTCAGGCCTCTCTGAGAACAGAGCCATCTTCTTTCCAGCCAGTACTCAATAGACTCACACACATACACAGAGAGAGAGAGAGAAACCTGTTCAAACCATTTCTCCAGCAGCAGGACAGCAACAGTTGCAAACTGATTCCCAGGTCCTTGCAAGCTCAGCCAATTGGCTTCATGCATTTGATTTTCCAGTTAACACACATATATTATCTTTATAAACTGTGACAAACTTCTGAGAAGCCCAACAACAGGAATGAAATGTAATAGCCATTCCCCAATGTGTTTATTTATGTTTTTCCTGAGCCTGGAGGTACAATATATCCATCACACCTCATAGCCATGGAATATTCTGGAACTGAGAATCCTTTCAGCATATGGACCTTCATATTGTGTCCTGCTGTTTACTATTTTTCATCCCAAACATTCATTCAGAAAGTCAATAACCAGTTGTACTTCTTTGACTATTGTTCTCTTCATGTCTTTTCTATGTACACATTATACCCCCTCCTTGTAATGTGAATATTGTTTTGTTCAATGAATCTGCATTAGTCAGTGATTCATATTGCTACGATTGGCTGAAAGTTGGAAATAATGAAAAATAATCTAGTTGTATACAAAGGAACATAAGCTTCAGAGCGTGGGAAGGGAAACAGTTTAATTATCAGAGAGTCAGGTGGGAGTTTATTTTGCAGAACCTCCATAATTATGCTGACAGTAATTTGAAATAGGCCTTTTCAAGCCTTTTATTGTTCAAAGAGAAAAAAGGAATGTGAGAAACTGTTTTAATTTGTTTTGGCTTGTTTTGTTCCTGTCCTTCCTCCCTCCAAATTAGAACTTGAGGAACCAGTGAGAAATTATGCTATTTTGTCTATGGCAGATGTCCTTTCAGAAAATATTTCAGATGAATAATGTAAAATAGACATTCCTCTTGGCATTGTTAGACTTTACCATGGAACATCTGTCTGCATTTGAATCAGTGTTAGGTGGTGTGTTTGCTTTGAGGTCTGAACAAGGTGCTCTGCTGGCATATTTTAACAGACAAGGGTTTTCTCAGTAGCCATTGAGGTGGTTTTCCTGATTAATTTAGTCTGGTTTCCAGCCCAAACTTTAAGAAAGATGTCAAACGTGTTGAGGACGGAGTTCTGCACCTTTACGTCTTTTAGGTTCTGAAAAATGGCAGGTCTTCACTTAAGGTCCCCTATCTGGTTTAAAGGGCTCCAGAGTTGCTCTGATGATGTCTGGAATCATCTCCAGAGCCATTTGGCCATCCATACAACTAGACAAATACTCCAAGGGTGCATCAGGATTTCTACTGCCATTGCTGTATCACAGCCAGGTATCACTATTTATTTATTTATTTACAGTATTTATATTCCGCCCTTCTCACCCCGAAGGGGACTCAGGGCGGATTACAATGAACATATATATGGCAAACATTCTATGCCATCAGACAAACAACATACAATATAGACACAAACAGAGGCAATTTAACATTTCCAGGTTCACAATTCCGGCCACAGCGGGAGCTGTTGCTTCACCGTCCACTAGTGACACTGTCACGACCCAGGCTGCAGAGCACCAATAACCATACACAGAGGCCAGAATCTATCTAATATCTTTATTAAGGGAATATATAAAGTTAATAAAAGCAAGTGTAAGAAATAGTTCAGAAGTAGACCTTTCAGGGAAGGTCAAAATTAGTCCAAAGAAACAATGTCCAGTATGAAATATTAAGGTCCAAAGTTGTAATCCAATAACCGAAACACTCACTTTGCCAAGCAAAGTGAGGGGAGATGACAAGGTCCTTTAGTCCATGAAACTTGAGCAAGGCTAGGAAGTAACTTGATTCTTGGAACACAAGGCTTGAAACAAGGCAACAAGAAACGAGGAGCAAGAAAAAGATCCGTGGTAATTACTTGGCAAGGTCCGGGAAGCAAGGCAAGATCCGGGGAGTAAACAAGGCTGGGAGCGGAGGCTTGGAAACAGGAACGAGGCTTGGAAACAGGAACGAGGCTTGGAAGCGGGAGTAGCGCTGTCCACACACACTACTCCAGTAGCTGACGAATTGACTCCGCAAGATTCCTAAAGGGCAAGGAACCTAAATAGGTTCTTGTTTTCCCACCAAAGAACACTTCTCTGGGGAATCAGAAACGAAAGTCAATCTCTGTGCCCAGATGTATGACTCCCTAAAATTTCTCATGGAAGCAGGCTTAATCATCTGAATGCTTTGCTGCGATTCTCAGGCTTCTGCGATTAGCCTGCTGAACTCCTTTTTGTTGCTGATAATTACGGCGAGAAAATGGGGGAGATTTTGACTCAGGGCTTGTTTGGCAGATTTCTGGAGGACAAACCTCCTGCAGGTGCAAGGGCTCCAATTCTGGCTGGGAAAGTTCCCTTTCTGGCTGAAATGGTGGAAAACCCAAGTTTTCCTCTTCATCCGTCACAACAGCACTAGGAACGGGACTACATGGCCCATGAGTCATCACAGACACTGAGTACTGTACTTCCTCATTCCTTTCCGGCATGTTGCTGGCAGTTTTATGGTGTTGTAAATTAGTTACATTAGCCTCCTGCATAAAGCATACCTAAATTTAACTACTTGATAGATGCAACTGTCTTTCAGGCTGCTTAGGTAAACAGCAAGCTGGGCTATTTAATGGTTGGGGGCTTAACCCAACCCAGGCTTTGAACTCATGACCTCTCAGTCAGTAGTGATTTATTGCAGTTGGTTACTAGCCAGCTGTGCCACAGCCCGGCCCAACTCTGCATCACAACTCATTACAACTCTCTCCCAATGGCTTCCTGGAAACATCATATTTCTGGTCACATTGCTCAGTTACAGAAATGAAATCAACACAAATATGTCATCACCAGCAATGTTCTGGAAAAGAGTTGGTTTGTTGCTGTTGACAACATACCAATGGGCCTGTTGGCCGTGTGGAGTGTGGATTAGGCCATATTCAGGTCAATCCAGCTTCATGTTTTGATTACATTATATACAATTATTGTTTGTTTTTGTATTTTATCTGAATGATTTGTCTTGTTGTGTTATTCATCTTTCCTCAGTCTGTTGAGGAGGAGATCTAGGTTTTTTCCCCATTTCACTTTTTCAAATCTCAAGTTCAACCACAAATAGAGAGAAATGTATGACTCTGGTAATAGATTTAACAGAACAAAGCTAGCAGAATTATTATTGTTGTTGCTGTTGCATTTATTATTGTTGCCCACTCTTTCTCAAGACTCAAGATCAGGTAGAAAATAGCTCAACAACTTCACTGATATCAGCCGTTCCCTGAGTGCCCATCTGTTTGCAATCTCATGCTCCACACTGTTCAGGTGTTCACTGATTTTACCATCATCACCAAGTCTTTGAATTCCACTTTTTTATGATGGTAACTGCAATTCTTCTAGTGAATAATTCTTTCAAGGGACACTACATTGATGTGTGCATCTTCTCTGTAGAATTATTGCAGTTTGACCACACTTTTAACTACCATGAGTCAAAGCTATGGAGTGAGTTGTATTTTGGTGAGGCATCAGCACTCTTTGGCAGAGATGGATAAAAAAACCTTATAAAACTATAGCTCTCATGATTCCATATCATTGGGCCATGGCAGTTAAAGTGGTATTAAACTGCATTAATTTAGCAGTAGAGATATACCCATTGTCATCTTGAATGATATTTGCAAACACATATGAAGGCTCTGATTTGGGGCCCTTGATTGATGATGCTGATTGATGTTACTGGGGCAAAGTCTTTTCAGGAATGGCCTCTCAGCTGTGAAATTTGCTTTCCCAGGAACTGTCCTGTTCTTGGATATTTTCAAATCAACATTCAGTTCTGCATTAATTAATTGTTAACAAATGGTTAATAGTGTTTATCCCATGAGTACATTTTAGTTTACATTCTGGCATGGTTTCATTTTAAAATTGGATTTTAAATGGCATTTCATTCACTGCCTTCCTTTTGGCTGCCCGCAGGCTCTCCAACTCCCTGTTTAGGGAGGTTACTTTGGCTTCCTTCCTCTTGTCTTTGTGTTGACAGGCAAAGATGGAGCTTTTGGCAACTGACCTTTCTTGCTGTATGAGAATTAACCAGACCAGTTTTGTATTTTCTTCTATTAGTGTGTTTTAAAACTGTTCAAAATGTTGATGGTTTCACTTGAGGCTATATTTAAACTGTCTGTTATGACACTGGAAACTGTTATGAATCCCATGTGTGAGAGAAATGTGATATATAAACATGTAAAGGAACAAATGAGCAGATAAATAGAAAACTTTTGGCACTGATTTGACAGAGATGTTGCTAATGAATATGTTCTTTCCCCAGCCTCTTTAAAATGTTCTTTTTTTCATGACCTGTATGTTGTGTGCCTTCAAGTTGTTTCTGAATCCTGGAAACTCTTAGGTGAATCTGTCATAGGGTCTTCCTTCCTCCATGGCTGAGAGAGTGACCAAGATGATCCAATGGATTTCTATGGCTGAACATTGATCCATACTCTTATCTCCTAGAAGCCCAGTCCAGTGCTCAATCCAACACACCATGCTGCCATGCCAAGACCTGTATGCCTTTAATAAACTGTCAAAGTCCTCTGTGACTTCTTTCACTAATGACAAGAACCTTTATGCCCCCAACTGGAAATGAAAATATAATGGGGTAAAGTATGAGCCATTTTTATGAGGGTTATCTAGAAAGTAGGTTATGTTTTGGAATTAAAAATGAACAAAGTATAGGAGAAAACATTTACCATATGCAGTTGAAAGCCACACCCAAATACCACTTTTCAACATAGTTGGCATTCAAATCTAGGCACTTATGATAGTGATGAATGAGCTTGGCAACTCCTTCCCCACAAAACTCTGCCACTTGCATCCTTAACCAGCCAGTCACCCCTTCCTGCAGCTGCGCATCATCGCCAAAATGCCAAAACACCTCCAATTTTGGACAAATCACACTGTTTCAGCCTCAGTGGAAGACAAAAAATCCACCTCTGAACAAGAAAACACCATGATAAGTAGGTACTCTTTAGGGTCATCATAAGCCAGAAGCATTTGAAGGCAGACCAAATGGTCAACAGAAATTGCATAAAAATATTATTTGATACATTGACTCTATATTAACATTACATTAACAGATGGATTTAGGCCAAGGAATGAATTTATGTGGCCCAGCATTCTTTATCATTGTCTGTGCTTGCTAGAGCTGATGAGAGTTACAGTCTTAACAGCATCCAGTGAGCAACATGACCTCTTTCTAATCTAGTTCATTGCATTGGGTTTGGATGGCAAAATCCAGTTCCAGTTGGCTTCCAGATATCTCTTGGATTACAGCTCTCCAAAACCTTGATCGTTGCCCATGCTTGTTGGACTTGTGGGAATTGAAATCCAAAATATCTGGATGGCCTCAGGTTGTTTAACTATGTTATAGATGACTGCACACACGCTAAAAGGCACATAAACCTTTCAACAGCCAAGATATCGCATCCTAACTAAGCCAAACAAAATCCCCAACCATAGCAACTGGCTGTGAGCAGGCCATTTGGCAGGTTTTATGTGGCTTGGAATGACTGTTCTTACTTTTATTTATTGGCCCACTTCTCAAGACTTTTACAGTGCAGACAATGATGCCCCCCAATTAAAAGGGCAACCTTCATTTTCTACAGTAGTTTTGTTTTTATGGCCATTCAGAAAATTTCATTGGCAGTCTGGCAAGGCCACTACCTGACATGCCAAGATTCGTCACCCGACCTTCCTTTTCTTTTTCTCTCTGTTGCTTCTCAGTGTCTTCCCTGTATTGCTTTTTTGTGTATAGGAGGGATGGGGAGAGTCATTTGATTTAAATCCCAGGTGGAAGAGAATGAACCTTGTACAAAAGATTCTATAAAATTGTCCATACTATTACAAGAACGTATTGTGACCTTTCAAATGGTTTTCAGTTTGGGATGTCTGGATTAGCAACCTGCAATCATTGTTGTAACTCCCTTTCATAATGGCATACAGGTTATTATGCCTATCTCCATTTCCCCTCTGGGCTATGTGTTTTGAAAGTGCATATAGAAATTTTGAGATGAGAGAAATTACAGAAGAGAAAAAAAAGTCAGGGATCCTTTTATTTTCTTGGTCCAAGGTCACTGCACACAAGAGGTAGTTTCCCTTTTACGATGCAAGTCAGAGGGTTTTTTGCAGCTCAGCCTCCACAATAAATAAATAAGGTGGTTAAATATACAACTCTCATCTGTAAAGACTGAAGGTCACCCAGGAGCCTTTCTATACCAATGGTTGGATGCAGGGAGAAAATTGTGCTTTCAAAGCATGCCATGTGGCTGAATTTACTCCCATGCATCCTGAGAGGTGTCCATTATCTCAGGTCCTGAATGTGTCAAGGCTAAGGACACAAGATTGAAGGTTGCTCTTACAAAGGCAGGATGGGTACAAGCCAAGGACGGGAAAACTTTTCCCCATGGAAATATGTGAATCTACAATTTGCATCAGTCACACCAAACACAGTATGTAATGAAGCATCATGAGAACTAAAACCCTATTCTTTGAGAGGGACAAAGTTTCCTCACCCTTGATGTTGGCTGGACGCATGGAGCTGGAGCAGTCAACACTTCCTGGTCAGAATCCTGTTAATATTATAGATGTGAGTAAGTTCCCTTACACACCCAATTGTGCTTTTATTGGTCAATATATGCCATAAGGAGCCCCAGTGGCGAAGTGTGTTAAAGCACTGAGCTGCTGAACTTGCAGACCGAAAGGTCCCAGGTTCAAATCCCGGGAGCGGAGTGAGCGCCCGCTGTTGCTCCTGCTTCTGCCAACCTAGCAGTTCAAAAACATGCCAATGTGAGTAGATCAATAGGTACCACTCCAGCGGGAAGGTAACAGCGCTCCATGCAGTCATGCCAGTGGCCACATGACCTTGGAGGTGTCTACAGAAAACGCCTTCGGCTTAGAAATGGAGATGAGCACCAACCCCTAGAGTCAGACATGACTGGACTTAATGTCAGGGGAAATCTTTACCTTTACCTTATATGTCATAAGGAAAACAAACAAATGATGATGATATGGATTATACAATGAAGGAGCCAGTGTGGTGTAACTAGAAGTTTGCAAAGTTTGCAACAAGAAATTTTGACAATGCCTTTGACTGTCTCACTTGGTGGTGAGATGGAGTGGTTGTGGGAAAATCATCCATTCACACACCAATAGACCTCCTCCTCTTTTGTCGTGGCATCATTAGTATAGAGCAGTTACAGAATCATAGCTCTAACATACTTCTTCCACCATTAATATGGTTATATACTTATCTTGCCCTTTGGCAACATTGTCCCTTCTTTCTTTGTCCTCTAATAATCATTAATACTGAAAATGACATCTCCTTTTCATATCCACAAGTTTTGTGTTTCTGAAAATATTCACACTCACAATATGCCTGTTCCTAGGTATGTCATACATCCAAGATGCTAGTCATTTGCATGTGATACTTCTGTCATCTTTACAAACTCTGATGTCACTTGACCACACAATTGCAAAATGTTGGGAAGGTTTGCAGAACTGGAAAGTTGGAGAGAGGGCTTGAATAGCTTTGCATGAAATGTGTGAATGCTTCTGAGTAGGCTTGTGCACCAAATTTGTTTCCTCCATTTCCTTTGGTACCTTCAGTACTTTGGGAGCACATAAAGGGAAGGGCCCTCCCATTACGAAATCCCATCTGACACAAAAGCAAACAGGAGACAATCTCAGCTCCTCCCCCCCCCCCATTCAGCATGACAGTTGAATCTTTTTTATTTTCCTTTATTTTCCTTATTCTTTTTATTTAGTTCGACTGACTGGGAGTTGGGAACCTGAGGGACGGTGAGTGGGGTGCACGCATTTGGGGACTTAGAGAGTCACCCTTTTACATTAGCTTCTTTTTCTCCTTCTCTTCCTCTCCTTCAGAAAATACTTCTAAAAGATAATAATATTAATATTAGTAATCCCAGCAAAAAAAAAAAAGAGAGAGAGAGAGAAGCCTACCTCTCCTCTAGAGTAGAAAGTAGAAACAGCTAAAGGAAATAAAACCCCAAGGAGAAAGAAGATTGCAGCCTTGCAGACAAGCGAGAGGATTTTAAGGTAGTCCAAGGAGTATACACTTCCATTGAGCTCCCAGGTCATCACTCTTCCCCTGGGCTTCCTTAAAATGCCTTGGAAATCTGCACATGGCATGCTGCTGGTGCTTACCCTGGGAGAGAAGAAAGTGCATGCCTGCCTCTCCTCTAAAGAAGAACAGCTTTAAGAAGCAATAAACCTGGTCTCTCCTCCTCTACAAACAGAAGGGAAAGGATCCAGAAACTTAAGAGTGGTAACTCTGATGCTTTTTAAAATCCAGGTCTTAATGAAGGATATGGAAGGGGATCCTGTGAGGTCCCCTCTATAATGGGATGGATATATAACCCCGTTGCTGGCACCCAGGCTCCCTTGAAGGAAGGAAAGGCTCCCAGGGGAAAGGGGAGCCTCCTGAGTCTCCCATTGCGGCCAATGGGCCAAAAAGCTTTTTTTGGATGAGGAACAAAAACACCCTTTCAGCTGTTCACCTGTTTTCAGGAGGTGCTGGAAAACAGATATGGGGGTTTCTGGTATCCAGCAAGCAGAAACGGACAGCGATTTACCCAAAATGCACAAGTCTACTTCTGAGCCTTCTCAACTCCTTTCTTTCACAAAAGACAATGCAATGTGTGGTTTTCTGAATATTAATTGTATTCAGATCTGTTTTCACAGCTGAAAATGTAGAGACGGGTAAATCAGTTATTTCAGTTATTCCCTCCTCCTAAAAAGTCAACACATATCTATACAGAGTTCAATGGGATTTGTTGCCTGGCAAGTGTGCTTAGGCTTGCAGCCTTAAAGCCCATTTCATGCCATTCCCTTCTTAGCTGCTGGGAAGTGAATTGCTTGAAATCCAAGTGCTTTCATGTTGCAAGTGGAGATAGCTGATTGACAGAGCCGTTCCAAGACACTCTTGTGTCTCGTCTTCAGCTGTTTAAGAAGCTCTTCTTTCTTTGTGAAATTTCCCTTTGAAACTATAGAAATTAGGGGGAAAGGTAGAAAAAGTGACTTTATAATGGCTGGCAAGTATTAAATATTCCATTAAATGGTACATTATGCTGACAAAACCAAAAAATGGAAGGCACACTGCCTTTGAGTGTATTTATTTTGAGGGTTTATAGCTAGAAAGTGCCATGTGGTTTATTTTATTAGTCATTTTAATTTAATATTCTGCATTTGAGCGAAGTCCAAAAAGGAAGAGTTAACATTGTTCAAAAATTCTGTCAGTGGGAACACAGAAGGCACTGAGATTTGCAAGGTATTTCTTCAAAAACAGGATTGATAGTCTACTAATCAGAAAAGAACCCAAAAATCAACAGTTTATCAAATGGCTGTTCATGTTATTGAGTTTTGTGAGGTACTAGCACTCCTTGACAGAAAAGACTAAAGACCATGTAAAACTACAACTCCCATGATTCCATAGAATTGAGTCATGGTCATTAAAGTGTTGTCAGACTGCATTAATTCTACAATATTGATTCACTCACAATCTAAGTACTCTAATAACAGAAGAAGAGGCAAGGGCATAAAGATAAGGATAGACTAACGCTGAACTTACATTAATTCTTAGCCCCCATTAACTGTAGAGACATTATATAATCATAAGGTGCAAGACCTGGAACTAAACAGCTAAAAAAGACAAAGCAATTCTAGGCTGTATCAATAGCAGTGTTATTGACGCAGTGCCTGCATCTTGTCTCTGTCTCTGTTCTATGTTATGGCATTGAATGTTTGCCTTTATGTGTGCAATGTGATCCTGCCCTGAGTCCACTTCGGGGTGAGGAGGGCAGAATATAAATGCTGTAAATAAATAAATAAATACATTGAGCCATGGTAACCTCCCCCCAAAGATTTTTCGTTCATTAAGAGACCACAAATAAATATATGGTTTTTCCTTTTATTAAAGACCTTTCCTGTGGGTCAAAAGTTTGAAGGTTTAGAACAGAGGTCCCCAAACTAAGGCCCGGGGGCCGGATGCGGCCCATCGAAGCCATTTATCCGGCCCCCCATCGCACAAGGGCAGAAGGGGGTTGGGCTAAATGACCTAAGGGGTCTCTTCTCTTACAACCCTTATTATTATTATTATTATTATTATTATTATTATTATTATTTTATTATGACACAGCAAACAAGATAGACATGCTGGATTTCGTTTCACAAAATCACAAGTCAAGCACTTCCCAAGTGTCTAGGACTGTGTAATGTATTTTCAGATGATGCGCGCAGATCCCAGTCGGGTGGCCTTTTGCAGTTGGCAGATCGTAATTTTGTCAATTATTATTGTTATTATTATTTGAAACGCAACAAGATGAGTCCACAGCAGACATTCTGCTGGCTGTTGTATTGGATCACACGTCGGACCCTTCCCAAGTGTCTAGGACTGTGTAATGTATCCGCGAATAATGTGGGCAGATGGCCTTCTGCAGCTGACAGATGGTAATTTTGTCAGTGCTGATTGTGTTTAAGTGTAGGCCAAGGTCTTTAGGCACTGCAGCCAGTGTGCCGATCACCACTGGGACCACCTTGATTGGCTTGTGCCAGAGTCTTTGCAGTTCGATCTTTAAATCCTCATACTGTGTCAGCTTTTCCAATTGTTTCTCCTCAATCTTGCTGTACCCTGGGATTGCAATATTGACAATCTATACTTTGTCTTTTAATTGAGAATTATTAATTATTATTATTATTTATTATTATTATTAACATTGAGGCGGGGTGGCCATCTGTCAGGGATGCTTTGCTTGTGCTTTCGGTGCACAAAGGCAGAAGGGGATTGGACTCAATGGCCCAAAGGGTCTCTTCCAATCCTCTTTTTATTGTTGTTGTTGTTATTATTGTTATTATTATTATTCATTATTATTATTATTGCTCGGCCCACTATAGTCTGGCCCTCCAACGGTCCGAAGGATCATGAATCGGCCCCCTGTTTAAAAAGTTTGGGGACCCCTGGTTTAGAAGAACAGGAACAGCCATAGCAGCAGCTATACCCCATGAATTCTATATTGTGTCTAAACCTTCAATAAATTGTATTAATTTGATGATTTCTGTTTAACTTGTATCTTTTAAACTGTGAACTGTATCTATTCCTTATATGAAGTGTATATGAACTGCTTCTTAGAAATGTATCAAAATGGAACCTCCAGACAGTCACCCCTCTGTGGCCCTGTTTAGATAATATTATGGGAATGGAAAGCTTGAACAAATCCCTCTAGCTATTTCCCAAGCCAGATAATAATTAGATTTGTTGTAAGTATGCAGTAATAGGTGATCCAAGGTGCATTTTACCTGAGGCTGAGAGTCTGCCGCTCCCCACAGAACATTAGGAAGAACTTCCTAACGGTAAGAACTGTTTGACCATAGAGCATGCCTCGGAGCATGGTAAAGTTTCATTCTCTGGAGATTTTTAAACAGAGTTTGGATATCCCTCTGTCAGGAGTGTGTTGTTTCTGTGCTCTTGAGTGGCAGGATGGGACTGGACTCATTGGCCCTTTTGTTCACTTCCAACTCCATGGTTCTATGATTATAATGAGGAAAGTTGGACAATAACTAAGCATGGTACCCTCAACCACTCCTGGTCATGGGTATAGGTAGCCAAGCTAGAGCAATAACAAAGACACCAGTAAAGTGTTATTCAGATGAAGTTGTTACGCCAACAAGTCTTTGCAGACAATAGACTGGAAAACAATTGATATTTATTCTGTGCCTCTTCTCATTATGATCTTTGTCAGATGTATGGATTTATGCCCCATTATTTTCTTAAAACATTACTATGTTTGTCAAGATAATGAATGGCACAAGAAATCTGAGCTGCCAATATTCATAACAAATTATAATGGATCCCCATTATGGTTGTGATTTTCCCCTCCAATCTTAGACTCCAAAAATCAGAAATCACTTCTTTACCACCATTTATTCACCAGATGAGTATTTTTGGATAGGTCAGGGAGGTCCGCCAATGAAACGGTAGCATACTGGAAGACGTCAAACCCTCACGGCTCAGTAATTCACTCAAATTAATTCCCAGCTCCTCGCTCGGCTGACAAATGAGGAGAGAAAATGGCATGAAATTAATCGGCAACACTTTATTATAAGTGACAAATGGTTATTAATTTCTGCGATACTCATTACAATAACATTAATCATGGCAAACCCTTTTTTGGTCTTACACTGCATCCATGAAGATGCCACTCCATACAAATTCTAGTCTAATTTTGCATTAATAAATGTCCACTTACTTTAACACCTTGCCACATTAATCTATTTTTGCTGACAGAATATGGAACAAAGGGAAAGTGTTTCGGCCAAGAGAAACCACGATGAACCATTAGATAAAGCATTATTTTGAGTTCATTAGCCTTTCTTTGTGCCATCTACATGGCCTACTGACAGAGGTAGTTAGTTGACCCATTTTGGGAAAGAAATGATGGAGTAAAAGGACCTTTCATCCAAATAAGCTTTTTCGGTGTCCTTATCAAGGGTTTCATGAACAGAAGGAAAACCCATTAACAGAAGACACATTTCCTTGAAATGCACAGCAACTATATAACATGATGTGTGGCTTAGCATGGACCCTTCATTACATAACACCATGATGACTTTAGCCAGGGCCACTGTGTTTCCATTTGAGTGTACGGTGGATCCCAAGATATTTTCAAAAATTTGGAGCTTTCTACAGCAGATAGAAAGAAGGAGGGTTCCTTGCTGTAAAACTAGGCCACTGGATGATCTGCTCCTTTTTTATTTTAAATTTACTTCTCAATTCCACTGAGAGCGTGGAGCATTTCTACTGCTGTAATTTTTAACTACGGTAAATTTACTGTTTCTATTGTTTGTTGCCTCTAGTGTTTTAGCTTTATATCGCTTTGATATATTTTCACATTCCTCATGTAAAATGCTTGGATTATTCAGATGAAAGAGCTGGCTATATATACATTAACAGCCTAATGTGATTGTAAAGATGGTGAAAACCAAAGTCCACCATGAATAAATATATAGATGGGAGCAGTTCTAGGGAACACAAGTAGGTAATTGCAGCCTAAGGCATCTTGCAATTTGATCTCAGTTGGTCTGAGAATGACACAGTGTTCCACAGACCTTGGTTGTTGCATCTCATTTGCCTTTGGCTCCCTTTTAATGCATTTGTAAAAGAAAACATGAAAGAAAATGCTGGTTCATTCCTTGAAATATATAAGGGGTGATTTAGCCTCCCTCTTTCACAGTTGAATCATCAAATTCAGAAATACTTTTGGGAGATCAGTGAAATGCCACATTGTTCTGCTAACTCCCATTACTAGCCAATGCTGGAATGAAGGGGATAGGGATTGGCTGGTGGCTCTGTCATATTGGGGAAAGGTCATCCACCTTGGATTTTAATGGCAGCTGTTGGATGTAATATCAGTGTGTTTCTATAGTTGCTACAGTTTGTACAGGAGCTGTCCCAGTTCTGGACACAGGATGGAAAAAAAGGTCCAGTAGTTGGAAAACTGGTATGCAATCTGGCTCTGCTGGAAAGACCCGTGGCCTTTAAATTTGATGACTGCTATTAAAAACAAGAGTGGATTTTCTGCCCAACAATAACCAGGCTGCAAACCATCCCTGAGTATATATCTATTATCCACTTTCTATAGCCATCTTCATTCCTCGTTTTATGAAAAGTGACTTTTAGGGGAGGAATGGCCAAATGTGTGACATATCATTTGAACAATTTAAATCTGGAAGGTGACATGGGCAGATATGTTCAGAATCTTCCTTTGGTGCTCTTTTCTAAATCAAAACCAAGATCAGAGCACCGGGGAACTAGTGATCCAACAGTGTTATTCCAGCTCCTCCAGGTGACATGGCAAATGATAAAGAATTATGGCATTCAGTAGTCCAACTTCTGGAGTGCTGGGTGAAAGTTCCCCAGTCTGGCTTTAGCAGTTACCTCAATGTTTATATATCAGTATTCTCTCCCACTATGTTTTGGCTCTTAATGCAGTATGCCAGCAGATCAGACCTGCACAACTCGTGACCCTCCAGATGTTTGGACCTCCTACTGCCAGAAGCCCTAGCTAGCTTTTTCCAATGGCCAGTAATTCTGGGAGCTGAAGCCCAAAACACCTGGAGGGCCAAAATTGTGTAGGCCTGTACAAGAGTAAGGAAACATTAGTTTTGAGATATCAAAATTGCTAGAATTACCTTGATAGCTTGAGAATCTAGAATTTTTAGTCCAAAAAGGTAATGGTTACAATACAGCTCTTGGGAACATATGCCTGGCATCATAACTTCCTCCCTCTACCTACATCTTTCAGAACTAACTTCCAAATCCTATATGTCAAGCAGCATGTCCTCCAACACAGTCACTTGTGTGTTACTGGAGAGGAGAGAATCAAAGGAGATGCATCCAGAAATTTTCCTGAATGCATTTTAACAGCTAGTGCATGGGCCTATTTTCCTAGAGAAAACAGCTGACTGCATTTACAACAGGTGGATTTGGGTGGGGGGGGGGTGCACAACTGATTGCACAACTGATTAAGAACTACCATTTCTTCATTGGCCAAAAGTTGGGTTAGCATACTATATATTAGATTTGTTCCTTTGTCGCTAACAGGATGTCAGCCAGTATTACCATGCTCTATGTAGTCCAGAGATGGATATGATTCCCCACTAAAGTTATTACCACCTATAACTTCCAGAGACATCACACTGGCAACAAAGGTCCACATAGTCAAAGTAATGGTATTCCCCATAGTAACCTATGGATGCGAGAGCTGGACCATAAGGAAGGTTAAGCGAAGGAAGATAGATGCTTTTGAACTTTGATGCTGGAGGAAAATCCTGAGAGTGCCTTGGACCGCAAGAAGATCCAACCAGTCCATCCTCCAGGAAATAATGCCTGGCTGCTCACTGGAGGGAAGGATATTAGAGGCAAAGATGAAGTATTTTGGCCTCATCATGAGGAGACAGGAAAGCTTGGAAAAGATCATGATGCTGGGGAAAATGGAAGGAAAAAGGAAGAGAGGCCGACCAAGGGCAAGATGGATGGATGGTATCCTTGAAGTGACTGGCATGAACTGGAAGGAACTGGGGGCGGTGATGGCCAACAGGGAGCTCTGGTGTAGACTGGTCCATGAGGTCACGAAGAGTCGGAAACGACTGAACGAAAGAAGAAGAAGAAGAAGAAGAAGAAGAAGAAGAAGAAGAAGAAGAAGAAGAAGAAGAAGAAGAAGAAGAAATTTTCCTTGAGACCCCTCCGGGGTTGAGAAAGGTGGGATAGAAATGTCATAAATAAATAAATAATGAAATAATGAAATAAAGAAATCCGGTGGTCAGGAAAGGAAAGCACCTGGTAAACATCCGAGAATCCAATGGCCAATTGTTAAGGTGGGGCAACTGTGGTCACAAACCGTTCAAGCATCCATAATGTGAAACAAATGTGAGCTGTAACATTGAGAGATGCTTCCCTCCCCTCCCATAAAATATTGCATATAATAAACCGAGTCCCTATAAAACCCCATACTGCATTCTATGAATTACTGCAAACACATTTCCTTGTTGTTGTGGCAAGGTAAAACATCTTGTAACTCTGACTGCACCATAAATCCACTTAGCGCTCACTCTCTTTTTTTTGGTGCATAATGTGTCTCATCGTGTTTACTTATTACTAGTGATTTATTTATTAAACTGCTCACACGAAGAAGCTATCAGCCCAGACAGAGGTGGCTTGGGGAATGGGGGAGCCAAAGACACTGTGAACTGAAGACAAAAAGAAGAAAAATTCTGTCTGGATGTGCTGCAAATATATGTGCTCTGAATTTTCATCCTTCACCTGTTTTTTGAGAAAAAATAATGTAGTTGCATAAGAGTGAAAAGCATTTTTCTAAATGATAACCTTCATCTTTTAATACCCTTTGTCCTGTTTTTCACATGTCTTTGGAAACACTGGCCTCAATCTGTTCAGTGTATCCCAAATAGAGTAGACCCATAAAATCAATTGCTGAATGGTGAGTCAACATATAGCTACATCCGTTCTTTAATTTCTGGTTTCAATGAAGCATTGTAACAACTGTACAGTGAAGAAAACTGATAGGAAGAACATCAACTCATTCAAAATACAGTGCTAGAGGTATGATAGCATGGACTGTTAAAAACACAAAAAAGGATATTAGAGTAAATCAAACCCAAAAGGACTATGCTGAGGATATCTTACTTTGAGCATATATTAGGACAACAAACTAAGACACTCACATCCATGGGGAATACATTTTTGACCAGACAGCAGTTACTTGAAATAATGGATATGGCTTTTTTTTTCGGTGTCAGGAGCGACTTGAGAAACTGCAAGTCACTTCTGGTGTGAGAGCATTGGCTATCTGCAAGGACCTTTCCCAGGGGTCACCCAAATGTTTGATGTTTTACCATCCTTGTGGGAGGTTTCTCTCATGTCCCTGCATGGGGAGCTGGAGCTGACAGAGGGAGCTTACCTGCTCTCCTTGGATTTGAACTGGCAACCTCTCAGTCAGTAGTCCTACTGGCACAAGGGTTTAACCCATTGCTCCACCACAGGCTCCTATGGATATGACTAACACCATCAAATTAGCTGACTTCCAGTCCCATCATAACATTGAGTTGTGTTGGATGACCTGGAGATTTCTCGAGAAATAATTCCCCCCCAGCAAGAATAAGTAAAACCATGGATATGGGTTCTGTAGTTACAGGGATCTTATTGTAATATTTGGTTGGGTAGAGAGCAGTGGGAAAAGAGGAAGACTGCATTAAAGAGGGATATACTCAGTCAAATAACGCATGACTGTGCATCAGCAAGACTGAGCTGGACTATTGATGGCAGTATAATCTGGAGATCTCTTATTCACCATAGATCAAAGTATAATGGTTAAAATCATAGAATCATAGAGTTGGAAGAGACCTCACGGACCATCCAGTTCAACCCCCTGCCAAGAAGCAGGAAAGTCACAATCAAAGCACCCCCGACAGGTGGCCATCCAGCCTCTGCTCAAAAGCCTCCCAAGAAGGAGCATTCTCCACACTCCGGGGGAGAGAGTTCCACTGCTGAACAGCCCTTCTCACTGTGAGGAAGTTCTTCCTGATGTTCAGGTGGGATCTCCTTTCCTGTAGTTTGAAGCCATTGTTCCGTGTCCTAGTCTGCAGGGCAGCAGAAAACAATCTTGCTCCCTCCTCCCCATGACTTCCCCTCACATATTTGTACATGGCTATCATGTACAGGAGAGGAGTCTCAGCCTTCTCTTCTGCAGGTTAAACATGCCCAGTTCTTTAAGCAGCTCCTCATAGGGCTTGTTCTCCAGACCCTTAATCATTTTAGTTGCCCTCCTCTGGACACATTCCAGCTTGTCAACGTCTCCCTTCAATTGCGGTGCCCAGAATTGGACACAGTGTGATTCCAGGTGTGGTCTGATCAAGGCAGAATAGAGGGGGAGCATGACTTCCCTGGATATAAAAAACAATTGTTTTAACAAGTCTACTCTACCTGGGATTAATAATAGAATTCATGTTTGTATGTCTTTAATCTAATGTTGCATTGATTCTAGCGTCAATTTTAATAAAAATCATTTCTCTCTCTCTCATATGCACACACATACTGGGATCCCAGCCAGTCAGAGATCATATACTATAGTAATGATAATGGAAAATGGAAGAAAGATAATTTAATTAGACAAATGGAAGGAAGTGTATTTTTGTAGACAAGATTTGGAACATTTTGTGCATTATTTTCACCCTAAATTTGCTATTGTGAAAAAAAAATCTGGAAAAAAGCATAGGATCGAACGGATAAGAGCACATAACCTGCTGAAACACACACGGGACAGTTTAAGTTGGATACAAATTTTGCAAAAAGGGGTTTACAGTTCTTCTACTGCACTAACCATTTGGTTATGAAATGGCACAACCGAGGACTGCAATCTGTATTATTTTATACAGTGCAGCCAGGGAGTCGGATTCAGCTGGAGGCAGCTTTCCAAATACTTTGTTTCAAGAAGTCTGCTGTGAAAAGCAGACTGTTCACTACAAGAAAGGAGCCTGTTCTCTCTGCCTCTTTTTATTTTAAGAGAGACGAAGATAAACCTTTCCTATTTGAATGGAGCCTGGTTATTAATGGCCCTCCTTATGCTGCCTGACTATCCGAATCCAGGCTGTATCGCTCAACAGCTGAATTTGCCAGCCGCGTCATCTAATATTCACTGCTGCTTGTCCTCACTCATTCTGGCAACAGTGAAAGATATTTGACAACCTGCGTTATCTCTTTGGAGCTGGCTTCTCTGCGTTGTCAAAGATATCGGACAATTATTTCTCGATGGCTCACTAAAGGGAATGATGGGGGAGAAGAAAACTGGGGAGAGAGTTAGGAAGTTTATATACTAGTGACTACTAGTGTCTTCTGTGACAATGGGGTGGTGAATTTACTCTGGACCTTAATCTTAACTTTAAAAGAGATCCCTAAAACTCTGTAACTGAACTGTGTTTCTAAACGCTTAGCTGAAGTGACTGCAATGCTACAAAATTGAGACTGAAGGAAAAATGCATGAGGTGTATGAGCAGAATCCTTATTTTGGATAGGGTTATGCCTTCATTTTGGGTACATCTTCAGCTACAAAATTATACTGTAAAATTATAGTTCTGGTTCCACAATATGGAAAGGTAAGATTGGTAGTTTTGGGAGAGGCATTTAGAAGAATATTCAGCCAAAGCAATCTATTCCCTCACCAGAATGTAATACACGGCATTCCACAGGCACAGCAATGGCAGTTTGTGTGGGAAAAGAAAAGTTTTAGTAATTTTAGGTTAGGTAAAGGTTGTGACTGACTCTGGGGGTTAGTGCTCATCTCCATTTCTAAGCCGAAGAGCTGGTGTTGTCCGTAGACACCTCCAAGGTCATGTGGCCGGCATGATTGCATGGAGCGCCGTTACGTTCCCGCCGGAGCAGTACCTATTGATCTACTCACATTTGCATGTTTTTGAACTGCTAGGTTGGCAGGATCTGGGGCTAACAGCAGGTGCTCATTCCACTCCCGGGATTTGAACATGGCACCTTTTGGTCCTCAAGTTCAGCATCTCAGCGCTTTAACACACTGTGCCACCAGGGGCCCCTTTAGTAGTCTTAGTAGACCACAAACTGAATATGAGTCAACAGTGCGATGTGGCAGATAAAAAGGCTATCTGATTCGAATTTTCATCAATAGAAGGTTAGAATTAAGATTGATCCATCTATTCTGCTTTGGCCAGACCCCAACTATAGTAACCCTGGTTCCAGGACTTGGCACCACAATTCAAGTAGGATGTGTACAAGGTAGAAGGTATCAAGAGAAGGGCAACTTAAATGGTCAAACATCTGGAAGCCAGGCCCTATGAGGAGTCACTTTGGGAGCTGGGAAAAAGAAGGGTTTAGGAGAGGACATGATTGCTCTGCTTTTATATTAGACGCAATGTCACATTGAGGAGGGGGCAGGTGTGTTTTCTGCCACTCTGAAGACTAGGGACCTCTCCACATGGGGATTTTTGTGCCTTTTTTTCCTTCTTTTAGATGGGACCTGCCGAGTGTCATCAGATGATGGTGGCTTGGTCCCACTCACATTCCTCCTGAAGTAGAGGGGATTCAACACATGGTATTTCTACCTCCATGACGGAGAGGAAAGTGTTTTTTGGGTAGCTCCAATGGAGCTACCTGCACTTTCCTCTCATTTTTGCTATGTGATGGGGGAAAGGGCGATGAGGCAAGGTGCATTGCCACCATTTCTCCAATATGATGGGAACAGGGACAGGATGCCAACTTGCCTTGTCCCGTCCCACCATATGATGGGAGAAGGAAGGAGGGTGCACAGAGTGCCATGAGCCACCCCACACACCTTCCATTTTGCAGGCAACTGCTTGTAAAATGGCACGGCCCCAGGGGCCAAGTGAAGAACTGGCTAGACACCTAGCAATAGATTTGAAGAAAGTCCTCCTAAATATTAGGAAGAACTGATGGTAAGAGCTGTTCAAGAGTAGAATATGCTCCTCCCTGTGAGTGTGGCAAAGTCTCCACTGGAGATGTTAAAGTAGAGACTGGATGGCCATCTGTTGGGAGTGCTTTCATTGTGTTTTCCTACATGGCAGAATGGGGTTGGATAGGATGACCCTTGTGGTATCTGTTGGGAAAATCATCAAAATAGCAGAGTGTTTAAAAATACAAAACAGGATACTTAACTGAGCAGTTAGCTCACAGCAAGCAGAAGGTGTAGTGTTGTTGCTGTAAAAGAATTCTTGAGCTAAGGAGTTCAATGCAGAATTCAATCCTTAAAATTTCAAAAGGTTTATTTTGAAGTATAAGAACTACATTTCTTGATAGAAAGGATTGGGTTTCAGCTTCTCTTTAACTCCATTACTTCTAAGGTTCAAACAAAAGGAACAAACCTATAAATACTATGTTTTCTCAATCACACAGAGTAGAGCGAGGTCTGAATGAAACAGTGGAAAAAGAAGGAATGTGACCATGAGGTCTTAAAATGAAAGGACATGCATCCTAAATAAATGCCATTCTACATCATCAATTAGGATGGGAGGAGAAAGAGAGAGAGAAAACAGATCTTCAGGAGAGAGGAGATTTCCTCAGCCTAGCGTAATGCTATCTTGTTGCTTCTCATTGAGAACTGCAGAATTGGGAAGTGTGTAGTTGAATTCCAACAGTATCTTCCAACCCTATGATACTATAACCCTTTATTCCCAATCTTAATCGAGATTTAAATAAAACTCGATTCTTCCATCATTAACTCATGGACAGTTGTCATTCACACAACAATGTGTGCACATCAGGAAGTAGGCTTGTGTATGGATTCGGTTTGGTCTGTTCCCTTCGGCCAATCCGGCTTGTTTGGCTGGCCATAATGGCAAGGGTTCAGCCATCATGTTTTTTCTGTGGAAACGGGCCACGTGGCTTATCCTCTCCTATTCGGCATCACATGGCATCCAAAAAGGCTGGCACAGGGTTTCCCTGTGAGTCCTGCCTGTTAGGCCAATCAGAATAGAAGAATGCTGTCACGTGTCTTATGCAAGTTGTGTCTATTTAATGGGGCAAGCTCCTCCATTGCTCTCAGTTGCCTCCTGGCTCTAGAGATGGAAGGATGCTTCCTTAACCCCATTGCTCAAACCCATGCTCCCTTGAGAGGAAGAAAGAAAAGGAGTCCAGGAATGGAAAGAGGAGCCCCATAAGTGTCCCATTAACACCAATGGGCCGGATCTTCCTGGATCTTTCGGCTGCCTAGCTGAAAACAGATTTTTCCATTCATTGATATTTGGAAGGCTTCCGAAAATGGATCTGGATATCCAACAAAATTCGGATACCAAAAATGGATTGCCCTCCAGCTTATCAGGCAGTGTTCTCTCATGAAATTGAGCTACTGAAGTCTTCCACAAATTCATTGCAGAGCCTTTGCCATTCATATCCACCAAGCTGTCACGACCCAGGCAGCAGAGCACCAATAACCATACACAGAAGCCAGAATCTATCTAATATCTTTATTAAGGAAATATATAAAGTTAATAAAAGCAAGCGTATGAATTAGTCCAGGAGTAGACCTTTCAGGAAAGGTCAAAATTAGTCCAAGGAAACAATGTCCAATATGAAATATTAAGGTCCAAAGTTGTAATCCAATAACCGAAACACTCACTTGCCAAGCAAGTGAGGGGAGATGACAAGGTCCTTTAGTCCATAAACTTGAGCAAGGCTAGGAAATAACTTGATTCTTGGAACACAAGGCTTGATTCAAGGCAACAAGGAAACGAGGAGCAAGAATAGGATCCGTGGAATTACTTGGCGAGGTCCGGAAAACAAGGCAAGATCCGGAGAGAAAAACAAGGCTGGAAACGAAGGCTTGAAATCGGGAACAAGGCTTGAAACAGGAACGAGGCTTGGAAACGGAGTAGCTGTCCACACACGCTACTCCGGTAGCTGACGAATTGACTCCGCAAGATCCCTTTGTGGGTAAAACACCTAAATAGGGTCCCGTTTTCCCGCCAAAGAGCAGTTCTCTGGAGAACCAGAAACGAAAGCTATTCTCTGAGTCCAGATGTGTGACTCCTTAAAGTTTCCCATGGAAAGCAGACTTAATCAGCTGAATGCTTAGCAGCTATCCTCGCACTCCTGCGAGAGGCCGCTTGAACTCCCCTCTGTTGTTTACAAAACTCATGGCGAGAAAACGTAGGAGATTTAGGTTCAGGGCTTGTTTGACAGACTTCTGGAAGACAAATCTCTTGCAGGTGCAAGGTTTCCAAATCTGGCTGGGAAAGTTCCAATTCTGACTGAAACGGTGAAAAACCCAAGTTTTCCTCTTCATCTAGCACCACAGTGCCAGGAACGGGACTACATGGCCCATGACTCATCACACAAGCATTAACAGCTTCTTGATATTAGCTTTCTTGAAACTGTATGAGGCTGCAGGAATAATTTCTCCAAATGAATGTCATGTTGGAATGCATTATTCATACACCCTGGTAGGGAGTGTATGTGTTGATGTTGATGTTTCAGACAGTGGTTAAACACTCTACGGCTACCCAGAGCTCTGCGCATTACCTGCTGGGAAGGGTTAGAATGTTGCAAAATGTAAACTTGAAATGTAATTTATTGTGATTAAGTGTCAAGAGAAAGGCAAACAGAGCTACCACTGCGATTTCAGATCTTTTTCCTTCTGAGCAAAAAAGGGCATTCACTCGGAATTTTCATGTATTTTGCTTCTTAAAAATCACAGCTTTCCTTTTAACCTTTCACTGTCATTTTGCACTTTCTGCTAACAGCATTTAATTGCATCTTTTAGAAGTATCACATCATTTTTTTAAAAAATAAAGGAAAGTGATATCATTTAATAATAACATCCCTCATCATTTCTTTTATTTACAGATATAAATTTTCCATTGAACAAAGCATTTGGTGTGAGTTGGGAGCTAGATGCGTTGATTGTTCCAGATTTTTGGTTTATCTTTCTTTATTTTATCATTCATTCAATTTTATAAAAAGTAAAAACAAAGAGATCAGTAGTGCTCAAAAGTAATGAGCTATGAATATTTTTTTTCATATAAGAAGCAGCTTGTGAAACTGCAAGCCGCTTCTGATGTGAGAGAATTGGCCATCTGCAAGGACATTGCTCAGGGGATGTCCAGATGTTTTTAATGTTTTACCATCCTTTTGGGAGGTTTCTCTAATGTCCCTGTATGGAGCTGGAGCTGACAGAGGGAGCTCATCCATGCTCTCTCCAGGTTGGATTTGAACTGGCAACCTTCAGGTCAGCAACCCAACCTTCAAGTCAGCAGTCCTGGTGTCACAAAGATTTAATCCATTACACCACTGGGGGCTTTTAATGAAATAACTTGTCAATACTGTGTGAGAATGAGTGTCTGCGTATACTGTAGTGGTTTGAGCACTGGACTAGGACTTCGGAGATCGAGGTTTAAATCCTGCCATGATTCAAATCAAAACCTGCCAGATGAGGCAAGTTACACTCACTCAGCTTCAGAAGAAATCAAAGGCAAACTTCTTATGGACAAAGTTAACCCTAAGATAGGTTCATCATATGTTGCAAACAACATGTAGGGACACAACAACAATATGCATGTTTGCTTAGGAGGGTTGTCTTGTGTGGAATCAAACACAAAGTGATTTCACCACAATTCTGACACTACCCACCACTGTCCATGTGACTCCTTTCCTTGACCAGCAGGTTTCCTTATATCATTCCTTTGTGAATGTGAGAACTAGATAGAACATTATCTTTGTGTGATGCTTCACAAAAGATAATTACAAAGGTTGCTGCCAATAAAAGCCCATTTAGTCCCATCAATACTTCCTGTTTAATCCCAGCAAGTGCCAAGATGAGCATACCAATTATCCATAAGGACTGGTGGGGAAAGTCAGAAAAAGCTAGCCTCAACATTCACATAATATTACAGACAAAGGCATAGTCTGGGAAGTCCATGATTCCAAGTTAGAAAGCTGTCCTGAACAAAATCTATAGCCAAGGTTGGAATTGCTAGAAATGACCGTTCAAAAGTTTGCACTGAAGGTTAGAGAGCCAGAAAGTTAAAGATGTTAGAGAGGGTTGAAAAGAGGTGAGAGATCTGTTGTTCTGCAGCAACAGACGGACTTAGGCTGAGCTAATTTATAGTCAGCAGTTCTTCAACACAACAGACCTCATTAGCTAACAGTCCTCTATTCAAGTGGAGCAAGGCTTTGCCTGACCTTTTACTCTCTGAGCTTCAACTTATTTTGCTTCAGAGTTTGAAGCACACCTGCTTCCTATCTGGGATGGACTAGGCTTTGTCCTGTCATGGTTCCTATCATCTTGGTGCTCCTCATCCACATATTCACAAGCTTTTTGCAGATAGGGTTGTTGTATGTCTTTCGGGCTGTGTGGCCATGTTCCAGAAGTGACCCTGACGTTTCGCCCACATCTATGGCAGGCATCCTCAGAGGTTGTGAGGCATGGATAAAACTAGGCAGATAGGGTATGACAACTTCTAGATTTCTCAAGACAGGTAAAAATATGGGGAGAAGCCATTTGAGCAGTTTCATGGCCCTCTTGGCAGACACTCACTAAGCTGTGATTTTTGTTGTGCTGTTGTTCTTTGTTTAATTTGGCTCATTTTGTCCTTAATTTTAATCTCTTATTGTTATGATGTGGTTTATATTTGGGTACTGTTCTTTTATGGGAAAGAATATTGTATGTAAGTTTTTTATTATGTATATGCATCTGTCTTGAAAAACATACAAAGAAAGAGAGGATGGGAGAGAGAAAAGCAATGAAGGATTTTGTGGCACCTTAAAGACTAACAAATTTTATGATGGCATAAGCTTTTTTGGACTGGAGACAATACATAGAATGTGATTCTCAATCATCTATATGCACCTGATGTAGGTGCTGAGGGATGAGAAGATTAAAGTCTGGAGTTAACTGGCAACAAAATGCAATAAGTACACCTATGACAGTTCAATTCAGTCTTGAGAGTTCCATTCAGTAAGTAATTTATTATGTAACTTGTAAAAAAGTTCTTATAGTTGGTGGGATTTTGGAGGAGATGGGTTTTCTCAGCATAGTGAAACAGCTGTTAAGGAATCTTCTATGATGAGAATGAAGAACTAATCACTTTTATCCTGCTGTATTTTTCTCAGTTTCCAGGCACAAGAAAACGATGCCTAAAACTTGCATCATCTCCCTTTTCCAAGTACTGTATACAAACTCATGTATAAGTTGGACTTGTGTATAAGTCAAAGGTAAGTTTTGAAACCAAAATAATGTGATTTTGTTATTAGTAAGTCAAGGGCAATTTTACAAAGTAGGGAAAGTGCCAGAGCTGCCTCTGGCCATTACTGTTTTCTTGCCCAGGCATTGAAAAATACCAAAAATGGTGCTACAAAAGAAAGGATTGGTGCTTCTCTTGGGTTCCTCCATGATGGGCTTTCTCACCTTTCACCATTCTACTCAGAGAAGGGGGTGTTTCTTTTTTAAAGAGAATTTAAGGTACCAGATTAACATTGGCCTATGGATATGTTGACCCATGTTTTGGGGAAAAAATGACTATGATTTCTAGACTCATTTATGAGTATATACAGTAAATGTTCACACAGCATGCACAAAAGAATAGACTGAACAACCAAAAGGATGCAAAAAGGTAGATTGGTTACTACTTGACATACAAAAAAGTAATGTGTTGCATTACTCATGTTCTCATTCTCATGTCTTTCAGTTACTTCGGACTTACAGTTTTTTAAAATTGTGTCAGAAGCAACTTGAGAACATACTGTAAGTCACTTTTGGTGTGAGAGAATTGGCTGTCTATAGATACGTTGCCCTGGGGACGCCTGGATGTGTTACCATCCTGCTGGGAGGCTTCTCTCATGTCCCCACAAGCTAGAGCTGACAGATGGGAGCTCACCCCATCTTGTGGATTCCAACCAGCAACCTTCAGATAAGCAACCCACTCTTCAGGTCAGCAGTGCAGCCGGCACAAGGGTTTAACTCATTGCGCCACCATAACTCTCATTGACTTACAGTGATATCCTTTTTTCTGGAACAAAGATAATTTTAGGTCTCCAGAGATTTTAGCTATCGGAGCTGGAGTCTGGTTAATTTGCAAAGGGCAAACTAACATTTTGTTTCCCTCAGCTCTGCCAAGTGTAACATGTTAAGGATTTACACTGTTTATTATTAATAAAAGTAATGTTTAATTCTAATGATTGCATATTTTGAGGTTTAAAATTGTATTAAATTGGTTGTAAGTCACTTTGAATCTCATTTGTAAAGAGAAAAAGCAGGGTATAAATAACAACAACAACAACAACAACTTCCAAACTTTAGTTAGCCTGTGGAGGTGGGGGAGACAGAAGGGAAAGAAAAACACTGCTTCAATAAATTTAGGTGCCATTTTTCACATTATCACACTGCAAACCTTATATCAGAGCTGTACGGCAAATCAGCATTATAGCCTTGGTGAAGATACAGAAGAAACCTCATGGCTAATATTCATAGATCTCAAAGCATGACCTCTCTTCTCCAGTCCTTAGAGTAAATTGGAATAATATCAGTATGAGACTGCTGCCTTGAAAATGTCTATGTGTCTGTATATTTCACTTACTAGATCATTTTTTCTTTTCTTTTTATTTAAAAGTCATTTTCTGTACAATAGTGGTTGACCCAGTATACCAGTAATGTGGTTCACAGCTGTGTGGCCACAAAGTATGCTACACAACCCCTGTGTCCTCACCAATGTGTCCTTCTATGGAGAAACTCCTTGGTAATTGACAGAAATGTCAGAGAAAGTATCAGAAATTTAGACACTGGGAGGGCTCAGCAAGCAATGCACGTTCTGTCCACCTATATATGGTCCACTCTAAAGGCAAAAATTGTACATCTTATTTAGAAACATCAACCTGTAAACTGTAACTTGTTCAGTCAAGTTGCTTTAATTTTACTGATTGAACTCAGGGGGTGGAGGAATCATTCCAATTGAATTTTTATAGATCTTTGAATGTTAAATCTAGTAAAGTTATCTTATTCCTGTAATAAGAAGGTCAGTCCTTACCTGGGGCTCTTCTCATCCATCTTGGCATTTACTAAATCAAGCATTGGTTACAAATTAAAGCAGGAAATTAAATGAGCTCAATAGCTGGGAGTCTCAGCTTGAAGGTTGAAAGTTTAAATACCATTTGGGGTGAAAATATGGCACGGCTCCATATGTCAATGCTTTAACATGTCAGATAGAGATGTTCTGTTCTGTGTTTGAGGGGCAGTGCATGCAAAAAGAAATAAAAGGGACACACACACCTGGGATTCTATTTTAAAAAAAAGAAGAAGCACTGATTAGAAGAGTTCTTTTGGTGCAGGACTACAACTCTGGGAAACCCCGAGTCAACATCATTCCGGGTGAGGTATTCTGGAATCTATAGTCTTAAAAAAAGTAACTTTTTGGGATGTAGCCCTGATGCAGGAATAAGTGGCTGAGGTCCTGTTGGCTGTGGCGCAGCTGGCTAGTAACCAGCCAGGCTGTGGCGCAGCTGGCTAGTAACCAGCTGCTATAAATCACTACTGACCAAGAGGTCATGAGTTCGAAGCCCGGGTCGGGTTAAGCCTCCGACCATTAAAAAAAAATAGCCCCGGCTTGCTGTTGACCTATGCAGCCCCGAAAGACAGTTGCATCTGTCAAGTAGAGAAAATTTATGTACGCTTTATGCGGGAGGCTAATTTAACTAATCTACAACACCATAAAACTGTCAGCAAAACATGAGGAAAAGAATGAGGAAGAACAGCCACCAATGGACGGTGAAGCAACAGCTCCCCCTGTGGCCGGAATCGTGAAGCTGGAAAGATGTTAAAATGCCTCTGTGTCTGTCTAAAACTGAATGTTGTTTGTCTGTTGGCATTGAATGTTTGCCATATATGTGTTCATTGTAATCCGCCCTGAGTCCCCTTCGGGGTGAGAAGGGCAGAATATAAATACTGTAAATAAATAAATAAATATTGATGTAGCATTAAATTATGTTGAAGTTACATCACTAGTGCACTTGCATCTAGGACTGCCTAACATGACTGATTGCTTTTCTGCATCATGACAACACTCTATGAAATGGTTATCCCAATGTAGAACCTCTTGCTTAGCTATAACTGAAATATAGGTTGAATTTCACTTATCTAGACATCCAAATCCCTCCGAAAACCAAAATCTTTTGCCTCCAACTGGTCACTTCTGCCTTTAGGGAAAGGGGGCTAGTCGCTCAGTTTATATCTGCTATTTTTTCCCCTCAGGAAACCCTTGCTATGCCAGTAAAAGAGGTTTGGTAGTTGGAGGAAAGGGTGAAGTGAGGAGGACTCCAGGAGTTCCAGAATATCCAGGCTATTTTGCAAAAGAGGTGAGCCAACTTCCTCTCTTCCTGCAATCCTTGAAGCTGAAGTGGAGCTCCAGCACTCTTTGGCACACAAGGCTAAACCTTTTAAAGCTGCAATTCCCATGATTCCATAGCATTGAGCCATGGCAGTCAAAGTGGTGTCAAACTGCATTAATTTTACAATATAGCTGCATGCCAAGAATATCCAAATAAGACCTTTGAGACTTGGCAGCCCTACTTTCCTTGAGACTCACTTCTTTAATATGCCAAAAAAACCCTATAAACTCATGTATATGTCTAGGAGTTTTAGTCACAAAACAACCCAAGAATCTTGGTTCAACTTATTCACAGGTCAATGTAGGTTGGCGAAAAGTAACCTACAGGAGAACCTAAAAGAAGCACCAAACCCGCCTGTTCTCTTTGCCATGGAACCACTTCTGGCTTTTTGGAGCCCCAGTAGTGAAGTGTGTTAAAGCACTGAGCTGCTGAACTTGCAGACCGAAAGGTCCCAGGTTCAAACCCTGGGAGCGGCGGGAGCGATTGCTTTTAGCTCCAGCTTCTGCCAACCTAGCAGTTTGAAAACATGCCAATGTGAGTAGATACCACTCCAGTGGGAAGGTAATGGCGCTCCATGCAGTCAGGCCGGCCACATGACCTTGGAGGTGTCTATGGACAACGCCAGCTCTTTGGCTTAGAAATGGAGATGAGTACCAACCCTGAGTCAGACACGACTGGACTTAAAGTCAGGGGAAACCTTTATCTTTTGAGTGAGGAAGATGCTGGCACTTTTTCCTCTCTGTGGAATGACCCCCAACTTATGCACAAGTCCTAGCAAAATCTCTCATTATGGCCCCCAAACATGCCCTCGGCGTACATATGAGATCAATTTATAAATAAGTATCTATGTTAGTCTTCCTTTGCCCAGCCAAACATTTTTTGAGAATAATCATCTCATGGCTTGATTTTATTTAATAACTGAATTGAAAGTCAAAGGTCTAACAGCAGGACTCACAAGGGACAAAAGAATGGGGGGCCGTATTTAAATAAAATCCCCAGGTGAATAGTTAACTGCAGAGTGGTTTTTTGGCATGCAAAAGCATTTCAGCCTGGAGAGTCTCATGCATAAGGCAAGATGCTTTGTCGAATCGCAGTGGGATCATCCACTAACTGCCTGCTTTACAATGCCTCTTGTCTTCCCAGAAGCAGCCACTTGAGCATGCTAAAAATGGAAATCCTCAAAGACGAAAGGTAATTAGAACAAGGCTTTGTTTTCCCTGAGAATAAGAAAGCAGGACAAGGTTACAGTTCTTGGGATTAACCCTTAGTTGTACACATAGACGGTAATGGCATCTTTTAACAAGTATATTTTTAAAAAATGCATTTATCCTCCTGCTTGATGATTTAAAACAATGCTCAGAATGGGCGATGAGCAATTAGTCTTCTCACTGCATTCTTTGTAGTGTCTAATTATAATCGAGCACAGATGTATCTGTCAAGGATGAGAAGAGATATGGAGAACAAAACATTTGCAGAAAGGTAGAGGGTGTTGGGTGAAGAGAAGACGTGGCAAAGAGAAAACTTGGAGTTATATGATTGTATTCTTTAAATACCTCGAGTGCTGACATAAAAGGGAAGGGAGAGGCCTGTTTTCTGCTGTCCCAGATGGTAGGACCACATGTAATGGTTTGAAGTTGTAAGAGGACCATTTCAATTCAACGTTAGAAGGATGTTTTTGGTGAAAAAGGTTCAGTAAGGGAACCAATTGCCGAAGGATGATGCAATCTCCTTCTCTGGGTGCCTTCAAGAGAAGCTGGACAGCTACCTGCTGGAGGGAACTCAAACTTTTAAAGCTGAGGGCCAATCACAATGACTGATACCCAATAAAATAAGATTGGGAGTAGAGTGGTGATTGGGTTAAGAAATACTACTTAGACTATGCCTACACTGGGCATGTTATTCCATGCATGTTGAATCTGGAATTGATGTTCAGATGGACTGGATTCATTTTGGTACCACTGGACTATCACCGCATCCTCTGTGTAGCTGCTGCTACTCCCTGCCAACCACACAGCTCTGTGCCCGATGTCAAAACAGGGTGACCATGCAATCAGATAGAAGGAAGGAATTAATTGACCACTTCCTTTTTTTCTTGCTGGTTGTGTGGTCACCCTCTTCTGAAATCAGCAGATGTGACTGCAATCGTCAGACACTCACAAGAAGCACAGAGCAACTGCAGTAGCAATACAGACTTAGGCTTCCCCTGTGCTGATCAGAACATAAAAATTGTGACAATGTTGTTATCAGCCGCATTGCCCCTCTAGACAAGTGATCAGACCAAAACAGACCCAGTCCATCTGTCCATACTGCCACAAAGCCCAGGATATTCTGGAATCCCTGTAAAACCCAAAATTATCCTCCAACTTTGCCTCACGTAGCCAGATTAAGGCATCTTCTCCACTGAACATTTAATGCCATTTCAAAACCATATTGAAGAAAGTGGTTTCAATGTGCATATGATTATCTAAGAAATTCTGGAACCAGTTTGAGGCTTGGTAATCATAGAAACAACAAAGCACCAATGCACATCAAGGTCTTTCTTTCACATGCTTTTGTGGGAGTTTGTTGTCTGGTTCACATATTTTGAAGTGAGTTTTGTACTGAATGAAATGGTAAGTGTAGATGGGACCCTAGGGAGGAAAACGGGGCTGGGCCGTGGCGCAGGCTGGTTAGTAGCCAGCTGCAATAAATCACTCTGACCAAGAGGTCATGAGTTCGAGGCCAGCCCATGTCGGTGTAAGCACCCAACAATTAAAATAAAAAATAGCCCCTGCTCGTTGTTGACCTAAGCAACCCGAAAGATAGTTGCATCTATGAAGTAGGAAATTTAGGTACCACTTATATGTGGGGAGGCTAATTTACAACACCATAAAAATCACCCAGCTGCCATTGGAATGAGGAAGTTGCCGTCGCAGTGGATGATGAAGCAGCTGCTCCCTCTGTGGCCAAAATCAAGCATACCCTCAGGAAGCTGGAAGTCTCTATTCTATGTTATATGGCATTGAATGTTTTCCTTATATGTGTCAATGTGTAACACCCCTAAGCAGCGCGAACACTGGAAACCAACATGGAGGCCAATAAACAATCTAATATCTTTATTAAAGCAAATAAAGTTCTAAACTAAAATAAGCAGAGTATATAGTCCAGCAGATCAAAAATAGTCCAATATAATGAAATTATGTGTCCAGTATTAGAGTCCAAAGTCTATAATCCAAATAACCGCAACACACTGAAACTCTTTGAAAGTTTGAGTGGGGAAAGAGCAAGGTTTTACAGGGAGATTCTTGAAGTAAAGTCCAGAACAAGGATTCAAGGCTAGGCAAGGTAATTCGTGGTGGATCTGAATCACAGTCCAAACTTGACCAGGAGTGGAACGCAACTCCCAGTCTACTCATGAGTAAGCGCACCGACGGGCTGCTTGGAAGCTCAGGAACAAGAGACAATGTTCTTCTTTGAATAGTCACGTTGACACCGCAATAGGGAAAGCTCAGTGCAGAACTTTTATGGAAGTTCAAAAACTCCCCCCAAGCAGGTGTTTGACTCCCCAAATGTTCTCAGAGAGCGGAGCTGTTTCAACATCGTACCAGATGCCTGCCTCCCGGAAACTTCCCAAGGGAAATGGTTTAGTCACAATCGTCTCTCTCCGCTAATCTCGCGCTTCACCTAAAAAACTTCTGCTTTTGGGAGCAATGTGTTTTGAGAAAAGCCTTCCTATCAAACACCAAGCTTTCTGGAGAAACAGGCTCTGTTTCAAGGGCGTCCCTAATTGGCTCTGGCACGGAAATGTCAACAGGAGACATCTGGAATGGAAAAGAATCTTGCTGAGATGGAAAAAAGCCCAAATCCTCTTCAGTTTGATCTATGATGGCTGCGGGGTCATGGGGCAAAGGTCCCTGAGACATCACACAATGTGATCCACCCTGAGTCCCCTTTGGGGTGAGAAGGGCAGAATATAAATACTGCAAATAAATAAATAAAACCCACGGTACTTACTGGAAGTCTCTGTGGGCCCTTCCACACGGCCATATAACCCAGAATATCAAGGCAGATAATCCACAATATTTGCTTTGTACTGGATTATCTGAGACCACACTGCCATATAATCGAGTTCAATGTGGATTTTATACAGCTGTGTGGAAGGGGTTTGCGTGTCATGAAGACAGACAGTGGTGATTTTACGGTGAGTCCAGGTTTTCTAGTTCATATGGACATGCTCTTAGTTAAGTATACTAAGTAACTGATCTAGAGTCTCAGCCACTGACTATAAACAATAGTTTAATTTAAGCATAACCTCAATTACATAAAAGCATCAGACTCCCAATGCAAGGTTGAATTAAGAGAGAATCTAAAACCACGAGGGTGGAATTACAGCATTGTCTGCATTCTTTTCTGTAATTGGATATCTTTATTTTACATGGCTCATCTTTCCATTTGGAGCCTTGCAGCTATTTTGGCCCCGTTGTAAGAACCACACGGATTCAGTAATTAATTTCCTAGTTGCGTTGTAAGCTACATTTCTCATGCGCACCTCTCCCCAGTCTGTATGTTGCTCTTGGAATTAAAGCTTCATTCTTTAAGACTGATCTCCCCTGTTTACTCCAAACCAGTTGGCTGTCATCTTTTTTTTAATGGCTCTGCATGAAGATTATGTATAATTCAATCAATACCTTGGGGCAAACTATTTGATGATTACAATAAAAAAATCTCATTTTGCTGTACTTTGTTGAAAAGGTTTCATTACTGTATGTCACTCTGTTACAAGACTTTATGATACCGTAAGCCCCACAGGACATTTTAAAACATACGTTTTTTACGACGATTAAACTCCAAGATAAACGAAAACATTAAAATAAGGTATTGGGCTCATTTCCTTTTGTCTTTGATGGATACAAATGGGGGATAGGGAGGGGAGGAAACAGCAGAGCTACGACCATTGCCCATGAAAAGTAATGTGTTACAGGGAGACCAGGAGCAATCCTTTCCCTTGTGGCTCATGACTGATTGTTGGTAAGGGGAAAACAGCAGAGCAGAAACACCCAGAAAGATAAAATGTTGTCAGCAAGATAGAGAACCAAGGCAAACACAGAACAAAAGATCTCCCCGCCCAGCATCCAACCTTGCTCCAGTTTAATCATTTACTTGGATGGCTTTATTCTTACAAAATTTATAAAGTATTACAACCATGCCTCATGGATTTCTTTGGTGTATCTAATGAGCTTAAAATAGCATGCACAGCTTTTCTCAGCTTCAGGACTGAGGAGAAAATATCCAGGTAAGCTGAGAAACTGTAGGCTTTTTGACCTATGCTCCAATTCTGTGTAACTCATTGCCTCCATATATTAGAGCAATGTCGGAGTTGCGACCTTTTGTAAAAGCATTCAAGACTTGGCTGTTTGGTTGTGCATTTGAGTAGATCAGATCTAGTTTGCCTAATAGTTACTGCTGAATGTTTTTATGTTGAATGTTTTTATATTGTGGAATGATATTTTAAATTATAAGTCACTCGGAGCACTCTGGTGGAGAGCGACTAATTAAGAAATAAGTGAAGTGAAGTGAAGTGAAGGCTAGACAGTGGCCCCTTCTACACTAACATATAAAATCCAGATAGAATCATAGAAACATAGAGCTGGAAGAAACCTCACGGGCCATCCAGTCCAACCTCCTGTCAAGAAGCAGAAAAATCACATTCAAAGCACCCCCGACAGATGGCCATCCACCCTCTGCTTAAAAGCCTCCTAAGAAGGAGCCTCCACCACACTCCAGGGCAGAGAGTTCCACTGCTGAACAGCTCTCACAGTGAAGACGTTCTTCCTGATGTTCAGGTGGAATCTCCTTTCCTATAGTTTGAAGCCATTGTTCCGCATCCTAGTCTGCAGGGCAGCAGAAAACAATCTTGCTCCCTCCTCCCTATGACTTCCCCTCACATATTTATACATGGCCCTCATCATGTCTCCTCTCAGCCTTCTCTTCTTCAGGCTAAACATGCCTAGTTCTTTAAGCCGCTCCTCATAGGGCTTGTTCTCCAGACCTTTGATCATTTTAGTCGCCCTCCTCTGGCTGTTTTCCAGCTTGTCAACATCTCCCTTCAACTGTGGTGCCCAGAATTGGACACAGTGTGATTCCAGGTGTGGTCTGACCAAGGCAGAATAGAGGGGTAGCATGACTTCCCTGGATCTAGACACTATACTCCTATTTATGCAGGCCAGAATCCCATTAGCTTTCTTTGCCACCACCTCACATTGTTGACTCATGTTCCCCCTCCTCCCCACAAGGACTCCAAGGTCTTTTTCACACACACTGCTGTCGAGCCAGGCATCGTCCCCCATTCTGTATCTTTGCATTTAATTTTTTTCTGCCTAAGTAGAGTATCTTTCATTTATCCTTGTTGAACTTCATTTTGTTAGTTTTGGCCCATCTCTCTAATCTGTTAAGATGGTTTTGGATTCTGTTCCTGTCTTTTGGATTATTGGCTATCCCTTCCAGTTTGGTGTCATCTACAAACTTGATGATCATGCCTTCTAACCTTTCAAGTCATTAATAAAGATGTTGAACAGAACCGGGATCAGGACGGAACCCTGTTTATGGCACTCCACTCATCACTTCTTTCCAGGATGAAGATGACGCATTGGTGAGCATCCTTTGGGTTTGTTCATTTAACCAATTACAGATCCACCTAACCGTAGTTTTGTCTAGCCTACATTAGACTAGCTTGTTTGCCAGAAGGTCATGGGGGACCTTGTCAAAGGGTTTACTGAAATCCAGGTACGCTACATCCACGGCATTCCCTGCATAGACCCGGGTTGTAACTCTATTGACAAAAGAGATCAGATTAGTCTGGCATGACTTGTTTTTGATAAAATGTTGTTGTTGACTTTTAGCAATGACCACATTTATTTCTACGATTATGTGCTTAGACCTGGATTGTATGACAGTGTAGCCTCATATAATTCAGTTCAAAGCAGATAATGTGGATTAGCTGCTTTGAAAATCTGGATTGTATGGCAGTGTATAAGAGGCCAGTGTTATATTTAGATTGATCAGAAGTTGGTTAGCAGACCAAACAAATGAGACTGTTTACCAATGGCTGCTCTACATCCTGTTGAGAACAGATGAGTGGGGCGCCTCAGGATTCTGTCTTCAGCTCAATATCTTTCTACTTTATGCACATCTTTCTAACTATCTTAGGACCCTTCTACACTGCCATATAAAATCCAGATTATCTTCTTTGAACTGGAGTATATGCCAGTGTAGACCCATATAATCCATTTCAAACCAGATAGTGGGGATTTTATAATTTGATAATCTGGATTATATGGCAGTGTAAAAGGGGTCTTAGATGAAGGGATATCAGATTTAAAGATGGCACCAAAATTTGGAAGGGGGTATTGATTCAAAATGGTCTTAACAAATTAGAGAGGTCAACCAAAACTAACAAAATGAATTTCAACTAGAATAATTGTAATGTATTACCTCTCACAATATACATTGTTGTCTTTGTTGTTTATTCATTCAGTCACTTCCAACTCTTTGTGACCTCATGTACCAGCCCACGCCAGAGCTCCCTGTCAGTCGTCACCACCCCCAGCTCCTTCAAGGTCAAGCCAGTCACTTCAAGGATACCATCCATCCACCTTGCCCTTGGTGGCTCCTCTTCCTTTTTCTTTCCATTTTCCCCACCATCATGATTTTCTCCAAGCTTTCCTGTCTTCTCATTATGTAGCCAAAGTACTTCAGCTTTGCCTCTAATATCCTTCCCTCCAGTGAACAGTCGGGCTTTATTTCCTGGAGTAAGGACTGGTTGGATCTTCTTGCGATTCAAGGCACTCTCAGAATTTTCCTCCAACACCACAGTTCAAAAGCGTCTGTACTTGTGTTAAATTTTTCTAAGGCCCCTTCTATACTGCCTTATATTTCAGGATCTGAATCCACTTATGGTCAATCTGGCATCTTCTAGCCAATCTTCTCCTGATAAGTGGGCACTGGTCACATCATCCTGCAGTGCCCTGCCCACCAGCATTACAGAACTTCATTGCTCTGGGTGGTTGACTTGCTTCTAGATTTCCAAGAGCATTTATGGTAGCATGGTGGTAAATGTGATAAGAAACAGGTACACATCAATTCATCTAAATTCTGTCAATCCATGTTCAGAAAAATCTTGTGAAATTGGTCCCTCGACATCATTTGATCACCCCAAATTTGCCGCCCTGTTTGCACTTGAGATTTTCTACTGCTTGGAAAAGCAGAAAAGCAGGAAATGCTATGTCGGATGCTTGGAACAGTAAGTGCCCCCCCCCACCCCCCGGTAATGGGAAAATGAACAAAATTTAATTTTCAGCAGATCCAATAAAAACAGCCACCTGGTATTGCTCCACTTTAAAACACCTGGAGCAATACAAGTTTGAAATTCTCCTTCAGTTCTAAAGTGAGTATAAGAAGAAGGAAGCAACAGAAGCTGCAAAGTGCTGAAACCCATAAAGCATTTGTCTGAAATGAAGCCTTGATAGACACTCAGAGATAGAGCATGTTTTAGAGTAAAAGATTTATGAAAGGATAAGACTTTTGAGAACCAGGCGAAAAGAAATGTAACCTAGTAGCTTCCAATTAGACACTAAGCCTTTGTCAAGTTCAAGTGTCCTCAGAATATTAATCTACAACAGTTTGAATTGTCCATTATTTCAATTATATCTTCTGTAAAAGAATCACCAATACCACAGAGGAACACAGAGAGAGAGAGGGAGTATGGAATATACTGGATGGCGCTCTGGCTTTGGTCTCTACACTTCACAATATCAGTACTGATACCACTGTGGCTGGCCTGGACCCACATTACAGTCTAAATGTCTCCCACCAAACTATAATCCCAGAATTCCATAGTAAGGAAGCATGGAGGTTAAAATTGTGTTCAGATGATATAACTGCATAGTGTTGATGCTTTGCTGATCTGTAGGCTGCAGGATTAGATGGCATCCCTTTATCACAACATAATACACAGGCTGCTTATCTCCTTAGTTGACCTGAACTTTGGGCATTTTACCTTCATGGATTTTTATTTCCTACCAAATGACATCACCAGTTAATGGAACATGCATTTGGGCTTTATTGAAACATTGAAGAATCCATCCAACTCACTTATTTGTATTTTGATTGTACTTTCCTGCATCGCAAGGGGTCGGACTAGATGGACCTTGCGGTCTCTTCCAACTCTATGATTCTGTTTCTCTCACTTAGGGAGCAGAGCTCAGTACAATGAACAGTTTCTGTAAAGTAAAACTCAATGCAGATGAGACTTTCCACTAATATGATGCCCAGTAATCATTTCTTGTTCTCGCATTCACTCTGCTTTTCAACCAGATGCAAATCCATCTGGTAAGGGCTGCATCGTATGCTTCTCCAGCTCTGTTAATCAATCACAAGCCATCTTCAATTGCATTACACTGTATCAGTCATTTGGTATGCCAGAGCAGTTCCTCTCTAAACTAACATGATGAATTATCTTGGCTGTGGACTTCCTTCTATGCTCCATGCTTGCTGTAGCCCATGAATGGTTACTGTGGCAACAGTGGGAGAAAACATCTAAAGATGGTATTTGGGCTTTACATTCTCTGACAGCTCAGGTCTCCTTTAAACAAATGCCTATGAGGAAATGTTGGAGAATGGAGCAACAGTGATTAGAAAGGAACAGCTGTAAACAGCAAGGCAGCTGACAGAATTCAGGGGAAACTAACACTGGAAGAACTTATTGATGATATGAGATGCTCCACAGTGGAGTACACACCTTCTGAAGGTGGTGGACTCTCCCTTGCTGGTAGTTTTCATGATGAGATAGGAGACACACCTCACAGGGGGTAGTATAAGGATGAATATCTGGAAATCCCAGGAATCCATAGGATTGAACCATGGCAGTTAAACTGGAACAATAGTGCTTATAATTGTACTATATTAAAAGTTCCCAGCACTCAAGGGCATAACTGCAGTAAAGGAAGCAGTGGAATCTGAGGTTGGTGAAAATGAGATCAAGGTGCCCCCAAACTTGTTTTTGAGACTTCAAGGACCCATACTCCCTATCTTGAAAGTATTAACATTGTCATCATCGTCGTCGTCGTCGTCATCATCATCACAAACGAAAACTCCTGCTATAATTGTGCTTTATCAACTTTGTGCAGTAAAGTCCTCAGCTACAAATCAGTAACTAATTTCTTGGAACCTCATCACATTGTGGTCCACAATTTGGGTGATAATGGGGGGATTTGTCATATATCATGGCAAATCTGGTGGGGTCCAGCATGGGGCATGGAGAACCCATTGTCCCACACCCCACATCGCCCCTCATCTTATCCCATGGGGGAATTGTCACTGCCGGCTTCCACCCGTTGTTTTTTATGCAACATAGGAAGCTTCCCATATTGCCGGCACTGTCTCCTGCGATGCATGGACCTCTCTTCAGACATGGAGCCCTGATGGAAGTAGATAGATATCATGTGATGAGAATTGGCAGGCTCCATGCTTGAAGAGAGGTCCAAGTGTTGTAGGACAAGCAATTTTGCCCATCTGAAGTCCTACTCCAACAGCTACTTTAATAGCTATCGGTAACGCCAGTGATTGAGGTATAGCAGGATGGCTCTTATTACACTGAGGAAAAGAAAAAGAGGTCCTACTTCTCACTGTTACAGCTTTGGCCAGATCTACACTGCCCTATATCCCAGATAATCTGATCCCAAATTATCTGCTTTGAACTGGATTGTATGAGTCTACACTGCCAGATAAACTGGGATAAGAAGATAATCTGGGTTCAGATCCTGGGATATAGGTCAGTGTAGATCCAATCTTTGTCAATGGTAAGAAAAGACTGGAAACTTCATCCTGTTGCACCCTGATCACCAGCAAAGCATGGAAAACTCATTGCCCAGAGTAGCTCCTTGGAGTTTAAGGAAACATAGCACCTACTTATTATGAATACATAGTATAACCGGATACTGAGCAGTTACAAACCCATAACCATTGGTTGCTATTTTTTACCTGAAATATGGGGTGCCAATTATGATTCTAATAACTTGTAAGATACCTTCAGCCCCATTATTTAGAAAAGGACCAAAATAAATAAATAAATAAATAAACAACAACTTTAGTGATACATTCCCAGTATTGGCACAGTCCACCAACACGTTATGGACTTTCTATTGCCATGAAATAAGTAAATATTTGTTTAATTCCTCCATTTAGTTTTATTTAAGAGTGTTGTACTCTGTCTCAGTTGTGGATATAGTGCTCTCTATATAATTCCAGCAATATATATGAGACTTGGTAGAATACGTTAAAGAAGGTCAGACACTATCTAAAGTTAAGCGGTAGACTGGGTTGAAAAAAAGTAATGACTCTTTGTTACTGTTTTATCATTCCCGGAACAATACAGATAATGTCAATATTCATCCATTTCCCTTTCTCTGACTAGTCTTAAATTATTGAGGGCTTAAACAAACATATGCAAACAGATGTAAGAAGGAAGCAATGATTTTAATAAATAAATAATAAACCATTCCTTTGAGAAGAGACAATTTAGAGCTTGAGTGGATTATGTTTGCTTCCTCCACACCTTGCTGTCTGTTTCCCCACAAACCACTCCCCCCCCCCAGCTCAACAAATTAAGATTGCAAATGCATGGATAATTTTGGAGAAGAAAAATTGTGAGCAGGGAAAATATCACATGTAGCCACCTGTCTCTCTCCAAAATGGTTACTACCCAACATTGGTTGCTGAGGCTTAATTATACATTTTTGTGTAATGTGTAGAATAGATTGTTTCTGATACTATGAAAGGACTGAACTGATCTGTGAATGGATTGTTATTTGTTATTTATTTTACTTTTCTCCTGCCCTGCTTTTCCCCCTTTATCATGGATTTCATGTGGATTTTTTTCCAGGTTCTTGTGATTATAATTATGAAGGCACTCTAGTGCCATCACTGGACCCCACTCAATTAGTTAACTTCTGGCCAGTTTCCAATCTCCCCTTTTTGGGCAAAGTCATGGAACGAGGTGGTGGCCTCACAACTACAGGCATTCTTGGTAGACACTGATTATCTGGACTCAGCACAGTCTGGCTTTAGGCTGGGACACAGAACCGAAACAGCTATGGTCGCCTTAGTGTAAGATCTACTCCAGGAACCGAACAGGGGGAGTGTGTCCCTGTTGGTTCTGCTGGACCTCTCAGCGGCCATCGATATCATAGACCACGGTATCCTTTTAAGATGCCTTGCAGGAATGGGCCTTGGAGGTACTGTTCTGCTGTGGCTCCTGTCCTTCCTCGAGGGCTGCTCCCAGAAGGTGTTGTTGGGGGACACCTACTCGGCCCCACAGCCTTTGTCCTGTGGGGTTCCACAGAGTTCAATACTGTCTCCCGTGTTGTTTAACGTCTACATTAAGCCATTTTGGAGTTCGATGTCATTTGTACACAGATGACGTTCAACTCTATCACTCCTTTCCACCTGCTACTAAGGAGGTTGTTCAGGTCCTGAACCGTTGCTTGGCCATTGTGATGGTCTGGATGAGGGTGAACAAATTGAAATTGAATCCAGACAAGACAGAGGTACTCTTGGTCAGTCACAAAGCCGAACAGGGCATAGGGTTACGGCCTGTGTTGCACGAGGTTACACCCCCCTCCAAAGACACAGGTTCACAGCTTGGGAGTTCTTCTGGACTCATCACTGAGCCCAGAACCCCAGGTTTCAGTGGTGGCCAGGGGAGCTTTTGCACAATTAAAGCTTGTGCGCCAGTTGCATGCATACCTTGGGAAGTCTGACTTGGCTACAGTAGTCCATTCTTTGGTTATATCCCAAATAGATTACTGCAACATGCTCTATGTGGGGTTGCCTTTGAAGACTGTTCAGAAGCTGCAACTGGTCCAACAGGCGGCAGCCAGATTGCTCACCAGAGCTGCATACAGGGAGCATACAACCCCCCTGTTGCGTCAGCTTCACCAGCTGCCAGTTTGCTACGGAGCACAATTCAAAGTGCTGGCTTTAGCCTATAAATTCCTAAACAATTCTGGCCCAGCTTGCCTATCCAAATGTATCTCCCCTTATGAAACATCTCTGAATCTAAGATTGTCTGGGGAGGACCTGCTCTCAGTCCCGCCCTCGTGCCAGGCGTGACTGGCGGGGACGAGAGACAGGGCCTTCTCAGTGGTGGCTCCTTGACTGCTTTGTGGGCACTGTAGTCCCATCATGCCTCTCTCACCTCGGCGCCCTGCGGAGGTGGGACTACGCTTCCCAGCCTGGTCTGGGTGAGCTCTTGTTTCCACAGGGAGTGAGCAGGCACAGTGGCCTGTCGGGTTTTGCTTGTTCTCTTCCCGGACGGTCTGGGCTTCCCTCTGACTTCCAAGGACCGAGGATGCAGAGGCAACGGTAAGCCCCGTAGAGGAAACCGCCCTCTGTCTTGGTGGCGAAAATGGCTGTGGCGGCAGAAGAAGGCAAGCGCATGAGCGACCATTGAGGGTGGGGGTGTGCTGAGCGCGCACCAGTTCTGTCTGGTGCCTGCGCAGATCGTTTTTGTCTGTTTTGGGGGTTTGTGGGTCCCAGTTTGATTCTAGATGTTCGGTTTCGTGGTAGGAACCTAGCGGCAAGGCCATTGGGTGCTGTTGCCAAGTTTCGTTGTTCTAGGGCATTTAGTTTTGTTGCTTACTTCTAGGCCCCCAGTCCATTACCTTTATATATATATTCAACAGGACCTGAACTGATGAACATTCTTCTAATAATCAAAACAATGTCATATATATTCAGCTAAATATCCCAATGTGGCAGCATTAAAAGTCAAAATGAGATACAGTAGACTGGGGTTTGCTTCCAGAAATCTTATGAATATCAAAATCAATGAATACTCAAGTCACATTAAATACAATGGAGTAGTAAAATGTTGTCCTTTATATAAACTCAAGTAAGGTCTATGTTTTGGAGTTTTCTGCTCAAATATTTTCAGGCTCTGGTCAATTGAATCCATAGATGGAGTATCTGCAGAGATACTACTGCTTCCAGATCTCTTGGTTCCACCAGAGAAAGAGTGTAACCCATGAGGACTGCAATATACCAGCAATGACTTATATAACAGAAGTGATGAAAGAGGCATATAGTTAACAGAGCATTTCTAAGTCTTCTCCTCCGTCACTTGCTGCGATCTCTTTGCATCAATGTCCGGTGACTCATATCTTGCTTCAAGGTCTTTGTCGTCAGCAGAGGTATAGACCCTGCTTGCAAAGTGACGCCCTTTCATCATCTCCTCCTGAATGAGGCCGTTTCAGCCTGACTATAGCCCTCTGATGTAGGAGAAGGGGAAAAACACACACAAACTATTATTCTATCTTCTGGTCTTTTTTAAAGCAAAAATTCAGGCACTGTCATCCATCAGCTTTCCAGATATTTGAATATAATCTTTTGTTAACAATACAAAAGCCTGCAAAAGCCTGCAAAATGGATGGTCATGACAGTTTTAAAAAATAAAAGTTTGTTGGCTTTATAGAAATTTAGCCTTCCAAATACAAAAACAACTCCATGATATACAAGGGTTGTTTTTTTTCAACACAACTCATTTTGATATTTTACTATTGCAGTATGCGGTTGAATGAAATTAGTATTGAAATTAGTAATGAAAACTTGCAACAGAGCTTTGTGTGGTATGACACTTGTATTGTACTTTTTGAATTCAGTATTTAAAATATATATATTTAAAACAATTTTAATATTGAAAAAAGGTGTGTGTTTTCATTGCAGGCCTGTGTAATGTTTGTTTGATTACTGAATTTGTGGAGCACAAAAGAAATGAGAATGCTGGAGGAAATATGTATTTTGATTTACACCTTTCATCATATCCAGTACAGAAAGAATGTTGATTTTCCAGGTAAAATGAAATATTTGATTTTTCCAAGCCTAGGGAAGATGAAACCAGAGCACTTTGTGGTCAAACAAGATCAGAAAGTGTATCATCCTTGGTAGATCCATTTCTCTCATCACACCTTTAATGCTGGATGAAAAGACGACAGAAGTCCTTTAGACTAGATATGAAAATCAAAGAATCCATTGCTCTATTGTGTCCTGGTCTCCAGAGCACCAGAAGACAAGCTTGCTTCCTTCTCAATGTGACATCCTTTCAAATATTTAAACATGGCTAATCTAGCATGTCTCCTCTCAGCTTTCCTTTCACCAAGCTCAACATGATCAGATCCCTAAGATGCACCTCGGAGGTTTCCAGACCTATAACCATTTTGGTTGCCCTTCTCTGGACATTTTCCAGCTTGCCCATATTGTTCTTGAATTGTGATGCCCAGAATTGGGTGCAGTTTTCCAGGTGAAGTCAGACCAAAGCAGAATAGGACTATGACTTCCTTCGATCTAGACACTAGACTTCTATTGATGCATCCTAGAATGGCATCAATAGTAGCATAGTGTTTAGATAGAGGGAGTATGATATTGTTTAATGTTTTTATTGAGTGTTTCTATACATAAAAAGAGTGAGAACAATGGTTGGTTTAGGAAAGATAGAGGAAAAAGAGGGGGGGAGAGAAAAATATATAGAGAGGGGAGAGAAAAAAGAAAAAAGAAAAATGAAAAAGAATAGAAAAAAATATTAAAAGTGTTTGTCTTCCAATTCATTCCTTTCAGACATGTTTCATATCCATCTTATATAGTTTCCACCTTCTATCTTTTATGTTTATAAGTATAATTATTTTTCTGACTTCTTATATTGATTTTATAATTAATGGTGTTCTTTGAATCTCTAGGAAGTCCTTGACTCTTGACCAATCTGTTATTTTATGTCTTAATTTTATTTTTTTCTGTCAAAATGTCCATTTGCATAATCTCAGGTACTTTAGTAGTCCATTCATGTGTATCTGGAATTTCTCTTTGTCTCCATTTTTTGGCTACCACAATTCTAGCGTCTAAAGAACAATTTATCTTGGTTTTTGTCTAGTTTGATGCCAGTGATACACAAGAGGAAGTATTCTGGTTTCTTTTTTATATTAACCTGGAGGACTTCTTCCATACTCTTCCTGACTTCTTCCCAGAACTTCTGGATATTTTTACACAACCACCACTGATGGAGGAACGTTCATTGTTTCAAATCTCCAGCATTTATTATTCACATTCCTATAGAATTTTGCCAATTTCTCAGGGATAAGATACCACCTATGGAACATTTTAAGCCAGTTTTCTCTTAAGTCTATTGAAGCAGTGTACTTTAGTTTTTTGTTCCACATGTTTTCCCATTCCTCAAGCTTAATTGTCCGGTCAAGGTCTTTGGCCCATTGTATCATGCAGGGCTTAATCAATTCTGATTCTGAATCCCACTCTAATAATTGATCATAAAATATTGTATGGTTTTTTGTTTCTTTTTCATTGTTTTATCCCAAATATTCTCTTTAACCATGAAGCCCTTTACTTTATCTTCTTTATAACATTCTTTAATTTGGTAATTTGGTAAGCATGATAATTCGGGAGCATGATAATTTGATATAGAAATGTGTTGGGCAGAAACTCTAAACCTACTACTGGCATTTAAAGTACCAGTTTGAGAACTTTGCAAAAAAATAAAAGATACTCTCTGGGACAGACAGTGGCTTTTTATAGCTGTTGCTGAATTAACACCTTAGAATCAGCCATTCTCCTCTTACACAGATAAGCTAGAAGAACTGTTAAATGCACATCCATTTTGCAGTAAAATTGTCAGATGGGTTTTTGTGCTTTCAATCATTTGCAGAATGCTTGTTTTATGGGTTTTAAAAAAGAGACATATATTCCCTCTTTGACCTTATTAAAAGGCAAGAGGCAATTGTGGAATGGGTTTAATTAATTTTTTCAAAGCTTAAAATTGAGTCAGGTTCCCATGGAAAGGAGCTCAATTTAGCAAACAGCATCCTCATAAATTTCCAGATTTTAATACGTCTCTTTTATCCATTTCACCTCCCACCTTCCCCAAATGCACTCTGACATTCACAGCAATAATGAGGCTTTGACAATCAATAAGTCCCTAATGAGAAAAGTCGGTAGAAGGACCACAATAATAATCTTTCGGTAAATCAATAGAGAAAGCAAACGTGAAAATGGTTTGATGAGTTTTGACTTCCTCCGTTCCCATCTCCCGTAATATTCTCTTCCTCCTCCTCCCAGGGGACTGGGAGATTTGGCATCATAGAAGATAATCACATAATTAAGATGTATGAAATGTGTCTGCATGTGACACATGAAATGCAAACAAAATGAAAGGAACTGACATTGCGGGCATGGCACCTTTTTCCTAGCATGAATAATTGCATGTAGGGCCATAAATGATACAATAACCCAAGGAAGAAAAGATGAGAGAAAGGAAGATGATCAATCCACTATATAAAATAATAATGATAATTTAAAAATCATGATATCAACACAGCTGTTTGAGAGACACCTGTGCAGTGGAAAGATGCAAATCTTCTTCTTCTTCTTCTTCTTCTTCTTCTTCTTCTTCTTATTATTATTATTATTATTATTATTATTATTATTAAAAGGTAAAGATAAAGGTTTTACCTTGAAATTAAGTCAATTTGAGTCTGACTCTGGGGGTTGGTGCTCATCTCCATTTCTAAGCCAAAGAGCCAACGTTGTCCGTAGACACCTCCTCGGTCAAGTGGTCAGCATGAATGCATAAAGTGCCATTGCCTTCCCGCCAAAGCAGTACCTATTGATCTACTCACACTTGCATGTTTTTGAACTGCTAGGTTGGCAGAAGCTGGGGCTAACAATGGAAGCTTACCTCATCCATGGATTTGAACTGTCAACCTTCCGCAGCAATTTGAACTGTCAGCAATTTCAGCAGCTCAGCAGTTTAACCCGTTGTGCTATTATTATTATTATTATTATTATTATTATTATTATTATTATGTGACCTGTCAAATATGTGCATATTATTATTATTATTATTATTATTATTATTATTATTATTATTCCACTTTTCTCTCTTGATTGAGACCCATAGTAGCTACCAAGGCTCCTGAGGGTGAGAGAAGTGAGGACATACCTCCATGATGCAGGAATATGTGGAATTGATGGAAGAGAATTTGAAAGCAGTAAAAGCAGGAGAAGCATAGTTTAAGCCGCTGGGAAGAAAGACAGCAGGTTCAAAGGTGATCTGATAAAACAATGTTAAGATTTATAGAGTAAAGGTTCATTTTGTAAATGAAATAATTGATTTTTGAACATTTTAGTCAGTCCATTTTGGAAAGAAATAGAGAATAGTACCATCAAATAATTTTACAGCTATAGACAGATGTGTCCAAAGGGTACATTTTTCAAAGAAATCTATTCATGTCACTTTTTAAGGAATACCAGTACTGCAACTCAAAGAAGTTCTTTCAACATTTTCAGCCAACCAATGAATCTTATTAAATTGTGGGTTTTTATTTTTTTGTAAGAGGGGAAAGGTATACCAGTAGTTTCAGCAATAATGTAATGCAACAGTCTTGTTACTGTGTTATGAAGATTAAAGTTCTAGCTCACAAGGTCATTGGAAGAGGGGCTGAGGAAAACCAAATACAGTACAACCTGCTTATCAATGCGGTATACATTCTTGAACTTACTGATTTATCCTCAGATTTTTGGTGAATTCCCAATTTTTTTGGATCTGAGCGAGTTTAAGATCCCCATAGAAATGCCCCAGGCAGGGAAGGGGGATTTCTCTCCTGGGTAGCACCAGGCTTAAGAGCCCCATAGAAACCAACCAGGAAGGGAAGGGGATTTTCTCTCCCGGATAGTCAGGAGAGAAAACCATCCAGGCTTGGTTTCTATGGGGCTCTTAAACCCCAATGCTAGCCAGGAGATTGGTTGAATTAAAACACTTTCTCATATATCCGAAGGTTATCCAAAGGTATTCCGAGGCATGGGCGTCAACGCTTCAAATTGAAAGTTAAATTCGAAGCACCAAACCACCTCAGAACTCGGTTCAGAACCCAAAATAGATATGATTTTATTACGATTAACAACAATTCTGATAAATTCGTCCATGCCTACTAGCTAGCTATAAAATGCTTAGAAAGAAAGTCCCCTGGGTGTCCTTGGACAAGTCGCACATTCTCAGCCTCAAATGAAGGTCCTCGGAACAAAATTCTGGTAGAAAACCTCATGATAGGTTCACTTTAGGGTCACCATCATTCAGAAATGACTTGGCAGCACACAACAATTACAGGGATAAGGAAGATCGGGCCAGTAACATCCATTTTGTCAAATTGGATGTTCTCCGCTCTAGCTCTCATCCTCTCCTTTAGCATCAAGATGTCTTGGTCTTGAAATGAAGTGTCAAATATCATTTTGCTCCAGATACACAAAATATATGGCTGCCCTTGGCAGGAGTTGATAGCTCAGCGCTCTCCGTGTCAAATGTGTATCTACCTGATAGCGCCTTCTTATAAAAATCTTACCTTGCTCTTCCATTCAACTTCATAAAATGAAGTCAGAGTAGATGCCTTGCTGCCTGCAATTTCCACAAATAGGCCCATTTGTAAGAGGATGAGGGAGGCATCCTCCCCACCCTCAGGAAAAAATAGCTTCTCAGTAGCAAGCTCCAGGTTAAAATGTCAATGCAATGACTTCAGGTATCAGCATAATGTGCACAGGAAGATGATTATTACCTCAATTCTTGGTGCTCTGTTGAGGTGTACTTCCCATTTCCTTGCAGAAAGTAACTTAGAGTGGGGGTCACTTCAGAGCAGATTTTAGGCTTCTTTCTGTACTGTTTTACATTTGGAAAGGTTTTTGCACTGGGCCTCTTTAATACAAGAAATTAATCATAAGTTGCTAAATGCTCATAACCCCTTGCATGCCAGAATTCTGATGGTGAACCGTACTAGAGATTACACATTTTCATAAGTTATAATGTTGTCTGATTATTATATATATATACACACATATACATGCATCACCCTGGTCACACACCCACCATCACAATGGACTCCTCACCGAGCCCATCTTCTGCAATAACCATCCATTCTTCAGTCAAGGAAACCTTCCTCTCTGCCATCTGATATCGATCAGCAAACATTGTTTCTCCTGAAGTAATCCCATCCCAGGCTCATGAGCTCCAGCAGGCAGAAAGAAGCACCACAGATATAGAAGACAAACTCAAGAATTCTTCCTATAAAAAGATTTATTAAGTTACCCACCATACTGTACACCAATCACAAATGTACTTTTGAACCAATAAGTGTTATGGTTGAGCCTTATGGCTCCGATACTGGGAGACGAGGTCGTAAGACTCCTCGAGAGTCAGACTCTCTTGAGGAGCGCGAAAGGAAACGGCTCAGAGACTTATTTGCAGAACCAACGGACGAAGACTCCTTTGAGGGTTTTACCGAGGGAATGGAGGAAGAGATGGTTAGCTCAGAGGAGGATGGCATGGAATGGACTCGTGTGAGGGAGGATTTGGGTGTCACCGGCAATGATAGCATGGGAGGCGACTGGCGGGTTGCAGGATCGGACCCGTGGACGGGCTGGAGGGATGGAACGGGATCCACAGCTGTGGGGCGTAGTCAAAGGTGTTTTAGCTCTGATGAGGATGATGATGATGAGGCACCTGGAATTAGGATAGCAGCTGATAGTGATGAGGAGTTATGAACTGGCATAAAATGGGGTTTAGAATCAATGGCTAATTGCGTTGGGCAAGGTAATCTGGACGAACGCTTGGGCTCTTGTTGGGGAATTTCCTGAAGACGGGTGTGATTCGTTTGCTGAATACCTTGGACCTCCGTCGTCTTTTTGACTGACATTAATTGCCTACTCTGGATTGACGCTGGACTGACTGACTGACTACGACCTCGGACTATCCCTTCTGTGGCTATCGGTGGAACTGGTGAACTAAAGACGTCTGTACCTGGCTTTCGACCTTGGACCGGATTGGGATCCTGCTGACCGCTGCTACCCTGATTGATGTGTTTGGACCCGGAGTTCGCTCGTTGCACGGAGGAGTAACAACTTAGTTACTCAATCGTAGCTTTTGAGTAGCAGAGAAGAATCTGCTGCCAGTTATTTGTGTTTCATTGAATCTTTGTTTACCAACCTTTGTTTGTTTAAAGTGCCAGGCTGAAGTAAGCATTTTTGATTTAACCCGGATTAAGCTCCTGTTTAATCCAGTTTATCTTTTGAACCGTTTTTAGTATCTTTTCACATTGAAGGCAAGTGTTTGCCTAGCCCTTTGTTTCTTACGGGCATTTTTTGGTTCTGTAACTTTAATAAACTGTGTTGAACCTTATTTGGTGGCGTTCTGTCTTTGACAATAAGACTGTGGGTGGTCATGTGAACCAATCACAGCAAATGTATCTTCTTTCACGTGTCTATAAAATGGCCATGTCTGTAACTGTGGATTATGTCAGATTTTGGAATGATTCCCCTGGCATCCTTCTTTAGCCAATGGAGCAATAAATCATTTCTGGTTCTGCCCTCAAACTCTTTGTGTCTCTATTGGAACTGATTAGAGCCAGCATGCTGGGAAATGGACCCCATGATTTTAGATAACAGTACAGAAGTGGAAAGAGACAGCAGACAAAATCTGGCTCCTTTGAGCAGCAACCAGGAATCTTACATATGAGGGTTGAATGAAAAGTAATGCCTCCACCTTTGTAACTCCTCAACAGGTGGCCATCCTGGTATGTGGCAGGTACTGGCTTGTTCAGTAGACTCTCCTCTGCTTTCAAGAATTCAGTGACTGCGGGTTCCTTAAGTCGCATTGACTGACCGTCTGCGCAGATTTCCATACTTCGCACCTTAACAACACAACCACTCAATGCTAAGGCTTCCCAGCAAATGGAACTGTAGAGGAGAGTCTACTGAACAAGCCAGTACCTGCCACATACCAGTACTGCCATCTGTTAAGGAGTTACAAAGGTGGAGGCATTATTTTTCATTCAACCCTCGTACAAATGACAGTCATATAGTTTGGTTGCACACATGTTTGCCATTGCTTTCCTCTGAGGCAGAAAATGGGCTTCCAGGACTGAGTGGGGATTTGAACAATGATCTCCAGAATTGTAGCCCAGTATCTAAACAGTTGTCCAGATGGCCATCTGTCAGGGGTGGTTTGATTGTGTTTTTCCTACATGGCAGGTGATTGGATTAGATGGCCCATGTGGTCTCTTCCAACTCTATTATTTTATTATTCTATGTACCACTCCCGCTATCAAAAGGTAGTTGTACCACACTTAAACCAGCAGACTCTTCAGGTTTACAATGCATCTAAACTGTAGAATTAATGCTGTTTGACTCCACTTTAACTGCCATGGCTTAATGCTCTGGAATCCCAGAAGGTCTATTTTTACAAGGTCTTTAACCTTTGCCAAAAAAAAAAAGAAAAAAAAAAGCTTGTGCCTCACCAAGCTATAAATCCCACTATTCCATAGCATTGAGCCTTGGCACTTAAAGTTATGTAAAACTATAATCATTCTACAAGGTAAACATATCCTTATGGCCAGAGTTTAACATTTGGGAAAACATTCAAACTGGTAAAGGCTGAAGCATCTGTTGGCCTAAATTTATTATCCTGCCATGCAATATTTGATTTGTAGAACACTGAAACAGGTGAAGTTTTCAGCCACAATATTCAACCATTCAGTATGTTGTTTACACTTTTCCTCTAACCATAGCAAAAAAATAATAGAAGCAAGTGCTTTTTCCACTTAAAAAGTTGCAGTTTTCTGTGCAAAATGAAAACACTATGAACATAGTTTTTTAAACAGCAAAAGTATGCATTCAAACAAAATTTTACACAGTTGACATACCATTTTTTTTCTCCCTGAAGATGTTTCCCAAAGGAGTTGGAAACTCCACCTTTCACTCCATTTAGGGAAAATGTGAGTTCTGTTTCCATCCTTCCCACTTGCATGGTGCTGTTTTGCTCCCCATATCTTTCTGGATTTAAAATGCCCTCAGTGCTTACCCTATCTGTTTCTGTTGCTATTGTAGTTTCTGTTGCTACTGAGGACTCTATAAATAAACACACAATATTCTTGTCAATCACTCTTGATAAAAAATTGGCATATGCTTGAATAAAAGATTGTAGCAAGCTGTACCTTTTCAGAGATAAGGGAGCTGGCTGATGGACTGGTGAGTAATACATTCTTTTCCTCTGCATAGACTTTAAAAAACCCAGTGGGTTAAACCATCAGTACTATCTTTCAGTCAGACCTGCAGGGAGACAAGCACTTTATTTTAAATGAATGCAATGGCATTCTGAAATTCCAAGAAAGAGAAATATCTTCTCCTTTTGTGGTGCGTCATCACCTTAAGAAGGTCATGGCCAAACCACTGAATTTGGAGAGGGCTCATGATGTATGGACCTGCCAAGATCTATTTTCCTGTACGAACACAGGTTAATTTACTTGGATGTCTGAGAACTGGATTTGAATTCTGAACTGGATCAGGAGCCGACTTGACTTTTGGGCTCTGGGCTACTTTCCCTGCTTTGGTTGAATCTTTGGTTGAAATCCCATCTGATCTTGGAAGGGTCAGTTCTGGTTAGTACTTGGATGGGAGACAACCAACATAAATGAGGTACTATAGACTATATTTAGAGGAAGGAACTGGCAAAATCACCTCAGACTATTCTTTGCCTAAGAAAAGCAAAGAAATCCATTGTGGTTGCCATGAGTCCTAAGATGTTTTGAAGTCACATACTTACACGAATACACACATGCTGCTAGCAAGAAAGTGGATGTAGAACAAATTAGAGCATGTCATCTATGAATGTAAACAAGATGTTGATTTTTACAGAGAAACATATACCGAGGCTTACTGAAATCGGTATTTTAATTTGGCATTTATTTAGAAAATACCAAAGTCTAAATATTCCAAAGGCTCTGATCTTGGAATCTTAAAAGGATCAGCCCTGGTTAATACTTGGATGGGAGACCACTAAGAAATGCTAGGTATGATAGGCTACATTACAGAAGAAGGAATTGGCAAAACCTCATCTGATTATTTTTTTGACAAGGAAACCCCTATGAAATTTGTGGGGTAACCACAAATCAACAGTCAACTTGGAGGCACATATACACATGCACAATTGCACATTTAGAATTCTCAACCCAAGATTCTGTGAAATTGTCAGTTTTTATGCTGGGATCGTTAGGAAAAGAACTGAAAATAAAACTGCCCATTTCACAGTGACTTTATGTAAATGTATAGTGCAGCCAAATTTGAAACACATATGTGTTTTGTTTGCTGCACCTCACAGGATAATTGCAGATATATTTTATTGAAAAATTGGACCCCAAATTATGAATTATGAGATGTGGCTCCACTGAGAAATACAGCGTGGCGATGTTGCCTTCGCATGAATTGCCTTGGAGTGTTGCTCAATGCATCCCGAAGTCCAGGAAACAATCCCACAAATTACCACAATCCTCTCACAACAAACTGGGAAACATTATTATTATTATTATTATTATTATTATTATTATTATTATTATCATCATCATCATCATCATCATCATCATCATCATCATCACCATCTTTGTTTATATCCCACCTTTCTCCCTGTGGAGACACAAGGCAGTTAACACCACCTTGAGGAACACACAATGGGTTTGTGTCAGAACCACCTGGGTCCTTTTCCCATTTTGCCTGATACGATCTAGGACTGGTTCCTCCCCTATGCCCCAAGCCAGACCCATCCTTGTGACACCCATTGAGATAGAAATCACCCTAAAGCACCTTTTGTTTATCTGGAGTAACACCATTGTATCCACTGGAGCCAGAACATAAAGCCCATTATCTATAGCCACACTGTCTCAAACTTGGCTGGTGGGAACAAGAGTTTCTCTGCAGTTGCCCTCATCTCTGGAACTCTCTCCCGAAGGAAATCAGAATGGCCCCATCACTGTCCTCTTTTAGGAAGCAAATAAAAACCTTCCTATGTACCCAGGCATATGGAAATGAGAATGTTTAAAGTTCTGACTTTTTGTAATAAGGATTGGAATTTGGTTACGGTTTTTAACTTTTTCTTTTAATTCTGTGTAATTTGCTAATTATTGTTTTTATGAGATGGGTTTTTATTGTTGAACGTTTGTTTTTATTTATTGGAATTGTCACGTCTATTGTGGTAATTTTATGGCATTGAATGTTTGCCTTTTATGTTGTGAACCACCCTGAGTCCCCATGGGGAGATAGGATGGGATAGAAATAAAATCTTACTTACTTACATTTCATTCTGTCTGCACCCTTCTCAAGGTTAGATCAATAAACGGGTAGATCAATGTTTCCTGCCACAACAAAGACCAACCAGCGATGTTGTCAGAGAGAATACCAGACTAACAACAGAGCAGATCCTAACACTTTCTATACCAATAATGAGCTAGCATAGGAATCTTGAATAGTTGTCAAATGTAATAAATACGCTCTGTATTCACAATTCTTTAGAGTGCTGTCTCCACTAACATTCTCTCTGACCATTGAGAATAAACCTCTGATTTTGCCTTTGACCTATCTGTGTCTCATTCAGACTTCTGGAAAGCTTGACACATTGGGCCCCCGAACCCCCAGTCTTAGGGGAGCTGAAATCACACACCAAATTAATTAAATATATGGAAACTATCAACCACATTGATCATGGAAGTAAAATAAATATGAGATGAGTTTGTGGTATCTGGAATTCTTCAGCTTAAAAACAAAGGTGAGGGATAGATGGAAGATGATAGGAATGGATAAAATTATGGAAGCTATGAATCAAATAGACAGGGAGTATTTTTCCATCCTTTAAAATACTAAATCTGAAGTCATCAAAGGAACCTTGATGGTAGATGCAGGGCTGATGACAATGTTTTTTTTTTCTTTTTTGGATGGCCAAAACAAAAAACATAATTAGTTAGTGTGAAGTAATAGTGTGAATATCAGAACATGGCTCTGGAGACCAGAGTTCGAAGCTATGTAAACTCATGGAAAACATGACCTTTGGCAAGTCACACTCTCTCAGGTTCAGAGGAAGATCAAAGAAAAATAATCCTTGAACAAATCTTGCCAAGAAATCCCCATGATAGGTTTGCCTTAGGATCACCAATTTCAAGTTGCACAACAACAACAAAGAATACATTACTTATTACTATTTCTGTTCCTTGGTCTTGATAGTGTAATTTCTATATATTGCAATTATAATATAAAATAATTATGCTTTCAATAAATTATAAGTAACCAGTTGTTTTTTTCTAATCTTGAAGGTATAATTGCTTTATATTAAAATTGTAATAACTTCAATAAGCTATAAGAAACCTATTCTTTGATTTATCGCTGGTGTTGCTGTTGATTGCCCTGGGGATGCTCTTATTCTAATCGTATCTTATCGAATTACAGTATTGATATTTATATTTAATATGTTTTATTTATATTGATATGTTTAATATGCAAGATATATATGCTATTTATTTCATGTAGTATTTTTATATTCTTGTACTTTTAAATTGTATATAAAGCCATTAATGTTTAAATGTTTGTTTATGTCTTTTGTTTTAATATTGTTAATGGTTTTTAATTTATAATGATATGTTACTATTTAGATATTATGCTTTGATTTTCACATGTATGTTTGGCATTGAATTTTGCCATTATTATGTTGGAAACCACTTTGAGTCCCCTCAGGGGTGAGAAAAGCGGTATAGAACTATAGTAAATAAATAAGAACAAATTCATACATGATTGGTATTACAATTGTAACTTAACGGAACAACTTCACTTTTTTAAAAAATCAGGACTACAACTTTAAAGTTTTCTATAAGAAATATGGCTCCAGTACATGGTGAAGAAAGAATATAACTTGACATTTTGTGTTAAAAGCTGGAAGTGACTGGGGATGTTGGGGAAAACCAGTTCCTGATAAGTCACATTTATCAGACTCCAGAAGGTGAGTTATGACACATATTTCAAGGGATGGCTTGTATATGCGCTTCATAACACAATATTCTGTTTTTAAGAAAATGTTATTGCCTTAGTAATAAGTAATATTGATTGTGCATTTCACAATATTCTGCTTTAAAGCATTTTTAAAACTCTTCAGACTTTATCATATGAATCCACTATTCCAAGGCAACCATATGATCCTATGATCATATAGTGGATACAAAATAGGATGAACACCTTCGATAGCACACTTCTCTTTGTTGGTGAACTTGTACTGATTCAACCATCTGTGATCCAAAGTCATACTTATTTATTTATTTACAGTATTTATATTCCACCCTTCTCACCCCGAAGGGGACTCAGAGCGGATCACATTATATACATATAGGGCAAACATTCAATGCCCATATACACATCGAACCGAGACAGAGACAGACGCAGAGGCAATTTAACCTTCTCCTGAGGGGATGTTCGATTTTGGCCACGGGGGGGGGGGGGGGCAGCTGCTTCATCATCCACTGTGATGGCACTTCCTCATTCCAAAGTCGTAAATTAGTTAAATTTGCCTCCCTACTTTATAGGTGGTACCTTATTTCCTACTTGATAGATGCAACTATCTTTCAGGTTGCTAGGTCAGCAATGAGCAGGGGCTATTTTTAATTTTTTAATTGACAGGTGCTCACCCCGCCACAGGCTGGTCTCGAACTTATGACCTCATGGTCAGAGTGATTTTTTGCAGCAGGCTGCTCACCAGCCTGCACCATAGCCCGGCCTACTTCTGCATGTGGGAGGCTTCTCTCATGTCCCCGCATGGAGCTGGAGCTGATAGAGGGAGCTCATCCACACTCTCCTCGGGTGAGATTCGAACCTGGCAGCCTTCAGGTCAGCAACCCAACCTTCAAGTCACAAGGCTTTTATCCCCTAGGCCACCGGAGGCTCCTAATTGCAAGATAATATGTTTTGATGGAATATTAGAAAGAATGTCTTAACAGTGAGAACCAATTGCCTAGAAAGATATTGGGGTCTCCTCTGGATATTCCCCATAAACATTAGGGTAATATCTATTGCAGATTGTTCAGTGCGTGTAACCCAGTAACACAATGCACAGTTTGCCAGTTCAAAAAATGAGCAACACAAGAATGCAAAAAAAAAAGAAAAAGAAAAAAAGAAAGAAATTTACTCTTGAGTATTCAGAGCAGTGACTTCAAAACATAATCAACAGTAGAGTCACACTTTCTTCTGAGTTGTATTGCACTCACATATAGTTCATAGACTTCAAAGAAATAAATCCTCCAATGCTTCTTGGATGTAGAGATGCAGGCCAGCATGAAATGTAGCTGCTACCAGTCAAGAGCTTTGTGGTTCCAGGAGCAAACATAAAGTAAGCCCAACTCATAGGACAAACTCTCCCCAGTTGTACACCCTTCTGGGAATCACTCAAACTGATCAGCCTTGATTATTGAAGCCTGTGGTTGCACTTAACCCAGGCATGTTTTTGTCTTAACACACACACACACACACACACACCTGCACACCCAGTAGTAATCCCACTGTAACTTACCCATATACTTTAACAATATCTGTTTGACTGTGCATGGGAATTTTATCCAATTTTTTTGTGAAAGTAATTTTTGGGATATTTTTATTAAGTATAATAAGAAAAAAGTCATAAATCAGTTCAGAAGGAATGCAGTTCCTGCTAGCTTAAACTAGTCCTTTCCTACCATTCATGTCTGACTGTAGTCATAGAAACCTCCTAAGGAGTAAGCATTGCAGTCTCATCTGTATCTGTATTGAAACTTCAAAGAATACTATTGTTTTTCCTTTCCAAATACTACAGTTTCAAGATATAGGGCAGCACACAGAAATTGAGTGCTACTGAGGTGACTCATTGGAAAAGCCAATAATGCTAGGTAAAGTAGAAAATAGTACGAAGAAGAGGAAGAATGCACTAAATGTGGATCAACTCTATCAACTGATACCAAGGTCTTCCTTGCAAGACCTAAGGAAGGAAGGAAGTGACGGGCTCTTGGAGAGCTCTCATTCATAAGGTCAACATAAGTCCAAGGCGATGTGAAGGTAAATAGAAACAACTTTATAACTACAGTAACGAAAATGTCACCTTCCAACTATTGTTAGGTGTAACCTTTATCAGTGCCAGCCAGCATGACTGAGGGATAGCCACCTGAGTCTAAGAATGTATAGATTTCTCCACTCTTACTTTAAAGGGGCATAAGAATGCACCTTAGACAGTGTCAGAACATGGATCCATCTAGCTTAGTACTGTCTACACATGAGGATGCTGCATTCTGGGAGTCTTGGGGGCATTTTTGGCATTTGAGAAACCTCCGGAGTCTATGCTTGAAATTAATGTACAAATGAAAGTGATTGATGTTCTGGGGTGTGGAGCTGTGTGGAAGGGCCCTTAGAGACAGCTGAACACCTTACAAGAAAGAGACAATAAGAAGAAATAAAAGATTCAAGAGCCTCAGTTTGGCCAGAACTATGTCTATATGTGACTGAATCCGAGCTCAAGCTCCAAGTCACCAAAAAACTGGACTTCAAGACAACATACCTCCTGTCTTTCAGTTCTGTTCTGTTCTGTCCTGTATATCCAAACGGTGTTGAATGTTGCCGTGTATGGGTACTGTGATCCGCCCTGAGTCCCCTTGGGGAGATAGGGCGGAATATAAATAAAGTGTATTATTATTATTATTATTATTATTATTATTATTATTATTATTATTGGCACAAGGACATTGTAAGACACAGCAAACAAGATACCGTGTTTCCCCGAAAATAAGACAGTGTCTTATATTAATTTTTGCTCCCAAAGATGCTCTAGGTCTTATTTTCAGGGGATGTCTTATTTTTCCATGAAGAAGAATTCACATTTATTGTTGAACAAAAAATGAACATTTATTATATACTGTACAGTAGTTGTCATCATAATCCAGCATAACCAGACAAACTGTGAGTCCTATCAAGAATTTCTTGTTACTACCATTATTTCCATGTACAACACTTTATGGTACATACATTTACCCATCCTGCATGCTCTGGTGTTCTGTTTGGCGGGCATGCTTCCAAACACAAACTTTGCTAGGTCTTATTTTCGGGGGAGGTCTTATATTTAGCAATTCAGCAAAACCTCTACTAGGTCTTATTTTCTGGGGATGTCTTATTTTAGGGGAAACAGGGTAGATATGCTGGATTTCGTATCACAAAATCACAAGTTGAACACTTCCCAAGTGTTTAGGATTGTGTGATGTATTTTCAGATGATGCGTGCAGATCCCAGTGGAGTGGCCTTTTGCAGTTACCAGATCATAATTGTTTCCAAATGCTGGCTGAGATCTTTTGGCACAGCACCCAATGTGCCGATTGTGGAGAAGTCATAGTTTTTATGTTTAATTTTAACTGTTAGAGTATGTATTTGTGTTTAGTTGACACAGTAGCTGAAACAGAAGCCATCTTGTTTCAATCCACAGTAGTGCTGTTACCAAGGAGACGGAGCTGGCTAGCTCACCAGAAGGAGAAGTGGGCGGAGCCAAGAAAAGGAAAAGGAGGGAGTTTAAAAAAAAGAAGCCAGAGAGTGCGTGGCGGAAGGCTTTTCAGTCAAGAAGGGCTGAGGAGACAGGTCTGGCAAAAATCTTTAGTCAAGGCAGACTAAAGGGAGCCTAGTCAAGATCTCTAGTTGGGAAGGACTAGTGATCAGGAATTTGATCAGTAGTAGATCAAATTAAAGGCTTTTATTGTAGTTGGGACATTGTTCACTAAGGAGCTCAGCTGAGATTAGAGTTCACTACAATTTATATCATCAGTAGGAGAGTGAGAGTGGAATTACACCAAAGACTACTGGTGTGGTGGTTATAAGAGTTATTAAACCACTTGTTTATCTAAAGTTCCATAAGTAAATCAATCAACCTGCAACCATAAGCTTTGTACACAATAAACTTGTTGTTCTTTGCTAACAACTGACTCATTACATCTCATCTGCGTCTGTGGAGCCAAATTTCATCGGTGATAATTCAAAAGCCTCACGTTGGTGGCAGTTACCTTAATAAATCACCTAATTGGGGAAGAGTAACAGTTATAGTTACCTCAGAAAGGGAACAACACACAGAAATCCCTAACTACAGAGACAGAGGCTGGGATCTTGAAATAAAGATCACCCCCTGTAATCCTTCCCCTCATATAAAGGTGATATATAAATAATCTAGAGGGATTAAAAGATTCAAAAATTCCCTCAGTAATAATAATAATAATAATAATAATAATAATAATAATAATAATACTTTATTTATACCCCGCCACCATCTCCCCGTGGGGACTCGGGGCGGCTTACATGGGGCAGAGGCCCAAACAACACAAGGACAAAATATAAACAACATAATACAATCACAATATAAAACAAATAAAACAGTAATGCAATATATCAATTAAAACAACAATACAGGATAAAAAATTACATTAAAAACACATAAAAGGCTAAAGGCCTTCAGTAGTGGAAACAGCATTTACAATTTGCTTTGACACCATTATAATTGGCTTGAGTCTTCCTAATTGGCTTTAGCACCTTCACAATTGGTGGCAGCGTCAGGATTGAGTCTTCGTAATTAGATTAAACCATCCCAATTGAAGTAATGTCCGCGCACCGGTCACCACCGGGACCACCTGCACTGGTTTCTGCCAGAGTCTTTGAAGTTCAATCTTGAGGTCCTGATAGCGGCTGAGTTTTTCCTGTTGTTTTTCGTCAATGCGACTGTCACCTGGGATTGCGACGTCAATGATCCAAATCTTTTTCTTTTCCATAACTGTGAGGTCTTGTGTGTTGTGTTCCAGAACTTTGTCAGTCAATAACTTTTGTTGTTGTTGTTGTTGTTGTTGTTGTTAGAAAGGGTGCTTCCTATTTGGTAGGAGAAAAAAAGCACATCTGGTTTGGGAGGGGAATATCTTTTCCTATAGTTGGACTATATTGCTCCATTGTCTCTGGAGTAGTAGAAAGCAAGATAGTTTTCACTTAGCCATTTAAACACGTCTGTCTTGTCACTTGTCAAAGGTGACAGTCCTGTTTTAATGCTGCTTTGCCTCCTTTGCGTGATAAAGTCCTTAGTAAATAACCATTGGTCTTTAGCAAATAGAGTTGCAACATAAGCCCATGTGCTCTGCATTATATAATACATTGTGCAATACAAGACAACCCAAACAGTTCCTTGACATCAAGTGTGGCATTTCTTCTACATCATGTACTTTCCAGCTTTTTTAAGACACAGAGCATTAAAGTCAGCAGATTATCCCAGCATCTGCTAGGCTGTTATCACACCCTTAAGCTCAGTAGGGACCCTGAGACATACTGAATCCCATGTTGTGAATCTGCAAGACTTTTTCTTCAGTTTAACATTCATTTAAAACATGTCAGCTTTAGGTTTGCTGGCACCTTTGGATTGTTTCGAATTTTGGCAGAGGTCTCCGAAGCTGTCAACTGTCAAATTCCAAATGCCACAAAACACCGTCTATCACACCAGAGTCAGATATTAAATGCCATCTCATGCCAACCCTCAAATATTGTGAAAGATGAAAATTGCATTATATGTCAGCTATCTTGCATGGCCAAATATCAAATAGGGAAATCAGATCAGAAAGGTAAATACCAAGCGTATTGCAGTCCAACCTGCTCAGGTGTCAGGCTTGCATCTCAAGCATTCAAGGAAGCAAAAATTTAGGGGAACAAATCCATTTCACTGTTAGAAAAGGGCAGGTGCACAGCAGGAGTAAATTTGCAGTGATACATCAGTCTTGACTTACTCCGGAATGAAATTTCATGGGGAACCAGATGGTCTGCAAGAGGTAAAACACAGAGTGAATTTGCACCATTTTACAGTGCTGATTTTTATTCCTTGTGAGAGAAAAAGAGAAATCTTACGGGAGAATGCTCTTTAAATCCAAGACAACTGTAAAAGATTTGGAGTGCAGAGCAGCTCCAAAGTGATTTGTGCAATAAGTTTGCTTTAAAAAAGAGAGAGAAAGAAAGACAGACAGACAGAAAGAAAAACTTATGTCGCATTTCTTTCCACTTTTTTATTTTTTGATACAGATGCAACTTAAATGGAATTACTTCTTTCTGCACTAGGGGAAAAGTGAGATTAAAAGTTTGCAGACACTAAAGGAAAGCCAAGTTGATTAAAAGTAGTAAATAAAACTCAAGGCTCATTCTTCCTTTTTTCCTGGAAGTCTCTGTCTTCATATTCTGTATTTGTGTGCACACAGGAGATTAAAAATCACCACTATTTAATTGCAAGAGCAAAAAGCAAGGACTGTAAATTCCTTTCAGCTGTCACAAGAGGTAAACAATTTTATAAGGAGTTTTTTCCCTGAGTTTTTGCATTCACATGTTTCCTTGCTTTATGTTACTTCATTTTGCAAAACTTTTTCATGAAATGAAGTGAGTTTTTAAAGGATAGGGGAAATGTAAACTGGAAAGATGTGGAGGAATTTAGAATCCACGTGAGCCAGCTGTGATTCCCTTCTACCCTTTATTTTAATCAGACTTTGTGAAATCCTTTCTTTATTTGGAATCTGGGAACTCAGAAACATATTTCTAATAATAGATTAGTTATCATTTCCAGGATCTTAAGAGGGATCCTTTTGGCACAGTGCAGTAAAGGATAATTGAGTGATTTTTGTAGGTTTTTTAAGTTCCTAAGATAAACATGGCAAGGAGGACAAACTGCTTCACTGAAGGATATGTTAGAGTTAGAATAGAAGTCTACTACCCCCAACCCAATCTCAATGTGAACGTAAAGGGAAAATTAATAGCTCATTGTTTGGTCACCAGTTGTGTCTATAGATTGTCCCAGATTCTATCCTTCATCTTTGATTCCTGGTAAGGCAGGAATCACCTTCCTAATGCCATGACCCCTCAATACAGTTCCTCATGCTATGGTGACCCCCAACCCTAAAATTATTTCCGTTGAAACTTCATAACTGTAATTTTTCTACTGTTATGAATGTAAATATCTGATATGCAGGATGTATTTTCATTCACTGGACCAACGTTGGCACAAATACCCAATATGCCCAAATTAGAATACTGGTGAGGTTCTTGGGGGAGTGATTTTGTCATTTGGGAGTTTTAGTTGCTGGAATTTATAGTTCACCTATAATCAAAGAGCATTCAGAACTCCACCAACAATGGAATTTAACCAAACATGGCACCCAGGACTCCATGACCAACAGGAAATACTGGAAGGGATTGGTGGGTGTTGACATTGAGTTTGGGAATTGTAGTTCACCTACATCCAAATAGCACTGTGGACTCAAACAGTTATAGATCTGGTCCAAACTTGGCAAAAATACACAATATGCCCAAATTTGAACACTGGTGGAGTTGGGGAAAATAGACCTTGACATTTGGGAGTTGTAGTTGCTGGGATTTATAGTTTATAATAATAATAATAACTTTATTTTTATATCTTTGCCTCTAATATCCTTCCCTCCAGGGAGCAGCTGGGCATTATTTCCTGGAATATGGACTGGTTGGATCTTCTTGCGGTCCAAGGCACTCTCAGGATTTTCCTCCAACACCACAGTTCAAAAGTGTCTATCTTCCTTCGGTGATTCAATGCACAAAAACTTCATTAAAAACATTGTACCATAAAACTTCCAGGCATATAAGGTATAGATGAAATATGAATGAATTTTCTGTTCAGGCTTGGGTCCTTCTCAAGATGTCTTATTTTATACAAACACATACACATGCGCGCGCACACAAATACAGGTATTTTGAAATCTGGTAACACCCAAAATCTAAACCACTTCAGGACTGGAGTATTTCAGTTAAAGGATGCTGAACCTGTAATAACATTAATTTTAAGCCATTTTGGAAAGGCTTTGGAAAGGTGAAGATGGTGCAATAGCATATTCCAAATTAAAAACCTTCTGGAATAGGCAATGACGCTTTAAATCAGAAGTTCTATAGTCTAGGATCAGTTACCAAGAAGGCTTTCCATTCTGTCTTTCAGATAACAGGATCTTGTACCCCTAAAGGACTTCCACCCATGATTATCCCTATGACATTTCACCCTCAATGTTTTGTTGAAAGCCTAATTTGGGAGGAAAGCATTGGACATAAGAGCATTGTGGGGAAAGACGAGGTTTAATAACCAGTGGAGAAGAGTGTCTGAAGTACTTCCCCATGGCTAATTGCTTCTTCTGACCCCAAACTGCATAGAAGAAGGAGTTGACGGGTTCTTCGAGAACCAAGGTTGATGGGGAGCATGTTGTTCTGCCTGATATTTGTCAGTTCAATTAGAAAGTTCCCGGCCTGATCTAGGAACAAAGCAAGTTTCGTAATTGAAAATTAATTCATACTGGAAAGTGCAGTCAATAGACAATTACCAAGATACAGTACTGTGTTTATTGCTTGGTGGAATTTGGCTGACGATTTATAAGAGCTGACGGCAATTATCTTCACATTCAAGGAATGGACAGCAGAGATAGAACTTAATTACTGCATAACCCTTCACGACTTCCTTATTAGGTGTAAATAAGTATCAGTCGGGCACCTGTAAAAATCAGAAACCTATTTTGAATGGCCAAAAATTGGCAGCAGTGTCAAATTATTAAGAGGTAGCAACCAGATAGGGTGATTCTTATCCCATCGGAATTCATCTTAGCATGAATCTTTATAGATCCCAAAGCAAGTGGTCTGTTTGCTTGTATAATGTTTACAAAGCATAAGATCATTTGTGAAGCTGTTGTGGAGTCACAAATAGCCAGATGACCGGCTATTTGTGTGCGGAGTCCAGCCACATTGCGATGTGCCCCAGCATGAATGGCATGCTATGGGAATATCTACACAGGCATTTTAAAGAAGGATGAGTAAGAAGCAACGCCATGGCATCCACATGACACATGTGCCCTTTTCATCCCTATTGTGAGACAAGGCCACTTAAGGCAGTGTTCCCCTGCATTAGCCAAAGTTGGGGAATGCTCTGAAACTTTCCTGAAGTTCTGGAGCAGCCATGAATTTCAAGGCTGTGTAAATAGTTGGACTGGTTCTGAATTGGAACCAGCTCCTCTTTTTATATTGCCATTCCACTTTCCAAAGGCTCTGCAATGTGGGCATGGGGGAATGACATCGGTGGTCCTGTCACTATTGTTGTGTTGGCTATGGAGCTCAAAAGAGGTCCTGGCCATCCTTGGGTGTTATTTCTGACATTTTCAAGGATGCCAATTGAACTCAAAAAGGAAGGGGGATTGCCCTCTCCCTCTTGAGTCATGCAGATGCCCTTGCAAACATCAGCAATGACACCAAAGGATGGCCAGGAGCTATTTGAAACTCCATGGCTAGCACAACAATGGTGATAGGACCATGGAGGTAAGGATGGTCATTCAGAGAGGTAGTAAACACTGCACTTTGCACCATTCCCAGGGCTTTTTGTCCATGTAGATGTGCTTTATGTTAAAGCAATGGAGAAAAAGGGGAGAAGAAGCTACTGTTTCCACCTCTTCCTATTGTATAGCAGTTCTACAGTAAATCTGACAGAATGAATAAAACTTAACAATGTATTTTGGTAATAACTGGTGACTTCCATCTAAATGTGGCAGTGAATCCATTGATGATTTTAGTGAAAAATGTAAATGTGTTCTTTATGGTACGCAGATGATGTCCAGCTCTGACACTCCTTCCCACCTGTCACTAAGGAGGCTGTCCAGGACCTGAACCGGTGCTTGGCTGCTCTGTCGGACTAGTTGAGGGCGAACAAATTGAAACTTAATCCAGACAAGATGGAGGTCTTCCTGGTCAGTCGTAAGGGTATGGGGTTGCAACCTGTGTTGGATGGGGTCACACTCCCCCTGAAGACACAGGTTCCCAGTCTGGGGGTTCTCCTGGATTCATCGCTGAGCCTGGAGCCCCAGGATTCGGCGGTGGCCAGGGGAGCCTTTGCACAACTCAGACTTGTGCGCCAGCTGCGCCAGTTCCTTGGGAAGCCTGACTTGGCCATGGTGGTCCACGCTCTGGTTGCATCCCGCCTGGATTACCACAACGTTCTCTACATGGCATTGTCTTTGAAGATGGCCTGGAAGCTCCAGTTAGCACAATGGGTGGCAGCCAGATTAATAACTGAGGCAGCATACAGGGAGCGTACCATCCCCATGTTAAGCCAGCTCCACTGGCTGCCGATATGCTACCAAGCCCAATTCAAAGTGCTGGTTTTGACCTATAAAGACTTAAACGGTTCTGGCCCAAACTCCTTGTCTGAACGTATCTCCTCCTATGAACCAACTAGGTTGTTGAGATCATCTGGAGAGGCCCTGCTCTCGGTCCCACCTGCCTTGCAGGCTCGGCTGGTGGGAACAAGGGACAGGGCCTTCTTGGTAGTGGCTCCCTGGCTATGGAATGCTCTCCCCAGTAGTATTCAACAAGCCCTGATACTCCTAAGTTTTAGGAAAGCAGTCAAGACATGGCTGTGTACTCAAGCGTTTGAGGAATAAATATCTGAGATGATATGGCCGAATCAAGGTGTACGCGAAAGGCATCAGCGGATGAATCTACTCACACATTTTAATTTTTTATAATTTATGTTTTAATAGCGTTAATGTAACTTTTAATTTATTTTGGCATTGTTATTGTTTTATTGAACTGCAGTTGTTTATTGAATGTGTTTTTGGGGCAATGGAATTGCCGACTGTTGTAAGCCGCCCTGAGTCCCTACGGGTGAGAAGGGCGGGGTAGAAATGATGTCAATAAATAAATAAGGTACTGAACCCGCCTCCCAACAGATTCAGCACCTTAGATTGCTCTTTTAAAGTTTGGGAAAAAATAAAGAATGTGCTTAAGATGTCTCTGATAAGAAACCAGAAGTTTCATTTATTTGTTTCTTAGGAAGCAAAATATATATATCTCTGTGTTGATTTTGCTGAATGTTTCCAAATACCAGTTGGACTCTTATATTTTTGTTTGACATTGAACCAATTGTCAGGCAGAACTACAATAGATGTTTAGTCATCAATGAGAGCATTTTAAAATAAATGTTTGTAAATTAAGCTTATTCAAGAGGTCTGGGGTAACAATTGGATTTTCTTTTGACATGGAAATTATTACATATTTTGTAGTCTTCTCCAAATAGTGCACATCTACACTGTAGAATGAATGTAGATCAGCACTACTTTAACTGCTAGGGCTCAATGCTTTGGAATCCTGGAATCTGTAGTTTGGTGAGGCACCAGCAGTTTTTGATAGAAAAAGCAAAAGCCGTTAAAAACTAGAGCTTTCATATTTTCATGGCATTGAGCCATGGCAGTCAAAGTGGTGTCAAAGGGCATACATTCTACAGTGTAGCTCAGTGGTTCTCAACCTGTGGGTTCCCAGATATTTTTGGCCTACAACTCTCAGAAATCCCAGCCAGTTTACCAGCTGCTAGGATGTTTAGGAGTTGAATGCCAAAACATCTGAGGACCCACAGGTTGAGAACCACTGGTGTAGATGCCCCCCAGGTTTCTGGTGCAAATGAAAAAAAGGTAATCCAAGCTAAATATACTCTCTCCCTCAGTTGTTCCTCACAAAGCTTCTTTTCCAGACCTTCATTCTGACTACTGAATTAAAAAATAGTTGTAAAATATTTACAATGTTTGCTTAAAGCAATGTGTATCATTATTTGAGGTTACTAAATGAGGACTAATGGCCTTGGTGAACTGTTTTCATTTAATAGTGCCAAAATGAAATGAATGTTGGTACCAATTGGGCCTCAAAGTGGAGAGCATCCATATTTGGAGTTGCTTCAGTTGAGAAGGCCCTTTCTTACATCTCTCAAACTTTGTATGAAACCAGCAGTTTAGCAATACCTAAAGGCCACATGGCTTCATAAAAAGCAAGTCAAGCATGGCTTATGTCAAATTGATGAGAATCCCATTGAGCATATATTGGTATTAAAGAGAGACAGCCAGATGCAGACACAAAGGAAACTTATAACAATCTGCATTTAAAAAAAAACTTTCAATGAAAACTCAATAACACCCAATGCAAATCAGAAAGCCGATCTGGCTTCAGATGGGCAAAAGGCAGCACATTTTTCATACACTTCTGAATTATTACCTTTCTTCTCAAATTAAACCAAAAATGAAACATTGGATCAGTTAAGTTGCATCAGTTTGATAAAAGCTATGCAAATCTCTATGCGCAGACCCCATCTATAATGCTGACAGTTTAGATAAAGTATTTGATTCCACTTCCAAAGAGAACATCCAAGTATTTTATGTAAACAAAAGCTATTGTTTTAAGGAGAAAAAAGGCATTCTGTCTTGGCCTGCTATTTCTGACAGTTATAAATTACATATATAATTTGCTATGCTTCCCTGAAATAATTAATATTACAGGACAATATCTAGGAAAAAAATCTTCCTCCTCTTCCATCTTTCTCTCTCTCATTCCATTGTTTTCTTTTTTGGTAGCTTTTGATGATAAGAGCACAATTGCATTCAATTTGTTGTTTTTCAAAACTTTGGTTTGGGCATTGGAATGTAAGGTCCTTTTGGACTCTCATAGTATTTTGAGAAGGATTGCAATTAGGTCAAGATTATTTTTATACAGAATTTCCAGGTGAAATTCCTCTTGGCTGTCAAAATGTGTTGTTATTCTCTGAAAATGAGCAAACAGATGACTGAAGGGGCACAAAAATCTCTGGATTGGGAGCATGAAAAACAGGAATCACTGGGTTATCAAAAATGAAGTTCCATGTTATCGGGACAATCATGTAACAGTCTAGATCTGTGACATCAGATTTTATTGTTCCTTTTCTTTGCCTCCTTTTACACATGCTTTAGCTTTGGTTTGGATGGAATTCTGTTGGCATCTGACACATTCACCAGATGCAGGTGGATGGATATTTTTGTCCTATGTTGGAATGTCCAAGGTGGCAGAAACAGAGCTGTACATGTGGCACCATTCTGATTGCAGGTGTCCATTGTGCATGGATGTAGATCATGTTGCACAGTGATGTACACTGGTTTTTTTATCATGTCAGAAGTGACTTGAAAACATTGCAAGTCGCTTCTAGTGTGAGAGGATTGGCCATCTACAGAGACATTGACCAGGATGTGTTGCTGGGAGGTTTCTCTCATGTTCCTGCAAACTAGAGTTGACAGACGGGAGCTCGTCCCATCTTGCGGATTTGAACTGGCAACCTTCAGGTCAGCATCCCAATCTTCAGGTCAGCAGTTCAGCCAACACAAGGGTTTAACCCATTGTGCACCATAGCTCTACATAAGTACATAGGTGTATGTTATACATTTGATTGGGAATTTGGAGACTTCGTTCAGCCCACATTGAAATCCCCCAATGCCATTTTTATTGAAAACATCTCAGATGGAGTGTAGGCCTATGAATCTAACACCATCACTGATTTCCTTTGTGTATGAATATTTGGATGCTTGCAATAATGTATTTTGTGATTTCGAATCAGCCTCAAAATAGTGCAGGATGAGCATCCCTTATCCAGAATTTGGAAATATTCCGAAATCTGAAATTGTCCACATTGGTGGCTGAGATGGTGTTACTTTTGCCTTCTAGTGCTTCATTGAACACATATCTTATTTTATGTGCAAAAGTATTGAAATACTGTGTATAAAGGTATCTCCAGGCCATGTGTATGTATAAGATGCATATGAAACATTAATGAATTTTGTATTTAGACTAGGGGTCATCTCCGAGATATCTCATTATATACGTACAGTAGAGTCTCACTTATCCAAGCCTCTCTTATCCAAGTTTCTGGATTATCCAAGCCATTTTTGTAGTCAATGATCAATATATCATGATATTTTGGTGCTAAATTTGTAAATACAACATAACATTACTGCGTATTGAACTGCTTTTTTTGTCAAATTTGTTGTAAAACATGATGTTTTGGTGCTTAATTTATAAAATCATAAACTAATTTGATGTTTAATAGGCTTTTCCTGAATCCCTCCTTATTATCCAAGATATTCGCTTATCCAAGCTTCTGCTGGCCCGTTTAGCCTGGATAAGTGAGACTCTACTGTATATGTAAGTGAAGGTATTTCAAAATCCAAAAAAAAAAAAAAATCAAATGCAAAACCTGTCTGCTCTTAAGCATTTCAGATAAGCAAGACTTAACCTTTATCACCTGAATGTGGATTTTATTGTAGCATCCAAGGTTGCAGCTATTGGGCAAGCTGAGCCATTAAAAATAATAAATCACTCTCCACCAGTTTCTTTTCTTCAGAAAAAGTATTGATTCCTCAATTATGTTCTCCCTCTTTCATCTCCCCAATGAAAGCCTCATTTTGCATTAGCTCTTCCAGCTAATTTGGTCACAAGGAACACCTGGTATCTCCATGGAGGAACAAGCTACGACACCTTCTGCATTGCGCTGACCTTTTGCTGCGTTGCCTCATTTAGCTTGCATCATACAGCTGGGTACAGCACTGAAGCATCTCTTGAACAGATGACAGATGTTCTGCTCTGATACCAAGCCCTTCCCTCAGATTCAAGGCAACAGAGACTCTCTGTGCATTGCTGTGCTCTGCAGCAAAATCATTAATTTAAGGAAAAGGTAATCTATATCGCTGACAGACAGGTTGTAGCAGTCTGAGTTTGAAAACTGGATTTCATGGACCTGAAATGCACAAGGCCATTTTCATGTGTCTCTAAACCAACTAAAACTTGGGTGCCTTTGATTGTTTTGAGGCTTTGGTGACACAAAGGACTTTATCACACTAACCTGCTATTCTGCTTCAGTAGTATTATCATAGGTAATGGACACATACCAGATTGAGCACCTTTGATGTCAGTTGTGTTGATTTGCCATTCTATGGTCTTGTGATCATGGGTGATCACTCATGGCCGAATATGATTGTCTTCCAGAGGTAGGGTCTTTGTTAGTAGTGGACCTGTAAATGACTATAAAGTCTTATTCTGGATCCATGTGGTCTGTCACAATTAAGACACAGATTTCTAGGTGGAAGGTGGTCATGACAGAGACTTGCTTGATGTGCCTTCCTCTTAGCAAATTTTGCCCTGAATTTGTGCTTCTTCAGAATCCATAGCATGCAATTCAGTTAAGAGCTTTTGACAGGCTTTACTTTGGAGTTTTACCTGTCAATGGTGAGGGACAGGTGGGAGGTAAACTGGTAGTGGGATGTGTACAGTGGCCTGAAATAAATTGTCTGCCTCATGTGATAAAACCCAAAGTTTATTTACATCACGCAGTTACGTCAGTTTAACATTGCTTTAATTGTTATGTCTTCATGCAGAGGTATGGCTAGAAAATTCTGGCACTATCATTCACAGAAATTCACTTACTGTCTTTTGCGGAGAATTCCAAGTAGCTTGTTGCTGTGTGCCTTCATGTCAGTTTTGACTAAGAGGTTTCTTGGCAATATTTGTTCAGAGAAGGGTTATCATTGCTCTCCTTGGAAACCAAGAGAGTATGAGTTTTCCAAGGTTTCCATGGATGAGTTGGGTTTGGAACCTGGTCTCCAAAATTGCAATCAAACCACTGCACTACACTGGCTCTTCGTTTCAAGTACTTCATCCAACTGAAATCCTGAATTTCCTTGTTTTAACCATGACAGCTAAAGAGGCATCATACTTGTTTAGTTTAAACTGGTTTGCAAAACAATGAAGAGTGAAAATGTGGCAAGGACTTCTCTCCTTGGAAGCCAAGACTGTCATACTTTGGCCATATCATAAGAGATGACTCATTAGAAAATACAATAATACTTGGTAAGGCAGAAAACAATACAAAAAGCGAGAGACTGCATTGTAGGTGGAAAGATTCAATCAAGAAAGCCATGTCTTGAGACTAAAAGACTTGTGCAGGGCAGTTGAGGATAGTGTACTCGGAAAGCTCTTATTCATTAAATTACCATAAGTCAAAATCAACCTGAAGACAACAAACAACAACAACAACAACAACAACAAAGAAATAGAAATTTGTTGTGTTCCGAGTGATTATAGGATCAAGTCGACACACAGCTCTAAATAGGAATCTGCTTAAAACCAATTGCATTAAATAATTACTCACAGAGAGACACACTAAATTGGGCCCATTTTTCAGGAAAACAAGAAGCTCATTCACTGCTAATGCACATTGATCTATCTTCCTTGTTAGATACTGAGTTCTTCTTCCTTTGGAATCTCTCTGTGCTTACCTCCATTGCTCCATCATTGCCATCACATCCCTGTTCCAGAAGTTTCCTCTCGTCCAAGGTCACATCCATCCTCGGAGCCTCCTCTGAGCAGGAGTTCCCTTGGAAACACATGCAATTACGTTCTCCACAGCACCTTGACCTTGGCCATCCAAGGGCAGAGCATGCCTTAACCTTTCTGTGAGTTCTTTGCTGGCACAGTGGGTGAACAGATGAGATGATTTATTCTAATGGATAAAAAAATGGGTTTGAGTGCATATGTCAATTCATTTAAAAAGTCTTAGTCTTGTTTTTTGAAAAGTCTGCTTCTCACCTTCATGGCCTGAGGAGCCCAAGCTGAATGAAGCACACCACCAAAGGTCAGGAAATGACCATAAGTCCTTTTAAAAGAAGCCATGCTGAAGAAAAATTCTGCTTTGGCACAGAGGAAAATATTGTAAGCGCTTAGTGCCTTCAAGTAAAGCTTAACCTTCTGAGTCATATTCTATAACACTATGGCACATTATGCTGATAAAATATTTTGGGTATAAAACAAGAGTAAGACACACAGGAAAAGTTGAACATTCCTAGTCTGGCAGCCACTGCAGTTTTTCACTTATGAAGACTGGGATCTGAGTGTCCGAACTACATCAGAATGAGTGCAACCGGGCAACAACTATTATTAAGGAAGAAAATAAAGCATATGAGAGGTTTTTTTCCTGAGCCTACGGGAAAATGCATTTTTTTCCTTTTCTCTCCTCTGGCTGAGTCAATTGAGTGCTCACAACTTTTACTAGTACTGTTACTGCTGAATTTTAATTCTTACTCACCTTTCTCCAAGGATCAACATGAGATACTGATAAAATAAATGCCTGGATTTACTGGTTTGCGGAAAAGGCTCTTCATGGCATTTTCTACAGGATCTTCAAGGCTGACAGCTTTAGAAATGGACAATTATCTCAATAGTGACCTCAGAAAGGAAAATAAGTCTAGTAAAACAAAATTATTTCTTTATTAAGTAGACAGAAAAAGATAGGGGTTTCCCACTCACAGATTTTTCTCATCTCCTGGTATGAAGAAGGGTTCAAATACAGCAGGGAACAAGTTCTGGCTGAGGGGGTCTTTAGAGGTTTCTGCTGCTCTTGCTTCTGTGGGACCTCTCTCTTCTTTTCTGGGATCTCTGCCTTTGCTTGGTCCCTTAGGAAATCTCTCTCTCTTTTCCAAGGTCGTCGTCTTATTTGCTTTGGAATTTTCTGAAACCCTCTGCCTATATTTAGTCTTATTTCTAATTTGGAGGTTGTCACCTGGAGTGGAGGAAACCCTTCTGGGTTAGGCAAACCATAGTCTTAATGTTGTCCTATGGAGAGTTCAAACTCAAAGGCACTATGCACTTGGTGTGAAGAGAGCAGGAAAAATGCAAAGGGCAGATGTAAACATGACCTCTGCCATAGTGATAATATCTCCTCAAGACTCTTAATTTGTCATCTGAGCATACAACTGAGTTCCCACCTGGGACTCACCCAATCAAATCTAGACAAGTACTGATGTACCATTCAGAACCAATTTCACAAGATCTCCCATTTATTAGGAGTAAACAAGATGTTAAGCACTGATTGCTCTCTTGAATGCAACAATTGTGACATTTCCTTCATATCATCAGGGGTAGGGAGGGCTCGTGGGAAACTTCCAGTTTGTAACTTTAGAGAATTTTGTCTTTCCCCAAGATGGCCAAGGATGCAAGAGGTAAAGGATCCCTATCTGTCCTCTTGTCCAGAATATGGCATCTCTCTGCCTAAAAGCCTGCTTGCAGGTCATGTTCATCAAGCATCAAGTTATCAATAATATATAACTTAAAACACATGAAATCATTTAAAACACGTAAGATCAGTTGATTCAGTTGTGTGTGTGTGTGTGTGTGTGGCTGCACACTTTTCCCTCGCGCTGGATGGGGACAGAGCTAGGGTAGTCCTGTTACTTATTCTTGGTTGTTGTTTTTTTTTTGGGGGGGGGGGTAAGGATTTTGGGTTGTGTTGCCAAGTTTCGTGTGTTTGGGTCATGTTGTTGTGTTGTTGTGCATCTTTGCCGTTTTTTTCAGTTTTGTGGCTCCAGATTGTATTTTTGTGGTGTGGTTGTGTTGTAAGAACCATGAGGCAAGGCTTTTGCATTGTGTTGCCAAGTTTCGTATTTCTGGGGCATTTAGTTGTGTTGTTATAGTCACGGCACAAACAACTTTACCCTTTTATATATATAGGAAGATTGTCACTTTAATTGAGTTGCTTTTGTTAATCTTGTTGTTATTTTATGTTAATTGGTGCTATTTATTATTAATAATCTTAAAGGAAGTGGAGAGAAAGATGAGGTGTGATGGTGGTAGGAAAATCTTCCATTTAATTTAAATGCTGAAGCTTTATAGAAAACAACTCTGCCATATTGTGTAGATTTTTTTGAGTGGAGTTCATACCTTGGATGTGTTGGTGTACTGTGGCCAAATTTGGTGTGATTTGGCCCAGCGGATTTGTTGTTCACTTGGTCCTACAAATGAACAGTACATTTATATATAGATAGATAGATAGATAGATAGATAGAGCGCACACATTTGGCAGTGTTTCATACACACACACACACACATGCTGACACACACATATATAGGATTTGGACAGATTTCATCTCTACATCTTGAAACAGCCTTACCGAGATCCAATCTGTTCTAGTGATTTGTTTCTCCCAAGTGCTTTGAAGGAAGCTTCCACTTCACTTTCTACAGTTTTAGGTTCATGCTTAAATGTTTCTTCCGTAAAGAAATCTCTCATCTTTTTGTCTCTTTTATATAATTCCTCAGCTATTATTTCAGCAGCGTTTTTTCCTCTCTTTTGGCATGAACTTTCAAGAGAAATCAGACCTTTTGCAAATTTTTGTGGATGTCTTTTGCACCTCTCTGCAAAAAGGGCAGTACTGAAAGATGGGGCGCGACTTTATCATTTAGACCAAGGGTCCCCAAACTAAGGCCCGGGGGCCCGATTGCGGCCCTCCAAGGTCATTTACCTGGCCCCCGCCCTCAGTTTTATAATATAATATTTTTATATCAGTTTTAATAATATAATATATTGTATATACATATAATATTGATAATATTGTTATACAATATAATACTAATAGTAATACCATATAATAATATTAATTATATGTTATATACAGTAGAGTCTCACTTATCCAAGCCTCGCTTATCCAAGCCTCTGGATAATCCAAGCCATTTTTGTAGTCAATGTTTCCAATATATCGTGATATTTTGGTGCTAAATTCGTAAATCCAGTAATTACAACATAACATTACTGCGTATTGAACTACCTTTTCTGTCAAATTTGTTGTCTAACATGATGTTTTGGTGCTTAATTTGTAAAATCATAAACTAATTTGATGTTTAATAGGCTTTTCCTTGATCAGTCCTTATAATCCAAGATATTCGCTTATCCAAGCTTCTGCCGGCCCGTTTAGCTTGGATAAGTGAGACTCTACTGTATTACATATTATATAATAGTATAGTGGTATAGTTCAATATAGTAATATATAATGCTAATATTGTGTTATGCTAATAATATAATATATTGTATGTACATACAGCTGCTCTGAGTCCCCTTTGGGGTGAGAAGGGCGGGATATAAATGTAGTAAATAAATGCAGTAAATAAATAATTAATTTTAGACTTAGGCTCAGCCAAAGTCTGAAATGACTTGAAGGCACACAACAACAACAATCCTAATTAACTTGACTATCTCATTGGCCAGTAGCAGGCCCACACTTTCCATTGAAATCCTGATAGGTTTATGTTGGTTAAAATTGTTTTCATTTTTAAATATTGTATTGTTTTGTTGTTGTTGTTGTTGTTGTTGCACTACAAATAAGACATGTGCAGTATGCATAGGAATTTGTTTTGTTTTTTTCAAATGATAATTCGGCCCCTGAACAGTCTGAAGGCCTCTGCTTCAAAAGTTTGGGGACCCTTGATTTAGACAGTGGTGCCTCCTATACTGTAGAATTATTTCACCACTTCCACTGCCGTGGCTCAGTAATATGGAATCCTGAGATTTATAGATTGGTGAGGCAGACTGGGCTAAAGACCTTGTAAAACTACAGCTCCCGGGATTCCATAGTACTGGGAAGTTAAAGTGGTGTCAAACTGCATTAATTTTACAGTATAGGTGCACTCTGACCTTCTGGGAGGCAACTTCACTTGACCTGAATTGTTACTATAGACATATATTGGAGAAGTCCATTTCACTTACTGTGTTATATTCTATCCAGGAAAAAATGACCTGGATTCAGATATATCTGTGAAAGAAAAGAGAGTGGCATTTTGATGAGGGTGTCAGAACAGACAGATTTTTTTTTTGGAATGGAAATTGGAAGTGAAATCCCATTCGTCATCCTCCTTTGCTGCTGTCAAGACATTGCATGGCTGTGCGATTTCAGAGAAACTCAATAGAAAGACACAGGAACGGAGTTTCGTAGGAAGGGCTGGAAAGTGCTTGGTTACTAGAATATACCAGAGCTTTGAATTTCAAGCCTCATTAAAATAAATCTTACATGTTGAAATTATACCATAAATAGATTTGCAAAGATGGTCAAGCGACATTCCTTAAGCTGTAATTCACTGTCTGTTAAATGGGTTGATGTTCTGCAACCTTGGATCTAAGATTCCACCTACATTTCACCTGAATTTAAAGCAATGCAAAAAGATTTAAATGCCCACATATTTAAATAATGGAAAGACCAACCACTTTCTTCCTCAGAACAGCAGTAAACAGAAATATGCCATGTTCAGGATAAAGCAAGGGAGGTTTAAGGCAGGTGGACTGCACCTACCAGATGTTCTAGTCACTATTGTAAGGCATACTGGGAGTTGTGGTTCAGTGTTTGGAGGGCTGCATAGTTATTTTGGTTTAAGCAAGCTATTTGTTATCTTATTAGGTTCTACAAATTTTTCTTTTGTATATGAGTGGGAGTGCATCTAATGTGTAGAATGAATGTAGATTGACACCACTTTAACTGCCATAATTCAGCCCTATGGGATCCTAGGATTTTTAGCCTGCTGTGGCGCAGGCTGGTGAGCAGCCTGCTGCAATAAATCACTCTGACCATGAGGTCATGAGTTTGAGGCCAGTCCGTGGCGGGGTGAGCACCCGTCAATTAAAAAAAATAGCCCCTGCTCGTTGCTGACCTAGCAACCCGAAAGATAGTTGCATCTATCAAGTAGGAAATAAGGTACCACTTATAAAGTGGGGAGGCAAATTTAACTAATTTACAACGTTGGAATGAGGAAGTGCTGTCAAAGTGGATGATGAAACAGCTGCTCCCCCCTGTGGCCAGAATCGAATATCCCCTCAAGAGAAGGTTAAATTGCCTCTGTGTCTGTCTCTGTCTCGGTTCTATGTGTATATGGGCATTGAATGTTTGCCCTATATGTACACAATGTGATTCGCCCTGAGTCCCCTTCGGGGTGAGAAAAGTGGAATATAAATACTGCAAATAAATAAATAAATAAATACTCTTCCCAATAGAGCTACCCTCTTCATCAAACTACAACTCCTGTGATTCCATAGCAAATAAAGCAATTATTTTTCATGGGCTGTGTTTATTTTATTGTTTGATTGCTGAGGGGGTGCAAGGAATGATTTGTGCTTCTTCTATGTGCAGGCTGAACCAGTCATATGGGAGACATCATAAGCTGACATTGCTAGGGTTCTATTCCCAGCTGACATGTGCCAGGCATAACATGGACAGTTAATCTGGATTCAGACAAGAGCTCTATCCATCTTGCTCAAAATGCTAGCGGTATGGAACATACTTCCGAAAGACCTGGACGTGGCTGAGGCATATTTGGCATATTTGTGTACTTCTCATATTTAGGCTTCTAGGAACAAAAAGAGATTACAAACAGATCCAAATTTTGCTAATGGTCTTCAGTCATCTTCAATAATGGGTTGCGTCCAGCTTCACCTTTTCACAATATTTAGATTTTAAATCAAGTAAGGAGAGAGAGAGATGTGGGTCCAGACTATTCGAAGCATGACATCTCTCTTTATGAGCCCAGCAGGGCATTAAGGTCCACAGGAGAAACCCATCTGACCATCCCACCATCTTCTCAGGTTCATTTGATGGGAACAAAGGAGAAGGCCTTCTTGGTGGCTGCGCCCAAACTTTGGATTTCTCTTCTTAAGAAGGTCAAAATGGCCCACTCCTTGGTTTCCTTCAACTGGTAAGCCGAAGCTGTATCCAAAGCTTTTCAAAACTGACTGGGGTGAGTTTTAATGGCGTCATTTGCTGTTTGTAGATTATAAATAAATGTACAACAACCATCCACCCCTAGTAGTTGGCATGAGGGACACAGAGCAACCATGGAAGTGGAAAAAAACATGAATATTATTTTACCTGAGATAATATCTCTGTAGGAATCTAGGCTATATAACATTGGCCATCCCTGTCACTAACGGATAAATGCCCTAACAAGCCTCACAACCCTGGGAGACTTGGATGACATTGAGTTAATAACATACAGTGGCCATGTTGTTGCACCAAAAATGAATGGAAGAATTAGCAAAGTCTTCCACCATATCAGCAACCAAGATTAGGAAAAGCTGAGGTGAGCAGAAGGAAAAAAGGGCTCACTAAGTAGCAAGTTCCCCCACCTTGGGACAGGGATGTTAATTCAAATGGTTGGCATGTTCTGATGAGCCTGGGAGTATGGTGAAATCTCCTTATCTGGAGGATTTTAAACAGAGGTTGGATGGCCATCTTTTGGGAGGGCTTTCTTGCATGACAGAATGGGGTTGGACTGGATGTGTTATGATTCTATGTGATAGAATAAAATTGTTCAACCCAATTATAACATCCCATGATCTTATTCCAAAGCTGTGGGAGCAGCATTTGGCTTTTTGGGTTGCTATCCGAGGTCCTGAAACAGAAAGCAATTGGATTCCTCTTCACTTTAAACTATTCAAAGCCCACTATATGTCTTGAACACAGAATATCAGGTTATCATTTTTCACACAAGTGTTCAATGAAACATTCAGTTTCACAAGTTCTATTCAGAGCAAGCTTTTAGGCTCCCAAGTTTTATATTGCGTATCCATTTTTCAATGTTATGTCTTCTGGATCTTTGTGGTGGAGGCTGCTGATGAAAACAGCAATATTGCTGTATGTAGCCCATGAGAACCATCTAATTTTATGGTTTCTCTTTTGCTAAAAGAACAACATGTTTTGAGCACTAGAGGAAAAAATGGATAACAAAAAAGTAGCATTTGGATAAGGGGAAAACAGGTTGATGGTAGAATAACTTCGCACATACACTCATATGTAACATGGCATTGCCACATGAGCCCCAAAGTAGGCTTCCCAACAAATGCCTTGCCAGACTTACCGGGCAAGGGCCGTTACATGGATGGGGGCCCTCCAGCAGAGCATGGTATCGGCAGGGACTTCTTCCTCCCAGAAGGCTGGCCCCAGGCTGCCCTGGGGCTGGCACAGGTATTGGGCTTGCTTTCGTTGTTCCATCCTACCCACCCTACATATATGTTATGTTTGTGGTTTCTGTTAACTGTTTGTTTTCACAACTCCAAGTTGGCATGTGGCATGGGTGCTGGATCTGGTTTGCTTACTCCCTCCCCCTCAATGGTTGGGGGGGGGGAAGTGTCTGGTGGTTGCCATGGGTGCAGAGATATCATTAACCTGGTATGGTTCTGGTAGCACCCTGGTGTAGATAGTGGTATTGATCAGCAGTGGGCTGCCCGATTCATGATCCAGGACTCATGCATGGCAGCCAACCCTTTGTTCCTATAATCAGTAAACAAGCTGTGGCCATTTTATATCCCAATCCTGTGTTGTGTCATTATTGGTTTTGTTGGACAGAGGTGTGTCACCCATGCACACACAATATCCATTTCATTTTAGTTCATGTACTGGTATTATTGCAATATAATACTTCCTCACCTCAGTTAACTAATTTGCAGAAGTTGGAAGGATCATTACCATAATGAACCATCTGCAGTTGATTATTAATATACAACAAATTAAATTACTTTTTTTCCTTGTTCACCTATTTGTCCTCTGAGGAACATGTAAAGTAACCATGGCAAAATTACAGGGCTTCTTCAACTTGAGGCAGCATTTCCCTGTAAAAAATACAATGGTGTAGTCATTTCTCCACTGGGAAAGAGACTAAGGGCAGGAGATGAGATTTTATATCTGAGGATCCAGGGCTGAGAAGAACATTGAAAAAATTAAAGACAACGTAAGGATGAGTCAAAAGAATTTTATTACAATTGGAAAATTAAGTTAATGTACATTTTTGTCATTTTATCCAAGGATACAAACTGTTGGATCTTTCATGTCAACATCCTTTAAAGGGCATCAGGAATATCATTCAAAATTCTTTGAGTGTGTGTGTGTGTGGGGGGGGGGGGGTGCTTGAATTTGACAGAAACATTTGTCTCTGAAAGACTAGATCATACAACTGCTTCTTCCAAAAAGGTTGTTGGGCCAAGTTTTATAAATAAGTCCATCCAAAATGTCAACCCCAAATCCAGGATGCTTCATTAATGCTATAGGTGAAAACAAATAGTCTGTAATATCCTTCACTCGGCACCATATGGGGATCTGTTAAGTGCATTAGAAAGCTCCGGTTTCTCAGCAACAGCAAGTGTATAGATATACTTAGAAAACTGCAAGACCTTTGTCTGCTTGTCATCTTTAGCTTTGGATGATGCTCTTTTCCAAATGTCATGGCTGAGATACTGAGACAGCAGAACATATTCTTGACCTAGTTTTTTTTAATGAAAATCCAGGCGAGGTGCACTATCAAAGTTGGTAAAAGAATCAGTACACTCCACTAGATGCCATCTCATAAAGTATGATGGGCAGCCATATCTATGAATTCTTGTCTGCAGAATTTGATGGTGATCATTTTCTCCAATACTGGGTGAAAAAGAGAAAGAGAGCGCAAATCAGGCATAAAATGAGACATCGGTTTTATTAGCATGTTGAAGGCTGTTCTACATTGTTTTCTACTATTGACTGAACAGTTAGACCCTCATAACCATGGAGGATATATTTCTGAACTAATTTGGAAACAGGCAACTGGATAATGCTACTGAAACGAAGACATTTACAGGGAGTCATTACAGAAAAACACCTTGTGGAACCTACAACATTCTTATCCTCTTTAGGAATCAGACAGGTATTCCAGGTTGACTGGATATAGGTAGATGAACAATGGGTACAAGAGTTGTATCATACTGGAAGAATAGTTAATTTGGGTAGAATTATGATCAAGGTTCTGTTTCAATCCTTCATTTACTATCAGAGAGCATCCCCATTTTTTCAGACCTATCTTTATAATCTTTATCTTTTCATGAATTTGTTTGGGGCTTAATTGGAGCATATATGTATACAGCAAAATGTATTCAAGACTGAAGAAGCTGAGAAAAAAATCACTGCTGCAAAAAATGTCTTGGTTGTTTCATTAATGCAGCAAGACTTTTAATGGTGCAGAGGGAGAATTACTACTACGTAAACTCCTCTGATATGATGTCTCTCTGTCTTTGAAAGTAGGAATTAGACTGGGTTAGATATCATGTGGCTCTATCTTCTCCAGTGGCTATGCCGGATGGGTCAGTTGGGACTTGCAATTCAACACAGTACTGTATGATTTTCATCCCAGGTTTAGGACCCAGTTTGCACCTTCTTCCTAAAGCCGTAAGCATAAAGGAAGAAGTCCTGAGTAGATGTAGGATTTATACAGCTGCAAGTGTAGAAGTGTTTCATGTTCCAAGATGAAAGATTCAATCTAAAGATAGATTCAATCTTTCAATCTATGTTTTTGAAAGTAAAGAATTGAGCTTCTTTACTTTCAGAACTGCCAGGCAGTTGGATAGACAGAACTAGACTGTAATGCAATCTCCTTCTTTTGAGATCTTTAAAAAGAGGTTGGATGAGTCTGTAGTGGTGTATTCCGGCATGGTAGAATGGGTTTGGACTGGATAGTATTTGTAGTCCCTTCCAACTCTAAGTTTCAAGTATTATTCTATATAAATTAGTCTGAAAGACAAATTACTAATCTGTAAAAGAAGTCTGGCACTACTGTCCCCATACTGTTGCCATCTTAAGAGATCCATTTACCATTGAGATTAGTTGATTCATAGTTCTTCTAGCCATTATGTTACCAAACACAAAACACTCAGATGCAATGCTTGAGTAATCATCCAGTTACATAGAAGAAACCCAATGTGACTTTGGATTCTTTTGTTGTCAAAATAAAGAGCACAAAAAACTGCTGACCGTCTTTTAATTTGGATCATGTTGCAATTCTCACATACAAAACTCAATAGAAAGAACAATTTGGACACACATCTCATTTACAGCTCCAAATAATCTAATAAACCAGAGAAGCAATAGACTCTGTGTTTGCATTATGCACAATGGTTCAGTCAGTTTTTGGCTCCGTTCATCTGGGAATGGCAAAAACAGATTTAGAAATGTCCTTCCTCTGAAAAGAACCAGTGGTGGCAATAAAAATAATTTAATGTGGTTGACATCAAATTTTCAACATTATTAAGTGTGGAAAATACAAAAACACATTAGAAAGGGATAAAACTTACCCAAAGTCACCCCAAAAGTCTAACCAATAGCCTAACCTGTCCTTTGGAAAAATTAACATACACTCATAATCTTGTTGCTTCTTTTGATATAAGGCAGCACCGAAGTCTTTCAGTAAATAATCATACAAAAATCCAATTAGTATTCTTTTGACTGTCATACAACTGATGCATTTGGATTACAGCTACAAAAGCTGTGACCACTTCACATATGTTAGAATCCAATCACTATTCCTAGAGTAGAGTAGCCTCATTGGATCACTTGGATTTACTTACATTTTGACTTACTAGTCAACTAATGACTGAATGGGTTCACACTAGATGGCCCTAACCACTACGTTTCTGTCCATTCAGTTTTGCAGTCTTGGTGTATTAATTTGTTATCCGTGCCTTCAGGTCACCATGTCTTTCCCCGACTGATGATTGCAATGAATTACCCTCTGCGTTCATTTGCACATGATTGCATTCTTTCAATTCCTCAAGGGCTGGCAAAAGTGAGGAGGTGGCAGGCCCGGTTTCTGCTGCCCAAGAGGAATGAAGTCCAATGGTTTGAATTTATAGGAATGAAGATTTCAATTGAACATGAGAAGAACCTCTTGACAGTGAGAGCAGTTTGGCAATGAACCAAACTGCCCAGGGAGTTGGTAAAGTCTGCTTCTCTAGATGCTTTCAAAACCGGACAGTACCTGTTAGGGATGTTCTAGCTGGAGACAGGAGGTTGGACACAATGGACCAAGAGGTCCCTTTCAACTTTAAGATTCAACAGTATTGCAAAAATATCCATCGTGTGTTCTTTGTTGCACAACGGAACAATAAGATGGTACTGGTAATTGCACATTTGGATGCACAACGTCAAGACTCAGCGGAACATGCCACAAGCACGCAACTATGAGAGTAGAGATAAATCCAAAAAGATTTATGATGATTGATGAAGAAGTCAGCAAGGAGAAAGAGTATTTCCCATAGTCCAGGAGGAATGTGCTGCCAAGATCCTTCTGAGTCAACCATAATTGGGGTGGGAGAGTGATAAGTAGCATCATCATACACTTAAATCTATCTTACTTGACTGATTGCACAAGTTTAGTCAAGTAAGCAATTAATTACACCTACATGAATTTGCATATGAATAAAATGATGTTGCTGGGAAAAAGAAGCTTGAAAGGGATCAAATTTCTACTTCCCTGAAAACTGGATTTTGTGACCTGTGCAAATTGTTGAGTTCATTCTGCTCCTTGAACACAGTATCTGTATGCCTATATGAGTCCACAAATTAGAGGATTTGCTTCCACCACCTCAGAAAGAGCCATATTTCATTTAATTAGGAAGGAAAATGATATTTTCCCTCATTTTAGAAGAAACTTTAAAAATTGGTTAATGATTATTAACTAAAGAGCTTTCAGAAACTGTGAGTAGAAGGCACCTTATCAGGAGAAGTATGGCACCTATGTGTTACTGAGTTATGCTTTTATGATGTTTTATGTTTTATGAGCTAATGCATTGACATTTGCAATGTATTTTATGCTGCCATTTTATAGTTGCTTTACTGGGCTTGGTACCCATGTAAGCCATCCTGAGTCCCCTTGGGGAGATGGGGCATGACATAATAAAAAAGCTGTTGTTGTCATTATTATTATTATTATTATTATTATTATTATTATTATTATTATTATTTTAAACAACACCAATGTAAACCTTTGCTTTTTAAATGATAACTACACATGATCTTGTGAAAAAGATTGTTTCAAGTCCTAGGCCAAAGAAGTCCTGTCAAAGAGAATGTAAGTACTGAACCTTTATTTGATCACTTTTCTACCTTCCTGATTTTCTAGTTTCTCACAAATAAAAATAAAACTTGTAAGGTTCCTTATTGTCTCATTCACTTGCCAGACAGGTTTCTTTATTACATTGCTAATCCGGCAGATGACCCTGAAATCGATTCTCTGAGACCCTTTCCTCTGCATTTCCCTTCCAGTATACGATTTAAGTTAATGTTGATATCGGCAGGAGAATCATAATGCAGTCGGCCCTCCACACTTGTGGGTTTGCCTTTTGCAGATTTAATTATGCATGGACTTGATTAATATGGTATTTCTAGGACTAAGTCTTCCAGTATAAGTATATGATCAACATCCAATGGAAGATGACCATAAGGTTATTTATCGCAGGATTTTCTTGTAGAGGTTTCCCATTGGCTTCCTCTAAGACTTGACCAAGATCATTAGTGGGTTTCCATGGTTGAGTGTGGATTTGAACCCTGGCCTTCAAACTACTCCACCACAATGGGTCTTGTTTCAGCTTCTACTGAACTCTATTGAAGGAATTTCACACTCCAATATAAGACATCACTCCCACACACTGCTAGCTTTAGTGATTCAAAGCATGTTGCTCAGCAGCACAGCAGTTGGCCCGGAGTGCTGGTCTGATTTAAAAAGAAACTTTCCTGTGCTTGACTATTTTTTTAGGCTACTTTATCATGCAGATTGGTCTCCAATGGGAAACTGTCAAGGACTGCTGTACCGCTTGAAATAAAGCACCAAAAAAGCCACCTGGAAAAAAAGAGAGCAAAAGCTTGGTGTTGACACTTCCCTGTTAATTAAACTTGATATCCATCAGTAATAATATATATTTACTTTTGCAAAAAGAGGCTCGTAAACTGCAGGGGGTGGGGGAGTAATTGGGGCTGTTGCTTACACTTGTTGAGATAAGAGAGTTTAATAATGCCAGCTGTTGGAGAAACCATCGTATTTCATTTGCTCAGTGTGCCAGTTTGCACAAGAGTGAAAGCGACAATTTATTCGGCCCCTAATTAAAAGACGTCTGGGAGAAAATGGTGTCTGGAATTTTGTTAATGTCTTAAGTATGTGTATATTTTTTTCAGATGCAGAACACCTGTATTCTGCAAAAGCAAAATGCATATTGATGTGTATGTTGATGCATGTGCAAAATGCATATTGGACACTCAGTTGCACATTTGAGCATGAACTGAATTTGCATTACTTTGCTTAAGGGTTATGTAGCACAATCAATGTCTAACTCTTCACAGAGATTTATGTTATGCAGCTTGGCCAAGGGATGTTGTGGGATGCATCCCCAAGAATAACAATTTGAAAAATCAACCAAGTTGTGACACGGTTGAGGGGCACCGAACCATTGCCTGAATGGGCCAATTGAAACAATGGAGTGACTGTTGTCTGGTCTTAAATTAGGGAAGGCAACAGCAGTGGGTTTGGGTCCCAATTTTCTGGAGATCACATGGACTGACAGCAAATCAAACAGAATAGAAATGGCCAGAAGTTTTAAAAATAACAGTATTTTTTGAAAAAAAAATTGAAGTTAAATGTTCAACAGTATGTGCAACCTATTTTAAAAAAATTAAATGTTCAACAGTGTGTGCAACCTATTTAAAAGTGAAATTAAACCTCACTGATGCTTCAATATCAGGCAAAATTTCAGAAAAAAGATTATTTTCAGGAAAAAAAAAGGCAGTTCAGGGAGTCTGGAAGGGTTGAGCGCCACTCAAATCGTTCCAAAAGTCACATGAGGGATGGTCACGTTGCCCACTTCTGAATTAGGGAGCTACAGCTTTCCATTCATGGATACTGACACCCTCCCTGCTCCAAGGATTGCTATTTATCTATATTGAGAAAGTGCGATGAAAGGAAGTATATTGCCTCCTGGAATTACTCAGCCACTTTGTTCATTTCTACTGCAAGCTCCATAGTAGAAGTCCACAATGTGGTGTTAGTTACATCACTGCCATATTTGCTTCTGCCTGCTGAGTAAAAAGAAAAGGAACAAAGGGCCAGGTAGGGTTTACCAGTGAAAACTGGAGAAAGCTCATATCTTTACTGCAGGAGTACACAACTGTAGAGGGTAGGGAGGCACATTGGCTCCCCAGGATACTGTTCCTCTCTCCTCTTGAAAAAAAAATCATTTTTGTAGCCCTAAATAGATGGCGTTTCCACTATGTTCTGGGCATTCCCGGGTCATTTTAGATTAAGGACCCAAGTACCACACTGCAAGCTAATTGTGAAGAATATTGTGTAGAAAAATCAGAGTAGCTACACAGAAAATATGATCCTTTTAAACCTGTGCAGCCCTCATTGTACTGAAACAGCCGATCAGGAGATACCGTTTAACATAGGGATGGAAACCCCAATAGTCTGAGCCCTAACAGATTGTGGCAGACGATGTTCAATACTATTTCAACAACATGATGGTTCCCACCTTTGCCTTAAAGAAGACTTCAGCATCAGTGCCACATCGCACTACATGCACACTCCAATTTTGAATTACTTGCAATGGAAAGGGAGGAAAGTAAAAACTAAGGCATTCCAAGAAAGAGCTGTGTTTTTTTAAAAAGAGATAAAGCAAAAAAATGGATGTCTGAGATCAAAACTGTAAGCTCTGATTTATTGGTACAACCCAGAAAACACATTACTGGCAAAAGAACTCTGAGAAATGGAAACCCATCACAAAGTTCTGAAGAAGGAACACCTGCCATCTTCCCTTTGGAGAGGAGAAAGCAAATGGTGTTGGTTTGTCTCTCGCCCACTTTGGATCCAAATAACTGTCTCCAATCTGCCAAGGTGTATTAAAATGAAAGAGGCAGAGGAAAACAAAGGGACACTGCATGCCATTGGTATCAAAGGAAGCCCCAGGCTATGCTCAGATTATGTGATTTTATGCTCAGAAGCAAAAAAATAAGCCTTCTGAAACCTATTGGGAACTGACAGTTTATGAGGATAAGGCTTTGAATGATATGCTGCATTGTCCATACTTGTTGTTTCTTTCAAGTATTATATTTTTAATTTCAGTGTAATTCTATTGATAGCTCACGTATAGTCTGGCTTGGATCCTATTGGTTGGTCCCAAATAGAGTAGATCCCATTTACTGATCTGCTGACAGTTAGATCTTATTGGTTTAATGCATCAATGCTAGTTGGGAAAGTCAACAGGCTTTAAACTCTTTTGAGTGTTGAATGTTTTTACTGATACTGATTGATTATCATTTACTGAATTGCTTGGGACCAGAAGTCTTTGGGATTAAAAAAAAAAGACTTTTTGAGATATCTATATTTGCATATGGGTACATAATGAGATGTGTTGGAGATGGGACCCCTGAATATGGTTTTGCAATTTGAAATTTCAGAATTCTGGATAAGGGATGCTCAAACCATATGAATTTAGTTTTAACTTTTGTAGGATGGTGGAGTCTCAGGGCTGGGCAAAAGGCAGGATATAAATAAAATAAAAATGCAGATTAATGGAATTAAAGTACAGTGTTCCCTCATTACTTCGCGGTTCACTTTTGGCGGATTCGCTGTTTTTCGGTTTTCAATAAACTCTAAAGTACTATTATAAATCATAAAAAATTACAATTTACAGCCTAAGGAAGGGAGGAAGGAGAAGCCAAAGGGAGAGAAAAGGAGCCCAAGTGGCAACGGGAGGAGAAGGAGGCGATTTATCAATACACAATTGGTTGATAAAAACTTAAAATAGTGTATGACTAAAATAATGTATAAATATTAAAATAAATATAGTGCCCCTACTTCGCGGATTTTCACTTATTGCGGGTGGTCCTGGAACCTAACCCCAGTGATAAGTGAGGGAACACTGTAGTAGACAAAACCCAAATGCAGCTGCATAGGAGGCAGTCAGGTTGGGCCAACCCAGTGTCGACAGCAATCATAAACATGTCGGAAACCAACAGATTAGAATCCCAAGAGAGTCAGACTCTGAATCAAAACCTTTCCAATCAGAGAAGTCATGCTTCCCAATGCAGAGATAATTGAGTGCACAGCTGTAGCTAGGCAGACTGCCCTTTTAGGATTCATAGCTGCATATCCTATAAAGGGGATCAACATCAAGGATGGCATGAAGACTCAACTGGAGCTGAGAGACACAGCAGGTAAGGGCACCTTTGCATCTTTACTTTCAAAATAAGTAATCTCTCTTTATTGGAAGAGTTAGCATGACATAGTGGTTTGAGTGTTGGACTACAACTAGTGAAAACTGGATTTGGCCCCACTCAGTATGGAAACCTACTTTGCTTGAGTCACACACTCTTAGGGTACATCTACACTGGAGAATTAATGCAGTATGACATCACTTCAACTATAAGGGCTCAATGCTATAGAATTATGGGAGTTGTAGTTTGGTGAGGCACTAGCATTCTTTGGCAGAAACGGCAAAATGTCTACAATTCACAAGATTCCACAACTGCTATGATATCTTTTTTGATACACAGCAGGATAGAAATATCACTATCATCATCATCACCAGCCATACCTGGCTACATTGTTTTACAGAAATTTTGAGTCAGGCATCAGGTTGACAACACAAAAATTGCCCCAAATACATCCATCATCTCAAGGTCTGGCAAACCTGGATAACATTACAAATAAATCTTTTTGCACTATGATGACGCACAGCCTAGATTTTTCTGTAACTTGTCAAAGGAATTGGGGGAGACCATGTAGCTTTGGACTCTTTAGAATGACACACTGTCACTAATTCCTTACCTAACAGCAATGCTAACTGATATAAAAACATTTCTTCTACTAAGCAAGCCAGCTGTTGGAGACACTTTTGGCAGTTTCAATTAGATTGACTGGAAATCCACAGGTAGGGGGGGAAAAATCAGTTCTTTTCATATAACTCTAAAGTTCCCTCAACCATGCTGGCTGCAGGATTCAGTGACTTATAATTTGAAAAGAATCCCACCTCTCCAATCTATGATAATCCTAGTTTGAAGGAAAGGTATGGCTACAACAATTATAACCATGACAGGCAAAAATAAAAGCACATTAAGCTCTCACTTTTTATGCTGTTAGGGGCGTAGGGTCCCTGAGAAAATGGAAAAACTACAAATAAAACAACAGCAACGTTTTTCAGCTGATAGAACACTTCTCTAGGGACATCGACTGCAAGTTGACCACATATTTGTACAGAAAGACCTACAAATGTCTAGGTATGTGTTCTCTATTTGAATCATTACGTTATCCAGGGAAACTCTTTGGTCAACCTTTGGCAGAAGTTGACCACAGAATCATACTGGAAGACCCAGAGATTCCTAAAGAGAACACATTAATGAAATTTGCTAAAATTAAACTTGTGAATGTGTACATTTTTGCACAAAAAATGATTAATGGCTGCAATCCTGAATGGCTCAGTGTATCATAGTAAGTCAACATGCCAAGTTGAGACATATATCCTCTCCCTCCTACCTTCCCTGGTCATACTCAGCTTCATAGGGAGCAGGCAGGAACTCAGAAGCAGTTGATAGATGCGAAATACATATATTCACATGGAAACATCTGGGAAATGTCAGCACTGAGATAATTATTTCAGACTAGGCTGCAGGGAGATGCTTCTAGGAGCCTGTGTGTTCTCCATGAAGCATGGCATAGTCATGGGGACATGTGTATAAGGGAAACATGGAGAGCTTTACCTTTTCTCCTCTACTTCCAAAATAAATGTTCCGTCTGTTTTTAGAAAGAGCCAGCATGATGTAATGGTTTGAACATTGGACTATGGTTCTGGAGATCAGGGTTTAATTCCCTGCTCGGCCATGAAGCCCACTGGGTGAGTCACATACTTTCAGCCCCAGAAAACTGCTTAGGATTGCCAAACACCAGAAATGACTTGAAGGCGCACAATGACATTAAGATACATGGCACAGTATGAAATTTACTGTTGCAAGAGGCAGTGATGGTCATGTTTCTAGCTGGCTTTCAAAGTAGATTAAAGAAGTTAATTATCTAAATCATATCATTGTATATGATCATCATCACTGAACTGTGGTAGAAAAGATCTTTTATGGATTGCTTAATATCCCAGAACTACCTATCTTGGCATTCCTGGAAGACTAACGAGACAGACACTTTGCTCTGGTCCAGAAAAAAAAACCTTTTGGTTGACTTACCTGGGCAAACTTGTGGATCTGCTCCACCATAGCTGCGAAAAGTGCATGAACACTTTCATCAATAAGGCTTTGCATGTAGTGGACAGCTTCTTCATCGGAAAGATCCAGGCGGAACTTGTCTTGAACCTGGGAAGAAGAAAGAAGCTGCTAGGACCATATTTTAGAGACACACGAGACATACACATATACTCCACCTAGCAAGCAGCAAGCTAAGGACACGTTTGCTCTTGTGGCTCAACAAGATCCTTGCAGAAAGAAACTTTGGCAACAGACTTCAATATTATGGCCTGGGCTGAAAATATTTCTGCATTCTATACACATGCTGGGTGTTGTGGTTACTACTTTTCCTTATTGTAAGAAATAAAACTTAACAACCATAAAGATCGAAACTAAAAATTGCTGAATATATTACTTGCAAATAAAATACATCTCTGCCATGTTTATGACAGGTGTTTATAACTTAGGTCTATGAAAACTTATGCTACTAACAACTTTTTCTAAGCCCCAGAGATGGTACAAGATTTCTTTGCTTCCTCACCACTATATGGGGCTGTGTGTGTCCAGTTTTTGACAATGTTTGTGAACAATCTGTTTTGACAAACATTGTTAATAATAAAAAAACTTTATTTGTATCCCACCCTATCCCCCCAATGGAAACTCAGGGCAGTTATCAACAAATATACAGCGGCAAACATTCAATGCCAATAAGGTGCAACCAACAAATAATTTAATAATTTAAATAATAAAATATTAAACATCAACATCAGACAATAAAAAAATTACAGCAAATTAGACAGCACACACTAAATATTATATTTTAATTGAGTCATTATTATTATTGTGTACACAAAAATTATTTGGGCTATGTCCAAGATGGCAATTTGGGAAAAAAATGCACAAGGTTGTAAGATTTCTTTCTTTTAAAAATGCACAAGTGACTTTCCCATAAAAAATAACAAAATTACAGAAAAATCTCATGGCAACATCCTCCTTACAGAGTTGGTTATCACAATGTGTTGAGGTGTCCTTTTTATATATATACTGATGGTGAGCCAAGCTCGGTCTTCAGGACGACCAATAAAATGACTGGGAAGCAAAACATGTGTTTATCTGGGACAAAAGAGAAGTTCATATTAGTAGCATCCTGGACCAGAGTTGGTTACGACTTGGTACTTTTAGCCCCTATATAAGCCAACAGTGTAAAGTGAAATTTTGCTGGATCTACAGAGTTTTTGTAGTACTGAACTGTATTCTCCGGCTTCAGTTCAGGCTCAGAAGAAGATAGGGAATAAGGGGTTAAACCAAAGTATTTTCTTGAAGGTCGATCATGCTGAAAACACTCTGTGGCTGCTTAGTATTGAGAAGAAAGAGCCTTTTGGAAAACCCTCCGGCAATTTAAGGAAGGAACGCAGAAACAGCATAACAGATGACAACAGCAGCCCTGTCAAAGCCACTGCTGTACAGTAGGCAAGAATTAGATTAACTGGGGATTACATTTTTCATCCGTGAATTAGTTAGCTGGAGAGGATTTTACACCTGTTTTTATTTCCTCTGTGGACAGCCGTGGTGGTGTGAAATGCGGAGCTGAGAGGTGTCGTGCTGTGCTTAAATACTGTGCAAGCTAAAAGCCCAAAGCCCTCAAACTAAGGGGAGAAGGAAAGCAGCAACTTCCAAGCCGGCCTCCTTGGCTCCTGCAGGCAATGCCTTGACTGCTCTGCATGGGGTGAGAGGGAGAAGAAGCATTTATCAAGAGCCATTCAAGGTTGCTGTGTCTTGATGCTGAGCCATTTCCTCCCTACTGTTAGGCCAAAATAATTTCACGGAAGGACATGGAAAGGAAGGAGGACCCAGGCTTTGAAGTAAAAGGAAAAGACTGTCGAACTCAACCTCCTACTCTGAGGCAAAGCTAAAAGGAATCTTGCTGGGAGTCATCACCGTAAATGTTGGATCCTTGCCCTATCTGGCTCATTAAAATAGGTAGAGATGGTCTGGCTGAGTGGGTATGAAAAGGGATGAATGCATCACTGTACCAAAGCAGGATTCCTTTCTGCCCAAAAGAGACTGTGGTGAGGTTATTTCTGGAAAAAAACCAACCTTCCTTGAACCTCATTGTCCAAGACAGTTACTGAACAGTCTGTAATGTTCCCCATTTAGCCAAGGTTCGTTCTGGAGAATGCTGTGGCTTCCCATTTTCAGGGGTTCCTGGATAAAACAGATTATCTAGATCCATTTTAATCTAGTTTAATCTGGCTATTATCTTTGGTTAACTTGTTAGATGACCTATACTATTCTGTTGGTTCTGACAGAATAGTGTAGGTCATCCACAAAGTCTCAGTAGCTCTGATATCATCGGCCATAGCATCTTGGTGACCCACTGTGCTGGGATGGGGCTTGGAATGTATTACAGTGGTTTCCATCCTTCCTGGAGGAGTGCAATCAGAAGGTGGCACTGGGGGACTCCAACACCCTTGTCATTGGTTTGTAGTGTTCCTCATGGTTCAGTTAAGTCTCCTGTCCTGTTTAAGATCTAAATGTTAATAAAATACAAATAATATTGATTATCCCCCTTCCTCACAAACTAGGTCACAGCTTGTAAAAAGCAGAGAGGTAGTGAACCCTGGCAATAAGGCTGTGGAAGATAAAAGTCACACCTACTCATGTTATTCTGTTTGGTTGTCTGGAGACGAGCACAAAAGTATAAACAGTCATTCAGTCTACTGAAGCTCTTCTCATTTGGCAAAGTACCCAGAACAGTCTTCCCTGAGTTCTTGGTGCTCTACAACTGGCAGACCAACTGGTAGTGACATTTAGCGTATACCATCTCCTGCTAAATAATTTTACATTAGCCTGGCAGTTTAAGGATCTAGAGCAATGGTTCTCAACCTGTGGGTCCCCAGGTGTTTTGGCCTACATCTCCTAGAAATCCCAGCTAGTTTACCAGCTGTTAGGATTTCTGGGAGTTGAAGGCCAAGGTTGAGAACCACTGATCTAGTGGCACCTGGGAATAGGATTTTCTATTAGCAACTTGCTTCTACCATTTTCATAGTTATTACAATGTGTGCTTAAATCACCTTTGTTTGGGTTCTGCACAATACAACCTCCTGAAGACATCTTCCATTTGCCTTATCCTGGGGATTGGGTGACATGCTAGCCCACAGGTTCTGCTATCCAGTCATGGGAGTTGGGAGTTTTGACCCTGGGGAAATTAGTTGGTTAAGAGCTTGCTGTCAATGTGATGTTCCCCTTTGTTGTGGATTATCTGCTACATCTATTTATCACCAATAAAAGTATTCTTCTGGCAGTGATGTGGATCCATTGTCCATACCAAACACAAATCTGTGGAAATCTGGAAGGGGGTAGACTTTTTGCCAATTCTGTGTTTGAAAAGGGAATCCAATAAATCCTTTATGTTCACAGGAAGGGAAAATCTTACTTAAACCAGAAGGCAAGATGACTAAGCTCAGACAGTCATACCTTGGACATTTATAAAAGGCATAGTTCACTCAAAAGGACAAAGATTCTTGATCAGTTAGAAGGCAGTAGGAAAAGAGGAAGGAAGCATTACAGATGGACGGACTCAATCAAGGAAGCCATGATTGACCTGAGTCTGCAAGTCATAAACAGAGCTCTTGATAACAGGTTTAGTTGGAAGTCTCTTTTTCAAAGGGTCATAAATCAAATTTGCCAATGGCAATTAACAACAAACAAATCCTTAAAAACAAAGAAAATGTGAGATGCCCTCTTTTGAGAGTGTCATATTATCCTTCTGCCCAAAACCTTTGAGCAAATTAACTTCTCCCTGCTCTTTTCCATTTCAATACCCATTTTAATGGCTTTATATATTTATACCTGTTTTGTTTTTATAAAGTGCTTTGGCTCCTCTCATGGAAGGTAGTACAGAACTGTTGCTAATGTGCTCATATCATTCACTTCTGGTGAAGGTACAATTATAAAGGGAGGGAGGGGAAGGAGAGCATTCACGCTCAGAATGGAAAAACAGTGGCAAGGTGACAATTTATTTCCTGGGAGTCATTGTGGGTCCAAGATTAATGAACACAAAACCCCAGTCGCAAAAGAACCTGAGATGGGTAAGATCTTGGAAGAAAGTAATGTCCTGGGCGAGAAAGTGAAGCCAATTTGTCTCTAGACTGAACATTTCTAAAATCATTCTATTGGAAGTGGAAACAAATACAGGAAAAAAAACACTACCCCTCCGCCTCCAGCGTTACTTCACATAGAGGTATTGGCACACTTTTTTTGCATTTGTATTAAAATGTTTCTTTTTGTATAGTTGTTAAAATTATTAATGCTTTCTTAGCAGCAGTATCTTAGAGGCAGAAGATGGGAAAGAAATTGGGATATAATTTCTCTGTAGCTTATAGAAAGGCTGTTACAATTATCTTTCAAACAGCATCTAATTAACTATGGATTTTAGAACATTCATAAGACCTAAAACTGAAGTAGTTGGGGAGAGGAGATGACAAAGTAGGATGAGAACGTAAGTCATGGTTCCCATATTGGTCCCATTCAGTGTTTTATATTTGACCAAATCCTACATCCAGAAAGTTATGCAAGAATTTTGAAATTTATAGAAGGAGAGAAAGGAAGTGCGAGAAAAAGAATTTTTAATTCACAGGGCTTTCTGCATTTTTGAAAATAAGTCTTCATGCACATAGACCATGACTAGGAAAATGCATGAGGAACAGGATCAGTTCTTTACCCTTGTGAGTCACATCAAAATGTTTGAGCACATTGAAAATAATAACGTATTACATCTGGTCACCATTTGGGCCATTTTTGGCTGCTTTTCCCCTATCTTCAGTGCTTTTGAGGGGTCACTTTGAAAGGTGAGAGACCACCATACTTGACAGTGGTGTTGGGAGGGAGCAAACTTTCACCACCCTTGATCTAGATCAATGTTCTTCAAATTAATGATACCAAGGAATAATATTTTTCGAAAGTTGAAATATACTCTGCTCTCAAATAGTTTAGCATATTTATTCTTGCAATCAGTTCTTAGAACAAGATGAAAATGTTGACCTTCCCTACAACTGCTATATAAATTAGTCAAAAGCCCTTACCAAAGTCCTGTTCCTTTTCCTACCAGGGAGCAACATTGCCAGGTGAAACAAGACACCGAGCATGTGTTCCTTTAATGGCTTTGTAAAAGATGGAATCAGCAAGTGTAGAAATTCTGTTGAAATTCTGTCTTAGACATAACCAAAGAAATTGGATCCCTGTCATTTATGTCCCCTATCAACCCAAAATCTAAGAAATTGTGAGATCCAGGGGTTTTTTTGTTAGGTGGCATCAGACAATGTGTCCCGTGCATCCTGGACTTCCTCATACTCAAAATTGATGTTACTGAAGTTATATTGACAAAAAGTATAGAGATTAGTATTGCATGAACTCTTCCCACCAGAGATCAAAGTATGCAATTTGCAAATCACAGCTGGCACGGCATGAAGACCAACATGGTATAGTGGCAAGGTCATTGGAAGATCAGGTTTTACATTTGGACTTTGCCATGGAAACTCACTGGGTTGTGTTAGGCAAGTCACCCGAACCCTCAGAGGAGAGCAATGGCAAACTCCTGCTGAACAAAACTAGTGATAGGTTCACCTAGGAGCAGAGGCGGTTCAACCACCAGGCCAACTAGGCAGTTGCCTGTGGCGCCATCTTGTTGGGGGCGCCATCGAGGCAACTCCTGTCTCCTGCGGCCTGCCTCCGCAAGGTATTGAACTGCTTTTCTGGTGATTTGTTGTAAAACATGTTTTAGTGCTTAATTTGTATAATCTTAATGTAATTTGATGTTTAATAGGCTTTTCCTTAATCCCTCTTTATTATCCAACATTTACGCTTATCCAATGCTTTTATTTTTCAGTGATTGGTTTTTTTTTTGGGGGGGGGGGGGCGCCAAAATTCTGTTCGCCTACACTTGAAAAATACCTAGGGCCGGCTCTGCCTAGGAGTCACAAAAAGTCAGAAACATCTTGAAGATATACCACCACCACCACCGCCACAACACAACTCTCATGGCTTATTGTTTGTGCACAAGCCAGAACTTTCCTCAACCTTGCTGTTCCTGGGTTTTGACTTGGTCCCATTTTCAGGAATGCTGGGAGCTAGGATCCAAAGCCACACAGGAAGGGATTTCAACAGATATAGGGAATCTGATTTAAAGGCTGAGATCTTCTTGGGACTGATGTTCAAAATAGTGGCTGTCAAACATCAAAATGTGCTCAGTTGTTCCTGGCCTTGAGTTCTCAGACATTCCAACCAGGAGGGATAATAACAAGAAATTATGGGAACATAAGACCAGCAACTCCTGGAATCTCTCTGGCCGAGAACCACTTGCTTAAGAAATCATGCAGATCACAGCTAAAAACAGTTTTAAATAATAAAAGTGTGTATTTCCATTGCATTCTTTTCTTCCTTCAGGAGGGTCAGAATGGGTTCCCAAGAGGTCTCCCCTTCACATATGGGTGAGATGCTGATTTGTTTCGGTTTCAGAGGCTGAGGCTATGTGATCTGCCTTCAGAATACTCTCTGGACAACGAGTAATAATAAGGGCATAGTCTGAAAGCATGTAATACAGTAACCTTCCAGAAGGTTAGTCCCCAAATGAGATGATGTCCAGAGAGTTCTGTCTATTTTAAGACGGAATAAAGGCAAGGAATAAATGCAAGCATTGAAACACAGGAAACATGCTTTCTCCTAAGTCAGATCCTTTGCCCATTGATCCCAGTATTGTCAACCGGCAGTGAGTGGCTCTCCTGGATGTCAGGTGGGATTCTTTTCTGTTCTCACCTAGGGATTCCCTTGTGGTATTATTAAGGCCTGGCTCACTCAGCTTCCAAATTGGACAAGATTGGTGTGCTCAAATTGGCTTAGTAGCAAATAACTAGCAACTATTCCAAGACCGAGGAAGATGCTTCCTTATATTTCAGTTATACTTTTCCAGTTACCGTTAGAGTCATAGTTGGAAGACAGCAGAAAGAACATCCAATCTAACTCAATTTGTCCTTGCAGGAATATAGAATCAAAGCACCCCCAACAAATGGCCATCCAGTCCCTGTTTAAAAATCTCTAGAGCAGGGGTCCTCAAACTTTTTAAGTGGAGGGCCGGTTCAGGGTCCCTCAGACATTTGAGGGGCCGAATTATCATTTGAAAAAAAATACAAATAAATTCCTATGCACACTGCACATGTCTTATTTGTAGTGCAAAAAACAAAAACAAAACAGCAACAATAAAAGAACAATACAATATTTAAAAATCAAAACAAATTTAACCAATATAAGCCTATCAGTATTTCAATGGGAAGTGTGGGCCTGCTTCTGGCCAATGAGATAGTCAAGTTAATTAGGACTGTTGTATGCCTTCAAGTCATTTCAGACTTTGGGCAAGCCTAAGTCTAAAACTGAGAGTGGGGGGCAGGTAAATGACCTTGGAGGGCTGCATCTGGCCCCCGGGCCTTAGTTTGGGGATCCCTGCTCTAGAGCATCAGACAGCAAGTCAGATCCAATTTCAACCAACATTATGCAAAATCTTTAAACATGGTTACCATGTCACATCTTAACCTTCTCTTAACCTTTTTGTCTCCATACTAAAATATACTCAGCTCCGTAAAACTTTCTCTCGACTTGAACATGAGACCAATTTATACATGAGTATATAGGGTACTCCAGTTGAGACTAAGAACAGAATGAAGTCACTGAATTCATTAGATTTATCTACACAATAACTCACAATTCTAAAACTCTTGTTGGACAAAAAAGAGCTAGCCACAAAGTGACAAATAAATAAATCCCCAGACTGTGACCCCATTCATCCCCTCAATCTAAACCTACAAATGGCCTACTTAACACTTGCAAGACGTTGTCACAAGATATAGGACATCATTTTTCAAAGTTATCCCCCCCTTGCCCCTGGCCTCATGCAGACTTGGAAAATTCAGTAACTATGAAGACAGTTCTTTAGGTGATACGCATCAAAGCTCTCCAGGTTGTGTTCCATCAGTGTCAGACTAAACCACAGATTCCCTTCAGCAACTCAAGAGATCATATAAAACAGCTGAGTTCTTGGTTTGGGGGAAAATATGTATTTCCAGCACTTTTTTTTTTTTTTACTCTAGCACAACATGAACCTTTGACCAAATTGTTTGCTTTGCTCATTCTTTCTCAGAGCCAGAGAAAGGAGGGCTTCCTCTGAAGAAATCCTGCCATGAAAACCCTATGAAGGGATCATCATGGTAGAGCCAACTTGGAGACATTTACAAATGACGATTTAGTTACACAACGAAAATAAAATGGTCACATCATATTGTGTCTCACACATAATGATATGATATCTGGTGAAAAGATAGCATACTTATAGGAGTTAACTCTGCCAAATTATAGACAGATAGCTCCTGTTTCCTTGTTGCTGCCATCCACTTTTAAGGTTTCCCTGAATTTCATTTCAAGAAAATGTCTGGAATTAGGAAATATGGCAGTTATATGGCAGTTCTTTTACGAGAAATTAACCCTGGAAAACGGCAGGGTGCAAACAGTAAGAGTGCATATTCTAGCAATTTTAAAACTTTGATCAAGTATGTGCTGTTACTATGCTAAGACATATTTTGTGCAACAATTGAAATAAAAATTTATGGGTACAGATACATAAACTGAAAAAATGAAAGAGAAATAGAAATAGAAATTAAGACTAGAATTTGTCCTTTAAACCAAGGCCAAAATATTGTGTGAGAAAGTGAGAAGTACATCTGCTTAACAGAACTACTGTTCTTTTGGGTTTCAAAAGATTTAGTTGAGTATTCTACATGTTGGGGTTTTGGACTAGATGGCCCTTCTGCTCCCTTTCAGCTGTTACGATCCTATAATTCAACTTTTAAGATAATACTGACATCAACACACATATTTACTCAATCATCCACAAACACAGAGAAAATAGCTGTAATAATTCATGACTGAATTGGGAAAGGACTCATGATTTATACTGACTGAATGAAAGATAAGTTACCACCAAACACTTGTAAATGCTCTTTCAAACACGTTCTACCTGCTAAGAGAGAAATATGAAACCGCAAAAGAATACTATTCCTCCCTACAATACTGTTTGGAAGGTCATCCACATCAGAAACAATCCCCGTCAATCAGCAATGTCCAATTTCCCTCCCTTCTCTGTTGTCTTGCCACATTTTGTAGGCAAACATGTTTGAATTTCAAATTAGGATCTAATTCAGTTTAACTAGATTCAGAACCCATCCAGAATGGCCCATATCAGACTCCTTTTATTTAGGACTTGTACTAATCCAGTAGGATAAAAAAAAAAAAGACTGGCCAAAATTGTTCCAATGTGGTTCTGAATTCTGCCAAGTCTATTTTGAGGCTGTAGCTATTTGTCATTAAGACTTGGAGAGATCTCCGATATCCCTAGGCATTAGGCTTGCTCAAATAATTCGTTTTCCCCGTTTACCGTTATTGATTCGTTTTTTTCGGATTTTTTGAAGCAATATTGAATCTTGGCTGTCCACACGCCTGGATATCGCGGTTTCGAACCGCGATTGGCCGTTTTCCGTAATGGCGCCTTTTTTTTCGTTTTTAAAAAATGCTTTGTCAAATCATCCAAACTTTTTTAAGTCCACTGGGGCAATCTAGTGTGTTGTTTGCCCCTTGTAGCCAATCAGAGAGCACGTTTAACCAGGGGGAGGGGCTGGTAGGACGTGCTTAATGAAAACAGCGTGCACACGCCTCGTGGCTCAGTCGCACTGGGACTTTTGGAGAGGGTGGAAGGGTAGAGATTCATTGGTGTAGGCAGGCAGGAAACATTGCTGCGTCACAGCATGGCTGTGTGAAGACCAGGACAGGAGAAAAGGTGGGGTGGTCTGTGGCTGAGTTTGGTGGTGTGGGTCTTAGGTCTTTCTATTTGTTTTGTTGTTGCAAACTTGCAAAGGGCTGTCCTGTGGGTGTTTTTCCTGTTCAAAATACAACTCCTTTTGGGGAAAGAAAAGCTTGCCTTTGTGCCTTGCCTTCCTTGTGTGTGTGTCTGCCAGGGACGCTTTGAAAAAGAGTTGCATATCCCATCCTGTTCAAAATACAACTCCTTTTGGTGAAAGAAAAGCTTGCCTTTGTGGCTTGCCTTGTGTGTGTGTCTGCAGGGACGCTCTGGGAAAGAGTTGCATATCCCATCCTGTTCAAAATACAACTCCTTTCGGGAAAATAAAAGCTTGCCTTTCTGCCTTGCCTTCCCCTGGGCTACGGGTGTGTGTGTGTCTGCAAGGAACGCTTTGGGAAAGAGTTGCATATCCCATCCTGTTCAAAATACAACTCCTTTCGGGAAAATAAAAGCTTGCCTTTCTGCCTTGCCTTCCCCTGGGCTACGGGTGTGTGTGTGTCTGCAAGGAACGCTTTGGGAAAGAGTTGCATATCCCATCCTGTTCAAAATACAACTCCTTTTGTGGAAAGAAAAGCTTGCCTTTCTGCCTTGCCTTGTGTGTGTGTCTGCAGGGACGCTTTGAAAAAGAGTTGCATATCCCATCCTGTTCAAAATACAACTCCTTTCGGGAAAATAAAAGCTTGCCTTTCTGCCTTGCCTTCCCCTGGGCTACGGGTGTGTGTGTGTCTGCAAGGAACGCTTTGGGAAAGAGTTGCATATCCCATCCTGTTCAAAATACAACTCCTTTTGTGGAAAGAAAAGCTTGCCTTTCTGCCTTGCCTTGTGTGTGTGTCTGCAGGGACGCTCTGGGAAAGAGTTGCATATCCCATCCTGTTCAAAATACAACTCCTTTCGGGAAAATAAAAGCTTGCCTTTCTGCCTTGCCTTCCCCTGGGCTACGGGTGTGTGTGTGTCTGCAAGGAACGCTTTGGGAAAGAGTTGCATATCCCATCCTGTTCAAAATACAACTCCTTTTGTGGAAAGAAAAGCTTGCCTTTCTGCCTTGCCTTGTGTGTGTGTCTGCAGGGACGCTTTGAAAAAGAGTTGCATATCCCATCCTGTTCAAAATACAACTCCTTTCGGGAAAATAAAAGCTTGCCTTTCTGCCTTGCCTTCCCCTGGGCTACGGGTGTGTGTGTGTCTGCAAGGAAGGCTTTGGGAAAGAGTTGCATATCCCATCCTGTTCAAAATACAACTCCTTTTGTGGAAAGAAAAGCTTGCCTTTCTGCCTTGCCTTGTGTGTGTGTCTGCAGGGACGCTTTGAAAAAGAGTTGCATATCCCATCCTGTTCAAAATACAACTCCTTTCGGGAAAATAAAAGCTTGCCTTTCTGCCTTGCCTTCCCCTGGGCTACGGGTGTGTGTGTGTCTGCAAGGAACGCTTTGGGAAAGAGTTGCATATCCCATCCTGTTCAAAATACAACTCCTTTTGTGGAAAGAAAAGCTTGCCTTTCTGCCTTGCCTTGTGTGTGTGTCTGCAGGGACGCTTTGAAAAAGAGTTGCATATCCCATCCTGTTCAAAATACAACTCCTTTCGGGAAAATAAAAGCTTGCCTTTCTGCCTTGCCTTCCCCTGGGCTACGGGTGTGTGTGTGTCTGCAAGGAACGCTTTGGGAAAGAGTTGCATATCCCATCCTGTTCAAAATACAACTCCTTTTGTGGAAAGAAAAGCTTGCCTTTCTGCCTTGCCTTGTGTGTGTGTCTGCAGGGACGCTTTGAAAAAGAGTTGCATATCCCATCCTGTTCAAAATACAACTCCTTTCGGGAAAATAAAAGCTTGCCTTTCTGCCTTGCCTTCCCCTGGGCTACGGGTGTGTGTGTGTCTGCAAGGAACGCTTTGGGAAAGAGTTGCATATCCCATCCTGTTCAAAATACAACTCCTTTTGTGGAAAGAAAAGCTTGCCTTTCTGCCTTGCCTTGTGTGTGTGTCTGCAGGGACGCTTTGAAAAAGAGTTGCATATCCCATCCTGTTCAAAATACAACTCCTTTCGGGAAAATAAAAGCTTGCCTTTCTGCCTTGCCTTCCCCTGGGCTACGGGTGTGTGTGTGTCTGCAAGGAACGCTTTGGGAAAGAGTTGCATATCCCATCCTGTTCAAAATACAACTCCTTTTGGGGAAAGAAAACCTTGCCTTTCTGCCTTGCCTTGTGTGTGTGTCTGCAGGGACGCTTTGAAAAAGAGTTGCATATCCCATCCTGTTCAAAATACAACTCCTTTCGGGAAAATAAAAGCTTGCCTTTCTGCCTTGCCTTCCCCTGGGCTACGGGTGTGTGTGTGTCTGCAAGGAACGCTTTGGGAAAGAGTTGCATATCCCATCCTGTTCAAAATACAACTCCTTTTGTGGAAAGAAAAGCTTGCCTTTCTGCCTTGCCTTGTGTGTGTGTCTGCAGGGACGCTCTGGGAAAGAGTTGCATATCCCATCCTGTTCAAAATACAACTCCTTTTGGGGAAAGAAAAGCTTGCCTTTGTGCCTTGCCTTCCTTGTGTGTGTGTCTGCCAGGGACGCTTTGAAAAAGAGTTGCATATCCCATCCTGTTCAAAATACAACTCCTTTCGGGAAAATAAAAGCTTGCCTTTCTGCCTTGCCTTCCCCTGGGCTACGGGTGTGTGTGTGTCTGCAAGGAACGCTTTGGGAAAGAGTTGCATATCCCATCCTGTTCAAAATACAACTCCTTTCGGGAAAATAAAAGCTTGCCTTTCTGCCTTGCCTTCCCCTGGGCTACGGGTGTGTGTGTGTCTGCAAGGAACGCTTTGGGAAAGAGTTGCATATCCCATCCTGTTCAAAATACAACTCCTTTTGTGGAAAGAAAAGCTTGCCTTTCTGCCTTGCCTTGTGTGTGTGTCTGCAGGGACGCTCTGGGAAAGAGTTGCATATCCCATCCTGTTCAAAATACAACTCCTTTCGGGAAAATAAAAGCTTGCCTTTCTGCCTTGCCTTCCCCTGGGCTACGGGTGTGTGTGTGTCTGCAAGGAACGCTTTGGGAAAGAGTTGCATATCCCATCCTGTTCAAAATACAACTCCTTTTGTGGAAAGAAAAGCTTGCCTTTCTGCCTTGCCTTGTGTGTGTGTCTGCAGGGACGCTCTGGGAAAGAGTTGCATATCCCATCCTGTTCAAAATACAACTCCTTTCGGGAAAATAAAAGCTTGCCTTTCTGCCTTGCCTTCCCCTGGGCTACGGGTGTGTGTGTGTCTGCAAGGAACGCTTTGGGAAAGAGTTGCATATCCCATCCTGTTCAAAATACAACTCCTTTCGGGAAAATAAAAGCTTGCCTTTCTGCCTTGCCTTCCCCTGGGCTACGGGTGTGTGTGTGTCTGCAAGGAACGCTTTGGGAAAGAGTTGCATATCCCATCCTGTTCAAAATACAACTCCTTTTGTGGAAAGAAAAGCTTGCCTTTCTGCCTTGCCTTGTGTGTGTGTCTGCAGGGACGCTCTGGGAAAGAGTTGCATATCCCATCCTGTTCAAAATACAACTCCTTTTGTGGAAAGAAAAGCTTGCCTTTCTGCCTTGCCTTGTGTGTGTGTCTGCAGGGACGCTCTGGGAAAGAGTTGCATATCCCATCCTGTTCAAAATACAACTCCTTTCGGGAAAATAAAAGCTTGCCTTTCTGCCTTGCCTTCCCCTGGGCTACGGGTGTGTGTGTGTCTGCAAGGAACGCTTTGGGAAAGAGTTGCATATCCCATCCTGTTCAAAATACAACTCCTTTGGGGGAAAGAAAAGCTTGCCTTTCTGCCTTGCCTTGTGTGTGTGTCTGCAGGGACGCTCTGGGAAAGAGTTGTATATCCCATCCTGTTCAAAATACAACTCCTTTGGGGGAAAGAAAAGCTTGCCTTTCTGCCTTGCCTTGTGTGTGTGTCTGCCAGGGACGCTTCCTGATTTTCCCAAGACAACTTTGGGAAAGAGTTGCATATCCCATACTTTCCTGTAGAACTGGAAAGTACAGGTATCCCCTTGTAAATAAATAAAAGTAACTAAATGTTATAGACTACGCTTTTGCAACAGTAAATTGGCCAGAATATAACACGTTGCCAATCAAGATTCAAGAAATATTTCCCACCAGTAACACAACACCTAACCATCATCCCTTCTGTTACCTGAAAACACTCCCCTTGACATGAAGCGCTCAGCTGTACGCGGGTCTGGGGGAGCAAGTCCTAGTAGTGGTCAAGCCACGGCCAGGACACTGTGGGGGGCCAAAAAAGTTAAGGTGGGTCCCATACGTCTGGAACGCCGAACTATGGGAGTGGGTGGACTTGATGAAGAACCAGGCTGTTCTAATGCAGACAGTTCACAGGCATCCACCCGGAGCCGGCTGTCGCATGGAGCTGAGACAACTGGACGATCATTGGAACATACAGGTGTTGCCGTCGTGGAAATACAGGTGGTGGATAGTGAGGATATAGATAACCCCACCCCTCCACCCGCTACTGACAGTGAGGAGGAGGTAGAGGAGGTACTACCATCAAAACGTAGACTTCCTCATGCTGCTGAAAGGGTGCCCACGACTCCCATCTCTGAGGGCGTCGCCACAGTGGCTGTGGGGAGGCCAAGGTCATTTATTTGGGACCATTTCCATGTCCACTCTCAGAGTTCTACTTTGGCAGTTTGTAGACACTGTGGGGCAAATATCAGCAGAGGCAGAGACACGAGACATCTTGCGACCTCGGGGTTGAGCTCTCACATGAAGCGACACCATCCCTCCATTTCGCTGGGAGGGGGAACTGCAAGCCCTTCCAGTGGCAGCCTTAGCACGCAAAGTTCTCCAGGTGAAGATAGTGGAAGGCGGACACAGTCCACCATGGAGGATTGGGCCATTCCATTACCCAGAAAGAAAACGGGGGAAACATTGCTCACACCCCAGCAGATAACCCAAACTGTGGGAGAGATGATTGCCCTAGATCACCATCCCTTCCGCCTGGTAGAACAAGAAGGCTTTGTACGCCTTATGAAACGACTGTGCCCCCGCTACAAAATCCCCTCCCGTCACACCTTTTCCAGAAAAGTAATCCCCGGCTTGTACGAGGGCTGTAAGGAACGCATTATCCAGATGTTGCGTAGCGCCATGGGAGGACACATCCATTTTACCTCTGATATTTGGTCAAGCTTGGGAGGAGGCCACTCCTACCTCTCTCTCACGGCACATTGGTGGGAGAAGGAAGGCACTATGGATACATCCCATCGTTGGGCACTCCTCGCATTGGAGGTAGTTGATCGTGATCACAAGGCAGAGACCATCTGCAACTATCTGGAAAACATGATGGGGGAATGGATGCAGTGTAGGCCGGAAGAAATGAGGAGGGGCTTTATGGTGACGGACGCAGGGAAAAATATGATCAAAGCGGTTGAAAGTGCCGGGTTTCAGAATGTGTCCTGCATGGCCCACTTGCTTCACAATACCGTCAAGGAAGGTTTAAAGAGCCAGGAAGAGCAGTCGGGCAGCAACACAAACATCTCCCTGCTGATCGAGCGCTGTAGAAAGATCGCGGGCTACTTCCACCGGAGCATCAAGGCAGCCCGGCAGCTGAGAGACAGGCAGAGCCTTGAAGGCCTCCCGCAGCACAAGCTGCTCCAGGACGTCTCGACTCGGTGGAATTCAACCTTAAAAATGCTCGAACGCATGGTCGAGCAGCAGAAGGCGGTACACGGCATCTCCCTCACTTTGGTTGCGCCTGTTAGCAAGCTTGTTCCAACTAAGCAAGAGTGGGACACCATCTCCCAGCTTGTAGACGTACTAAAGCCATTCAAACATGCCACTGAGACACTTTCGGAATCAAAAGCTCTTCTGAGCCAGGCAGTGCCCATGGTCTTGAGGCTAAGGAGGCACCTAGAAAGGCTTGGGGCCGGTCGAACAATGGACTCCCTGGCTGGACCGCTGACACCGCCGGTCCAGGAGGTGGTGAGGAGGTTGTCCTTTGCTGTACGGAAACGGCTAGAGCCACTTCTTTCCAGCAAGGTCCATATGCTGGCGGCCTTGTGTGATCCACGGCTAAAGTACAACGTCTGCCCAAAAGACTTTACCATGTGGAAGGCCCAACTTGTTGACCTTGTGAGGGAGGTCTTTGCTGCCAGGGTGGAGGAAACGGGCACAGCGGCCCCTCTTCCAGAACTGCCTGTCACCCCAAGCACTAGCGCTAGTGGCGAGACGGAAAGTCCCGCGGAGCCGGTAGGGGGTTGCCGTAGGGATACGGATCTCCAGCCGCGAACAGGAAACGTTTTCTTTGCAGAGACGGTGGCCATACTTGCCTGCTCTGAAGAATCCTCTTTGCTGGCTTCTGCTCAAAAGGTAGACTCGGCCGAATGCTCGGTCAACAGGTACTTTGAGGAGCCTCCGGAGATAATTTCTTGTGATCCATTGTCCTATTGGGCTTCACGCGAACACATGTGGCCGGATCTGTCGCACGTAGCCCGCCAGTTCCTCAGCTGTCCTCCCACCAGCGTCCAGAGCGAAAGGGTCTTCAGCATAGCGGGAGATGTAGTCACGCCCCACCGCAGCTTGCTGGACCCTCAAACAGTTGAGAAACTTGTTTTCCTGAAGGCCAACCTTCCTGTGTTGAATTTCCCAGATTTGGATTTTGAGACCGACTGCTCCTAGAGCAACAGTTCTCCTCCTTTAACCAACTCTGCTTCAGAGTAACTTTGGCCAATTTTTTGGGCGTCCGGGCGGGGGGGTGGCCCCTTTGGACTCTGTCCAACAACTCTCTCCTCTATCCTACAATGCTTTCCTCTCTCTTTTCCCTTCCTTTCTCCTCTTTTTCATCACTCGACGTTGCCCCACTGACGTTTTTGGGTTCATCCATCTCAAGGGGCCGTTTCACGAATCATGTAATCATGGAATCATAGAAAAGTAGAGTTGGAATAGAACTCATGGGCCATCGAGTTCTCCCCCAAGAAAGACGCAGGAAGTATCATTCAAAGCATCCCCGACAGATGGCCATCGAGCCTATGCTTAAAAGCTTCAAAAGAAGGGGCCTCCAACACAGTCCGGGGGAGACAGTTCCACTCCCGAACAACCATCGCGGAGAGAAGTACTATCTTTCATTTGTCCCTGTTGAACTTAATATACTTTTGGCCCATCTCTGTATTCGGAAGTTACAAAACGTTTTCTCTCATGTAATACTGGCTCTGTAGAGGTTGAAGGATATTCTGTGGAAAATTAGACCATAAAAGCCAAGGTAGATAATGCTTCCTCTTTGTGTTCTGTTCGGATTTCATTCAATTCCCTTTTTATTTGGGGGGGGGGGGAAATATTACCATCACGAGCCATGACTGTTTGGTCTTCTACAGATCCTCGCAGCTCCTGTACAGAAAGAGCACTGTTATATTTGATGTGGATACTTCAGATAATCATTTCAGGTGTAGGAATACGCCAGACTCTCACTTTACAGAGGTATACTATCTGTCCATCTGAACCTTTGAGGATGTCTTTATCCACTGGAATTAATACACCTCGACTTGGGACAGAACTTCTCTAAATTGTCATCTTTCAGTGTCCCATTGTCTAGAGCGGGTGTGGTTGCCGCAGTGGTCATGGGACGGCCGCCTTTGGGTCCCCTAGCCCTCTGCCCGCTTACGCGGAGGGTGCCTTTATAACTCGGAGGGGGGAATCATCAAAGACAGTGGTACTCCTCCGCCTTTGCCAGGATTTCTCCAAATGGTTGTCTAGTGTCCCTTCTCCTTTATATGCCGTGGTCTACGCTGTGGTCGTTAAACGGCCGCTTTTGGGTCCCCTCCCCCTTTGACCTGGCACGCAGAGGGTGCCGTTCCCCCTTCAGGACGTGTGCCTTGCGGCTGCTTTAGATGTTTGGGCGCAGGTTACGCCGAGTGGGAATTGCCTTTTGCTGGCTTGTTGGCAGGACGATAGAAGAGGTACACGGCCTTCCCCTTGGGTGGTGGGGTGTTGCTGTGGGTAGAGGCTTAAATCGCAAAAACAAAAAACTTTGTGGGAGGGCCGTGCCGAATTCTCCGGGATGCATGCCGGCCAACTGTGGCCGGCTGTCTCAGGGTGGGGTCTTTGCTGCCCTTTGTTTTTTTCCCTTACTTTTCTTTTCTTTTTGCTGCCTCTCGGACTACGTGACGCCAGACTATAGAGGTATATGCCCTTCCCCCTTCAGGGCGTGTTCCTTTGCGGCTGCTTGCAATGTGTGGGCGCAGGTTACCCAGAGTGGGAACTGCCTTTTGCTGGCTTGTTGGCAGGACGATAGAAGAGGTACATGGCCTTCCCCTGGGGTGGTGGAGTGTTGCTGTGGGTAGAGGTTTAAGTCACAAAAACAAAAAACTTTGTGGGAGGGCCGTGCCGAATTCTCCGGGATGCATGCCGGTCAACTGTGGCCGGCTGGCTCAGGGTGGGGTCTTTGCTGCCCTTTGTTTTTTTCCCTTAGTTTTCTTTTCTTTTTGCTGCCTCTCGGACTATGTGACGCCAGAGTCTAGAGGTATATGCCCTTCCCCCTTCAGGGCGTGTTCCTTTGCGGCTGCTTGCAATGTGTGGGCGCAGGTTACCCAGAGTGGGAACTGCCTTTTGCTGGCTTGTTGGCAGGACGATAGAAGAGGTACACGGCCTTCCCCTGGGGTGGTGGAGTGTTGCTGTGGGTAGAGGCTTAAGTCGCAAAAACAAAAAACTTTGTGGGAGGGCCGTGCCGAATTCTCCGGGATGCATGCCGGCCAACTGTGGCCGGCTGGCACAGGGTGGGGTCTTTGCTGCCCTTTGTTTTTTTCCCTTACTTTTCTTTTCTTTTTGCTGCCTCTCGGACTATGTGACGCCAGAGTCTAGAGGTATATGCCCTTCCCCCTTCAGGGCGTGTTCCTTTGCGGCTGCTTGCAATGTGTGGGCGCAGGTTACCCAGAGTGGGAACTGCCTTTTGCTGGCTTGTTGGCAGGACGATAGAAGAGGTACACGGCCTTCCCCTGGGGTGGTGGAGTGTTGCTGTGGGTAGAGGCTTAAGTCGCAAAAACAAAAAACTTTGTGGGAGGGCCGTGCCGAATTCTCCGGGATGCATGCCGGCCAACTGTGGCCGGCTGGCACAGGGTGGGGTCTTTGCTGCCCTTTGTTTTTTTCCCTTACTTTTCTTTTCTTTTTGCTGCCTCTCGGACTATGTGACGCCAGACTATAGAGGTATATGCCCTTCCCCCTTCAGGGCGTGTTCCTTTGCGGCTGCTTGCAATGTGTGGGCGCAGGTTACCCAGAGTGGGAACTGCCTTTTGCTGGCTTGTTGGCAGGACGATAGAAGAGGTACACGGCCTTCCCCTGGGGTGGTGGAGTGTTGCTGTGGGTAGAGGCTTAAGTCGCAAAAACAAAAAACTTTGTGGGAGGGCCGTGCCGAATTCTCCGGGATGCATGCCGGTCAACTGTGGCCGGCTGGCTCAGGGTGGGGTCTTTGCTGCCCTTTGTTTTTTTCCCTTACTTTTCTTTTCTTTTTGCTGCCTCGCAGACTATGTGACGCCAGAGTCTAGAGGTATATGCCCTTCCCCCTTCAGGGCGTGTTCCTTTGCGGCTGCTTGCAATGTGTGGGCGCAGGTTACCCAGAGTGGGAACTGCCTTTTGCTGGCTTGTTGGCAGGACGATAGAAGAGGTACACGGCCTTCCCCTGGGGTGGTGGAGTGTTGCTGTGGGTAGAGGCTTAAGTCGCAAAAACAAAAAACTTTGTGGGAGGGCCGTGCCGAATTCTCCGGGATGCATGCCGGCCAACTGTGGCCGGCTGGCACAGGGTGGGGTCTTTGCTGCCCTTTGTTTTTTTCCCTTACTTTTCTTTTCTTTTTGCTGCCTCTCGGACTATGTGACGCCAGACTATAGAGGTATATGCCCTTCCCCCTTCAGGGCGTGTTCCTTTGCGGCTGCTTGCAATGTGTGGGCGCAGGTTACCCAGAGTGGGAACTGCCTTTTGCTGGCCTTTGGGTAAAACGATAGAAGAGTGTGGAACGATTCAAAGTCTCCCATCACCCTGAGAGGCTGTGATTGACGCTATTGCTGCGGAACGGCCGCCTTTGGTTCCCCTTGCCCACTGTCCGCGCACACGGACGTTGCCGATTGCCCGTCAGGGCGTGTGCCTTTGCGGCTGCTTTCAAGGTGTTGGCAGAACGTTTCGCCGAGTGGTAAATGTTTTTTGCTGGCCTGTGGGTAAAACAATAGAAGAGGGTGGAATGATCAAAGACAGTGGTACAGTCTCCCATCACCCTGAGAGGTTGTGATTGACGCTGTTGCTGCGGAAAGGCCGCCTTTGGTTCCCCTTGCCCACTGTCCGCGCACACGGACGTTGCCGATTGCCCGTCAGGGCGTGTGCCTTTGCGGCTGCTTTCAAGGAGTGGGCGCAAGTTCCGTCTCGTGGAAACTGTTTCTTGCTGGTCTGTTGGTAATAACGAGGGTGGAGTGATCACAGACTGTGGGACAGTGTCCCATTCACCTTAAAAGGAAGTGTACTCAACGATGTGGCGGCAGAACGGCCGCCTTTGGTTCCCCTTGCCCACTGTCCGCGCACACGGACGTTGCCGATTGCCCGTCAGGGCGTGTGCCTTTGCGGCTGCTTTCAAGGAGTGGGCGCAAGTTCCGTCTCGTGGAAACTGTTTCTTGCTGTTCCCCTCGCCCTCTGGCCGCGCACGCGGAATCACTGAAAGAAGTGGGACACCTTGGCCTTTACCACTTCTCAAAATTGTCTTCTTTTACTGTACCATTGCCTTGTGCGGGTGTAGTCGAGAGCATGTGATGATAATCTTACGCAGAGTAAGAAGTAGAGAATCAATCCACTCAGAATCTCTTTTGCTATTCAAAACAATTACTTAATAATGCCTTCATGTTTCCTTTGGAATCAACATTTCTGCTTTGTTTCTACTTTGAATTACTTTCTACTTCATTACACACTATATCTTTCATAATTGTACTTCCTCAAGTTTACTTAAACTGTATGTATACCAACTGAAGACATTTCCCTCTATCCAGGTTATCTGCAGGAGAACTTTAATAACCCCTGAAGAACACACTAGTCTTACCTGCAGTGGAACTGCATGGAAACATGTGCCTAACATCAGAGCCTTAAAACCTTCCTCCTCCAAAAAGCATTATAGGTCTGTGTGGTCGTTTGTAGCCTATTTAAGAATAGCTTGACAGGCCAATAGTATTTCGCACTGTATATTTTTTTAACTGTCAAACTACCTCCTCTTCAGTCCTCGGACTCGAGCCGTGTTTTTACACCACTGTTTTTTAAGCTGGTAATGCTGTATGCTGACTGTGACTTCAGTTATATCTTATGTCTTATTGACCCAACATGAACACAGAAGAGTCTCACTGATCAAAGCCAAACGGGCCTACCACTGCTGAAATAAGCAGATTTCTTGGATTGGACTTGTTGAAGAAAAGCATATAACACATCATATCAGGTTATTATTATCCAAATAAAGCACCATAAATGCATGTTATACAACCAAGGAGACATAAGAAGTCGTTCTATATGCTGAAATGATATGTTGCTATTGCTTACTTTATGAATTTAGCTTCAAAATATCACAATATAATGGAATCATTGACTACAGAAATGGCTAGATTTTTCCAGAGGCTAGACGGTTTGCTGTTATGGAGTGTATCTTTGTGTCATGGGTTGTGGTGTGTGGGCGTGGGGCCGGCCAACGGTGGCCGGCCCCCCGGGTCTGATGGGCTTGGGCCCACATTTTGAAAGCAGACGTGAAGAAAGCATGCCCTTCCCCCTCTGGGTTCAGCGGTGTGGGCGTGGGGCCGGCCAACGGTGGCCGGCCCCCCGGGTCTGATGGGCTTGGGCCCACGTTTTGAAAGCAGACGTGAAGAAAGCATGCCCTTCCCCCTCTGGGTTCAGCGGTGTGGGCGTGGGGCCGGCCAACGGTGGCCGGCCCCCCGGGTCTGAGGGGCTTGGGCCCACATTTTGCAAGCAGATGTGAAGAAAGCATGCCCTTCCCCCTGTGGGTCCAGCGGTGTGGGCGTGGGGCCGGCCAACGGTGGCCGGCCCCCCGGGTCTGAGGGGCTTGGGCCCACATTTTGCAAGCAGACGTGAAGAAAGCCTGCCCTTCCCCGTGGGTTGCGGCGTGTGGGCGTGGGGCCGGCCAACGGTGGCCGGCCCCCCGGGTCTGAGGGGCTTGGGCCCACATTTCCTTTTTTTTGGTCTTCTCTCTCTTTCTCTGGGAAGGGTGCCGGCCAACGGTGGCCGGCCTAGTATTTTAAAGTGTGGGCCTTTTTGGCGGTGGCTTTTTCTGTCTTTTCTTTGGTCTTTGCTGCCTCTCGGCCTACGTGGCCGAGTTTCCCCGATGTACCGCCTCTCTCTTCTCTCGCCGGCTGTCGTTCTTTAGCCCTTTATGCTATTTTGCACAGAAGCCTCCTTTGGGGCGGTGTCCTCTGGTTTTTTTTTTCTCTCTCTCTCTCTCTCAGGGATGCGTGCCGGCAAACAGTGGCCGGCCCGGCTTAATGTATGGGCCTTGTCGCCTGTGGCTTTTTTCTTTCTTTTCTTTTCTTTTCTTTTCTTTTTGCTGCCTCTCGGCCTACGTGGCCGAGTTTCCCCCGATGCACCGCCTCTCTCTTCTCTCTCGGCTGTCGTTCTTTACCCCTTTATGCGAGTTTGCACCGAAGCCTCCTTTGGGGCGGCGGCCCCTCTTTCTTCCTGTCTGGGAATCGTGCCGGCCAACGGTGGCCGGCCTAGTATTTTATAGTGTGGGCCTTTTTGGCGGTGGCTTTTTCTGTCTTTTCTTTGGTCTTTGCTGCCTCTCGGCCTACGTGGCCGAGTTTCCCCCGATGCACCGCCTCTCTCTTCTCTCTCGGCTGTCGTTCTTTACCCCTTTATGCGAGTTTGCACCGAAGCCTCCTTTGGGGCGACGGCCCCTCTTTCTTCCTGTCTGGGAATCGTGCCGGCCAACGGTGGCCGGCCTAGTATTTTATAGTGTGGGCCTTTTTGGCGGTGGCTTTTTCTGACTTTTCTTTGGTCTTTGCTGCCTCTCGGCCTACGTGGCCGAGTTTCCCCGATGTACCGCCTCTCTCTTCTCTCGCCGGCTGTTGTTCTTTAGCCCTTTATGCTATTTTGCACAGAAGCCTCCTTTGGGGCGGTGTCCTCTGGTTTTTTTTTTCTCTCTCTCTCTCTCAGGGATGCGTGCCGGCAAACAGTGGCCGGCCCGGCTTAATGTATGGGCCTTGTCGCCTGTGGCTTTTTTCTTTCTTTTCTTTTCTTTTCTTTTCTTTTTGCTGCCTCTCGGCCTACGTGGTCGGGTTTCCCACGATGCACCGCCTCTCTCTTCTCTCGCCGGCTGTCGTTCTTTACCCCTTTATGCGATTTTGCACAGAAGCCTCCTTTGGGGCGGCGGCCCCTCTTTCTTCCTCAGAGGGAAGCGTGCCGGCCAACGGTGGCACGCCTAGTATTTCAACGTGTGGGCCTTGTCGGCCTACGTGGTCGACGTGTTTCCCACGATGCACCGCCTCTGTCTTCTCTCGCGGCTGTCGTTCTTTACCCCTAGGTGCAATCTTGCACAGAACCCTTCTTTGGGGCGGCGGCCTCTATTTCTTCCACTCAGGGAAGCTTGCCGGCCAACGATGGCCGGCCTAGTATTTCAGTGTGTGGGCCTTGCCGGATGTGGCTTATTCTTTCTTTTCTTTTATTTTCATGAAATCAGCGGGGGAGGATGGGCGGGTTGTGTTTCCACAGAACACCACTCAAAGAAACAGTTAGCGGTATCCTATACTGTTCTAAATTGCTCGACAACATAATGATAGAATCATAGAAACATGGCACCAAACATCATATAATCATAAAGCTAGAAGAGACCATCCAGTCCAACGCCATTCTGCCATGCAAAAACAATATACAGTAGAGTCTCACTCATCCAACACTCGCTTATCCAATGTTCTGGATTATCCAACTTATTTTTGTAGTCAATGTTTTCAATATATTGTGATATTTTGTTGCTAAATTCGTAATTACTACGTAATATTACTGCGTATTGAACTACCTTTTCTGTCTAATTTGCTGTTAAACAAGATTTTTTGGGGCTTAATTTGTAAAATAACCTAATTTGCTGTTCAAAAGGCTTTTCCTTAATGTCTCCTTATCATCCAACATATTTGCTTATCCAACGTTCTGCTGGCCCGTTAATGTTGGATAAGCGAGACTCTACTGTATCCAGAAATATCTGGTGCTGTAACCGATATATCATTTACCGTCCCGGAATACTAGCCGGATGGCCCATGAATGGTCACAAAAGTCATAGAAATATGGTCACAGAAGTCATGGAATAATAGAAACATGGTCCCTAAAGTCATAGACTCAAAGAACCAAGTAACAGAATCATCCCAAAAGTCCTAGAATCCTAAAATGATAGAATCATAGAGTCATGGCGCCAAACATCATAGAATCATAAAGGTAGAAGAGACCATCCAGTCCAATGCTATTCTGCCATGCAAAAGCAATATAACACTCTTGCAGGCTTCATCATTACTGGATCCGTCCTTCAGGACTTTTGCAAACGTTGGATGTGCAATGTTGCTATTTCATCCAAGGCAGAAATTCAACTCATTCTTGGATGGACAAACAGAACCACAACTGCTAACGTTCCCTTAAGGCAGTGTTTCTCAACCTGTGGATCTCCAGGTGTTTTTACCTACAAGTCCCAGAAATCCCAGCCATTTTACCAGCTGTTAGGATTTCTGGGAGTTGAAGGCCAAAACATCTGGGGACCCACAAGTCGAGAACCACTGCCTCAAGGGAGAAACTGTGGCATTACCTCCGAAGTTAAAAAATTGGAAAAACCAAACTCTTCCTTGAAAAGCTGTGATTGTCTAGACATGTGGGGGTTAAATCTAGGGCAAAGGAGGGTAAAAATAGATGGGAGGGTCCAATGTGAAAGGTTTGGAACCCCTCCCCTTATATATAAAACAAAGACTCCGCCTCCAATATGTGGCATTCAGATCAGCCATGCACGTGCCACATTATGCCCCTTCCATGTTCAGGGAGTTTGACAGATGGAAGGGCTATCTGAGCCTTGCGAAAGTGGTTACGGAGATCATCGCGGAACGCAAGAAGGTCCCATTTCCATCTCAGAGTTGGGACACAATGGAGTACGACATGCAGCTAGTCCTCAACGAGGACAACTTTGAAACAGCATCACAATGGGTTAATGGAAGCAGTTCCAGCAGCAAGAGCTCCAAAGGTAGTGCCAATGGCCAGGCTTCCCAAAACAAGGAGATTTGCAATTTCTGCAAACACAACGGGGAATCCAAGCAGGTCTATTCGTCCCACCGGCTGAAGGGGATGGACGGCACCGTGGAGTGCCCCATCTTGCGCAAATACACCTGTCCGCTCTGCGGTGCCACGGGCGAAAAGGCCCATACTTTAAAATACTGCCCACTGAGCCAAGGGAAGAGGTCGCTGTATCGCAAGTGCGGACGTAACTCGGCTGGACGCAAGGTGAGGAGATAAGAAGATCAGGAGAAGACCGAAGCATTTATTCTTAGTTTTAGTTTGACTTTGTAAAAGAACAACATTTGATTTCGAGCATCATTAACACTCTTTACATTTCCTCCCACTTTGTTTCAGGTTTGGAGAATGGAAGCCCAATTCTCTTAGACTACATTTGTGAGTCCAGAAATGTTTTTTTATGTATATTGTTGCCTTCTTTCACATTTGTTGTACCTAGGTTAATTATATTGTGTTTCTTTTAGATGTGTCAGTTGCCTAGTGTGATGACTCATGGGCCCTGCAGTCCTATTCCTGACAGTATTGTGGCAGATGAGGAGGAAAATATGGAGTTTTCCCCAGATTTCCGGTCGGAGTCAGAGCCTTGGCAGCTGCCTGAAGTTCTAGTCCAAGAACCAATTAAACCTGACCTTGGTGGGAACTCTCCCCCTTATGGGAGAAAACAGGCTTACACGACTGATAGAGGATCGAGAGAAAAATTTAGAAGTAGTGCTCGCCTTGCTGCCAAATATGCCACTGATTAGAAGTATTTCCCCTGAGAAAATACGGGGAGTCTTGCACCTGCAAGCTGGTTTCCTTCGCTCCCTGTTCTCTAGGGAAAGTGATTGTTGTTTGGGGAAACGAGACCCAATATAGGGAAATTGCGCGAAGGATTCCTTGCGGAGTCAATTCGTCAGCTCCTGGAGAGAGGTCATGTGTGTGTGGACTTCGAATCCTGTTCCTTGCCTCCTGAATCTAGTTCCAAGCCTTGTCCTCGTCTCACGGATTTACCACAGATCTTGTTCCATGCTTCAAGTTGCTTTGCCTTTAGCCACAGCTCCAGCCACGTTCCAAGTAACTTTCAGCCTTGTGTCAAGCTTCATTGGATTCAAGACTTTTTCTGTTTTCCCAACGCTTTGCTTGGCAAACCGTGTGTTGCGGTTATTGGATTATAATCTTTGGACTCTAATATTTCATATTGGACAATAATCTGCTGGACTATATTTGGCCTCATTTGAAAGGTCTGCTTCTGAACTTTATTCTACACTTGTTTTTATTGACTTTATATATTCCTTTAATAAAGATATTAGATAGAATCTGGCCTCAGTGTATGGTTATTGGTGCCCAGCAGCCTAGATCCTGACACCTTGTATCATGCTTTTTTATACATATAATCATGTTTTTTACATATGTAATATCACGTTCCTTTGACATCTGTAATTGCCTTATATCATATTTTATATTGTGTTTTATATATGCAGTTACTTTACATGTTTCTTTTATGTATGGATGTATAATTTTTACATGTTTAATTATATTATTTGCAACTATAATTGCCTAATATCATGCTTCTTTTATATATGCAATGACATCATGTTTATTTAACGTATATAAGTGCCTTATATCATGTCCGGGTTATCATGTGTGTCTCCAGAGGGATGCAGCCCTATCCTTTGCAGGGAAAATATAGAAATATCTTCTAAATGGCTACTGTCTAGAATTTTGTTTTGTAAAGAAAGGAAAAGTTTATATGCTATTGGAAAGAAAGATACTATTTTATGTTTAAATTTTGGAAAGGAATAGAATTGGTTATTATTACTGTGGTCTAACCTTCAATTGTTTGCAAGTTGTTCTAAAGTTTGGATCGTAGAGTTTAATAAACAGAGTTTATGGTTTTGGCATCAAAACTGTTCATGTTGTGCTTAAATGGGATTGAATTTTCTTTAATTTGTGGCCCATAATAGGCTGGTTATAAGCCTGATCTGGAAGGCAGCCAAGGCAAAGACCATTGAGCTGCTGAACTTGCAGACTGAAAGGTCCCAGGTTCAAATCCCGGGAGCAGAGTGAGCGCCCGCTGTTAGCTCCAGCTTCTGCCAACCTAGCAGCTTGAAAACATGCCAATGTGAGTAGATGAATAGGTACCGCTGTGGGGGGAAGGTAATGGCACTCCATGTAGTCATGCCGACCACATGACCTTGGAGGTGTCTATGGACAACACTGGCTCTTGGGCTTAGAAATGGAGGTGAGCACAACCCCCAGAGTCAGACATGACTGAACTTAACGTCAAGGGATACCTTTACACACACACACATGCAGGGACTACACCAATTTAACAATGTTTCAGCCACAAAAACAAATTTTCTAAAGTAGAGCAATGACTTTCACAGTAAAGACAACCCAATTTAACAGGAAATAAGACTTTCAAACCAGGAACAGATTTCTGCAATTATTAAAAAATGGTTCATTATAAAAGCTATGAAAATTTGCCAAAAATCAGAGGATAAGGGAAACGTTCCACATTTTGGTGAGCTATCAGTGTTAAATGTGTTCTACCACTGTACCAAGTTTGAAGAAGATCACTCAAAAAATGAGGGCGGGAGAGCCCCCTAAGTCCCCCCCCCCTTCGGGCTGTTTTCGGGCCACCGCGCATGCGCGTCCGCCATTAACGAATTAATTTCGAAAATAACGAATTTTCGTTAATTTCGAAAAATTTTGGGGGCCAAATTCGTTATTAGCAACAAAAACGAAAAACTGCCCCCTCTAGTTTTGAAACGAGTTTAGAATCAAATTTTTCATGGATCGATCAAGCCTACTAGGCATCAACTTGAAAATGGCATCCTTGATTAAATCAATCATAATATAGTTCCCAATTGCCTTCTACTTGCAACTATTATCCACTTTTCAGTAAGTAAAATCATGTCTAAAATACAATAGGCCAAGTTTAGTCCTATTTGAGGGAAAGTTCTGGTTTGTTTTTCTCTAAGAATGGTTAATTTGTCTTAGTAGTCCATAGTATCCTCAGAAGTCTTCTCAATCTCAAATAATAATGTCTCTTTACTTCAATGTCCAGTTTCACAGCCATCTACAGAAAGCTGGTTCCACAGACCTAATCTTAAGCAAGGGAGGTTGACCCACATTTGGGAATGGGGAGATAATTCAATTCTCTAGTATGCTATTCCAATACGCATGGGCTTCACAGTCGATTCTCACTATAATACTGACAATGAGACAATGTCATCTATCATACCTGTGACAAGGAGGCTAGCTTGGAGGCATTGGCCGCACTTGTTGCTACACCTGCATCTGTCCCTCGACAGAAGCCAGGACTTGAAACCTAATTCATCTTCCGTAGCCAGACAATGAAACAACTGGCATAACTGAGAATTGCTATATACAAAACCCACAGTAGTGTCTTCTTCTGTATCAAGTCCTTAGTTCATCTAAATTGATTCTAGGGTTGATTTTTAGTAACAGGGGGTTTGGGGAGTCTTAGGCATGAGTCTTTCCTATCACTGTCTATCTGTTCTTTTAAGATGGAGATGTGGAGATTTGATTCTTGGACTTTTGTTTTTGCAAAGCAAATAGACAAAATCTGAATTCTGTTTCCTTTTTGCATACAACCACCAGAAACAGCAAGGGGAGGTAGGAAATAGATATAGTGATCTTTATGCTGATGAAGCTACCAACTCAGCAGAAGCAAAATGAATTTCAAAGGGTCATCTAACCAATCCAGGGGAAGGATCTCCTGTCTTTTAGCTCCAGGCACAAGAAAACCCATAAGGTAATAACTGGCCTCAGAGGAACAATGGATTAAAGAAGTGGGGTATACATTCCAGCCCAGTCTTTTCAAGAGAAAAGCTAACAATGCTTGCATCAGCTCTTCAGGGCAATTTTGGTATCAATGTTTAATGACTGCATGTCATGGACTCAAGAGTTACACACCAAAAATCAGTGTTCACATCAATTCCACAGCTTGTCGGACAAACTATTTCTATAAAATGCTCCTTACCCTCCCCACTCTCTATTACTATCTTGATATTTCATTCACAAGACTAATTGCAAGTCAATCACTCTGCAAGCCCTGTTGCTACTGCAATCTACTTCCAGCAAGGTTAATATGGCAGCACTGGGGCTCACCATGATGAATGTATTGCTTAACAGAAATTTCAACACTTTGCACATTGTAAAGCCAACAAAGCAACATTACAGAAGGCAACAAGCCGCTTTATTCCATTAAAGCAGAAGAAAAGACGGTGTTCATTATCCCAGGATAAAAGTCATCTTGCAACACTGAAACTCCAGTCTCAGTGGGATGACCCTATTACACTATGAAACACAATTTTTGTTCCTGGGTTATAAATGTCATTTCCTAATTGGTTCTATCATAAAAAAAACATGAAAAAAGTTTATTAAACTGCAAAAACTTTGCTGCGATCTGCACACTGAAAGATTAAAATGGCATATTTTCCTTTAGAAAAATTACAAATCAAGTGCCTAGACTGAAGGAAACAATAGTATTACCCTCAGCCACAAAAATGAAGTTTCTGGAGTAGGACAACTACTTTTAAAGCAAGGACCACACAATTAAACAGGAAATAACACTTTCAAACTAGGAACAGAACAAATTTCAAATTTTGTTAAATAGTGTTATTAACATCAGAGGTAGGTGTGACCCTACAGCTGATATTAAAATCCCATTAGTCTATGCCAGCATAGCCAATGATGAAGCATGCTGGGAGCTGCAATGAAACAAACAAGATGACCACCTTTGGGTAGGCTTAAGGCATATAGAATCGGCTTTGTTTTTTCCTTGAACCACAAGCTTTAGCAAAACAAATACATTTAAGACCTCTCATATTTGCCTGATGGTGAGGGTGAAAATACGTGTAGAGAAATGGCCATGTGCATTCTAGCTTTGGTACCATTGTTCATTTCCACCTAGTCAGTTCCCAGTCTTGCTGCATTATACACAAGGCCATCAAATAAAAAAAAAGATGGAAGATTCCATAGATCCACCTTCTCTAACTCTGTCATGGAGGAACTCACTGCTAAAGAACTTTTGAGAGGTAGGCTCCTAAATTCTATTTGAAAGCTTGCAATGGAGGAGAGTTGATCACCTTTAAAGATATGCTTATTTTATACTGAACAGTTGTTATTACAGTGTTCTTCCTAACAGTTAATAGGTCTGGAATAGAAAAAAGAAAGCAAATTCACTGTTTTCTATGTGACAGAGTAAGTATCACTTATCTGGAATTCTGAAATCCAAAATATTCCCTAACTGTCCACATGAGTGGCTGAGATAGTGACGCCTTTCCTGTTTGATGGTTCAAAGTACACACATTTTGTTTCACACATGGAAATATTTCAAATGCTATGCATAAATTGCATTTGAAACAAATAGGAACCCCTGGTGTCTCAATGGGTTAAACCCTTGTGCCGGCAGGACTGCTTTCCTGAAGGTTGGGTTGTTGATATGAAGGTTGCCAGTTTGGATCTGGGGGGTGCGCGGATGAGCTCCCTCTGTCAGCTCCAGCTCCCCATGCAGGGACATTAGAGAAGCCTCCCAAAAAGGATGATAAAACATCAAAACATCCAGGCGTCCCCTGGGCAATGTCCTTGTAGACGGCCAATTCTCTCACACCAGAAGCGACTTGCACGCTTCAAGTTGCTTCTGACACACACACACACACAAAAATTGAAATAAATATATTTCATGGTTAGACTTGGGTCCCACCTTCAAGATATTTCATTGTGTATGTATATAAACATACAGGTAGTCAAAAATCTGACAATATCCATAACCCAATACATTTTGGATCCCAAGCATTTTGATAAGGAAACTCAACCTGTATTTAAATATCATTTTATCTCTGAAGTCATTTTGTGGTTATCCATATCCAACACCCTGAATGTCTAGAGAGGATGCCTATTTCCATTAGTTTGGACTTGTGTAGTTGATATGAACACAGAACTCAAGACAACAGATCTCAACTGCATGTAAGTTCTATTCACATCCCACTGGACATGAATATAGTTCCTGTCCCAGATTTTCAGCTGAGTGTGGAAAGGCTGGAAGTGATGGTATATGGAGACATGGGAATGGGAAACCCAGATTGTGAGTTCAAAGGGAATCCATGATATGCAGTGTGGTGATGTCCCCCTCCTTCTACCTCTCTGCTTTCCCTCCTTCTACTTTCAACTCCTTTCTTCCTAAAACCAGCTATTTAAAGAGAGAGAGAGATAGAAAGGAATATACAAGAGAAAATATTTGTGTGTGTGTGCAGGGATTTGTAATCTTACAATGTTTGGTAAATGCAACAAGATGCCCTAGCTTACTATATGAATAGAAACTTGCCCGTCCGTTGGGGCTGCTTGAACTCGGCGGTTGCCTTCTGTCTCGGAGACGGATGCTTTCAAAAGTTAAAAGAGGGCTACTTTTGACAGCTGTGACTGGGTTCGAAGAAAAGAAATAGATGGCCTTAGCAACACTGGGGCTCCTGAACTCTGGGTTTATAAAAATGGTGAGGCAGCGGCCCCTGCTGTAGAACCAGGAATATTAGGCGCAGAGAGTTTCAGCAGCTTAAAGCATTGTTCTTTGAAGCACTGGACGGATTTCTTTTGTCTGGCAATGAATCACTGGCTCAAATTGCTTTCTCATTTAAAGGTCATGTTTGCTATATAAGATATATGCTGGACTATGACGTGGTGCAGCTCAAAAGAAAAAAGAAGCGGCATTTTAGATAACCAACTATCAGTTATTTGCACCGAGATGTTAAAGGTAGAACTTTGTGCCACAGACCCTGCTTTCTCCAACACTTACATTTTAAAGGATAATGAAATTCAGAGTTGAAAGGGGGAAAAAGGACCTCCCCTAAGCAGACACAAGCAGATAAATGCAACAATTTATTTAGGAATACAAGAAAGTTCTTCATATAGACTCAAATTGTCAGTCACCTAGTCTAGTGTTGTCAATTCTGAATGGCAGTATTAGCTATAACAACAACAACAACAACAACAACAACAACAACAAAAACAACAACAACTTTATTTTTACATCCTGCCTCCATCTCCCCAGAGGGACTCGGGTCGGCTTACATGGGGAACATGCCCAACAGAACAGTAAATAAAGGACAACACCCAGAAACTAGAGGAATTCCAGAAAGGAAACAATTAGGGCCAGCCAACACCCCCAACAAAAGATTCCCCCAGGCAGGAAGCAGCCTCACCCCGAATGCCACTCAATGCTCTAATCAAGCTGGCCAATTGCAACATTCACACCTGCAGACAAGAGTTCTTTCCCCCACCCTGGACGCCACCCCACAGATACACAAACCCCACCTGCCTTGTCTCCAACAGACCCCACAACCCCTGAGGACGCCCGCTACAGATGCAGGTGAAACATCTTTTATTTATTTATTTATTACATGCATTTATACCCCGCCCTTCTCCCCAAGGGGACTCAGAGCGGCTTACATTCTGCCACGAGGGCCAGCAACAAGTATACTATAAAACAAAACAATTAAAACATGATAAAAAGTATACAAAAATTAAAACGCTGCAAGGCAGCGATATTGCATTATCCTCAGTCATTTAATACTGCTACAATTACAGATTTGCGACCCGATTACATCGGCCAATGAACTTATTCGCTGAATGCCTGGGTGCAGAGCCAAGTTTTTAGTTTTCTTCTAAATCCCAGGAGGGATGGGGTTTGCCGGATATCGCTGGGGAGGGAGTTCCACAGCCGAGAAGCCACCACCGAGAAGGCCCTGTCGGTGGTGAAAATGCCTCTGGAACATCAGGAGAAAATGCCTCTGGAACACAGCCATACAGCCCAGAAAACTCTCAGCAACCTATTAAGCGGTCTTAAGTTTCAGGATGAATTATTTCATAGCCTCTCCCTGCAGGCTATATTCCAGAGGAAAGACCTGACAAAGTCACCTCCAAGTATTCCTTGCATAATAAAACCCCATGAAAGCCATAAGTTGACAGATGACTTGAAGGTACATTAACACACTTGGAGACTTCAGGAATATCCTGGTACTCTCTCATTTAATTATTAACTAGGTTGAACCCTGTACAAGTTCTCAGAGTATTCGGGGTGGTATGATCCTTTAACATGCACCTTCTTGTTCCTCTACATAGGCTGAAGGAATAAGAACTGGAAATATATACTTTGTTTTCTCTATGAACAACAATGCCATTCCTCCAGAATTCTGAACCCAGTGATATGTTGTTTAAATAAGCATCAAGCTTAGGATTCTCGTCTCCCTTCTTAGATGACATCCCAACAAGTATCTAGATCAGAGTTTCTCAAACTGTGCTCCTCCAGATGTTTTGGACTTCAGCTACCCTAATTCCTAACAGCTCATAAACTGGCTGGGATTTCTGGGGACACCTTTGGCAATCAGTGCAGACATCTGTTTTTACCCATCTTTTCACAGGAAAGTACTCACGCTCACCAACAACATCTAGAGACAAGATAATTCTGAGTTTTTCCTTGATTTACATCTGAGGTTCTCATTCAGCCCACAGTACCTTGAATTCACTATTATTTGTTCCTTTTGCCATAGTTACAGCAATTCACTGTTCTTTTTATCATTTTTAGCCCTGGTAATCTCACTCATAGCCTGAGACCCACCTGCATTGCACCTCATCTCTATTCAGATGCTCCTTCTATTCATGTCTGAAGCTATCTTATTGATAAAATATGAAAAGTCTGAATGGGAAAGATTCCAATATTTATGTGAATTCTCCACGTCAGAACCTTCTTTTTTCAGGGGTCTAATTCATACAGGGGAGGCAGGATGGAAAAAACAGGCTCTATAGCCAGATTTCATGTATATTTAAGTTTAATTTAGATAGTATATAAGAGTGTTCACTCCTTCCATTCTATCCGATCTAGCAAATCAGACTTTCTACCCAATGCGCCAGCACCATGCATTGTTATTGTTTTCACGATATAATAATATTGTAGGCTGCTGTTATCCATGGAGGTTCAATTCTGGGTCCTGCCAAGGATACAAAAAGAGTGGATGAACACATCACATACTGTCATAACCCAGCCACCTTTGGTTTCTGAACCTGATTCAGAAATGAACTTTGACCAGGATGAAGCTTATTCTGACTTTTTACCTAGTCCGCAGAACTCCTTCAAAATACAGCTCCCAGCTGTTGATAGCTTGGATGCTTCCTTAATTGGGAGAGATACTGGAAATATTACTCCCATGGCTGAACCAGATGTTCTTAGTTCCCCAGAAAATGTGTCCTTCAACAGAAGGGAGTTTCTGCATCGTCAGAGATCTGAAAAGCAAGGGCTCCGCAGGAGTAACCGCTTGGCATCTCGAGGGGATAATGGATAGAAGATTTCCCTTGGGAACCTTTAGGGAGTTTGGCTTTCCTTCTTGTGATCAGATCTAAGTTCCATAAAAGTGTCTTGTACCGCGAACACTTTGCGGTGTCAACGTAGCGATTTCCTGAGTAAGGTTCACCGACTCTAGCTCCTGTTTCTCCAAGCCAGGTTTCCTGATCCTGGCAGCCAAGCCGAGCCGCGACTTCCGAGTAGACCCGGAGTAAGTCTATTTCCTTGCCTTGTTCCTGAATCAAGTTTGGCCTCAGCCTCGTCTCATTCCTGCTTTGATATCAAAGACTTCCAAGTGACTTTGGACTTAATATTTCCGTCTTGCTTCCTTGTTGTTCCCTGCTCAAGAACTTTCCAACAGTTTTGAGCGGGTTTCGGTTTCTGGACTTTGGAAAATAATATTGGACATTTCTCTTTAACTCTTTGGACTAATTCATACCTTTTTATAAAGGACTATTATCCACTCAACCTTTCCACTTATTCTTTCCTGAATTTATAATTGTTTTAATAAAGATATTATATGATTATTGGTCTCTGTCTGGTTTCCAGTGTTCACGCTGCCTTGGAGTACAACACATACTTTGAAATGGTGGTGACATGAGCATGCATACCTTAGCATGTCCTTGTTCACATTGCCACAATTTACTAATATGGGGCATGATGATCCACAGTTACTGAAGATTGTAGATCCACATCCTGTGGACTCAGTGGTGGCAATGTATACCATTATTAGAGTCGGCCCTCCATATTTACAGATTTTGCAGCCATGGATTTAACCATCCATCCATTAAAATATTCCCAAAAAAAAAGAAAGAAAAAAAAGAAACAAAAACACAGAAAATCTAAAAGACAGACTTTTTTTTGCAATTTTATTTAAGAGACACCATTTTACAGTGTATAAATGGGACTTGAACATCCATGAATTTTGTTATTCATGGGGTCCTGAAACCAAATCCCAGCATTGTATTACCTCATATTCCAGAAATTCATTATGGACTGGCAGAAAATTGCTCAAAGACAAGCACCAGCATGTAGTTGGTGAGCAATTATCACTTTGACTAATACTGGCAGGTAGGTAGGTAGGTAGGTAGGGGGAGAGAGCGAGAGCGAGATGGCAGATGAACCCTCTTTTATCTCTTTGTCCTGGGTTCTATTCACACTACAGTTATAGTTATTCCATTTTAACTGACCTTGTTCTATCCTTTTGAATCACGGATTTTGTGCAGAAACAAGACTAGGAGCAGATTGTGGCACAGAACATAAACTTCAAACATCAAAAATTAGAATAAGGCTAAAGTACTCTTACCAACCATTATGCTGAAAAAGGTTTATAACTGATTATTAAGAAAACACAAATAACAACCAGATATTATTTGCACAATTTTCAAGTATATGATAAAGATATTTGTCCATGCCATTGTTTTTCAAATTTCTGTGTACGGTTGTGAAAGCTGGCTGTAAAAAAATCTGTCAGGAAGAAAATAAATTTATTTGAAATGGGGAAGAGTTCTTCAGATGCCATCGACTACATAACAGACAAATAAATGGGTCCTAGAGCAAATCCAACTGAACTCTACCTAAGAAGCCAAAATGACTACACTGAGGCTGTCATGCTTTGAACATATCATGAGAGCACATGACTCACTAAAAGACAATAACATTTGGTAAGGTTGAAGGCAGCAAGAACTGCACAGAGTTGTTGTAGGTAAGGTGACTTGGAGGTCTCTCATTCAATGCACTGCCATAAATTGAAGTCAATTTGACAACAGTTGACAACAACAAACAATAATGTAAAAATTAGGTTTTCCTCTTACTTACCCCATACATAAATGGGACAGATATGGGAACAGATGGAGCTCCTGCTGGTGTAACTAACTCAATCTTGTAGGCTCAAAAAACTAAACACAATTTCAAATTAGAACTAATGTGTACTGGCTCTCTGCCATTCATATATAACAACATGTTTGGAATTGTGCTTGTTAATTGATGCAGGGCTGGGGAAGCTTCCCAGTACAATACAGGTTCATATTGGAAAGGATCAGGACCAATGATTAAGGCATGGTGGCTTTCGCTTCCCTGAGATGCTTTTATTATGGCATTTCTAAAGGAAATTTTGAAAAAGCAGGTAATCGTTTGTTTTCCAGTGATAAATATAATGTTTAACACAAATGGCTTATGGTGTGTTGACTAAATTTCAAAGAAGGGAACTAGCGAAACCACTTGTGAATATTCCTTTCAAAAACAACAAGAACCAACACACAATGGAATTAATGGTGCTGCTATAGGTTGGCAGTCAAAAATATGATGATACTGGTAAAAAAGCCAGTGCTATTATTGACTATATCAATTGAAGGTAGTAGTAGTACCACACTGTTCTGCTTTGGTCAGGAATGCTGATCAAAGAATGACTGAAATGCTGTGCCCACTTCTGGGCACCACAATTTAAGAACATGTCCGAAGGAGTGTGACAAAATGGCCAAACATCCAGAAGCCAAGCAGAAGGAAAGAAGCTGGTTCCACCTTCTTCTCAAATATTAAAATATGGCTATCATGTCTCTTCTTAACCTTCTCTTCTTCAAGCTAAACATACCCAGCCCCCTAAGCTTAATCTCATGGGGATCCATGATTCCTAGACCTTTGACCATTTCAGTCACCCTCCTCTGAGCACATTTCTACCTTGTCAATATAGAAGATGTTTGTTTTCTGCTGCTCCAGAGACTAGAATACAACACAATGGATTCAAGCTAAAGGAAAAGGTATTCCACTTGAACATTAGGAAGAATCTCCTGATTTATTTACTGTGGCAGAAGACAATTGAGACTACAGTTATAATGTATCAAAAAACCCACAAACAAAGTTAAAATTTAGCATAATACTAAATGTCTTTTGACCAGAAGCTGGCCACTTGGAGTACTTGTTGGGAGTGCTTCAACTGTGCATTCCTGCATGGCAGAAAAGGGTTGGACTAGATGCTGGATTGCTCTTGTGGTCTCTTCCAAGCTTATGAGTCTATGAAGTTCTCTAACACTGAATTTGGTTTTCAGGTTCAAACTTCACCCTTGGTTTGAACCAGAGATTAGACCTGTGTGACTCTCCAGATGTGGTTGAACTAGAGCTCCTACGAACATACCCACCACTGACAATTATGAGGAATGTTGAAAGTTGCAGTTGATAAAGGCTGTACCATTCTCAGCCCTGGTCTAGAGTCTAAACCTGTGTTTCTCAAACTCTGCTCCTCCAGCTGTTTTGCACTTCAGCTCCAAGAAATCCCAATCAGTTTACCAGCTGTTAGGAATTGTGGGGGTTAAAGTCTAAAACATCTGAAGGAGCACAGTTTGAGAAACTCTGGTCTAGATGATACATCTAGCAATCCTGTAGTTGCTTTGCTGAAGTGTTATTGCTAATATTTTAACTTCCAAAACAGAAAGGTTTCAACAACATCTTATTTTCTGCCTGTATAGTGCACTTGTAACAGCAGCATTGTGGCTGGAATCAGGCTCATTGCATCAATGGTTGAAAGGTATGTCAACATTTATGTCAATTCAACAGGTCTATTCTAGATAGGATTATTAATAGGTGTTTGCATGTGTCAACATGAGCCGCCTGCCAACTTATGTTGTCTCCATGAATTTCATAGAGTTTTAGGAAATCAGAACTATTTTTGAATATTCAATGTGAAAGAATGACTGAGGCTTGGAGATCGTCATTGGGATTACGCTGGTTGATATCACAGATAAAAAAACAAACAAATTGTTCTTGCAAAATTAGCCTATTTGAATATTATGCCACTGTGTCGTTCTGTGTCTGAGGACACCTGATGGGTAAGTGCTCTGGATAAATGGGAAAGCATAAAGTGTTGATGTCCTGCTCTCTATCCAAGAATAGCTATTGTTTGGCCTCTAAGCATGGGTTTGAAGAAGACCTAGTTAGCTTAAAGGACTCTCAAGAGAGCAAAGAAACAAAGATGATAACATGACTTTATAACTGAAATATGGAAGAACTAACTGCATTAAACTATTAGGCAAACTCAGCACTAGTTATTTCCCAAAACCCTACAGCAATAAAAGCTTCAAATCTATTGTGACTTTTGACTGCAACAATCACGGGGAACAGAGAACTCTAATAGGGGCACAGTCATTACTCTGTCGGGATTTAAAGACGAGAAGATTCCAAATACCCAAATTACAAAAGTGTTCCCCCACATTTTGGGGGGTCATTTCCCAGTCTCTCTGTGTTTAAATAGACCAATTTACACCCACGGATCATTGCGAGTTGCATGGGATTTTGTCTAGCAAAATCTTTCTCTGTGTTGATCACTATGGAAACTGTATTCCTCATTACAAATAATCACAGCATGTTAACAGTAAAGCCTTCTTCATGCACAACACACTCGGGGTTTTTTTTTTTTAAGTGCAGCAAAACCTATGATTTCCATTTTCTTTCCACATGCCTCATTGTCTCTGTTTCATTTCTTTTAAATATAATTATAAGGGAAATCAATTGAAGTTTCCTTTAATGTATGTGTATGTGTCTATTTGTATTACACAGAATAATAGCTTAGGAAGACACCCATCCAGTCCAACCCCATTCTGCCTTGCAGGGATACACAATCAAAGCACTCCTGACAGATAGTCATTCAGCATTTTTATAAAAAAAAAACCCTCCAAAGAAGGTTATACCAACTCACTAAGGGGCAGCAGCATATTCCACTGTCAAACAGCTCTTCCCTTGAATTCATCCAGTAAATGAATTCTAATATTTTTCAGACTCTACAAAGTGCTGAACCCTATTCCCCCAAATGGGTTTAACTAACTGAATTATTTGTTTTATAATTGAACTAAGCACTGGAATAAATTTGCTACATTCCTAAAATGGAGAAAAATTCACTTCTATAATTTCCCTTCCCTGCCATTCTCCTACTGTATTTTACATGATGAGATGAGAAAACTGACTTAGAATTACTACTTATGTAAGGTAAATACTACCTACTTGCCTTGTTGCCAGGCAAACACAACATTCTACGCAAGTCTTTACCCTTAAGTGATATTATTGGCAAAATGGGCCATTGACTTAATTCAAGCATAGACAGGTAATTTAATTTTACAGGTCAAAGAAAAATGGATCCTTATCTTGTTTGAGTTTCTTCAAAGATATATATGGATTTCTTGTTCAGAGATGAGAAGAGAGACGCAGGGAAAAATCGATCAAGACACCAAAAACATCTCTTTAAATTCTTCTCGGCACAATGGACTGTATTATCTTCTTTGAATGAGTATCAGCAAGTTTGCTACTGGAACTCAGAAAGGATTGAGGCTTCTTTATCTCTACCTTACATCATCTAAAAGTGTTACAACAACTTGGAAGACTTGTTTATAATGTCTCCATTACCTTTTGTGGGCAAACATTAATTTATGAAGTGGACTACTGATCCAACTCATTCAGTATGGTTGTCTCTGATTAGCAGGGCTTTCCTGGCTTTTCAGACAGGATTTCCTCCCAGTCCCAGCTGGAAATGCCTCACCTGTGTTGAACCTGCTTAGCTTCTAAAGTCAAACCAGAACCAATGTGTTCAAGGTGTTGTGCCTGGACACTTTCCATCTTGCCAAAATTCTCCTTAAATTATGGTGATCAGAAGTAGACACAGTATTCCAGATGGAATCTGATTGAAGCAGAGCAGAGATGTATTATTATGTCTCTTCATCTATATGCTATAGTCCTACCAAAGCAGCCTAGAATCACATTTGTTTCTTTAGCTGCCACATCACACTGTTGACATATTTATATTCTACCCAAGTTTGTTACCTTACATTCCTCCCTGCTCAAATTCATTTTGTTAGTTTTGGTCCAAATCTTCAATCATAATTTTGAATTCTGATTTTGTTTCCTGTCCTGTTAGCTATCTCTTCTAATTTGGTGTCATTTGATAAAGTTGCCCTCTATTCTACCATCAAAACCATTTATAAAGATGTTGAGTAGAGCTTCCCAGTGGCAAATATCCTCTGAACAAACCTTTCCAAGAAAAAGGCCCTCCACAAGTCAGAGTCAGCTGGAAAACATACAGCAGCAAGAAGTAATAGTAATAATACCACCACTACCAGGGACAATTGAAAAGGGAACACAAAACTGGGAATTCATAAGACAGAATAGAATAACTTGATTGTCACTGTATATTTTACAACAAAATTAAATGCTTTTCCCAGCACACATCATGAAAAACAACACACCCATCCCTCCACACTCCAACCACCAGCACACAACCCCCAATGCAACATCAATGTGAAACCATGGAGTTCAATATAGTTACTGCTCTAGGATAAAAGCTATCTCTCAGACATCAGAAGAGCTGCAAGGCCAAGAACAAGTCACGAGAATAAAGACAAAGATCTAACCAGAGGAAAAGTGTTCTTACCAGACATCAAGGGAACCACTGACCGTATAGGGAAGCTATGAAGAAACACAACCTACAAACAATCTACAGACCCAGCAAGAAAATCCAACAAATATCTCTCAGCAAGTTTGTCCTTGGTAATAATTAAAAAAGGAATGTTCTGAGCTTTCTTAAGGCTTGAAGAGCTTCAAAGGATCATGTCCTGAGTGGGAATTTGAGCTCTGGGATCGAGAATCACCACTCAAACCAGTACATTACACTGGCCCAAGGTGAGTTTAAGCTTATATAAACCACTAACAAAATGCTCGACTTTGTGTGTGTGTGTGTGTGAAAGATGAAAGGCTAGAAGAGAAATAGAGGTCTAAGAATAATTCTCTACACACTAAGGTATCCATGCCACAAAGCAGCAATTTTATATTAGCATGTATTGCATTCAACTGAGTTGAATGAAGTACACATTTGTGTATCATTAGAGCAACCTACACGGTTTTGGATTCTCCATTACATTTTTATTCTTAGGCACAAATTAAATCACAATAATGTTCAGTTAGTGTTCTTTCCAGTCTTTCCCTCCTATAATATTAAGACACAGCCATACAAGATGAGAAAAATCTCACAGTCCCATTGAGATATTGATTACTAAGCTGACTCAGATGTCATAAAAGATGTCATGCACTGAGCTTTTTGTTTTTCTTCACCTGGAATTTCACTTCTTTAGGTGCAAACCTAAAGAAAATACGAAGAGCTCTCCCTCCTCCACTCCTCACTTACAGCTACCTGGTTATTAAATCAGAAAAAGGCTGTGAAGTGCAATTTAGAGAATTCAGATGCAAAAGTGTGACAATTGTATAATGAGTTAGGCCTTCACCCACGCTGGGAAAAACTCAAAGAAGCTGTTCCATGAAAAAGACCTCAAGAAATACATCTCAGCAGCTGGCTTATTTAAATAAAGCCTGACTGCAAGAAAAAAAAAAAAAGAAATTGGAATGGATTGCTCACTTTAAACTTTTGGATGGACAGGAATGGAATTCAACCAACACAAAAGATGTTGCCCAGGTATTAACAAGGAGCCAGTTGCATTGTGCATTAATTGGCATCAAAACACAAACAAGGAGACTAACAAAAGAATGTCAGATTGATCCAAAGGCAGCGTCCAAGAGGAACACAAATACCATCACGTCAAGCAACAATGAACTCCTGACTGAGTTGAAAGGGATTAAGCTAAATGGTAAGTCAGAACTTGAAGGCGGCAGATGAGGAAGGGAAAGACTCTTAACATCCAAAATGACTGCAATTTCTGTTTCTTGATACCTAGAGTTTGTTTGTTTGTTTGTTTTTAAAAAAATAGGAATATGAACCGTTGCCACAGGAAAATGATTTTTTCCCTAAAATGGATATTTCCTTCACTATCCACTACCTTACATTTAACATGAGTTAAGATATATTTTTTAATTATCAGAAGACAGTGAAACAAAAGTTGTTTGGCACTGTTGACTTCTTTGCAAAATAGCTAGGACTGCTTCCAATTTATCTTTTTGCTATTCTCTCTTATGGAGCCAGTGTAACATAGTGGTTTGAGTGGTTTGGACTATGACTCTTAAGACCATGGTTTGAATCCCTGCTCAACCATTAGAACCCATTGGGTTACTTCAGAATCCCCCATGATAGGTTCACCATATGTCAGAAATGACTTGAAATCACAAAACACCAACAATTGTCTTTTGAGCTTATTTACTCTACTGAATTTATTCATGTACTAGTTACATCAAGAGAACCAAGGAAGGACTGGTTAGTTTGACTTAATGGATATTTTTTTTATCAAAGGTATGGAGTGAAGGGACTGAAATTATATTGAACATCACAATGACATGAACAGCTATACCACTGAACCCAATGGCCATGCACCACTAAACAACACCACCCAAAGTACTGGAAACAACAACAGCAATGCGTAGTTCACTGCTACATATTCAGATTAATCCAAATGTGCTCTCCAATGTACCTCTACTGGGGCAGAGCACTGGATAACATTAATGCACTTGGGATGAACTGGAGAAAGGAACCTAGAGCAGTCCAAATTGTATAGGGACATAATTCTACATTCATTTAGTTCGTGGGGGAAGCCATGAGATATTTTTAGGAAATTTATTTTTGGTGAGAGAGTATCCTTTAAAATCACAGTTTTGAAGCCAATTCATAATTTAGGATATAGCCTGCACAAAGTTGCTTGTACAGAAATATTTTTTTTTCTGTTCAGAAATGATGTTTTCTGTGCAAAATGAACACAAGTGGGTTTTGCACAGAACAGGTATCAAACATTGAAGATTATTACCTAGTTAGGTTTCTTTATACACACAAAACAACACAAAACCTATGCTTTTCAAAACCATGTTTGAAATATCTTTGGATATTATTTCAATCCTACGTAATGTTTGATAAAATGTTCTGAACGGTTCAAACACCAAGCTGTGCCTCTTGAGACCCAGTCGCAAAACAAATGCAACAATAAATACATAGTTACAAATACCTATCAATGAATCAAGAATGGATGCAGTAGGACCCCTGTATCTCCAGGACTGGTATCCATAAATTTATCCATGCTCAATAAAATTTAGGTATTTTCTAGGTCCTTCACCATGGCTCTCTGGTTTTCTTATTCCAGGTGCCCTTCATTTAAATGGAGTTACTTATTATCCAAAGTTTTGCACATCCAGGAATGTATACACCATGGATAATGTTATTCTTTATCTAAAATTTTGAAAGTATTTGAGCACAAGCATTTTTTTTTGCACAACCTCACTGCCAATTATGAAACTATGATCTGCAAAATTCAGTGACAGAACACTGGTATTGTATGCAAGGCAGGGCCACAAGTAGCAAATAATCTCTGAAGCAACTTCTAGTTTTAATGATTAATATCTAACAAGTCCGCTCTTTTGCACCCATTTTACCATAACTGTATAATTAAAAGAGGGCATGTAAGAAGCAGAAGTAGATAGATAAAACCGAAATGAAAAGGATAAGGAATGGGGACAGAAAAGCCATGACAGAAAAAGATGGGGGATGGAAGAAAACTTTCAATTAATTATCCAAAAGCCTAACGTTGTGTGAATAAGATACTAAAGAACTGCCAAGGGGTTCATTGCAGGTCAGCTAGGATAGTACTATGCAATTACATATGATATAATAAAATGCAATAAAAATCAGTCCTGAATATAATATGCTCAGGCACAAATGGCCATTCCATAAGAGCACAAATAAAAAGACGAGCTTTGAAAGTTAGATGGAATCAGAAGAAAAACTTATGCAAATTAGTAGCTTAAATTAACTAGCAAGTGAATTCTAAGATTGCTCCACTGTACAGATATAAGTAGGTGACATAATGATATAAATCTGATGGGAGAGAGGATTGATGAATGAAAGTGATTCCTAAAATTTATATTTCAGAGATAGGTCAACAGTACTTATTTGACTTTCCTTCTTAAAAAGAAGATTGTTTAAAATGCTTTATTGTCCTTATTCCTGTCTTATCTTGGATCCTATGTTCTTAGGATAGGACAAAGGGGAGAAGCTGGCAGTGGAGTTAAACCCCCAACTGTTCCAAGCTTGGCTGCTTTGTACCATAGGTAAGGGAGCAACCATCTCCAAACGGGGTTTAGTCTACCGTATACCATGCAGCAGTGGACAAGTCTACATAGGGACCACTAAACTCAGCGCCCAAACATGAGTCAAAGAACATGAAAGGCACTGCAGACTAACTCAACCAGAGAAATCAGGCATAGCAGAGCACTTGATGAATCAACCTGGACACAGTATATTATCTGAGAACACAGAAATGCTGGACCACTCCAACAACTATCATGTCAGACTACACAGAGAAGCCATTAAAATTCACAAGCATGTGGACAACTTCAACAGAAAGGAGGAAACCATGAAGATGAACAAAATCTGGCTACCAGTATTAAAAAACTCAAAAATCAGAACAGTAAATAAGAAGCAACACTCTGAAAACAGAGGAGTTCCAGACATGGGAAACAGGGGCAGCTAACAAAGGATGCCCTCCAGGCAGGAAGAAGCCATTAGAATAAGCTATTCAATGCTAATTAAGGTGATTTACTACAACATTCATGCTGGCTTCCAACTAACAAGAGTCTTCTCTCACCCTGGTCTCTCCACAGATATATATAAACCTTCCTTGTTTATTTTCTCCATACCTCACAACCTCTGAGGATGCCTGCCATAGATGTGGGCGAAACGTCAGGAGAGAATATTTCTAGAACATGGCCATACAGCCCGGAAAACATACAACAACCCTGTGATCCCGGCCATGAAAGCCTTCGACAACACATTGAACATCTCCAAACAGAAATATTCATATCCATCTTATAAGACAGTAAACTTGATGCTTACCTTTTTCACAGTCTTGTCTGGCTCCAGGGCAATGTCAGGAATGTTGGCATCAACCATGAGGGAGAACAAGTTCAGAATTAAGTTGGAATACCTACAACAAGTAAGACCACAAGAGAGTCAAGAGAGCATTCACAATGAAAGAAACCATTGGTTAGAGTAGGCGTAGAGTCAGCTTTGTATAGTGACAGGAGGGCCAGACTAAGGCAATGGGAGTTCGGGCTTAAAATCTCCTCTTGACGATGGAAACCCAATAGTAGAGCATTCAAATACACATTTAGACATGGCTGTCATGTCCCATCTTAACCTTTTCTTCTCCAAGCTAAACATATTTAGGTCTCCATGCCATTCCTGGTAGGGCTTGACTTTCAGACCGTTGACAATATATTAAAACTATCTATGCAAACCTATCCTAATAAAGGATATCAAAATTATCTGTGCAACCCTATTCCCAAAGACCTTAAGGTAGCACCAAAATAGATCTATCACTTTGGCATGGAAATTACTGGCTGACCCATACCCAAGAAATAGCACCCTTTCAAAGGTTTCTGCTGATTAGAGTTCTTTTAAAAAGTGATCAAACAGGGATAAAGTAAAATTCTCTTTTTAAAAAAGAAATGTAACTTTTATTGCCAAAAGCATTTATAACCATTAAAGGGGAACACCTTGTCAGATGTCTTGAGGTTTCAAAATTTACTTGGCGTGCTGACAGTCTTATTAAGTACTGAACTTATTATTTGATTTTCAGGCCTTGTTTTTGTTTTTTAAAACTGCTACTTCTCCTGAACACAAAAATAAATCTGTTAAATTAGTCGTGAAACCACTTCTATGGTGACCCATTTGTCATTTTGAGGGGTAAAAATGGGAGAAAGAGTGAATGTGAAAAATGTGTGTAAGAGAATTAATATACAAATGAAATACACTCCCATTTGGAAGCTTCTTTATTAAGTTATAGCTCTCAATGTGCACAGCAAAGAACCATCAATTACAGTTAATTTGGCTGAAGGTTTTTAGCTAACTGGCTCATCTAGCTTTAAGGTTTCTACACAGGAAAATAAACATGGGCGAGTGTAACAGAGAATTACCCTTGTACCAGATTGTGTGTGCTTTTGATTTCAGTCATGGGAAAACGGAAATCTCCAAGTGTTGCACGAGAGCCCCAAAGGACCGTTTCACCATAAACCGCACTCTGTTTAGGTCATCCAGTAAGTAAAAGTTTACTAAGAGAAGGGTGTATAAAAATAAGCAAATCCAGAAAAGGAGAATGAAAATTCAAACTGTTATGTCCAAGATAGCTAAGATTCCAAAATTCTTTCAAATATAGTCTCAAGAGTCAATCCACAGGTATCTCCATAAATATGATAGCATGAATCCAAGGCAGGCAAACTATGCCAGACATGAAACTAGAACCAGGAACAAACTTAGAAACTTGAATACATGAATACACAAACATTGGACCAGGACCCAAGAGCTGTTAACCTGACTACAACATTGGTCTTACAAAGAATTGTACCAGCAGATCACTTAAAAGGCCTCAAACCCTCTCATGACATCATTCCTCACACACCTGCTTTTCCTCTCCTTATCTCTAAGCTGCTAGGAAACGTGAGCCTGTCTCTGTTGTATGCTCTGACTCCAAAGTTCCACAAACCGTGATCTGGACAAATATTCGTGTCCCACATTTCTCTCAGAATCTGGCAGATTCTCATGAGAACTGATATCGCTTTCTCCAGTCTCAAGGGAACTGCCAGGAGATTCCAACAGAACTCTCTCCAGGCCACTTCTATCTTCCTCTGGGCCCTCCAAATCTACCCCAGCATCCCCTTCCTCATCGTCTGAGCACTCAGAATTGACCAGGCTACAATACCAAGCCCTTAACACTGGTCTATTTAGTCCAGTAGTATCAACTCTGACTGAAAACAATGTCTTTCCAGAGTTTCATGACAGATTCACTAATAGCATTGACATCTACAGTATTCTCCAATGCTCCTTGTTCCAAGTACTGACCCAGATTTTATTAAAATACACTCTCTAGAAATCTCTAGGTCTTCTATGGCCAGTGTCTGTTAGAAATTGAGCAAAGAGTCATGCTGAAGGACCTAGGGATTCCTTTTTTAAATGTGTTTTTAAAAATTCATGGTTATTTCCACTTTTGCAGAGTCCAGAATGCCACACCCCTGCAAATGTTGAAGGCTGGTTGTGATTATGAAACCTAATATTGTTGAGATGTATTGCAAACATAGCAGCATAATACACCACCTTCCAATGGAATTTGACTATAGAGATATGTAGGCAGACCTAGAAATTCTTAGAGAGATATTCTCTCTCAATAAATAAATAATAACATCTTTTTTAATATTTAGTTTCAGTTTTATGGGGCTTCTATGCCCCTAACTCTAGCCAATGTGGAGGGCTGATATAGATATTTTCTCCTGCAATGCCTCCGAAATGTATTTTAAACTGCTGTCAGTCACTGAGAGAATTCTTATTGTGTCCTTCCAAGTTGTTATGCATTTGCTTACACAATGAACATTTAAATGGTAAGAAAACACCACCACCCCAACCTCCCCCCCTTCCCCCCACAAAAAGGTAGCTTAAGTTGGAGAGGTTTATAAGCATTTTATATGTCTCTGTGTGCATGTGCATATATAAAACTACTCAAGAATCCCATTCTGGGAGGAAGGTGGGGTATAAATCCAATCAATAAAACAAAACAAAAGACATGAAGTGCTACCAACTCAGACTTTGCCAGCCTTTCCGAGTGCTACGAATGCTGAAATAAAATGTAGTTAATTAGTTCCTGAAGAACAGAGAACATCACCATTAGACAATGACAGTTTCTTCTGACAGCCGGGGGGGGGGGGGGGGGGAATCATCTCCTCTAAAGACAAAAGAGGGATGAGAAAAGAAGAGTCAAAAACAGAAGTAGGCAGAAGATCGGTTCTTTAACAAATTATCTTTCTCAATTTTCAGGCATTTTTGCTAGACACATTCCCTAGCCCCACTGCTGTCTTCAATGCTTTGCGAACACATTTGAACAATTGTTTAAAGTTACCGGAAAGACATCCTAGAGACATATGCAGGATTTCAAATGAGATAGTCATTTTTCCTATTCTTAGATTCCTTTCTTTTTCTCTCTCTGTCTCTCTCTCCCCAAATGCTTTATATGCACTTAAGCATAAAGCATAAAGGGCTGGCTGTGTATGTGTGTGCCCAACCCCTCTTTAACTGAGCTTCTCCAACTTGTTCTCCAATCTTGAAACGAAATCAGTGGGGATGACTTTGAAGTGCATTTTATCTTAACTATTATCTTGAACACCCCCCTACTTTTGTGCACTGTATTCCACGCACACACACACATCATAAATATCCAATCAAGATGTCTCGTCATTTACATTCCTTTTTCTTCGGGCTGCCAGAAGACAAAGGCTATGCTGCTAACATTTTATCACACATTAGCAGGAGTGTTTCAAAGGCAATCATGCTGTAAACGTTAGATCCTAAATGCTCTTCACCCTTTAATCTTACTATCTATTAACACATCTTTGAAAAACTTTGGAGATTTGACTATCAGTACCCGGAGAGAATGAAATTTTCCCCACACTTTAGGCGAAATTACATATATGTAAGTACAAAAAGGCCGCTTTAACCTTGCTCTGATCATGTGTCTAATGTCCTCTTTGTTGGTCTTACCTCCTTTAACATGATTCCTCTTTGGCTAATTTACAATGCAATGCTTCCACTCATATTTCTTTTTCAGCACTAACATCACATCACCTTTTTTTTTTAGTGCTACATGGGATTCTCTTGTCTACATCAATTTTGAATTCATCATCCTTCTTACTCTCAGAGATCTCCACATTTTCCTCATTTGGGTGTTCATCTTTTGGCCGTATTTGAATTCTATTGTCATACCTAAAGGTACAAAAGATGTGGCTCATCTACATTACACAACTATAGCACTATCATTCCACTATAACTGCTAGGATTCCATCCTATGAAATCATGAATTTGGAGTTTTGGGTGGGTTATTTAGAATTCTCCATCAGACTGCTCCATAGAGCTATGAACTCCAGGATGCCATATGACAGCTAAAGTGGAGTAATATTACTATAACTGGAAGTTCTTGTCCAAGTCCTTAAGGTCACTGAGATGACGGACACTGTAGAAATTGCCTCTTTTGATATTTTTTCGGAAAACAGCATTACAAGCTTGGTAGATGCAGGGAATGCTGTGGATGTAGCATATCTTGGCTTCAGTAAGGCTTTTGACAAGGTCCTGCAAAATCTTATTTCAAACAAACTAGTAAAATTTGGGTTAGACAATACTGCTATTAAGTGGATCTGTAATTAGTTAAGTGATCAAAAACAAAAAAAACAAAGAGTGCTTTTCATCCAGGAAATAAGTGACCAATGGGATGCTATAAAAAGTGTTCTGTCCTGTGTCCAGAGCTGTTCAAAATCTTTCTTAGTGACTTGGGTGAAGGTTTAGTGGGCATACTTATCAAGTTTGCAGATGACACCAAATTAGAAAGAACATTAGTTCAGAGGACAGGATCATAATTCAAAATAACCGAGAAGCACAACACTATCGCAGTCCAAAAGACCCCTTCCTTCTCAACAACCTACAAATAGCCTCATAATGCTTTGTTCTTCCTCCTTCTATGACAATGATGGTGTGTGTATAGGTGTGTGTGTGTGTGTGTGAGAGAGAGAGAGAGAGACAGACTGGCCTAGTTCGGCCACCTGTTTTTGATAAATTATTCCCAATTGAAAACACTGCTATTTGGGATTACAAATGTAACAAATGGAATCTGGCAAATGTGTAATGTAAAGGAGAACATGACAATGGCAAAGATAAAAGAAAAAACACACATGCATACACCACACACTTTTGTGATAAGCTTCATACTACAAAGCATGTGTAATCGATTCCTTCTATGTCACTTGCACAAGTTAATCTCCTTGTGATGACTCTCTGGAGGGAAGGGGAGTCACTGCAATCTCCGACTGATAACCCAACTTTATTTTCCTGTTCTGCTGAATTGCTGCTAATGCATTATCAGTGACAGTTTACAAGAGACTCTGTTTTCATTTCGTCTTCCTCTTCGGATATAGCTTCACATCATCTCCCCACTGGATTCTTTTAGTCATCACTATCTGCCCAAGATATTTCTTTTTCCAGGCTTTGGATTCTGTTCTAATATGCCGGACACCCTTTAGTCTTTGGACATAGAGCATTCAATCCAAGGTTATTTGTTGAACTAGAAGTCATAGATCATTATAGAATCACAGAGTTGGAAGAGACACAGGGGCCATTGAGTCCAACCCCTTGATCAAACACGATCACCAACTGGAGCTTTTTCTTTTCTTTCCTTCTCTCTCTCTCTCTCTCTTTCTTTTTGAGATGTTCAATACCCTTCATTGACTGCTTAAATACTGCCAAGGACTATAAAGCAACATCTGAAAGATGACACAATTCTAAAATAAAATATTTCATAATTCAATCAAATAATGAGTGAACCAACTAGTGCAAAAATATGAGGCCAAATGTGAATCCACTTTGTATATGACTACCCTAGCCACCTGGAAGATGAGGTTATATCTCTCCACAAATGACCAGGTTCAACTATTTATGATGTTGTGTTTGACTGTTTATTGTTTGTGTTTTGTTTTGTACTTGTTGTATTTTGTATGTCACACTTTGAGTGTTCTGTGAGCCATCGCAAATCCCCCTGGGAGATGATGGTGGGATATAAATAAAGTTATTATTATTATTATTATTATTGTTGTTGTTGTTGTTGTTGTTGACACAAAAACATAGTTTGACATAGCAAACAAGATATATTATTATTATTATTATTATTATTATTATTATTATTATTATTATTTTATAAAAAAGATTGCACTGATCTTACCGGCGGAGATGAAGGAAAGCTGTGTAGCATTGTTTGCGGAACTCCTGGTACTGTTCACTCTGTGTCCCTCCCATCCCTTCCACCATCTCTTTATTCAGCTTCATGGGTGGTGGAAGAGGCTTTGGATCACGGCCCAAAATGTAACCAAAATCAATGTGGAAAAGTTTGCCTGTAAGGGAAGCAGGAGAGAGATGGAAAGACATTAGTAATGGTGGGGTTGGTATGCAACTGTGCTATGAAAGCTAGCAGACCCCATGATGATGATGATTATAATGGGCTTTTCAGAAGAGCTCTTCTATGCTCCCAGACCTCTGAAGGATGGTATCAAAAGCATAAGTACTCTGCACAAAATTATGCAACACTACACAACTATATATTGAAGAGAGTGGGTTAGAACATATGCTAGATTACCTCCAGCACAATGGTGGGATATTTTTGGCCATAAAATCAATAAGCGAATTTGGGAATAACATTTTCCTAATTGATATGCAGCATAGTCAGATGGCCAATGGTCTGTGGATCGTGTATGGTTCCCATCTTTTTTTCTTCTTTTTTTCATCCAGCACTCTTAGCACAATTATCTTTTCCCTTCAGACTCTTGCAAAATTGATAGCAACCTTTCATGGAATCCTAAGCTTCTGAGAAACCACACTTGGGAAACGCCAGATTATAGTAAGTGATACAAACTGAGACTAAAAGATCTATGTCAAAGTCAGCCTTCAATATCCATGGATCCAACCATCCATAGCTTGAAAATATTTTATAAAAAATTTATATAAGGAACACGATTCTACAACACTATCAGGAATAACAAGACTAGAGCATACATTACATTTAGTATTCCAGGGGCGAGTCCTAGAACTAAGTCCCAGGAGATACTAAGGACCCACTGTATATAGATGAAATGTATCTAGCAATATAAATGATCTTCCCAAAAATGTACTGCTACTGCTTTGTAGACTAATAAACGTTGTTGTTGTTGTCTACTTTCAAGTCATTTTCGACTTAAAGCAGCCCTAAGGCTAAACTATCACAGGGTTTTCTTGGCAATATTCCAGGATTAGTTCAGAAGAGGTATTGGCTTTTCTTTTCTCTGAGGCTGTATGAATGTGACTTGCCCAAGGTAAGCCAGTAGGTTTCCACAACTTATCCAGGCTGCAAACCCTGGTCTCCAGAGCTGTAGTACAACACTTATACCACAAGCTGCACTGGATATCACATAATTCAAATCAAGAATAAACATAAGCAGCATGAAGACATATAAAGTTGGATTTCTTGTATGTCCTTTAACTGCAATTTGTAAAGATACTCAAGTTTAGTGCTGATGCTAATCCACCTAAATGAAGGATACCATTGTTCATAAACTGGAAGCCTAGGCAACCAGAAGGTGAACTGTAGGAAGCTCCAGGGAGATAAAGATTAGCCGACAAACAGCAATGAACTTTCAGTTGCTCAGATTAAAGGGACATGGGTAGGAAATCATAGCTGTTTCACTATGACCCTTTTAAACAGAATAGTTGGAGACAGCAAGACTGGTGAATTCTTCAAACAAACAAACAAAAACTTTTCAAATGAAAGCAGCATTTCAAACGAATGCAATATGCAACAGCCTCCAAAAATCAAGACAGCCAATGCCAAAAATATGTACAAGTGAACATATTATTGGCACATTATTCTCTTCGTAGTTAAACATCAAGAAAATAAAAATAATAGCCACTGATGATTTACATAATTTTAAAGTCAAGGAAAAAGACATTGAAAAAATTGTGATTCCATTCTTGGGCTCAATAATTAATAAGAACAGAAACTGCAGCCAAGAAATCAGAAGACCAGCTGGGAAGGGAAGCCAGGACAGACAAGATTGCCTAATGTAATAATATACTATTGATTGCTTACGTTAGGATTGTCCATGTCATTGTATTTCACATTTCTATGTATGGTTGTGAAAGCTGAACAGTTTGGTCATATCAATGAAAGATATGAGTCATTAGAAAAGACAAAAATAGACAAAAACAACAGTAGAAAAAGATAACCACGTATGGATACAATACATCAAGGAAGCCATGGTTCTCAGAACCTGAGCAGAACAGTTTATGATGGACGGTTTGGAGGTCTCTTATTCATAGGGTTGTTGTAAATCAAACTTGACTCAACTGCAGTTAACAATAACAACAAACAACTGCACAACCAACAAGCAAATGGGAGAAAATACTGAAAGGTCAACTAAATGCTTGGAGCAGGCAACATCTGTTACAACAGAGCTGGGGTGGGAAGAGGCAAAGAGCAAGTTAGCAGGGAGCTGTCAGTTCCTGGGGTCAGCAAAACAAGCATTTGGGCACATCCTGAGAATTGTAAATTACAGCAGTGGGAGTGAAAACCAGACTGCTGAGATGTTAATACTTTGAGCTGGGATACCGAGCACATTTAGTAGGAAAGAAATTCAATGAAACTCACTGAGATTTAGTTCTGAGGGGAAAAAAAATAAATGTAAGCTGGTGGAGAGTGGGAGGAAGGATTCAACGTGCAATGGACAGAACAGGCTTGCAAAAAAGAATTCTGATAAAAGTTACCCTCCCACTGGTCCTAATTGCCTGAGGTCTTCTTCCATCCTACATTCTCTTTGGTTCCCTCCCTACAGTTTGTCTTTCTACTCTAAGCCGGAAGGGAGATGCTGACTGGGAAGAGCTGCTGTATTTGAATTCTCAGTTGGAAAGACCATCCTTCATTGGCTTCCTACAGGCTACCAGACGAGTCCTAGTTCTAAGTCAGGGATGCACAACATAGATGCAGCATTTTCCTATATAAGGGCAGGCATTAGCTAGAACTTTGGAAAGTTACAAGGAAGAGTCAGAAAGGGCAGTTATTCTGTCTGGAGAAGTCCAGAAATATAACTTTCCCAAGCTTTGAGTAAAATGGAAAATACAGGCTATGAGGAGAAATAGCGAGGGACGACTACAGCTTTCATACATTGTTTGCAGGCTTTCCAGAAGCATTTTGCTGGCTACATGATACTAGGTTAGGTAGATAGGTTTCCACAAAGCTGTTCATACTGTGGATGACATCGATGGTTATATGGTCCTAGGGATTAAAATTTTCCCATCCTACATGGCCCCTTTAGCCAGTGTGGTTGTTGCTGTGTGTCTTCAAGACATTTCCTAAGACGAACCTATCATAGGGATTTTTGGCAAGATTTCTTCAGAATGAGGTTGCCTTTGCCTTTCTTTGTGGTTGAGACTTTCCCTAAGGTCATAGAGTGGGTTTTCATGGTTAGGTGGGAATTTGAACCCTGGTCTCTGGAATTATTGCCCAACGTTCAAACAAATAAATTAGGAGGGATCCACGGGTGATAGAAGGCACAAATTCAGAGCAACAACAATAATAATAATAATAATAATAATAATAAAACTTTATTTATATCCCGCCACCATCTCCCCAACGGGGACTCGGGGCGGCTTACATGGGGCCATGCCCAGAACAGTACAATATAGCAAAATATAAAACAACATATCACAATACAATTAAACAATACAATAAATAATCATATACACTGCAACACAAAATCTATCTATCTATATATATATAACAGGGCGGGCCGCATGAGACACTTAATTAAAACTTGGGGTGAGAAAAGGATAAGAATACAATCACGGAGACCAGGGACATAAGATAAAAACAATCTAGAGGGTAGATGATGGGGGAGTAACAAAAGAAGTGTGTAATAGTTACTCTCCGAAAGCACATCGGAAAAGCCAACATTCCCACTTGATAGTTGTCTAGTATCTAAACTGAATGCCTTGTTCAAAGACATAAGACCATGATAGACCTTAAATAGCATGGTCACATAAATATTGTAATAATAATGCTAAAGCCAATTAGTGGCATCTCCTATTGAAAGACCCCCCTTAGGCAGAAGTATGAGAAACACCACCAGACCCAATCATTACTATTACATTGGATCAGGGTTCAAATCACTTCTCAGTAATGGAAATTCTCTGGAGGACCTTGAGCAAGTCCCACTCTCAGCCTTGAGGGAAGGCAAAGGCAATCCCATTCTGAAGAAATCATGCCAAGAACATGCTGTTGTAATAGGGCCACCATAAGTCAGAAATGACTTGAAGGCACAACACAACATCATGTTGCTCATCCTCGGTGGCATCAACGGACATTGCTCAATAGGTGATGATTCTTCATATAGCAGACCACGCTATGTGCTTCAGAGTGCTGACTTAATGATAAGATACAAAAAACATGATTTCAACCCTATCTTAGGTATGTTCCAGTTATCATACTGATCCCAAATTGTCCCAAGAATCAGAAAACTCTATGTTCCCATAGAAACAACACATGCATAGGAAAAGTATCACAAAACAGTATACTCTGAACTAAGCTACACAAGTTAGTGAATGAAGAACACATACAGAAATTCCTCAGTTATTTCAAGACTGTCAATTATGACAAGTGTAGAGATACATGTATAAAAATATGTGTGCTGGCAGGAATAGAAGAGACAACAGAGTAATGGTTGCAATTATGTTTCTCAATCAATTATGTGCATGGGGGATAAGAGGTGTTAATTAATCTTAGCCTTATTTGCACATGTACCTCTCTCTAATGCATTTCAAAAGACATCAGATCAATAGGGATGATTGGCAATGAGTACAAACAGTAGCAAAAAGGTTCATTTTAGGAAAAAAAAACACAAACACGCACATACTGTTTGGTTGAGGAAACTGCAAAACATTATACAAACCTCCTGCATTACCACATTTCCATATAATAGTTCTGAACTCATAAGACCATACTTACATCTATACTGTGAAATTAATACAGTTTGACACCACTTTAACATCCATGATTCGGTGCTATAGGACCATGGGAGTTGTAGTTTTTCAAGGTCGTTAGCCTTCTCAGCCAAAGTGTGCTGGTGCATCATCAATCTGCAAACTACATTATTTTATAACACTGAGCTATGACAGTTAAAGTGCTGTCAAACTGCATTAATTTTACAGTGCAGATGCACCTTAGAATAGAGTTGCAATGTGTTCTGCTTTCTGCCCTATCAGATAAAATTAAGTTTTTCAGCCTACCAAACTCTGAAACCTGTAGTTAAGCAAGCTGAAACACATTTGAGCTGCCCTCTTATTTTGCATCAATGCCTTTGCAAGCCAGACTGAATTAAATGGCAAGTGATTGGAAAGCTGGCATTTTAATGACCTTTTCCTTTCCCCAACAAGTAGAGAGACTAAATACTTTAGGGACTAAAGTCAAGCTGTGTCACTTCCTGCAAACATTTTGAGAGGCGCTACAGAGAAAAACAAAGGTATTGAGGGGATAGTGCAAGTTTTCGGGGTGCTTTTTGCAGAGGGGGGGATTATGCCTGGTTTTGATCAAACTTTATACAAAAATTAGACCAATTTTTCTTTTAAAATGTTGTGCAGGAGATTGAGAGACTCATGAGGAGTTTCAGGGGACACAAAAGTGGGGTCCATGGGTCACATCGGATCCATAGGCTATACTTTCCCATCCCTGTTTTAAAGAGATTATTTTCACATGTAAAAATTAAAGTGTTATTTTTATTGGATTGGATTCTGACTAATTTATCCATGGCCAACTTCTCACCCTGATTTCAAAAGGGCTCAAAATGGAACATACTTGGAATCAAATATTTTATATATATATATATATATATATATATATATATACACACACACACACACACACACACACACACACACACACACATATACACATACATACACACACACACATGCACAAATACAGTGTTGGTGAAAACTGACAAGCATTCAACCCTTTACTTTCCAAAAGACTGGCCGTTGATCTAAACCCATAACGATGGTGTGTATTTAATATGTTGTTGCTGTTATTATGTGACATCAAGCCATTTCCAACTAATGGAGATCCTAAGCTGAACCTATCACAAGATTTTTGACACTCCTCCAAAGCAGATTAGAACAAGATTAAAAGAAAGCATAACTAGAAATACAATTAAAAGACTTGGCGATTCATTAAATGCCTAAGTAAGGACAGCAGAACTTAGGATGGACTTCCACAGCTTAGGAGACGCCAACAAGGTCTTCTCATGCGGCTTCACTAGACAGGCCTATGTGAACGATGCAGCCAATAAAAAAGATGTTTCCTGAGGATATTAAGATGCGAATAGGTGTGTGCAGAGGAACAATCTATGGCAAGGTTGGGAAAAAGTGCAACCCAAAATTTATTTATTTATTTATTTATTTATTCCCAATATTTCTACCCTGCTCTTCTCCCCGAGGGGACTCAGGGCGGCTTACACAACTGGTAGGATCACTACCAATACATCATAATACAATAAAATAAGAATAAAACAGTTAAAATAATTAAATAACATAGTAAAATACAATATATAAAAATTTAACAATGCAACACCAAATATATATACCAATCATCCATCAGATCTTGTGCAAAAGCCTTAATCCAATCCATGTCAATGCTAACTGAGTTCATTCATTAAACGTTTGCGCGCATAGCCACAAAAGTCCCTTAATGTTCATTTCTGTGGTCCCAGAACCTCCAAAACATTGTAGACCTCTTGGCAGTGAGGAGGGCATTTCTACAATACTTTGGAAAACTGAAAAAAATGCAATAAATGTCCTTTCTGCCCCCAAATAGGAAGGCACAAAATATTAATAATACTCTCCTATCTGCTCAGGATCATTCGGAGGCCAAATTAAGTTGATTTTTCAGTAGGAGAGGGTGTACTCTAAAGATGAGGCTCTCCAAGGAATTTGGGAAGCTAAGGAAGTTACCTAAGATCTCAAGATTGCTTATTCCTTGACTATGAACCTGAATCGTGCTGCCTAAGTCCATTATGGAAGGGGCTGGGCATTTTTGTCTAATGGAGACCAGCAATAGACAATTCAAGTTTATGGAAACAGACTAGAGCATGGGTGCATGCTGGGCAGTTTTGCATCAATGTGCATTGTATATGGATGCAAACTCCCCACAAACATGATGTATGATGTGCATTTAGATGTAAAAAGTTACACTTCACTCACGAGATGGCATTGTACAACTTCCATGTAACTTCCAGAGTATAAAGATATGTATCTTTCTGTTTCTTTATTGCACTCTGTCTCTCAATTCAGAACTGTTTTCCAGGAGACGTTACGCGAGTTGAGGCTGACAATTTTAAAAACCGTGGAAATATTATTTGAAGGAAACAATGAAGATTAGACTGACAGCAACAAATAGCCAGGAGATATTTTGGGTGGCTTCCAGACCACCTCTTTCACACAAATGTGCACAGAGTTGACAATATCAAGAGTGAGAATAATTCTTGCAAAGGAGGACATAGCGTTTAGAGAACAGGTGGACAAAGCACAGCTATTGGGTCAAATGCTGTCCTCCAGAACATATTTATGAATTTCCTATTTTTGCCCACAAATGCCCTTGAAGGTGTGGTGGACATGAAGACAAGAATTTTAAAACTTATTCTAATCCCAGGAAGAAATTATTTTTGTGAGTTTTATTATTTCATTTCATTTGCATGCCACTTTTATCCTCACATGGAGCCAAATATAGGATTGGTACCACTTCACTTGCAGTACATGTGAAAAGTATTTAGAAATCTTAACAGACAACAAGCTACAACTGAGTCAACAGTGTCATGTTGTGGTCAAAAAAAAAAAAAGATAAAGATAAAGATAAAACAGTTCAAGGCTCATCAACAGGACTAATGTGTCCAGATCAAATGAAGTAACAAAGCCACTTTATTGTGCTTTGGTCATATCTAACCTGGGATACTGTGTCCAATTCTGGGCACTCATATTTCAAGAAAGGTATTCTCATGCTGAAGCATGTCCAGAGAAGTGTAACTAAGATGATCAAAGATCTGGAGACCAAGCCTTATTTATGAAGATCAACTGAAGAAGCTGGGTATGAGAAAAGAAGACTAAGAGATGACTGCCATCTTTCAATACCTGAAGAATGTCATGTAGAAGTTGGCATAAAGGTGCTTCAGAAACTAGAATGAGAATCACCAGATTCAAATTACAAGAAACAAAATCCTACCTAAACATCAGAAGAACCTATTTTTTTGTTAAGAGCTGTATGACAAGAAAATAAAACTGTTTCAATGATAATTTCTGAGGCAGTGTATATATGCTTAATGCAAACATAAAATGTCGTTGGAGCTCTTTAAACTGAGCTAGATGGACATTTTTCAGGAGTGTTTTATCTGTGTATTCCAATACAGCATGGGGTTGAACTATGCAATCCCTTTGATTTTCTTTTTAAGAAAAGCTCAGATCTCCTTTTGACAAAAAATACTTTTTTACAACTTATAGTTTTGCCTGAAGACCCACTGTAGTTGTTTTTTTAAAAAAAATCAAAAGAAGGAAAGGTTTTAAATAGTTCTGATCATTCTGTTCTTGTAACTGTGTCTCAACAGGTAGAATCATTTCTCTTTGTGAAGGACGTTGTTGTCACTGAGGTAGCAGAAGCAATAGTAAATAAATAATAATGATAAAAACCACTTAAAATAGTTCTGTCAAGTCTTTCCTCTCTAGCAGCAGAGGATATTGCTGTAGTCTCTGGTGTCTCTGTTTCAAAACATTAATCTAATAACCCAGCAGAGCTAGAGACTCTTGGCGGACAAAGAAAACATCTCTACAGGTTCATGCCTTACCCAAAAAATCTATGTTCCACAGTGTTGAGTTTCCACTATTCACCTTCCCAAGACAAAAGGAGTCTTGAGCGCTTTTATTCTTAATAGTCTCCCCTGATGCATATTTGCAGGGAGAGAGGTTTAAAAGGGTCAGCCCAAACGCCTCTTGGCTATTTGTCCCTGTCAATTTAATCAAGTGTTTCCTCCCAAAGAAGGTTGGTCTTTGGTGCGTTTCTTCTTTCAGATTTGTCAGAGTCAACAGACGTGACAAGGCCTGAAAAATAGCCTAAAATAAAGTAGTATAAGAAAGAAACAGAAGGGGGAGAGACAAAGAAGGAGAGAGATGTAGCAGGGAAAAGAAAGGAGGGAACCAACAGTGTGTCTCCAGGCCTTCTCCTCCTTTGCTTTTGCAAATGGCCCGCTTGGGATTTTTCTCTTCTCCAAAGTCTTTATGATCTTGCCTGAACTGATTGAATCCAAAGAAATATTTCAGCATGTTGCAAGTTAAACAAGAGGAGAATGGCAAGTTGATTGGGAATGGGGGGGGGGGGCACCTTCGTGTTATGTCCTCCCCATGCCCGTAGCCAAAGTCTGAAATGAGCCAAATATGGAGTTTGTTTCCAAAAGGTAACAAATCCAAAGAAATTGAAAAATGAGTTATAGCTAGCATCACATTGTTGGTTAGAACATTATGTGCAGACTCTCTCTCTCTCTCTCTCTCTCTCTCTATATATATATATATATATATATATATATATAAAATTCTATCAAATCACTTTGGTACATGGCTTGAAAAATTGCATTTTATAACAAAAGAATGCTTATCCTCAGTACATATTTTTTTTCAGATTCTGATAAAATTTGTTCAGATAGAAACCTTTTGTTACCTTTTGCAAACAAGTTCCACAAATGTGGTCCCAGCCCTCTCACAGACTCGCCTCATAAAAGATCGATGAAGAAATTTTTGCAGACTAGAGACATACACAGGTTACACAACTTGTTGTTGACTACAGTTCTTTATATAAACCAACATAGCACTCAGAGGCAAGTCCCACTTGGATTCAATCAGGACTGCCTTCCATGTAACTGGAGCCTGGTATTATGAAACAGGCACACCATATTGCTTAATGTTGATGGAATTGGAGAGCAAAAATTACATGTAAGCTTTCTGCAAAGAAGAGCTTAGCAGATGCACCTGTCAAAGTATTACGCACTCTTACCTCTGAGTGCTCATTTTTAAAGCTCTCCCTGTTTTTCTCACTCTTTCCTGCTCTAGACCTAAGCAGCTGTTCTCCAAAAACTAGCAAAACAACTGTTCGTTCAGCTTTTTCATGCTCATGTACTGCCCCCTACAGTGCTCTTTGGGGTTTTTCCAATGAAAAACGGAGAAGAGGGGAAAATCTTAACAGCATTCCTTCTTGAGGCTTACAAAGCTGGTCATACGGGTCTGGTTTATCGGGTCTGGGTCTAGTTTATCGCCAAGCCAGAAGGTTTCCCTCTTCATCCAGTCCAGGATTGCAAGGGATTCAGAGGTCTTTTCGTAAACCTGCTTCTCCCATTTTTTAAAACTAAAGATGACAAAGTATGCAACTTGGATTTTCTGTATTCAAAAATGCCAAAGAATCAATCTAGCACACTCCACATGTAGACCTAATGTTCTACCAGTGGACTATGGGTTATCCCCTAACAGAGCCGGCCCTAGGCAATTTCCAAGTGTAAGCAAACAGCATTTTGGTGCCCCCCCTCCTGAAACCAATCACTGAAAAATAAAAGGTAGAATGTAGAGGTGAATAGAATATATATGTGTGTGTGTGTGTTATAGTCCCTGCATATGTGTGTGTGTATATGTGTGTGTGTGTGTGTGTGTGTATGTATACATACACATACACACAATGTGGAGAATATGTGGAAAGGTAGATAGATAAGTAGGGAGCCACAGTGGAGGAACCTTCCCAGGAGCAAGGCCTAATAATAATAATAATAATAATAATAATAATAATAATAATAATCCGAAAATACATCACACAGTCCTAGACACTTGGGAAGTGTTCGACTTGTGATTTTGTGAAACGAAATCCAGCATATCTATCTTGTTTGCTGTGTCATACAACGTCGTTGTGTCAATAATAATAATAATAATAATAATATAAAAATCATCCCTTGCAATATCCAAGATGGCTCACTGCTACAGAATCTTGGGAGCTGTAGTTTGGTATGGTACCATTATTGGCAGAGAAAGCTAAGCTGTAGGAGTTGAAATCCAATCATTTATCCTCCCTATAGAATCAATTTTATATGCACTTTTAGCTATGATTTATTTGTGACTTTATTGTGTTGTGTTTTTATTATTGTATATGGCATTGAATATTTGCCTTTGCATTTGGAAGCTGCCCTGAGTCCTTTTGGGGAGAGAGGGCAGGTTAGAAATAAAATAGAATAACAATTATTATTATTATTATTATTATTATTATTATTATTATTATTATTAAATATCTGGAGGACTAAAGTTTGCCCATGCCTGCTCTATACTGCACTTTCCAGAACTTTCCCATCACAATCTGCTATTGAGCTGGATACATGATTAAGACTATTTCCAGCTTACTGAAGTTGGCTGTATATGTTTTGGCTGAGGGGGCAGAAATTGCCTTAAAGCCATCTTGTGCAGTTTCAAAAACCCAACACTTGAGAACATTTTGCACCATAGCCAGATATTTCCAAGGTCGTACCCAAAGGGATTGCCAAATATACCCTTTTTTGAGATGGATCTAAATCAAGCATGGGCAAACTTTGGCCCTCCAGATGTTTTGGACTTCAACTCCCACAATTCCTGACAGCCAGTATTTGAGAACACAGAAATGCTGGACCACTGTAAAAGCCACCATGTCAGACTACACAGAGAAGCCATTGAAATCCACAAGAAGCACATGGACAATTTCAACAGAAAAGAGGAAACCATGAAAATAAACAAAATCTGGCTACCAGTATTAAAGAAAAGTTAAATCAGGACAGTAAATAAATAACAACACCCAGAAAATGGGAATTCCAGACAGAAAACAATCAGGGCCAGTTAACACCTCCCAACAAAGGATTCCCCCAGGCAGGAAGCAGCCAGGCTTTGAAGCTGCAAGGCTATTCAATGCTAATCAAGGTGGCCAATTGCAACATTCACACTTGCCTCCCACAGACAAGAGTTCTTTCTCCCACCCTGGACTTTCCACAGATATATAAACCCCACTTGCCTAGTTTCCAACAGACCCCATAACCTCTGAGGATGTCTGCCACAGATGTGGGTAAAATGTCAGGAGAGAATGCTTCAGGAACATGGCTATAGAGCCCGGAAAACTCATAGCAACCCAGCCAGTAGGCTGTTGCTGAACAACCTATGCACTTTTAGCATCAAAGGAAAAAATACCCAGGATTTCCTCACTTAATATACAAACTGTTGGCATGTCTGGGGAAAAAGAATAGAATGCTTCTATACCAGGCAAGGGCAAACTTTGCCCGTGTCTGGTGTTAGGAATTGTGGGAGTTGAAATCCAAAACAATCTGACAGAAAACTGGGAGTTGTAGTTTGGCATGCTACTGGCTCTCTTCTGCAGGGAAGGCTAGGGACTTTTTAAAACTATAACTCACATGATTACATGGCACTGAATCTGTTGCAAGTGAGCTGGTGCCATAATCCTCCTGGAGAGATCTCTTAAAGGGATATCCTCTGGCTCTTAAGGATTCCCATTAGAAAGGCTTGCCTGCCTCAGGTGTTCCCCTTTAAGGCTAACTGGCTCTTGGGTAAGTCTGGAAAGAGCAAAACCAAACCGGGGAAGAGACTTTTTTCCTAAGAGGGAGAAAGAGAAAGAGGCTGGTGCTGGTTCCCTTCTTTCTTCCCTCCCTCCCTGCTTTCTCTCTCTCTCTCTCTCTCCCTCTCCGACCTCTCTCTCTCTCTCTCTCTCTGCGACCTCTCTCTCTCTCTCTCTCTCCGACCTCTCTCTCTGCGACCTCTCTCTCTTTCCCCCCCTCTCTCTCTCTGCAACCTCTCTCTCTCTCTCTCTCTCTCCCTCCGACCTCTCTCTCTCTCTCTCTCTGCGACCTCTCTCTCTCCCCCCCCTCTCTCTCTCTCTGCGACCTCTCTCTCTCTCTCTGCGACCTCTCTCTCTCTGCGACCTCTCTCTCTCTCTCTCTCTCTCCCTCCCTCCCTCCCTCCCTCCCTCTGCGACCTCTCTCTCTCTCTCTCTCTCTCCGACCTCTCAGAGAGAGAGAGAGAGAGAAGCAGGGAGGAAGAGAGAGCCATGCCCACTGCTGCGGAAGGTGGAAGGCTTCAACTGAGCCGGTGATCCCCGTGGGGGGGGGGGGAGGGGGGAGACACCTCAACGGCGCCCCAGGGGACCCTGCGCTCCAAGCGGGGGCCTCACTGGCCTCCATGTTGGACCGGGCCTGTCCCCTAAATTAGTGTTTCCCAACCTTTGGTCCTCTGGGTGTTTTGGATTTCAACTCCCAGAAATCCCAGCCAGTTTACTAGCTCTCAAGAATTGTGAGAGCTGAAATCTCAAACACCTGGATGACCAAAAGTTGAGAAACATTGCCTTAAATATGGGATAATATGTATAGTAAAAGCAAGTTTCATGCACAGATACACCAGAATGTAATCAAAAAGGTTGTATCTTGTAATTTAATTGAGTATGAAATGAAGTGATCACATGCTATGAACTCTTTCCCTTGGGATTAAAACATAGCAATGTACAGTGTAGCTTTCCAGATGATGTTGGACTACAATTCTCATAATTTCTCACTCTTTCCTATAGTGGTTAGGACTCATGGGACTTATAGTCCAAAAATATTTCTCTTATCCAGAAATCAAATATACAACTTTTTGCTACCAGTCATTCACTTCTACTTTTGAAGAAAAAAGGCTAGTCACACACCCAGCACCCACTATCTCTCCCCCCCCCCCCTCCCAAAGGAGATGTAAAAGCTACTCCCAGCTTCTGGAACAGTTGCTCACATAGATAGATATGGATGAAGTAAAGTCTGAGAACCACAGATGCACAAAAACTCAATTAGATATTTCCAAAATTATTCTTCAAGATATGTGGTACCATCCAAAAATATCAAAGCAAGACAATCTGGAGAGTTCCTGCATCCCTTCACCTGTCTGTCCAGATACAGATATATTTCACTGGTATTATTAATTTAGTAAGAATTATCCATGTCACAATATCTCCAATTTCTGTGAATGAATTCATGTGAAAGCTAAAGAGTGAAAAAAGTGAACAGGAAGAAAATCAATGCATTGGAAATATAGTCCTGTAAGAGTTCCAGAGATACCTTGTATTACTAAAAAACAAAAACAAAGGGGTCTTAGGTCAAATTAAGCCTGAACTAGAAGGCAAGACAACTGAAGATGTTGTACTTTGGCAATCTCATGAGATAATGAGCACATCCACGTGGACCATTCAGAGCAAAGGCCCACAAAATCATCTCCGTGATGGCTGAACAATGCAAAGTGCTAATCTGGATTAACATGGACCAAAGCTGCTTAATGTAGTCTTCAACTGCATTAACCAAAGGCATGGGTTATTCTAAATTCTGCCCTAGAATCTGGAGCAAACATGACTATGTGATCATGTTCTCTAAATTGCAGTAGCCAGCAGGAATGGCATGGGTCATTTTAAAGGATCTCATTGTCTGGAATGACATTGGCAGGAGCAAAGAGACTATTGGAGAAGGGGGGAAAGGAGGAGGTGATTCCTCCTCTCCCTCGTCCACCTCCCTCATTGCTGTAGCAACTGTCATGACCCATGACATCCCCACTGGCCACTGTGAAGGTGGAAATCTAGAGGGGGAAAGTCGGATCTGATACCACTGGACGGTCAGTGGTTGGGGAAGGGGGGCAATCTAAACCATTCTGGGGTGATTTGCCATTTACCACCCCACATAGGTCCCAGGATAAGATGTCCGTGTAGCTCTGCCCACTGTGATTCATTAAAAAACCCAAAATGTTCATCAAGTAGAAGTTAGTAGAAAAAGAAGGAAACCATACTGCAGGTAGATTGAGTCTAAGAAGCAATAGATACTCTGAACCATCACCAGAGGTTGAACTTGATTTGACAGCAAATTATAGCAACAAATAAATAAAGGCATAGATTCCTTCATACTATCTACTAAAAAAATTCTGGAGAACGGAAAGCCATACATACTTTGAGAACTTATAGTTGACTCTATTTAAAGTAGCATTCACTGGCGAGATACTTAGAGAAGCTGGCTAACCTATCTATAACAGGAATTCTTTGAGAAAGAAATATAGACCACTATTACATGCAAAACACTTTCTGCCACATGACAATTAATATCAGACAAATTCCACGAAGAGCTAGATCAGTGGTTCTCAACTTGGGGTCCCCAGATGTTTCTGGCCAGTTTATCGGCTGTTAGGATTTCTGGGAGTTGAAGGCCAAAAACATCTGGGGACTCCAGGTTGAGAACCATTGAGCTAGATGAAGGTAGTTTGGGAGCTTAATTTGTCATCTTGGGCCCACCAATTAGCCACCACCCAACTTATTTCTAAATGGTAGTCCTGGTCTCCTGAATACTAGAAATCTGCATTAAGGGCTGTATTTATAGGACCAAAGCTCTGCTGCATTAAAGGCTGATTAATACCATAATTGAAGATCCAACGAAAAGGAAAGAATCTCTTTGTTCAATATAAATGTGATTGCGGCCAATATCAATCTAATTAACTAGTACTAATAAATGTTTTTAAATATGCACTGTATTTAGAATGCAGTTGAGTGTATAATAGCTACTAAATCTCATAAAAGTCTTTTTTTAAGCACGGCACAAGGATATAATTAAGAGATTCTGAAACTGCTTTGGCGATGTGCATGTGTGTGTGCCTCCAAAGTGCCAATTAGCTATATTATTTTACAAAGAACAAATTAGGAGTTTTGGAAGTGATATTAGCTTTACTCCATTTGTTTTAGAAGGTTTATTTTCTTCTTTTCATCTGTCAACTTTGTAGCACTTAAAATTGTAAAAAAGTTGGTTTGCATAGCTTATCAAAAGCAATTAGGTTGTCAATACAATTTTTATGTCATCCCTCCCCCCCAACATGCATTATGATCAGCTGCTCGGTTCTATGTGTAAATGCATTTAAATAGGTTGAATATCCCTTATCTGGAATTCTGAAATTCAAAATGATCCACGTGGGTGGCTGAGACAGTAACATCTTTGCTTTCCGAGAGTTCAATACACAGAAACTTTGTTTTCTGCATACAAATTATTTAAAATGTTGTATGAAATTACATTCAGGTTATGTGTGTAATGAGTGTTACTATCTCATCTAGTTATGGATTTTGAATATTTCAGGATTAGGAATGCTCAACTTGCATTGGTTTTTTTTTTTAAATTAATATTGAACTTTAATGATATTTAAAGGAGACGAGATTTAAGTAGGTTCTGGTTGGTACAAAGTACCAACATGATGTCTTTCCTAGCTACGAATAGACAATACAACCAAACTCTGAATGCCAGAGCTGGCTGCCCACCATATTGGCCAGGCATCCAGCCAGTTGTCAACAAGGGAGACCTCCCTAGGGAAACAACTCCATCCCATATTCTTTGACATAGAGAGAAAACCTTCCCCAAGATAGACCCAAAAGTAGCCCTATTCCCACCTTCTAGGCCCCATGACCCACGGAAGGAAACTGACGATATCCTCTTCATCCAATAGATTCCTGGATCCTTATTAAAGAAATCATCTTTAAAAAAAACCCTCTGAACATCACATATCCCCAATTATCCTGTCTGAGATTCTACAAGCTGCAATACATCCCATGAATCAAATGCTGTCAGCCTTAAATTGCTTGGTTCTTTAAATAGCATAAAGTCCGAAGGAAACAAATTACATTTCAAGATTATCTTTGCAGCCTTTATCCCATATGCAGAAAACTCTGTTTTATTTTAGGAGCCCCATTTACCTTCAAATATGCCAGGCATGGGATCACAATTAGAGAAAATTATGATGCAGAAATACAAACTCAAGTGGATTACATATACAAGATTTATGAATTGTAATTGCATTATCCCCAAGTATAATCTCAAAATGAGCACTTGTGTGTGAATAATAGCACTCAGGTGAAAGTGCCAAGTGTTCACATCTGAGCACCAATGGAGCTGGAATCAATGGTGCTTGAAAATAAATTAGCCTCATATTTATACCAGACCAGTTAAACCACAAGCGGGAATAGATACAAACTCGAAAACAGAAAGAGGGTATCCTCATCTTAAGCATCTGGTGGTCATCCAAATAGCTCATGGACCTCTTTAGATGCCTTCACTGCACTACTCATAACATGGAGGGAAGGGCATGGAGCATGTTCTGGAAATCCAGCATAATTTTCTCCCCATACCCATAACTCTAGGGCTGCACTAGATCCTCTCAATGTCAAACCCAAATGTGATTTCATTTTTAAACAATTGCAAAAGAACATAAGGATTTCTTGGTAAATGATCTCATTCCTTCCTTTAGAGGAGAACCATGACCCGAGAGACACAATTCTTGCATGAATGGATGACAATCCTGATGCCTGGTCTAGAAGAAAGAGCAAGAGAATCAAGCAGTGGACACAGATTGCATCCCTTTCTCCTTTTCCTCTCACTAATTCACCATATTAATAGCACTATTCAGGCATTCATAGAATACTAGTTGGTAGAGACCACAAAGGTCATCCAGTCCAACTCCTGCAATGCAGGAATACACAATCAAAGCTCTCCTAACAAATGACCATCCAGCCTTGCTTAAAAGCCTCCATAAAGCAAACTCAACCACACTCCCAGGCAGCATCTTCCAATATTCACAATAGGGTGTTGCGGTCATTCAAGACTTCATCCCCCAGGTGTGGAAATGTGTCAGGTTGGTGACTTTTCTGGGTTCAGACTATGTGTCTTGCCTCTTTAAATTTTCTACAGAAAGAAATAATAACTGGCTTGAATCCTGTTGGGAGTCTTACATGTGGGTAAAGTCCCTTACATAAATAGTTGCCTTTATTTAGGGTATTAGAGGCAGAATTGTTCATGTAATCCCATACACATACCTATTTGGGTGTGCATCAGGGATGGAAAGAATGTTCAAAACAATTCAAAGTGAGTGTTTCTTGAGTATCAGGAAGCCATGATGAAGGGAAACCTAGATTCTTACAAAGTTGTAAGAATCTGCAGTATTGGACATATTCAGCACAAAATTTGTAAATTTTCAGAAAATTGTTTTTTTTTCTTTGCAGAAAACAACATTTTCTACACATAAATACTACAAATCTTGGACTGATTTAATCTCAAACTGCAAATAGTCTAAAGGTTTTCTCTCACACAGTGGGAACAATATTGTGAAAGTTACTTATGTTTCTTTTGAGAATGCTGCAAGTGAAGAATTGCATGCAAGTGTGAACTCATTTTATGATGTCTGTCCCGAGTCCCCTTCAGGGTTGAGAAGGGTGGTAGATAAATACTGCAAGTAAATAAATAAATTCAATAAAAACATAACACAACTAAAACATAACACTGCTAAAGATGTATACTCTACACAGTCCCAGTGTTGAACCTTGATCAATATAGTCTTAATCATGTTAACTATAAGATTTGGCCCCCCTCTCTCTTTTTTTTTAAACTCACTGAAATGGGAGTAAATACTATTACAGAGTTAACTGGTTTCAAATATTGTATTGATTTAAAAAAATACTTCATAATTGGTTCTAGAACTGTTATTTTTTGAGCTAGAGGGAGAACAGATATAACATCACACCATTTTAAAAGATTATTAGTTTGGCAAACCTGAAGACAACGTCTTGCTAATTACATATCTACAGAACACTTACCTACGGTTCTCTTTGTGCAGTTAACTGCATCAAATATTATTTTACAATTATTTTGGGGAAATATTTTAGAGTCTTGTATGCCCCAGGTATGGAGAAGGAAACAGAAAAGACACAATCGCTAGTAACAGAACATGCTTCATTATTACCTGTCTTGGTGAGCAAAAGGTTATCCAGATGTCTGTCTCCAACACCGAGGATGTATGTTATTACACAGTAGCCAGCTAGAAATGAAAAACCAAGTCATTATTTTCTTACAAAGCTTCTTGTTCTCTAGAAATCTATCAAGTGTGCTCTACACAAATGTCTAGTTCAGGATCCTGTGAAAAACAAAGGCAGCACAACTTTCTATCTCTCTCGTCCTTGAAGGTTCCAGACACCGTGCCATCTCATAAACTTAATCTGAAGCTTCATTGCTAAGGGGCATCTCTCCTGATTCGATGTAAACCTCTGCCAAACCAAGTGGTAAATGCATTTCTTGTTAACTAGACAGAACTTAGTCTACTGCTTCTTAAACTGTGGGTCCTGACTCCAAATGGGGTCTCTTTAGCTCAATATTGGGGTCATAAAAATTGGCAACAATAAGAGGTTTCTGAATTCCTCCTAGACATTTACACAAATCTGTTATCAACACATGCAGTGTTTACACTATACTCTGCAGAAAATGCTATAGTTGTACTTCATGAAAAGGAAAATCAGCCTGTTTAGCAAACCTTGCAAATGCTGATTTATTACCAGTAAAATGTTTGATTTTTCAATACCTATTTTATATACGCATGGGGTCATGTAAAAATTTCTTAGGCGGAAAGAGTCATGAGTGGAAAATTGAAAGAATCCCTGAGTTAGTTCATAGTCACACAATATCGTAAAGCCACCCTGGTTTCCCTTAAAATGGAATTCCATAACCTGGGGCTTCCATCTTGCTCACATCAAGCAATTGGCCAAAACTCTAAATATGAGAGATATCCAGAAAGTAAGGTTACAAGACTTTTTTAAATTACAAAGAATGAATATATTTCAATAAAACTTACATGGATCATAGCATAGGCACTACACCACTTTTCCACATAATCACCACTCTGCTCAACACACTCTGTCATCCGTGGCACAAATTCCCTATGCCTATGTTACAGAAGTTTCCCACTGGAGGAAGTAGCACCCACTACGGTGGGCTGTCTCCTGGCTGAAGGGGCTCCCCGAGCTGCCAAGCCCCCCAACGAGCTGTGCCATGGTGAGGAGGGGACGAGGAGGAGGAAGACGATGGGAGGAAGAGGAGGAAAAGCTGCCTCTCCTCCTTGCCTCCGCTGCCCATTCCCAGCTCTGGCTCTATTGCTGCTTCTATGACACAGGCATAGCGAACTCGTTCCATGGATTACAGCGTGTGTTGAGCAGAGTTGTGATTATGTGGGAAAGTGGTGTGTTGCCTATGCTCTGATCCATATAGGTTTTGTTGAAATACATTCATTCTTTGTATTTTAAAAGAGTTTTGTAACCTCACTTTCCGAATATCCCTTGTACTATGGAGCACACACAGCTGTAAAAATATGAGGATTTTTTCAAGATGAGCATTAATGTGCAGTCAAACGAATATATAGTCAGAAGGTGACATGCTCCCTGAAGACAGAAAGGACAGCCCTCTCACATATGTCTTTGTTGTTTGCCCTATTGTTATGAACAAATGTCATAGAGTTGTCATTTGTAATTATTATATCCCATTGCATTAACATTTTAACCTCTGCCACATTGGTTTCTATAACTTTTTTGGGACTACAGTTCCTCGACCAACATGGCATCTAAGGAGATTTACACCTCTATCCTGTTTAAATAGCCATGATTCATTTGCAAACTGGTTCTAGAAAACAGTACTACACATGCCATGGACTGCTAAAAAACAAATAAATGTGCCTTATGGCAAATCAGACATGAACTCTCCCTAGAAGCCAAGATGACTAAAATGAAGCCCATACTTTGGACTTATCAAGGGATGACATGACTCCCTGGAAAACAATAGTGCTGAATAAACATGAAGGCTGTGGGAAAAGAGGAAGACTTCAATAGCGGTAGATAGGTTCAATTCAGACTCATGGCTGTGAGTCTGCAAGATCCAAGGAAGGCAATAGCTGACTGGCTCTTCCAGGTCTTTTATTCATAGGTTTGCTATAAGTCAAACTCAACTTGGTCACAAAAACAAGACTTTGCTGTAAGCTCTAACTAGAGCAGTGATTCTCAACCTGTGGGTCCCCAGGTGTTTTGGCCTACAACTCCTAGAAATCCCAGCCAGTTTACCAGATGTTAGGATTTCTGGGAGTTGAAGGCCAAAACATCTGGAAACCCACTGAACTAGAGCTTCTCCACTAAATCAATGGGTTATACCTACATGATGGTTCTTCATAATTCATGATAAGTGAACTTAGAAGGTTTATTCTTTTGGGCATAAAAGTTTAGGACTCTTAAAGAATGGACTTTGACAAGCTCTAGGCATCCCTTACCACAGCTTTTGACGTAGGTATCCATCACTTCTGCACTTATTCCATGGGGTCCAGTTTCACTGGGTGCGTGTTTTCGGAAAAAGTTCTGAAAGAATATCATTAGAAAGTTTATTTCTTTTCCCAATGCTCTGGAAAGATCCGCCTCCAGACTGAAAACATGGCCTTGGAAAAAAAATCTATTAGCATATGCTTTTCAACGGAGGGCTTTGCCCCCTCCTGCCCTGTATTTAAAAGGAGGACAATATTTAGTGCTGAAATGTTATTTCTTTTTCTTTTCTTTTCCTTTAAGCAGATAACATTAAGCAACGAACAATCAAGCAAATTACATTTCCTTTCCTTAGCGCTACCCTGTAACACTTAGGTTTATATCTGATCAAATTTTCCTTAACCTTCGCAGCCGAGAGATTTAAAATCACTTTACATTACACACACTCAAGGGTCCCGTCTTTTCTTTAAAAATAATCCCATCCCGTTGGATTTCAAAATGCAGAGTTATTGCATAATTATGGAGAGTGTTAAATGCTTCAGAAGCAGATATATTTCTTTTGTGCCCGAGTTGCAAAATTTAAATAGCATTAGCAATTCAAAGCAATTGTGAATGAAGACACACGAAACAAATTACAAAACGTGCATTAATTTATTTTATTTAAGGGAAGAGGGGAAATGGCCTTCGGGGTTGCAACTGGAATTCCAACTGTGAATTGGCCTAGAAATTATATTGCAGATGAAAGAACAAGAAAACCAGCGTGGAGTAGTGGTTTGAGTGCTGGACTATGACTCCAAGGCCAAGGTTCAAATTCACACTCAGGCAAAAGTAAACCCACTTGTCAAGAAACCTTATGCTTCTTCTAAGTCAGAAACAACTTGAAGCCAAACAATGATAACAATTAAAAACACAAGAGATCCCCTCAATAACGGTCCCTTGAGACCAACACTCTGTTTTTATAAAAGTACTTAGCCAAGAGTTCAGAAACAGGGAAGGAAAAAATATTCAATTTTGTATTGTTTACCACCAACATCTAAGGAGAAAGTGCGTGCCTTGGTCAAATGGCTATTACATTGGCCAACACATATTTTGATGCCTCAAATGTTAGTCTTCTTTCTGGGTAATTTTGACCTGCCAGTTCCAAAAATGGCACCAGTTTTCCCCTATCAGCTCTAGTTTTTGAGATACAGAACATAGGTTAGATTGCCCCTGTAGTCTCTTCCAACTCTATGAAATTTTTAAAAAACAAAGTAAGATCCAGTACTCAATTTCTTCCTATCTTTAGTTTCTATAAAAATAAAAGAGCTTGTATGACCGATTGCGCACCAAGTACCAAGTACAATTTCTGCTATTTTTTCAGACTGCTTTGCTTCAAAATGCAAATCAATACCAAGATGATCAGATGAATCAAGTTTTTCTCTCTATTACTACTATTATTACTACTATTGAATTCCTGTTAATCTGTTGTTACTTTTGATGTAAACGTGGTTTGTTTTGGGTTAGGGTGGGATGGGTTATTTTGTCTTGGTCTAGTTTTTACAACATTTAGTTTTTCTCTGATACTTGTTGTTAACCACCCTGAGTTCCCTCGGGGAGATAGGGCGGTATTTTAATAATAATAATAATAATAATAATAATAATAATAATAATAATAATAATATCTCAGCCGGCATTTGGAAACAATAGACATTGACAAAATTACGATCTGCCAACTGCAAAAGGCCACCCTACTGGAATCTGCGCGCATCATCCAAAAATACATCACACGGTCCTAAATGCTTGAAGTGTTTGACTTGTGATTTTGTGATATGAAATCCAGCATATCTTTCTTGTTTGCTGTGTCATATTATGTCGTTATGTCAATAATAATAATAATAATAATAATAATAATAATAATAATAATAATAATAATATGATTCTACCAAATAATAAAATAATAATAATATGATTCTACCAAATATTCTTATTTGAAGCATCAGTAGGTTAAATGTTTTTTAATATTTATATAAAACTGTAATTTAAGATAATAAGATTTTAATAAGATAAGACTGTTCAACTCTGAATACCTATACTCAAATATAAGCCAACCTGAATAGAAGCCGGCCAAGACCCTCACTCGAGTATAAGCCGAGGGGAGCTTTTTCAGTCCTAAAAAAGGGCTGAAAAACTAGGCTTAAACTCAAGTATATACAGTAAATGTTCCTCCTTAGTCAGTTTATCACATCTCTTGTCTGATTCCCAACCAGCATCACACTACATCCAAATAACTCCATATGGTTATCTACCAATCCTGGGGCTTTGGCAAGATCTTTCCTTCTGCCTGTCCCCAATGACCATCAACGAACACTGACTATCTTAACACTAAACCTATCTCCTTATCACCATACCCGAATGTTTTGCATTTATATGACTGTCCATAAAATCCCATTACTAGGTAGTAGGGCGCTCTGTGAATCTGAGGAAGTAGACTTAAGTGTATGATAGTTTATGCTACAATTTATTTCACTCATACTCTAAGACATTACAAGATGGCACTTTATTATGCTTTATTGCAACCACAGCAATTTCAGCACAAACACACACCTGTATGCTTTCTTCAGTAGCAAGAACTTCTGCCACAGGGACTGACTGGATGAACTGCATAAAACCTATGGGAATAAAGAAAGGTAAATAATGAGACAGTACAAGCACATGTAGTATTAATATGGTTTAAAGGTGTATTTGCTAAACCAATTATCTTTAGTGTTGTTATTTCATAGTTTAATACATGCTGTATCTTTAAGTAATTGTTGCTGCAGATTTTGTGGCTGGCAAAGGATATGAAAACCAGAACTACAAAGGCAATAACACTAAGGGAACTTATTGGATATTGTAAAGTCTTATGGTTGAAATGTGCAGATGTAATAGCATGAACATTTAGGAATGTGCACTACATAAACACCAATGGCTCCTCCAGTGAGAAAAATGAATCATAGAATCATAAACTTGGGACACCATGAGGACCAGCTCGTCCAATCCCATTCTGTCGTGTGGAAATATACAATCAAAGCACCCCTCAAAGATGGCCATCCAGCTTCTGTTTGAACTCGAATAAGACTCCACCACATTCTCAGGCTCAGGCAGCATATTATACTGCTGAAAGACTATTATCATCAGGAAACTCTTCTTCATTTGTAAGTGGAATCTCTTCCTGCAGTTTGAATCTATTGTGCTGTGTCTCTGGAGCATCAGGAAACAAGATTGCTCTCTCTTCCTTTCCAATATTTCATAGAATTACAGAGGAATCATATTTAACTATCACTGTCATGTCCCTCCTTCATTTTCTCTTCTCCAGACTTACCATGTTTTGTACTAGTAGCCAAGACTTTGTAAGGAGTGAGCTTCAAATCCAAATTCTCCTTTCTCAAGAGCTGCAGAGAAGACAGGATGACATGTGTTATGGCCAAAAAGGTGAAGGAGTTTTGCTCACCTACCATGTAGCACTCGCTACTAAAGTACAGTAGCACTCCTGTATGCCTCAATCCCACAGTCATGGGTTCACTTATCCACTGTTTACAAAACAGCCTCAACTTTCCAGGGTGGGAGAGCGGGGGAGAAGTAGAAAGATTTCCTCTGCCACCAAATCTCACCTGCAGACTAAGATTGTTGCATGCAATTTTAAACAACGACTTTGGGCTGCAATCTTCCTGGTGAGTACAAAACTGTCACACAACACAATCATTTCCCTCCCCACCTCCTGGGGCAGACAGATGGACTTATAAATGTTTGCTATTATTCCTAGTTTATTTGTGGAAAGTCCTGGAGCTTATCTAGCTCAAATATAAGAATCCATAGTGAGAATATCTGCTTTGACTTGCATTATCTGAGTCCACACTGCCATACAATCCAGTTCAATGTGGATTTTATACAGCTATGTGGCCCCTTCTACACTGCCATATGAAATCTAGATTATCTGCTTTGATCTGGATAATATGGCAGTGTTGACTCATATAATCCAGTTCAAAGCAGATAATGTGGATTATCTGCTTTGACAATCTGGGTTATATGGTAGTGTAGAAGGGGCCTTACTGAACAGCTACTGCAAGCAATCAGAAGATAGTATTTGCAACTGCCAGTAAACCAGGCAGCACATAAGGTCTACAAAAATCCTATGTTCTTTTTAAGATGTGGAGAATCTTTGGTCCAATGAATCCTTTCCAGATCTCACATCAGCACCTTAATTTCAAGTCTTTATGTGATACCCAAAAACTGCACATAAGGCTTGGCCATTCAGTTCAGCGGAGCCAAAACTAACCAATCCCTGCTGAACTATATGAACAGAGAAAAGAGGCTGGGAATGTTCTTATGCTCTTGTCAGGGATCAGAAAAAAATGGTATGTCAACCAAAAATGGTTCTGTCTTGACAGAAAACAGCTGGGAGGAAGAAAAGCTCAGATGACAGGGCATAGGAGAAAAAGCCTTTGTGTTTCAAGAAGTTCTTCCTCAAAAACAGCAGCAATTCAGCAGTCGAAATCCTTCAGATACTCTGACAGAGATCTTTCCACCCTATTTTCTTTTCTTTTTTTTCTTGCTGTCACTGAACACCACCCTACGATTTGCATTTTCCTCCAGTCCAGGGACATCGTCCTTTGCTGATTTTTATTACTTGAAGCATGTGGACAACTTCAACAGAAAGGAGGAAACCATGAAAAAGAACAAAATCTGGCTACCAGTATTAAAAAAACTCAAAAATCAGAACAGTAAATAAAGAGCAACACTCTGAAAACAGAAGAATTCCAGACATGAATCAACCAAGGGCAGTTAACAACTCTAAACAAAGGATGCCCCGGAGGCAGGAAGAAGACAGCAGATAAGCTTTTCAATGCTAATTAAGGTGATTAACAACATTCACACTGGCCTCTCTCACTCTGGACTTTTCACAGATATATATTAACCTCTTTGCTTAATTTTCTCCATACCTCACAACCTCTGAGGATGCCTGCCATAGATGTGGGCGAAACGTCAGGAGAGATTGCTTCTGGAACATGGCCATACAGCCCGAAAAACATACAACAACCCTACTTGAATGCTTCTTATCTTATTCTATCTCTTGCTATGTTGAGAGTCCAAGAGGCCCACAAACGTGTATGCTAGAAATTGATTTTTCTCAGTTAGTCTCAAAGGTATTAGAGGATTACTTTATATCTTTCTCTATGATGAAAAAAAAACTTCTACTTAATAAAGTCACCTGTTATTTTCCATGATATAATTAGATTTCCAGGAAAACCTTTATCTTACAGGTATAGGCAGAGCATCCTTTATCAGGAATTCTGAAATCTATATTCCAAAATAGGTGGCCGAGATAGAGGCACCAAAGCATTCTGGATAAGAGATTATTAACCTATAAACACTTATTTATAAAATGTTGTTTCAATTAACAACATAGTCACCTTGTCCATGAGTGATATGATCTGGAGAATCAGTTGATCTTGGCGTAAGTCATCCCCATGCTTAAATATCACAGGATATTTGCCCCCGTCTTCAGTCTTGAAGAATAGCTGGGCTGGCATTAGAGCACTCTGGTTGGAGGAAATAGCAAAATAAGCAAACAAATGAATAAAAAAAATAGAAAACAGAAAGTATTTGGCATGTGCAGAGAGCCAGTTTTTTCAACTAAGCTTTCATCTCCTCCAGACTCCATGCAATGTCATTTAACGCAAAACTGAACAAACATAAAAACCCTTCTTTTGCATCTGAAATCTCCTCCAACTCAGTTGTTGGTGGGCTCAATTCCCATCATTCAAAGCCAATCCAAAGACAGAAATGATGGAGTCTGGAATCAAATGTCAGGAAAGCTGTAGTTTGGTGAGGCACCAGCATTATTTGGCAAGTAAAACAACATCTCTCATTATTCCATAATACTGACCCACGTAATTAATGTAGTGTTCAGATTTTCTTAATTCTACAGTGTAAATGCGGCCATCATTGGGAATTTGGATTTAAAATAAAGAGGCATGTCTTGAGGTTCCAAAGAGATAACAGAAAAATTGCAAGGAGGAAAGAAGAAGCATGCAAACAAATGCACAACTTACACACTCAACTACCTCTTCATGCCAGTTGCCATTGCTCCTCACTCACAAGTAACATGGACAACAGCAAGACAAGTGACTTTACCTTGAACAATGTTGCTTTCTCCGGGATTATTCCTCTAATTTTGACCTGTGGTTCTAGAGGCAGTGGAATGGGCTCAATGTCTGATAAATTCATCTTTTCATTGTCTGCCAGAAGTGCCTGCAATCTCTCATTCTAGAAGTGGAATGAGACAGAGGAAGGAGAAATAAATACAAGAGTTTAAACACTTTAATCTGTTGTTTTCGCCACTGAGTGTCTTTCAAGTCATTGGAGTGTTGTGTCGTGTGTGTAGTGTGATGATGATAGCAATAGTAATATTTATTTCCAAGATACCTGGATAATCTAACCCACAAAGTTGGAGTCTGAAAAGTGAGGGAGATTAGGTTATTTCCCCACACATGACAGAGCTTTACAGTACTTCATCCAAAATCTATTGAGGATAAAATTCAGAGGGGCCCCATCCCATATCCAGTCTGGAAGACCTGATGTATCTACACATGGGATTCTGAACTCGAGTAGAGAAAACAGTTTTTTACCATTTACCTTTTTCTTTCGGTTCCCGCTTTCCCTCTGCACCGCTTTCATGAGATGGACCAACCGATCGACAAATGTTTGCTGGGCTGCCAGCAAAGAACGCATCACCCTGACGGACTTATCTCCCTGAGCAAATTAGAAGGGGGAAGACAAAAAAGCAAACATTACTTCTTTTAACAGTTTTCCAGCTGATACCCTCTGCATGAAGATACAGAAATGTTCCATCATACTTCCCCTGAGGAGAAGCTCAATGTCCCAATTCTAGCCCACTGGTCAGTGCTGTTATTGCATTTATTGGGATTAAGGTATGCTTACACCCTTCCATAAATATCAAAAGCTTTACCTTCAAAAGAGCTTGACTAAACCTCCGCATGACGTTCAGGTACATTTCATGAGTCCTTGGGTCTCGCTGCTGAGTGTCTTGGTCTTCACATTCCACAATCACATACCTGCCATTGAAAATAAGAACAATAAAACAAGGCTTTTGAGAGATAGATGCAGCATTAATGATTATGAACTCATGACAAAGAACCAACAGATTGTGCCTCTGAATGTATATTTATATGGATGTTTTAACTTAATTTTAATTATTATTATTGTTGCATTGTAATTGTTTTTATACACTTTGTTTATATTGGTTGTAAGCCGCCCTGAGTCCCCCCTCGGGGGTGAGAAGGACGGGACAGAAATGTTGTAATAAATAAATAAATAAAAACTATGGTTGGATCAACCATTTATCAGAAATAGCAAGATGGCAGGGAGTCCCAGAATATACTTATACAGTAGAGTCTCACTTATCCAACATAAACGGGCCGGCAGAACATTGGATAAGCGAATATGTTGGATAATAAGGAGAGATTAAGGAGAAGCCTATTAAACATCAAATTAGGTTATGATTTTACAAATTAAGCACCAAAACATCATGTTATACAACAAATTTGACAGAAAAAGTAGTTCAATAGGCAGTAATGTTACGTAGTAATTACTGTATTTACAAATTTAGCACCAAAATATCACGATATATTGAAAACATTGACTACAAAAATGGCTTGGATAATCCAGAATGTTGGATAAGCGAATGTTGGATAAGTGAGACTCTACTGTACTTTTTCTCCCAACAGGGCAACAAAATGGGAACACACATTGAACAGTGTCAGATCTTTAGCCGGTACAGTAATTATGACCCACTCCTACTGTTCTTGACGTCCATTAAAATCTTGTTGCCCCAAAATGCAATTTTTAAAAAAATTGGAAGCAAGCTGGAAATCTTCCCCTTTAGAGGCCATTGGTGGCATTTGAGGAAAGTGTTTTGTTTATTTGCATAGTGTGTGGTACAGCATTTGAGATCTCCTTGGTGAACAATGTCAACCCTTAGAAGCTCTCCACAGTGTATGACAACAAACAGGAGTGAAACTCAGCAAGCAGCTAAAAACAATCTTAACTTCCTGATCACTGAACAATATTAATGGAAGACAGCTAAAGGAAAATCTAGTCCAGCTATTGCCAGGATTCACAGTGCAAATAACGTTGACGCCTGAGCATTCAATTTTGCTTAAAGCCACCAATGCAAGAGAATCTACCACCATGTCCATTGAAGGTCTTTAAATGGATGTTGGATGCTTTTATTATCGATTCTTATACTGGAAAACAATGAAACTATATAATATTTCCTAGCTGAACTTATCAACAACATATACCTTTGTTAGCACAAATGCTTGAACATACCACATGCTCCAGAAGTATAAAATGGGTTCCACCATTTTCCAGATGTCATTTGAAGAAGCATATAAGTAGAACTGAATCATAATGGGAGTAGGAATTTGAACACTGAACATTTGAACTCTAGGAAACCAGGGTTCAAAACTAACCTGGCCATGGAAATCCAAACAGGTGACCTCAAGCAAGTCATACTCTCTTATCCAAAGAGGAAAGCAGTGTCAAACCTCTCTAAATAAATCCTGTCAAGAAAACCCCAAGATAGCTTTGCCTTGGCAGTCGCCATATATCTTAAATGACTTGAAAAAACAAGACTATATATAGGTGGAGTGTGGACTACAGTGTTATGTGCCAAGGCCTAAGATCCTGTCAGGGAATATTGTCAGTTTCCTTCTTCTTTCTTCCCCAGAAAGATTTAGGGTTCTTTACCTACCCATTTGGGGCCTTCAAAATTCCTGTTCTCTCCTACGGAATGGGTAGAATAGCTACTTTCCCAATATTACAAATGGTTTCCATCTATCACAGTATGTCCCACCATTACTACAATCTTTTTTTATTACTTCCAGCTCCTGCTGAAGCGGGTCAGCCAAAGCAAACAATTGATCAGTGGGCCTGGGGATTTATAGCTACAAGTGCTGGAACTATAGCTCTGACATTCAGATTTTGGCAGTGAGAAATTGAGTAACCTGGAAGAAAACCAGGCCAGGGGGATAATAATAAATTGGTCAATTTTGCAGTTCAAAAGAGAAAGGTTTTGAAGGGATCAGGAGGTATTGGAACGATCTAGCATACAGGCCATTTTTATGAAACGAAAGAGGGATTGTAGTAAATGCGACCTGAAAAATCCATCTCTGCCTCAGTTCTTTCAGTAAAGATAAAAGAAAGAGGAAAGACAAAGCCAATTCTTTTCCACACATGAACACGAGGCAATGTGGTACACTGCATGCTAACTTATCAAATGGTTTAATTACAGTACAATCCCCCATATTTATAATAGAGACATTATAGGACACACATATATATATACACACAAACACTATGGATACCTAAAACTATGGACAATATTGAACTTTATATTTTAACTTGGGATGGAAGCATAACAAATAATTTGATGGAGAAACCAAACACTTCTGGAACAATATTTTTTTGAATGTGAGGAAATGAAAATGTAGTCATCAAGTCCACAGATAAGAGGATCACACTATATTTTCAAATAACTTTTCTTAAAGTGTTTATATATTTCATAAGTTGCATTGTTTTGAAACATGTTGTTAGCTGCTCTTGGTCCCATGATTGGGGCACAGACTATACATAAATGAATAAAAGCTATGATAATAATCATGTTTCCCAAACTGTGGGTCACTTCTTACGCAACTAGCCATGTTAGCTAATGTTTCTGAAGCCTGGAATCTTCAACAAACAAACAAATAAACATATGAAGATGTATGGCTAGGAACCACTGCTTCAGCACAGTCCTCTGATTCTTCCCTAAGAATTATTATCAGTTTTTAGAACGTCTTCTTAGTTCATTAAACCCATATTGAGTTCCATCAGTGTTTTCTCCTAGCCTTGCTACCACTCAAACCAGATATAAACACGACTCACTAAATCACGTACAAAAGAACTGTTATCTCCTGTACCATTTGCCTTCTCTCCCTTGATTTTTGTCCCAACTGGAAAAGTGCACAGTAGAATGTATAAAAACAGGACTGAAGAGCACATTGTGAGGAAGGAGGCTGTAGGTACTCCTGCCATTCCAAGAAATTTAAAAAGCCATTCTGGAATAAGAAGTTGAAATCTTCTTTCTATACTTACCAATATAAGTAGTTAGCCAGAGTGGAATTTTTGCATGCTCGGGATATCAAGAATGTGCAAAGATCTTGCTGAAAACAAATGGTTTTTTAAAAAAGGTTAGTGTTTACAGCTATAGTTGCCTTCAGAAAGACAAAAGGCCCCTTTGGAGCTAAATGGGGAACTTGTGCCACCCCCCCGCAAGAATGTTCCTAATCCAGAGGAAGCCGAAAAGAAGACAGTCTTCATACACACACATGCAATCAGGTAGGTTCATGCATACTATAAGGTATAGAGCAGGACTTTGAGACCTACATTCTCGTTGCCATGCTACACCAAGTATATAGGTAAGAAGTGCTTATTCTTTTGGGTATCTGAACAGGGAAACCACAGTTTATGTATGTCTTCAAATCTGTATTGCAAAACACAATGTTACCTCCAGATTTTCACTCTCAGCGGACTCCTTGGATTTAGCCGTAGGAGGTGGAGAAGACACAAGAGGGAGTGGACTTGTGATGATCTGTGAACTGGGAGAAGAACACCATCAAGGGTCTATGCAAAGATTGAAGGCACTGAAATATGAAGCTGACTTATCCAAAATGATCACCACCAGAAACAGAATACTAGATTAGATACATTTTTACACATACCCACTAAGGCCAGTCTCATCTCCTTACAACCATCTGCTTGAACCATCTGCCTGAACAGACAATCTAACAAGAGAGAGAAGAGGCTTCTGTGTCAGGTATGTTTATTTATACCCCGTTTTTTCTCTCCACAAGGAGACTCAAAGTTGGGTATTGTTTCTGAGTTTTACTCTAAACATTTAAAATACCTATCCAAAGTGGTGAACCTTTTGCTGTATCAAATGGAGTTGAGGCTTCCTTGGTTGAGTATCTCCATCTGGAATAACATACTTTTCCCTCCTTAATGTCACCAACCTTAACAAGTATAATTGTCTTTTCTAGTGAGTCATGTCTTCTCTTGCAAAGTATGGCCAAACTATAACATTCCCAGTTTAGTCATGCTGGCTTCTAGGGAAAGTTCAGATGATTTATTCTACAACAAATTTATTTGTCTTTCTCAGCTATTCACAGTATCTATGGAACTATTTTCCAGCACCATGTTTCCAATAACTTTAGAACAGGTTCAGCACTCTGGAGAGCTCCATCAAACTTGTACCAGGTTCACCACTCCAATGGCAGGGAAGCTATCAGGCACTTCTCTGGCTCTCAGTCAGGTTTTTTTTGGGTGGGGAGGATTTCCCAAGTTTATGAAAACATAGTCCAAGATCAACAAAATCCCACAAGGGCTTCTGCTTCTGTTTCCATTGCTTATTGGCAGGTGGGAGATGATCATGTCATCTGCAATGCCTCACTCACTAACACTGGAAAACTTGTAGAATCCTAAAGTTGGAAGGACAACCCAAGCACCATCCAGGGCAACCTCATTCTGCCATGTAGGAATACACAGCCAAAGCTCTCTCAGCAGACAGCCATCCAATCTCTGTTTTAAAAAAGTCCAGCAAAGCAGATTCTATTGAATAGCTCTTATAATTTGCACGTTTTTCCTAATATTTAGAAGAAATATCTTTTCCTGTAGAATCTACTGCTGTGTCCTAGTCTCTGAATTAGCAGTAAACAAGTTTCTCCCCTCCTAAACATGACATCCTTTCAAATACTGAAACAAGGCTTCCATGGTATCTCTTAGCCTTCTCTTCTCCAGGTTAAACACACTCCATCTCTCAGAATACCTGACTGCTTTTTAAGATGGGGTTTAGGGGGTTTTACCATTATGAAAATAGTACCATAATCAAAAATATGAGCTGGGAACATTTATTCAATTTTAAGAATAATTTATGGCATTGAAATTGGCAAAATGGCTAAGAGTATGTAGGGAGTGAGGCCCATTGAAGCTCACAGAATACAAAATCTGACATATAGCATCATAGAATCATAGAATAGTAGAGTTGGAAGAGACCTCATGGGCCATCCAGTCCAACCCCCTGCCAAGAAGCAGGAAATCACAATATATATGAAAGTTTCAGGATAAAATACCTGTTTCTGACAAAGCTGATAAATAAGAGAATATTTAAAAATCTGATGGAGAGCCAGTACACACCTCCAGTAAGGCAAGCCTGTAGCTTACCTGTCAATTTCTCCAGCATTTGTTCCAGATGTCGCCATGCTCTCAGACATTGAGCCTTGGCTATCCTTCTTTGTTGGTTCTAACCCACTCTTGATGTCATCAAAGTTTTCGTATTTCAGTGCTTGGACCAGTTGCAGCAGGTACATCAGCAGATCCTGGTTTACAAGGTGGAGGAGGAGGTAAAATTGGGCTTGTGAGGAATGATGCAGAATCGTAGTATGGTTTAGAAGAAACCAGTGAGAACAGAAAAGCAGGGCCAAAGACATTCAGAGAGCAAGAGAGAAAACAAGACCATGGACTCACAGAATGGGAATATATCTCTGAGAATGGAACATATAGGATGATCCTTCAAGTACTGAGGAACTGCAATTTCCACAGTTCTAAGGGTGAGGAATGCTGAGATTTGTAATTCAACAAAATCTGGAAAATTTTGCTTATCCATATTATAAAGGTAAATAAGGTCTCACTGCAGAGCCAGCTCTACCATTAGGCAGAATGACGAAGCTACTTCAGGTGGCTCACTTTGGCTTACAATTCTGCTGGTTAGTACATTACTGAATGTTGAGCCAAGTCATAGGTAAATCCCATTGATTCAAGAAATCTATTCTAGTTGAGATGAACAGGAGTTAGATCATTTAATGACCTAAATTTTATGAAAGGCCAGCAAATTCTCATTATCACAGTGTTTTATTTTCTGCACCGGGATCAAAAAATACAGTGGGTATTTCATTGTGTCTCTTAGTGGTGGGTGGAGCCCACCTGGAGTTTTTGCAGCTCTCCCTCCATAACCAGCATCAACAAAGATGAAGAATGTTAGGAGTTACACTTGAGCAATATTGGGAAGGCCAAACTTTGCTGACCCTTGTACCACACCAAGTAGGTTATTTTATGTAGAAATCACATAGCGTTCCTAGATCTCAGGCCTCCAGGAAAAGGGGAGGAATTTCTGGGTGAAAAATCCTACTTAAAAAGGATGTGTGCCTCATCGTCATTTGTTCAACTTGTATGTTGTTGTAGTTTGAATGGCAGACTCTCTGAAACTGTGGTTGATACTTAATGCCATTTGTAACATCACACCTATAACATCACAGAGGTGTGTTCCAAGTGATATCATAAGTGAAATGTCCCAAGGTCTGAGATGTAGACCCTGAAATCTCAGAGCCTGAGATAGTCCTTGCATGCCTATCCCACTTCAAAATATTAGAAGCCATCACTGTAGTAAGAGACAGCATGAACTTTTAACACAGTACTGACATAAACCTAAATTCTCCCCACACAGAGAAATATTTAGCCAAGTCATCACAGTTGGATGATATGCAGTCACAATCTTTTGCCCACCCTAAATAGCACACATGGATATGCCAATACTGGAAAGAGGAATCCTTTTCATGCGTAGGACTATATATATATAGAGAAATGAAGCATTTCTGCACCTCATCATCAGCCTGCTGCAGTCTGGCAACCGCATACCGCCGCACCGTGGGGTTGGTGAAATGGGAAGATAAGAGCTCAAGGGAATCCTCTACATCCATTGGTTTCCATTTGCCCAAAAGCTCCAGGGCCTGTTTCGCTTCTTGCGGGAGACCCCAGTTTACACATTTCAGGAATTTAGTCAGGGCCTGGATGGAATGAAAACATGGTCACACAACATCTTTATCTTTATCCAAAGCTAAACCAGAGTCAGCATTGGCATTATGACCCTGGAGATCAGATTCAAATACCTGTTTGGCGATAGAAAGCCAGTGGGGTGACCTTTGGCAAAATAACACTCTCTCAGCCTCAGAGGAAGGCAAAGGCAAACTCAATCTGAACAAATCTTGCCAAGAAACCCATAGTAATTTGGCCCTAGGGCTGCCATAAATTGGCAAACACAACAACAAAGCTGTTTAAACCATTTTAACTGAATGTCATGTTTAATATGTTTTATTCTATTTAAATTATGCTACTGTTTTAATTAGGAATTGTTTTACATCCTTCATTATTTTATCTAAACACCACCCTAAAATCCAGTGATACAGAATGGGATATTAATACTTCATAAATCTTTTTATAGAAATATTTTAATGAACAAATGAACAAACAGGCTTTGGTTCTCACCAGGACAGAAACAAAACTCCATTTGTTTCCCAAGAAGAACATTCATGCGTTTACTGGCATTCTGTTATTGAATTTATCATTCACTATACGTTTTAACAACATTAAAGAATTTGCAGTAGGATTGTTGCGAGCAGACATAAATAAAAATAATAATTCCATTAGTAATGGAAATCTGGAATACAGCTGAATATAAATTTCAGAGCTACGGTAACTGCAAAACCAAAGAATGTAAACTAAAAAATTACGGTCATATTACAGCAATAGTTTTTATTTCTATGAGTAGAACACCTGTGTTTTGTAATTGCTACTTATCTACGGAAAATTGCTTTGACATCAACTCGATTCTTCAATTTTGTGCTCTTTCAGAACCTGATAGGAAAGTTGTATAGCATACATTGCAGTGGAAAGGCCATGGATAAGAGCAAACCCTGGTATTTGCACTTACAGCAAAGACGTACAGCAAAGAGGGTCTAGCCTGTAAAGGAGGCCCTAAGTGAATAGCTGAATAAGTGAAACCAAGTGTAAGTTAAATTATTCCGCAGATACGGGGGGTTATGCTGTACTGTTCAGAGAAGAGCAACCAAAATGAGTCTGAAAACTAAGTCTTATAAGGAATGACTTAAAGAGCTGGATACATTTTAATTCTACACTGTAAGCCGTCTTGGTTTCCATACAAGGAAAAGTGAGCTATATATTAATTACTGAATTAAAACAAAAACAAAATTAAATAATAATTTTGAAAACAGACAAAAAATAAGTGAAGAAAAGATATATTTAATCTGGATACATACCTTCTCCTGATGGGTAAGATAATACCGGAATTTCCAGACAAGATCCTGCTCCTCATATGATAGTTGCTTGGTTGGTGGGTAGCTCACAATGATCTAAAAAAGAGATGTGTATATAAGTGCTTATCCTCCTTCTCCAGTTAATGGCATGGATGGGTAGCAGCCTAAAAACACTCCTGTCAGAAAGAAAACACTCTAGAATCCTTCAAACCTTTTACATTTTAAAGTTCTGGCTCCATGAACCAAGTCCACATACTCAAAGGTTATTCATAACCTTATGGACCATAGTATTATAGTCATGTGGTCTGAAAGCGACTACAGGTGCATCTACACTACTAAAGACCTTGATTCCATTATTTCATTGCATTGAGCCATTGATGTTACAATGGTGTTAAACTGTGATAATTCTATAGTGTAGATGGACTGTATGTATATGGAATGGAAACAAATACTCAGGATAAAGAAGTGTGAATGAATGAACAAAGAATTACAGGCACCTCCCTAAGAAATGTTAATTTAAAAAGTTCTAGGAATGTAAATTTTTCTCATTCATATTTCATTTTCTTTCTCATTCATATTCATCCTCATTCATATTTCATTCTTTTTATTATTTCATTCTTGTGTGCAAGAACAAATCTCATGTTTTTTCTCCACTGGGTGAAATCATTAGTATGCATGTATGCATGTATGTATGTGTGCATTTTGCACATTCTGGGACATTTTGAATTTCACACCCACACACATATGAATACAGGGTGTCCAAAATGTATATATCTTTAACAGTTTCAAATTCTTGATTATTATTTTTTCTTTTTTTCCCCAAAAATTATTTACACTCTTCACAAAATTAAAGATTACAATAATAAAGAAGTGTCACAAAATTACAAGACAAACTTTAAGTGAGGTTTGCAAACACTTTGTGCTTTGATAATGCAGGAAATTCAAAGCTGCAAATAGATGCTAATTTGAACACCTTACATTGTTAAATCCAACATATTTATTTATTGTAATGTACTAGTCATTAATTGCATTTATATCCCACTTTTCTCTCAAAATGAGATAATTTAAGGTGGGATTTGTAACTCATTAAATCAGCATTTTTCCATATATTCTCCAATAAGTAGATAATCTTTTTCAGCTATTTACATTTTGGGGGGAACACCCTGTATTAATCTGTTACTTATTCTGTTTTCAATATGTTTTACTCTGTTTTAATCCTGATTTTTTTAAATGCTACTGTATGCAATTCTTCTTTTTAAACTAAACTAAAATAGTATTTTAATATATTTATTATTATTATTATTATTATTATTATTATTATTATTATTATTATTATTATTATTATTCTTACCCGCCTTTCCTTGAGGTGGGTCACAGCACAATCAAAACAGATAAACATTACAAAAATTCTATAAACACACATATTAAAATTTAGTTCTGTAAAAGATACATATTAAATACACAGAACAGAGATTAAAATACAGGACATGAGCTCAAAGCTGTAAGTTTAATTTTTATGGAATTATCTGCAAACATAGAAAAATACACAAAAAATACAACATCCTATTAAAAAGGAAGAACAGTAAGGCAGAAACAGAGTTAGAACTTACATTCAGCTGATCTCGGGTTGCAGCGTTGGGCTTGAGATCATGATCAGACGGTCCACTTCTCAAACTTCTAGCAAGCTTGTGATGTTTGCTTTCTACCAAGTTTTCCTTTAAAAAGAATAGTATTTTTAAGAACTCCTTGATGCTATTTTAGGAATGAAGTGCAACAGCACAATTATAGATGATAACACAATTAGGATGATGATTCTGGAGCCAGGTAGAAGTCCTCTTAGATTTGGAATTTCACACTAAAAACTGTTGAGGCCTGTAAAGTCTCTGAGGATGAGGACAAAGATTTTCTGGTTGAGCCTGGTGTTTCTGTGGGGGAAAGCGAAAGTGTTTTTCGAGATGATCGGGATGTTTGGGTAGATCTATTGTCAGGGAAACAGGCAGTGATTTTCATGAGAATCAGCCAAACATTGACTCTGAAAGGAATGTGGAGGAGACAAGAGGGTTACAGATAACCCAGCGTTTACAGATCAAAAGGGATAGTGTGAAACAGATGAATCAGATGTTCTCAGAGACTAAAAGATAAACAAACGGAACCCAGGTGTGAGAAAGTGTGACGTCATGGACAAATGAGTATTCCTAAGGAATTGGAGATCAACTTTGGATTTTCAGGTGTCAAGTTGTTCTTGTTCATCTGTGTGGGGTTTGGGTGAAAAGAGGATCAAGTAGGCAGCTGGGCTGCAACAAAAACTTTCTATATATAGTCATTACATCAGCCAGTAGCAGAACTGAACCTCCAACACTTATCTATAGGTATCTAATCAAGGAGAATATTCCTAAAGTGCAAATTCTCAAAAGAGAGGCTGCTAGAAGCTAAAATTTTCCAGAAAATATGGCATTTCAGTTGGTGCTACTTGATATGCTGTTGGATACCAAGCAGCACCTGCTGAAATTCCCCCTTCCACACAACCATTAAAAGTATGATGACCTGATTGGTATAAAAGTGAAAAACCAAAAATATAAAATAAAGTTATTTGCAGATGACATTATTTTAAAGTCAGAAGATCCACAGAAAGAATTTCCCAAAATGATATGCCTGGTCAATCAATTTGGATCAGTTGCGGGTCTTTCAATCAATCTACGCGATTTAATTTCTTGATCTTAATTCACCAAAGAAAAGGAAAAAAATCGTTCAATACCTAAGATCAACAGAGGCGGACATAATAGCTATCCAGGAAACTCACATCAAAAAATCAAATATAGATTTGATCACATTTAAGAAATTAGGCCAAGTCCACATTGCATCAGACAATGTTAAGAAAAGAGGGGTAGCTACATATATAAAAGAAAACCTAATATCTGCCAAAATAAAAGCAGATCAAGAAGGGTGCTTTCAGTTGAGCACAATTGAGCTAGACAACAAAAAAATATTATTAGCCAATATATATGCTCCAAACAATGGACAGTCTGTCTTCTTTACCAAATTGCATAAAGAAATAGAAAATATAAACTATGATGAACTGATTATATTAGGTGACTTCAATGCAGTAGTGGAACACAACATAGACAGAAAATACGTGAAGAAAAAACAAAGCAAAGAAAAGGAACTTCCACAAAGTTTTTGGAAATTAGCAAATGATCTAGAGCTTATAGATGTTTGGCGATTTCAGCATGGACCCGAAAAAGATTTTACATTTAGATCAGACAGACACAATTCGCTCTCAAGAATTGACATGATCTGGGCCACAAAAAGCCTTACTACAAAGTTATTAAGTTCTGATATCCATCCAAGATTGGTTTCAGACCATGCCCCCATTTCGGTGCAACTAAAACGACAAGTCAGACAATGGACATGGAGGCTCAACGATAATTTACTCAAGAAGGAAGAAATCCTAAAGAAATGTAAAAAAGACCTTCTAGAATTTTTACAGTTAAATACAACACCAGGTATGTCACCATATACAATTTGGGATACGGCAAAAGCCTATATGAGGGGTAAATTAATACAACTCAACATAATAGAAAAGAAAAAGAAACAAACCAAATTGCACAAGATTCAACTGGAAATTAAAGAAAAGGAACTTGAATATAATAAACAACCAAAAGATAAAAAACTAGCTGAAGAACTAAAACTATTAAGAATCCAAGCATCGATGATTTTGGTGGAACAAATGGACAAAATATTGAAATTTAGTAAACAGAAATTTTTTCAACATGCAAATAAACCAGGCAGATGGTTATCAAATAAATTAAAAAAGCAACATCAAAATAAATACATAATCTCATTGAAACATAAAGATAAAAAAAAAAAGTATGGAACCAGTTTTGAGTTTTCACTCTGCAACTCTAGTCACAAGTTAGTGGGGAAATAGGGGACTGAACAGATTTTTCATCTGCTGATGTCACATGCCATGCTGCAGACACCTATCTTCTTAGTGCAGAGAAAGGACTGAAAGACAATCACTGCACAGAGAAAGTCTCTCCTTGTATACTAACAGAACTCTATAAGAAGAATCACTGCTATCCCCAATCATTAATTGGCAATATTAGAGAGTGGGTCAAAGAAGTCTCTAGTTATTTCCAACAGGTTCCTACTACAAGTTCACGTTGTCCCACATATTGCACATCTCCACAATTGTGAAGGACAGAAGCAGGGGAATCTTACCCATAGTAAAGGATAGGACAGACCACTGTGTCCCTCCCATACTCAGTAAATCAGATGGAATCCCTCTGGCAGTTCCCCACTCCAGCTAAAAGAGGCAGGCTATAACAAGGGGCACATCTACACTGACCACTTACCTGGAGGGAGGGTGAATCAACTCCATGAGATGAAACAAATGCAGGGCCACCTTAATATGGACTTGAATCTCATTAACTAAAAGTAAAGGGTTGCTCCAAATCCTCCCCAAGAACCTGGAGCAAACTGTGGACCAAGAAAACAGTTGGGCTGGTTCTGAGACAAAACTGGACACAACTGTTTACTTGGTCATCCTGTATTCCCTTGCTCGGGTGCACAGGCTGGAATTAACCATTCCATCCTCTGTTGTCACTGTTGTGATGGTCAGCAAGAGTGACATGGCTCATGTTGGTCTCACATTCTCTGGAATGATGCTAGCCATTATGACCAAGTGTTTGAAGTGGGGGCGATGAGGGGCAATAACTAAGGGGGGGGGGGGCAGAACAGTAAGTGTGGTCATCCAGGGTCCAGGTCACTGGACAGTTAGGGTTTCCTCCTGTCTCTGCAGTGGTCAGAGTGATGGTCTCAACCATCCCAAAGCCAATCGGACATTTGCAACTCCAGATTAGGCCCGGGATAAATGGTCAGTATAGAACAGCCTGTTGATGCACAAAAGCTTCTTACTAACTTTAGGAGCAACCCTTCTGAAACTTTCATATATGAAGAAGCCATTTCTGCCCTAGTCCTGATTAAAATGCAGGTCATCATTAACCTTCCATATTCCTGTTTGCATATTAAGCTAAGCAACAACATAAACAAGCTCCCCACCTGGTGCGTCAGGAAGAAAATTACTCACCATTGACATCTGGGGATCTGGAACCTTAACGATCTCAGAGCTCGTTAAAATGGGAGATGACTCATCACCGTCCTAGATGACAAAGTCATTCAAAAAGGTACATTAAACCTCTCAAGTTATAAAAATCAGTGTGACATGTCAATGCAATTTAATACGCTCCAGGGACAAGATTGAAAACAGAGCTATTAAGCCCCAAATTCTCTCTCTCTGTGAAATGAGCAGCCAGTGCAATGGCATCAATGAAAATGAGGAAGGAAAGTGACAATTCAACCTTGCCAGAGCTGGATACCAAAAAGGATAGACTACACTACCAGATACTGAGCAGTGCCCAAAGAAATGGAGTAACAGCTCAAGAAGTCCCTGTTTTGAATCTTGCCTCTGCGATGGAGCCCTTTGACAGTACTATATGATTTATGGAAGTCACCATGGCATAGTAGTATGAATGTTGGACATGGACCTTGGAAACAAGGTTCAAGCCCATGCTCAGCCATGAATCCCAATGAATGACTGAGTATTTATTCAATAACTTATTAAAGGGATTTTTCAAACTAAATTCCAGGAATCCTCCAAACACAAAGATGATCGACTATGTTGATGGGAAATTCTGGGAGAGACATTTCAAAAAAGTAACTTTTCCAATCTGCTGTTTGTTCATGGAACGTGAATTGCAACTGTCCTTTTCCTCCCTGTTCTTCTATGCATTTAACTCTCACAGTAATCAAAGGATTGTAAAAGCAAAAATACTTTATGCCCTGTCCTTCCTTCTATAACACTCAAGACTGAATGCTGGAGTTTTTCCCAGTCCACATTCATTACAACTCCTGAAGAAAGCAGAATTAAACTCAGTCAACATGAAATATAATATAATACAGGGGTCCCCAAACTTTTTAAGCAGAGGGCCGGTCCACAATCCTTCAGACTGTTGAGGGGCTGAATTATCATTTGAAAAAAAAATACAAAAATTCCTATGCATACTGCACATGTCTTATTTGTAGTGCAACAACAACAACAACAACAATGAAAGAACAATACAATATTTAAACATGAAAACGATTTTAACCAACATAAACCTATTAGGATTTCAATGGAAAGTGTGGGCCTGCTACTGGCCAATGAGATAGTCAAGTTAATTAGGATTGTTGTTGTTGTTGTGTGCCTTCAAGTCATGCCAGACTTTGGCCGAGCCTAATTAATTATTTATTTACTACATTTATATCCCACCCTTCTCACCCCGAAGGGGACTCAGAGCAGCTGTATGTACATACAATATATTATATTATTAGCATAACACAATATTAGCATTATATATTACTATATTGAACTATACCACTATACTATTATATAATATGTAATATATAACATATAATTAATATTATTATATGGTATTACTACTAGTATTATATTATATAACATAAGATTATTATCAATATTATATGTATATACAATATATTATATTATTAAAACTGATATAAAAATATTATGTTATAAAACTGAGGGCGGGGGCCAGGTAAATGACCTTGGAGGGCCGCATCCGGCCCCCGGGCCTTAGTTTGGGGAACCCTGATATAATATAATATAATATAATAATAACAACAACAACAACAACAACTTTATTTTTGTATCCCGTCTCTATCTCCCCAAAGGAGCTTGGGGCAGCTCACATGGGGACATGGGGACGAACCCAGCATCAACATAAATTAAAAAACAATCCATGAATTAAAACAATTTAACAATATAATATAAAATGACATAAGATGCCATAAAACACTATAAACATATCAATAGTTTTGGATTTCAGAGATTTTTTTTCACATTATTATACTTATATTTGCATATAGGTTCATATCTTAGAGATGGGATCCAAGTCTAAACAGGAAATTAATTTATGTTGCAGATATACATATAGTCTGAAGGCAATTTTATACAATGTTTTAATAGTTTTGTGCATAGGACAAAATGTTTGTAAATCGAACTATCAGAAAGCACAAATAGACTGTCTTAGACACTCAAGAGGACAATTTTGGATTTGGGGGTATTTTGGATTTCTGGCTAAAGGATGCTCAACCTGTAATATGAAAGGGACTCTGACCTCTCAAAATAAAGTCTTATTTTGCATGAGACTCTAACTCATATTTTTAAGATTGTAAGTTCTTAGTTTCTTCTACTTTTTGTTTTCCTCTCCCCCCCCCCCCCCCCCCATCATCCCTGTAAGATAGACTAGGCAAAGTGTGTGTATGTATGTGAGAGAAAAATCCAAGGCCTCCCACTTTAATTGACCACTAATAAGAGACTTCAACCCTTGAATTGTATTTATCACAGACAGAGAGGAGATGGACTAGTCATGAAACATCCTTTTGGTCTGCCCATCCTTTTCAGAACAAGTGCTGCTCTTCAGCCCTCGAATCAAAGATACTATTAAATAAAGAGTTCATGCAAGTTAAATCTTTACGGCATTTTTGAGAGGTGGAAGTGGGGGGGAAAGATAAGAGAAGGAAGAGAAGATAGTAAATTGAAGACTTCTTAAAGTCACTCATGCTTATTAAAATTCAATAAACCTGAAGTGCATTACATGAATGATTGGATCCTGTAATCACGATGCAGCTATGCGCATTTGATTCGCGACGTGCCTATAAGTATCTGCCACCTGGCAAGTGTCAGACACTTACCTGGAAGGAAATATTTCAATCCCGGCAGGAGGGAAGGGGCCACTGTGTTTGTTTGGCGCTCAAGTAATTTAAAGAGAGCAAAATAACAGCACACACCTTCTCATAGTATACAATTCCATATTCTTTGTCATCACACTTGGCACAGCGGAATTCAATCATCAAGTACATGAAATTAGAGCTTCGCTTCTCACTCTGAAATTAAGACGAAAGGGAAAAAAAGATTAAAATTGTGGAGGAAAGACCTTACAAGGTCATCAGAAACACTGTGGTACATCAATGCAATTTGAAACCACTTTAACTATCATGGCTCCATAGAATAAATTCCTAGAAGTTGTAGTTTGGTGAGATGAAAGCACTCTTTGGAGAAGCAGGCTATAGATCCTATAAAACTACAGCTTCCAGAATTCCACAGCATTTATTTATTTATTCATTTGCAGTATGTATATTCCGCCCTTCTCACTCCGAAGGGGACTCAGGGTGGATCACAGAAAACATATATGGCAAACATTCAATGCCAATTATAACAATGACAAGACAGACAACAGATAGAAGAATATATAGGCTTTCCCATCTTTCAGCATCTTTGGAGGCTGTGCTCAGTTCAGCCACCAGGGGTGCTGTTGCTCCATCTCCCTGCCGAATAGCTTTCTTTGTTTGTAAATGTCCTCCTTTGTTCGTAAATGAGCCTAAATACCTCTCCGCTTTAATGCAGTTCCTATTTAACTACCTACATTGGTTTTCGAACTGCTAGGTAGGCAAAAGCTGATCTCAGGTCAGGAACTCACCCTGACCTGGCCTTTGAAGTCTCAACCTTCCAGTTGGCAAGATTTATTGCAGCTTAGTGACTAACCTGCTGGGCTAAAGCCTCGTCTTGAACTATGGCAGTGAATGGCAGGCCCGGGCTGTGGCGCAGGCGGGAGAGCAAGCCAGCTGCAACCAGCTGCAATGAATCACTCTGACCAGGAGGTCATGAGTTCAAGGCCCACTCGGAGCCTATGTTTGTCTTGTCTTTGTTCTATGTTAAAAGGCATTGAATGTTTGCCTATATGTGTAATGTGATCCGCCCTGAGTTCCCTTCGGGGTGGGAAGGGCGGAATATAAATGCTGTAAATAATAATAATAATAATAATAATAATAATAATAATAATAATAATAATAATAATAATAATAATAATGTGGGAGCCAACTGCATTAATTCTACAATTTAGATGCCCCCTGAGAGACTCCCATCAGAAATCAACAAAAGAAACAACTTTCCGGTTTGCTTAGAACACATGGATCAGATTATCTCTTTCTTGCAGAACCCAAGAATAGACCATTTTTGCAGATATGAGGAGTGGATGTTTTTTGTCTTCTATACTCCAAGATCAGAATGGATATTAAAAAGATCCCCAAGTAGCAGGAATTTTTTTGCAATAAACCACTTTTACTTTTTATGGGTTTCGCTGGTTGTTGTCCTCTCTGTATCTACCCATTCAATGCGTTGAGATTAAAGCATAATGCTGTGCTGCTTCATTAGTTATTTATATTTTGCTTTTTAATGAATTTGAAATGTGTTAAATTCTATAGCATCCACAGCATTAAGCCATAACAGTTTAGGTGGCTGACAAATTACATTATTTCTAGAGTGCGGGTGCATCCAATATCACTCAAACTATATTGAGAATACAATCTTAATCACGCTTATGATATTCAATTGTCATTCACCCCATAGAACCATAACTGAATATTGTGCAATGGATTAAACCCTTCTTCCGGCAGGACTCCAGACCGATAGGTTGATGGTTCAAATCCGGGGAGAGCGGATGAGCTCCCTCTGTAAGCCCCAGCTCCCTATACGGGGACATGAAAGAAGGCTCCCACAGGATGGTAAAACATCAAATATCTGGGCGTCATCCTCACAGACGGCCAATTCTATCACACCAGAAGCGACTTGCAGTTTCTCAAATCACTCCTGACACAAAAGAAACCCACAGATCACAGAAAGTGATACACTGACCCTTAAGTACAGGTCTGTCTATCCTTAGGGGTCTCTGAAGTTAGACTTTGAAGCCCAAGAACCCAGAAGATTGAGCTGTTCTTTTAATACATATGAGGGAGAAAAGAATGAAAAAGAAAACAAATAGGCACCTTTTCTGGATTACTGATGGATTCTGCATGAAAAAGGTCTGAAAGCTCCTTAAAAGCCCAACGCACAGCATCACCTACCTCATTGATCATCTCAATTTCCCGAAAGGTCAGTCTGTCCAGCCAGTCGACTTTGACCATGTGACCTTGCCGGTGGGACTTGGTGAGCTGCCACAAAGAAAGCAAGCAGAACATTTAAAATCAACACAGCCACAGAAGGAGCAGTATACTATAAATCTTGTCATTTTTGAGAACAGCAAGAAAGTATATGTCAGATACACACAAGAGAGATAGCATGCAATTTCAAGCTTTTGCAAAACAGTTCAACTGCAATTGTTAGCTGTAAATAAGTAGTAAAACTTCAGAAGATATTCATCAAGCAACTGTTAATCTATGCAGGAAAGGGATGAAATGTTCTAAGTGTTCTTCAGAAAAGCGACAAATGTATCTATCCATGGAGAAAGCTCCACCGGGTTCAATAAAAAATAATTCCACACGAATTGAACTTTGGGAATAACACATCTCATTCTTCTATTTGTGTTGATGGTACAAAAATAATGTATATTCATTTTGGCTTCATCGTTCATGAAAGCTAGAGATGTAAGAAGTCATATCTCCGAGTGTATCTTGAATTGCCATAGCAAAATGCTACGGAATCACGGGACTTGTAGTTTTTCAGTCTTTAGACTTCTCTGCTGGCCTCACTAAACTAGAACTCCCATAATTTCATAGCACTGAGCCAGGGCAGTTAAAAAGTGGTGTCAAATTATGATACAACTCACAAAATAGAAGCTGGGCATTCCTGGGGCCGGGCTGTGGCGCAGGCTGGTAAGCAGCTGCTGCAATAAATCACTCTGACCATGAGGTCATGAGTTCGAGGCCAGCCCATGGCAGGGTGAGCACCCATCAATTAAAAATAAAATATTGCCCCTGCTCGTTGCTGACCTAGCAACCCGAAAGATAGTTGCATCTATCAAGTAGGAAATAAGGTACCACTTATAAAAGTGGGGAGGCAAGTTTAACTAATTTACAACGTTGGAATGAGGAAGTGAGGAAGTGCCATCAGAGTGGATGATGAAGCACTGCTCCCCCCTGTGGCCAGAATCGAACATCCCCTCAGGAGAAGGTTAAATTGCCTCTGCGTCTGTCTGTCTGTTGTCTCTGTCTCGGTTCAATGTGTTTATGGGCATTGAATGTTTGCCCTATATGTACATAATGTGATCCGCCCTGAGTCCCCTTCGGGGTGAGAAGGGCGGAATATAAATACTGTAAATAAATAAATAAATAAATAACTTCTTTAACAGAAAATGTGGTAACAGAGACAGAAATATCATGGGAAGGAAAGGGGAAGAGATTCTTCACCATAAAAAGAAGAATAGGAATTCAGCACATTCAGGAAAGGATTCTTGATTCAGTTACAGTTTAACTTGCCTATCACCACTAAGACCAGCAGTTTCCAAACTTTGGTTCTCTGGATGTTTTTGACTTTGGTTCCCAGAAGTTTCAAGCAACCTGATTAAATGCTTGGAAAGTCTGGGACCTGAAGCCCAAAACATCTGGAGTACTAAAGTTTGTGTACTGCTGGTCTAGAGTATAATTCTTCTGTATCTCTTAAAACGAGATACATTTTTATTGAAGCATTCACTATAGACACGTGCTGCAACACAACACTGAAAGCAGGATAATAATAATAATAATCTTTATTTATATCCCACCACCATATAACATACAATGGGTAAAAACAGTACAAAAGTATAAAACAAGTCACATAAAATTATAACAACAACCCCTGTCAACACATATAGCATAAAATCAAACAGCCATCCATTCATAAAGTGCCAAGTGTCAACTTCATATGGGTCCATTCAACCTACTTAAGGTCAAAAGCCTATTTGAATATCCGTGCTTTCAGGATTCCTTGCTGGGGGGAAAAGGAGTATAAAAATGCAATGCATTAATCAATCAACAATAAAGAAGGACCATGTAGTTGGAGTTGGGATGTAAAGTAATTGTGAGTGAAGTCAAGAGTCAAAAGAAATGTATCTATTACAACTTCAAAATGAAAACTTTCAATATTTGCTTGTATATCTTCATAGGAATTTAGGCAAGAGTTTTGTTTAGACATTTTAATCATATAAATATTTCATGTTAGATCAACCTACATAGCCTGATGACTCATCTAGTGGTAATGAAATGTCTTTTTACTACTACAGTAAAAATTTTACTACTAATTAATACACATTTGCCATTTATGAAGGAGCTGGAGTCGGAGATTAGAAAAACAAAAGAGTTAGGATCAAAGGTTTCACTTAGTGCCTCTACAGAACTACTTTGACTATTTCTTCATCAACCTTCACCATTTTCTCATTGGTGATGCTGCAATTTCTTTCCAGTTAGATAGAGGATAGGGAAGAAACACTGAGGCTAGTTGGGCATTCAAATACGTTGTTAAAATAGGACATATTGGTCAGAGTTTTTGGAATGTACCTAGAACTGAGTATACAAACGTGTGATCCATCAAAGAGTTAAATATCAGAGAAGACAAGTCACATGGAAAGCTTGGGTGAGTTACACTCATGGAAACCAAAAATGCATTTCTTCTAGCACTTCGATTTCATCAGGCAAACATGGACAATCAGATGCCAGCAAGAAGCTGCTACTATCCAGAAAGTAGATTACATTTTGGAATTAAAAATGAACAAAGTATAAGAGAAAACATTTATCATATGCAGTTGAAAGCCAGACCCAAATATCACTTCTCAACATAGTCCCCATTGAAATCTAGGCACTTCTCATAGCGATAAAAAAATTTGGAAAGTCCTTCCCCACCAAACTTTGCCGCTTGGCTTGTGTCCTCAACCAAGTGGGTGTCCCTTCCCACAGTTGTGCATGTGCATGTTCTTAACATTCCCCCACGCTCGTCCTGGATCGCTCTTCTAAGTTTTTGCAAGAAGCACACCTTTTCTGTCCCAAAAAAGGTTGCCATAACCTTCCTTGAAAGCATTTGCAAAACAGAAGAGCGACCCAGGACAAGCTTGGGGGAAAGTTGAGAACATGCACATGCGCAGCTGTGGGAAGGGACGTCCGCCTGGTTGAGGACGCAAGCCAAGTGGCAAAGTTTGGTGGGGAAGGACTTTCCAAATTCTTGTATTGCTATGATAACTGCCTAGATTTCAATGGGGACTATGTTGAGAAGTAGTATTTGGGTCTGGCTTTCAACTGCATATGTTAAATGTTTTCTCCTATACTTTGTTCATTTTTAATTCCAAAACGTAATCTACTTTCTGGATAGCCCTCATATCTTTGCCGCCAATCAATCCTACATACAAAAACATTGTTTAGCCCTATTTTTTAAATTGTGTCAGAAGCAACTTGAGAGCATACTGTAAGTCGCTTCTGGTGTGAGAGAATTGGTCGTCTATAGAGACATTACTCAGGGGACACCCGGATGTGTTACCATCCCGCTGGAAGGCTTCTCTCATGTCTCTGCAGGCTAGAACTGACAGGTGGCAGTTCACCCCATCTCGTGGAGTCAAACCATCAACTTTCAGGTTAGCAAACCAACCATCAGTTCAGCAGTTCAACCAGCACATATTACGACCATATTACATTCACATGTAGCAAACAATGCAAAGTCAGCCTTCCAGATTTGCTGAGGTTACTCTTGAAAACACCTCTTTAGGAATGTTTAGGTCCTCCAGTTCAACACTCTGGTCAATGTCCCCTGGAAGTTGACCACAGAATTGCACCTAAGAACTGAGAGATTCTTAAAGAGAATATTTTAATCACATCCATAAAAAAACAAGTGTACAAAAGTCAAAACCACCAATGTGGAAGGCCAACTATATTGGATTGGAATTATAAGTGAAAATTTGACTGTCCTCAGAAGCTTCCTTCTCAACGACACCACTCAGAATCTTCTATAAATTGTCTGTTACCCTCTTTTTTCAATAAATATCTCCCTATAAGTATCTAATAATAAGCATCTAAGGAGTTCCCCCCTCCCTTATCTTTAAAAAATTTCAAACACCAATATTAAATTAAGGCACCAGGCTTTCACATACAAGTACTGAGTTTATTTGCATAAATGTCTTCACCAAAAATCCGTGCTGTACATAACCTTCACCTTAACAAGCCTTGCAGCTAAGCATAGCAGTTTATTTACCTTAATACGCACAATTTGCATTTTAAGAGGTTGGTTATTTAAAAAACACTATTAAAAATTGAAACAATTAGGGTGGAAAAGTCAGTATCACACAGGATGACTTAATTTGCACATTGCAATTTATCAGCATAATTATACTTCATTTTGGACACTATAAGGACTGCCCTCATGCAAAATGTGAATTTTTTTAACCATAGCAACATCAACAGACACATTTGATCCATCACTGTAATATTAATAATTAATATGAGTAGAAGTTTTAAAGACCTCACCAAGTTAAAAAAAATGAGTTTTAAGGGTTGAACAAACTGTAGATTGTTAATTCTTGAACTATGAGATTATGAAAGGGACTGGGAGGCTATTTTGCAAAAGTAAAATCATTGCATTAAATCATTCTATCAACAAAACTGCTGGGTTTTTTTTCTTTAATTTTGTCATGATTCTGTTTAATATCAGTTATATGGAGGCAAAAATGGAGAAATCTTTCAGGGACACAACTCTGCTTTGACGCAAAAGGTCTTCAAGCAGAATGCATCTTATTTTAAAGCCAAGGCATCCTTCCAGAAGCATCAAGGAGTTTCAAAACCAGTTGAATGCTTTCAATATGCCTTATGAACTAAAACCACTTCTTTTACAGATATATCTTTCCTAGCTACGAAGTTAGTAAACCTTTTAAACTATCATACTCAAACAATTCACATTTTTCAATGCTATTTTGCAAAACAAAATGCTTTTGAAAAAACAAGTGTATCACAATGCTGCACTCAAAACAATAATGTTAAGCACCAAAGATTCAAAATGAAAACAAAGCCATACAATCTAGAAACATGCACTCCACGTACTTTCCATGTACAGTTTTAGTCACAAACATTAAAATGCAATAACAAATTCGGCACATAACTACTACGCATACGAAAATAACTATTCAATTAACCCTTTGACACTCTGATTAGAACTGATCCAAAGCATTAATTATAATTATTTCCCAACATTTGCTTTTTATTATGCTACCTATTTACCAGTAAAAATACAGATAGATTATTTGGTGTCATTTCAATCTCATTGATCTTAGTTATGGTTAGATCAGAGTTTTAACCCCATCTTCTTCAATACTGGAAGTCTAAAAGACCACTGATCATTGTTGGTGGTATCTTTAATTTACCTAAGCATTGTCCACTGTGATAATCTGTTCTATCTATTCATTCCATTTAATTTAATTGTACAAGTCATATATATGGGTTTGAGTGACTCCAAGCAAAATTAATAAGATATTACCCTTAATAAAATCTCTCCATTTTTAAAATAAGGGATTAGAATTATCGGCCAGAACCTTATTGGTTACCCCTAGCTAGAGAAGACCCAGGCCCCTTCCACACAGCTTAATAAAATCCCACATTTTCTGCTTCAAACTGGAATATATGACAGTGTGGACTCAGATAACCCAGTTCAAAGCAGATATGGTGGAATTTTCTGCCTTGATATTCTGGGTTATATGGCTGTGTGGAAGGGCCCCCAGTGAATCAACTTCTGAACTATAGATCAACATTGAATCGATTCAACATCCAATTGATTCAATGGGTTCCACTGGTTCACTTGATGGGATATAAAACCTTTGATTTACCGAACCACAGGATTCAGTACATTTTATTTGTGGATAAAAATAATAACTGCTGACAGACTACATTTTCATCAACCTGGTTCTCAATAGCCAATTTAACAATTGTATTTACAATGATGACGCACTGAGACCAACTTCAGAACGGTGACTTAGAGCACAGGGGAAAGCTTTCACATTATTAAGATATTAGTTGCCCTATGGTCACAACCATGCAAGTTGTCAAAGATGCTGGCAAGTCATATTGTCTTCCTACTTACTTCCTCCAAACGCTCTTCATCAGAAGCCTACATCAAAGAGACCGATTCATTAGTCACAGGCAGTGAACGGCAGCCATTTCCAAATCATTAGCTGAAATTTCATATGTACTCTTTTTAGAATCATTTCATTGATCTAATTGGCCAAAGGTTATTCTTTATTGACTTAACTCCAATGGAGTTAACATTTCATGGATTATCAATCAAATATGAATAGAGATGTAAGTTCAATCTTAGTCATGTTCAATCAATGCTCCTCAATTTTTTCACCATGTGAGAAGTTACTGCCCAGCTTCCTCCGGTTCACTCTCATTGCTTTCTTGAAAAGGGAAAGAGGAATGTTAGAATAAAACAAAGACGTGGTGACAGGGAAGTTTTCCTCCTGAACAAGAAACCTTGAAACTGCTTTCCATGAGAGGGAAATTGGTACCACATAAGGCAAGTGGGGTGTGTTGAAGAGAATGGAACAAGAAGAACCTAAACAAAGATCTTGTGACATAGTATTTTACAATGCTGCACCTTTCTATACTGTTTGGGTTAAGTGTGAATCCTAGGCCACTGGTCTGTACCTCACACAAGTGTTGGCCATATGGTCCACGATCCTTCAGGTGAACTGGACAAGATCAGAACAAGACAGCTATTGCTGTTGTTGCTATGTGCCTTCAAGATGTTTGCAAGTTATAGAGACCCTAACACAAAGTTTTCTGGGGCTGAGTGTTTCATGCACCCAGCACCCAACATCACCCAGTGGGTTTTGCTGGCTGAGTGGGGAATCAAACCTTGGTCTCCAGACTCTTAGTCTAATGCTCAAATCAATACACCCCTTCAAAAATGTGAGTATGAATGCCATTGTTCTGTAAGAATGCATTCAGACGTTTCATTCCCAATATTTTTCCAATGAGCATGAAATCAAGCTCACCTTCTCCATCATGAGGAGGGCAAGGGGCTGATTTCCCCTACAGGCCCATAATTCTCATGGTTACAACGGTTGCACTAGGATGAAATTATTTGAGTGCAACCTCTATGTAAACATAGTTAAGCTGGAGACATAGTTTTGCCAGAAGCAGAAGTAGGAACAACAATGATAAGGAGAAGTACTAGATGATACTAACAATGGGGCAGAGAAGAAGGCAGATACAAGAAGAGGTTGGAGCTGTCATCAGATTATTTATTCCATAAAATGTCCCATACTCCTGTCAACCAGACATCAAGGACTAAGAATGCAAGAATTGTTGAGTAATTAATTTGGTCCTGGTCAATCACAGATACTCCAACAAGTCAATGGGCAAAACAAGAAGGTGGTCATCAGCTGGTCCAGAAGTTAATACAACAAATCAGCAGTACAGATACAGTAAGTGGATTCATCAAAGTCAGTTTAAGGTAAAGAAAATACAAATGCCAAAAAATACTGCCAGTCATCCAGATGAGATAGTTGTGAGCAAGAGACACTAGGAACTGCTGTGAGATTTATGGACAACTGTCTCCAAAACACCAAGTGTCTAATTCATTAGTGTCTCCTATTTAACAGCTGCAAATAATTAGTGTAATATCTATTAATTCTTCATTCAGAAATGGATAGTGGCATGTCTTCAGCTTTTTTCAGGGTCCACCACCTTTTCCTCAACCTCCTTGTCTCCTGAACTTGGAAGAGAGCACTCTCATCAGGAGATGTACATTCCTGGAGTTTGACTTCTTTGTGTCTGAATCAGCTGCTTCCAGAGGATGAGGTATGCCATAAACACTTTTTCCTCCAAGTCATAGCACTATGGGATGTGTGTTTTAGAAAATCAGTCATGGCATGACTTCTATATGACTTTCTCTTGGGAAAAAAAAACCCACTCTGAAAAGGGGTCGACATTTCCTTCTACACCCTCTAGAATAGTGGTTCTCAATCTGTGGGTCCCCAGATGTTTTGGCCTACAACTCCCAGAAAGTCCAGCCAGTTTATAAGAATTTCTGATAGTTGAAAGCTAAAACATCTAAGGACCCGCAGGTTGAGAACCACTGTTCTAGAAGATATTGAGCAGGGGAGACATTTATTTATTTATGTCATAAATTTTATCCCATTCTCCTCACCCCTTGGGAGGGGAGGACTCAGGGCAGCCTCACAACTGTCAACCATTAGATGCCAAAACACAACAATTCTAATAACAGTTACAATTAAAACAAATAGTAAAATATCAATTATAAAATCATCCATTTAAAATTACATCCATGGTATCCCATGGGCTTTCTATGGCTGTTGTAAACCTACATGAAGCATAGTGAACCACACCAAATTCAATGTTTCCTCCCTCCAAATAGGCACACATAGAGTTGCGTGGTTATAACCTGTCATAATGATCAATCCCATGGGTGCTTACTCAGAGTTAGATCTCAAAGAATACAATAGTCTGAGCTAGTAACTATACAACGGGTGTAAATTTTCTTTTCTACAAACAACTCTGCAGTCGAACTCTCCCTTTACAAAGACTGTGGTGACACCTTATGGAAAATCCCCAAATCACACATTGTTTGTTCCTAAAGCTCAACAAAAGACAAAATGAACCATAGATTTCAAAACACTGGGTACCCTATTTTGGGTCCAATTTTGTTTTGCAGAGAAAAGTTCAAATGTCATTGAAGGTCACCAATACCTCCCTTTTTAATAATGCCATTTCTGTCAAGCTCCCCGGCGCTGTAAAATGCTTCACTTGTCTTTTAATTTCCACTCAGCTTCATTATTACTGTTGCTCTTTTAAAGACATTGCTTCGACAAAAAAAAAACCCTCTGCCACTGACACAAATATAAATCAATATCCTGTTAGCACGCCTCTGTCTAGACAGTAGAGAAAAAAAGCCAGCTTCACTATCTTTACTCTCCGGAGACAGTTCTTAACTTAAATGCAGACAAGCAAGGCTAGTACTGCAAAATGAGCAGAAGGCATTATATTTAATGATATTCTTCTGATACATATCTGAACGACAATACATTTTCTTTCAGTATTTGACTTTGTACACATACACAAACAGGCACACATCAATGTGGGTTGGAAAGATATTGTATATGGAGAGAAAGGCAATTACCAAACCTTTCAAGCCAAGACAGAGACCCTCCAGGTCAGTTGCGGGACCAATCAGGATATTGGGTGGCAACCTGTTCGATGGGGGTTGCACCCCCCCCCCCCGAGGGCACAGGTCCACAGCTTGGGGATCCCCTGGACTCAGCGCTGATGCTTGATGCCCAGGTGTTGGCGGTGGCTGGGAGGGACTTTGCACAATTAAAACTTGCCAGCTGCGACCATACCTCAAGAAGTCCGATTTGGCCACGGTGGTCCACGCCTTGGTTATATCCAATTACTGCAATGCTGTCTACGTGGGGCTGCCCATGAAGATGTCCCAGAAATTTCAGCTGGTTCAAAGGTCGGCAGCCAGGCTTCTCATGGGAGCTGGCTATAGGGAGCATACAACACCCCTACTAAAGCAGCTCCACTGGCTGCCGATAAGCTGCCGGGCCCAATTCAAGGTACAGGTATTGACCTATAAAGTCCTATACAGCTTGGGCCCTGCCTATTTCCGTGATCGCATCTCCCCCTATGAACTGGCCCAGGCCTTAAGATCTGCTGGGGAGGCCCTTCTCTCAGTCCCACCGCCGTCCCAAGTGAGGATAGTGGGGACGAGGGAGCGGGCCTTCCCGATGGTGGCCCCCCGGCTCTGGAACACCCTCCCTAGGGAGATCACACAGGCCCTACTTTGCCCACTTTCCACAAGGAACTGCCTGGTGGTTCCGACAGGTCTTTGAACAAGATTAGTTCCAGTGTGCAAAAAAGCAGACCCTGCCCTGTACACTATTTATCTCTTGGCCCTACCATATGCTGCATAGGTTTTATCTACCCCTTAAAATGGACCATGTCAACCTCGCCCTGACTACTGGTTCCCGATCCCTTGATGAAATGTTCTTACTGTAACTATGTCTATTTTAACTGATTTGTTTTGCCTTGTTGTTATGTATTTATTATGTTTGCTGTGTTTCAAGTTGTTGTATGCTGTTTTGACAATTGACTGTTTTTGCATACATGTTGGAAACCGCCCTGAGTCCTCTCGAGGAACTAGAGTAGTATATAAAGTGTAAGTGTGTGGGAGTGTATATATACGTGTGTGTGTGTGTGTGTGTGTGTCTGTGTGTATATATATATATATATATATATATATATATATATAGAGAGAGAGAGAGAGAGAGAGAGAGAGAGAGAGAGAGAGCGCATTTGGAACCCACTGAGCCTCCCCCTTGATTCAAAAATTAAGTCCGAAAACTCCATCCCTCCAAAAAAACAAATTTTGAGGAGGAAAATATAAATTGCTTTTAAAAAACATTTCATGCCAAATGTCCACAAAATATAACCCTACAATCCCAGAATTGGAACCAATTCTCCCCAAGCCAGATGTAGCATCACTCATACAAACAGACATTGAAACCCAAGTGATTTTTGGTCAGTTCCGGATGCAGTTTGAAGGCAGTTTGAGAGTATGGTGTTTATATAATGCACATTGCAAATGTGTGCTGCAGCACATTTAAAGGGCTTTAAACCGAGATAAGCAAAATCCAAATAGAGGACATAATTAACATCAGCACACTCTAATATAAACCAAATGGCATGGTGAAAGCAACTCCGCAGAATGCAAACTGCTGTGTGGACATTCAAAGTGCTCTGCTGATTTGAAAAATGTGCATTCCAGCAGAAGGAGTTGAGAGGGAAATCATTTTCCATGGCTATTGAGCTGAGAATATTGCAAATCCTGGAACTGGTTAGAGGCCAGACTCTGAAATGTGTTCAAGCACCATCTGACAGCTGAACTGATTCCAGGGCTCGTAATGTAATCATCCACACAACAAAACCACTTCTTTCAATGCTGCTTTCACCCTGGATTAAGCGGCCCATGTAGATGTGCCCAATGCCAAAGTTGCAGCCATGTTCCTGACTTTTTGGCATGCTTCATATGGGCAATTGGTTGCCACTACGCAAACAGAAGCACGGACGATCAACAACTGTGGAGGGCCACATTACCCTCCCACTGGAGATCTTAGAAAGCCATACTTGCTCCTGCAAAAGAAAAAGAAAAAGAGTTTGCCCACAAGGTGTGGGGGCTGTTTTGCCATGTTTTGGGTTTCAAAAAAAAGGTCCTTCCTGGGCCTAAATTGCCCCAAGGGGCCTTCAAAATGTAACAGAGTTACAACCCACAACCACAATTGACACTTTGGAGGATTTGGGGCAGAAAATATTTTTTTAACCCCAGGTAGGAAGAAGTCAAGAGGCCTCTAAATGTGATAGAAATGTCCTTCACACCCTGAGACTACATTTGAGGACATTTTAGAGAGAGAAGAAGAAAATTAACCTCTGGAGAGGCTAGAACAACAACTGGTCTCATTCAGCAGGGCTCTTACATTCCAGCAGTAGATGTGCACAAATGGATCTTGCCCATTATATACATCCCATGAACAGACTTTAGTGGAAACCTGGCTCCAAGAGAAGTGAAGTTAGGTTACAACTCCAAAGCTTTGTGTGGTGAAGTGGCAAAACTCAGCCCTATGCCACATGAGCTTTCTTGTCTCTAGCAAGATAGTTGTGGGTATTAGGAAGAGATGACCAGTAATACAATGTAAAATCTCCCTTATTCCCCCACTTTCACGTCTCTAGCTCCGTTATCCATGTTGGACCATCTCACAGCCAGCAAGCGTTTCAGTTCAACTTTTGTGCTCCAAGTAGTAGTAGTAGTAGTAGTAATAATAATAATAATAATAATAATAAATAAGGATAAGACCTGGTTATGGCTCATGAATGGGACACTGAAGGAGACAGAAGGCCTGATCCTTGCAGCCCAGGAGCAAGCCATCAGAACAAAGGCAATTAAGGCCAAGATCGAAAAATCAGCTGATGACCCAAAATGCAGACTGTGCAAGGAAACAGACAAAACCATTGATCATATCCTCAGCTGCTGTAAGAAAATCGCACAGACAGACTACAAACAGAGGCACAACTATGTGGCCCAAAGGATTCACTGGAACTTATGCCTCAAGTACCACCTCCCAGCAGCAAAGAACTGGTGGGATCACAAACCTGCAAAAGTATTGGAAAATGAGCACGCAAAGATACTGTGGGACTTCCGAATGCAGACTGACAAAGTTCTGGAACACAACACACCAGACATCACAGTTGTGGAAAAGAAAAAGGTTTGGAACATTGATGTTGCCATCCCAGGGTGACAGTCGCATTGACGAAAAACAACTGGAAAAACTCAGCCACTATCAGGACCTCAAGATTGAACTTCAAAGACTCTGGCAGAAACCAGTGCAGGTGGTCCCGGTGGTGATGGGCACATTGGGTGACGTGCCAAAAGATCTCAGCCGGCATTTGGAAACAATAGACATGGACAAAATTACGATCTGCCAACTGCAAAAGGCCACCCTACTGGGATCTGCGTGCATCATCCGAAAATACATCACACAGTCCTAGACACTTAGGAAGTGTTCGACTTGTGATTTTGTGATACGAAATCCAGCATATCTATCTTGTTTGCGGTGTCACACTATGTTGTTGTGTCAATAATAATAATAATAATAACAACAACAACAACTTTATTTTTATATGTCGCCTCCATCTCCCCAACGTGGACTTGGAGCGGCTCACACGGGGTCAAGCCCAGCAAATCACATAACATCATAAAATCAACAGTTAAGACAACAAGCATCACATTAAAAAACTAATTAAACATATCATAGTTTAAATAAACATAATTTGAAGCAAAAATATTTTAAAAAATCATCGAAGGCATTATAAGTCCACTATAGGACAACAGTATGGGCGACAATCAAACTGATGAAGGGAGTTTCTATGTCAAAATAGAACACACATCAAACAGACAAAACAGGTAAGGAAGATAAATCTGGAATGGAAATCAAACTATAAAGGGAATGTCAGTCCCTTTAAGTCAGTCAATTTGGTTCCTCAATCTATTGTTGAGGAACGACTAACTGCATTTAGAGGAATTGAATGTGGCAAATTATATCAGCTAAACAATTTACAAGTTTCATCTTTTCAGTGCCATGTGTACTTTAATTTGGCAAGAGAAATAAGGAGCTTTGGGAGTTTATTCTCCAAAAATATAACCAAAATTCACTCGTCACCAACTGTTGCCCAAATGCTCTGAGATCCTTCTTTGACACAATGACAAAAACTCACTACTTGTTTTTTTAAATTACTACCAGTAAAATGTTTCAGATCCCATATTCCACAACACACCCCATATCTGTGCCAGCATAAAATTGCAGAAGACACCTCTACATTATTTCCAAGAGTTAACAAACAACGAAGATGTTGGGCAACCATATACCAGCTATCAAAAATGTGTGTCGTTATTGGTGGACTGATGCGACAAACTTTACATGTATGAAAGTACCATTTGCTCTTGAATTCAACCTTGGCTATGTCACAGTGACCTGCTGACTATAAATGTGTGGATTATAATGCATTTTTATTAGAATCCCAAGGTAAACTAGCCTTATAAGAGGAATGTGCAGGTTCCATACAAGTTAGTTTATTGCCACGGTAAATCTTCAAAAGATCAAACAGACATATTTATAGCCCTGTTCCAGTTGCTCACTTCAATTTGCACAAAGCCAAGGAGAGTTGCCTTGAAACTTGCAGAATTTGACATCAACATTTAATAAAAAGAACAAGCTCTAACAGTGTCTTGCTGAGCTTGACACCTACAGTGAATGATACGGAATGGACAGAAAAGCACAAAGTTTTGGCCAAAATTATGAGGGGGGAAAAGTAATCCAAAAAACCTAAAAGTAAGTGCATGTGTTGTTTACTATGTATACGGAGCCTCCAGTGGTGCAGCGTGTTAAAGCACGGAGCTGCTGACCTTGCGGACCAAAAGGTCATAGGTTCAAATCCAGGGAGCAGAGTGAGCGCCCGCTGTTAGCCCCAGCTATTGCCAACCTAGGAGTTCGAAAACATGCAAATGTGAGTAGATCAATAGGTCCTCTAGCGGGAAGGTAACAGAGCTCCAAACAGTCATGCCGGCCACATGACCTTAGAGGTGTCTACGGACAACGCCGGCTCTTTGGCTTAGAAATGGAGATGAGCACCAACCCCCAGACATGACTGGACTTAATGCCAGGGGAAAAACCTTTACCTACTTACTATATATACTCATGATAAGTTAACCTCTTGTATAAGTCGAGGGCAGTTTTGAGGGCTGAAATTATGGAATTTGATCTGTGGATAGCTTGAGGATCATTCTGCAAGGGAGCAAAGCACCAATGCCACTTCAGGAGGCTAATCACCATTTCAAAAAAAGTATTCGAAAAGATCAGAAGCAACAGTGATGGAAAAAGTAGAAAGGTTGGGTGTTCCTTTTAGGTTCTCCTGAAATGAACTAAACTCTGTCCTTTTGCCACTCAACTCGGAGAAGGGATGGTTCCTTTTTTGATCAGAATTGAGGTACAGTAGTAACATTCACCCATAGAAAGGTCAACTTAAGGTTTTCGGGTAGATTTTTTAAATTAAAATTTCTAGACTTACACTTGAGTATACTAGCCTTACAAGAGGAATGTGCAGGTTCCATACAAGTTAATTTATTGCCACGGTGGTTATCACATGCAATACCTGTTCAGGTAGAAGATGTTCAGTAAGGAAATTACTACAGCTTACAGCTTCCTATCCAATATATACGGAACCAATCCAGCCAAGAGATTACAATTCAGAAAGATGTGACTTGAGCTAAAGTGAGCAGAGTAAAAACTGGAAATGGTTGGGTAGAAAATTATGTTTTATTAGGTTCCATCTCCAGTGTCACAGTGATTTTTAAAGAGAGGCTGGATGGCCATCTATCCAGAATACTTTGATTCCGTGTTCCTACATGGCTGAACAGAACTGGGTTGAATGACCCTTGTGGTCTCTTCTATGATTATATCCTTCAAAGGGCTTTTAAGATTAAGGATAACACAAGGGTAACACAATCTTTGTGCTCCAGCTACTGGACATGGATTCAGGATCAGGCTCCAATGTCACCCTGATTTTTCATTGAATCATAGAGTTGGAAGAGACCACATGGGCGATCTAGTCCATCCCTTTGTCATGCAGGAAAAGCATAATCAAAGCACCCCTTACAGATGGTCATCCCGCCTCTGTTTAAAACCCTCCAAAGATGAAGCTTCCACCACATTTCACTGCTGAACAGCTCTTATGGTCAGGAGGTTCTTTCCAATGTTCAGGTGGAATCTCCTCTCCTGTCATTTGAACTCATTTCTCCGAAACCTAGTTTCCAGGGCAGCAGAAAACAAGCCTGCTCCCTCTTCCTTATGACATCCTACCAAGTATTTATGCATAGCTATGGTGTCTCCTCTCAACCTACACTTTTGCAGGTTTAAACAGTCCCATCTATTTAAGAAGCTCCTCATAGGGATTCATGGCCTCCAGACTTTGATCATTTTCATCTTATATTTCTCCTTCTTGAAATTCATTTTGGCCAATCAGTTCTCTAATCTGTTAAGGTCATTTTGAATTCTGATCCTGTCCTCTGGAGCATTAGCTCTCCCTCCTAATTTGGTGTCATCTGCAAACTTGATAAGTATGCCCTCTAAACCTTCATCCAAGTCACTAATAAAGACGTTGAACAGAACTGGGCCCAGGACCAAACCCTGTGGCACTTCACTAATCATTTCTTTCCAGGATGAAGTGGAACCATTGGTGAGCACCCTTTGGGTTTGGTCACTTGTAACTATCAAAAAAGAGATAAGATTAGTCTGGCATAACTTGCTTTTGAAAAATCCATATTGACTTTTAGTAATCACAGTATTCCTTCCTAAGAGATTGCAGATTAGCTCCTTAATGATCTGCTCCAGGATCTTTCCTGGTATTGATGTCAGGCTGACTGGACGGTAATTTGTTGTCAAAGGTTTTCATGGCTGGAATCACTGAGTTGTTGTGAGTTTTCCGGGCTGTATGTCCATTTTCCAGAACATGGAAAGTCATTGTTTGGGTCCTCTTTTTTCCCTTCTTGAAGATAGGGACAACATTTGCCCTCCTCCAGTCTGCTGGAACTTCTCCTGTTCTTCAAGAATTCTCAAAGACTATTTCCAGTGGTTCTGAATTCACTTCTGCTAGTTCCTTCAATACTCTTGGATGTAGTTCATCTGACCCTGGAAATTTGGATTCATTTAGAGTAGCCAGGTATTCCTAGTCACCTATTTTGGGTTGCATTTCCCTATTACCTCATCAGCTTTATATAGCTCACGTTGAACACCAATCTCCTTTTGGGAGAAGACTGAGGTAAAGTAGGTGTTGAGCAGTTCTGCCTTTTCCCTATCCACTGTCAGCATTTCAACACCTTCTAGACGCAGAGGACTTACCAATTCTTTGTTCTTCCTTTTTCTTTTGACATAGCCAAAATACACCTTTTATTGTTTTTAATCTCTTTTAAAGAGTCTTTGAGAGCAACAGCAACCACAAGGACTAAGGTTCACCTCTCTACCCAGTTCTGAGCTGAAACTGGGGTATTAGTTTGGGATGTGCTAGAAGCTAGCAAAACAAAAAGTGAAAACCCCGTAAGTCCTCCAAATCAATGAGAGATAACAGCATTACATGGTCCTTTTCTCAGGAAACAACATCTTGCTTCAACAAAGTCTCCACATCTCCAGGGGATAACAAAGAGAGGAAAGTACTAGGCTTTTACTAGATTAAATCAAGACGCACAGAGGTGACTTTTGCGAAGATACAATGATGTCTAATATATAGAGCAAAAAACTCCAATTGCTTCAACAAATGTATGTTCATTTCCAGGATATAAAATATGATCAGTGGAGGAGAAGTTCACCTTGCAATTCACAATCTTTCCTTCTAAGAGACACAATTGAGTTAGTTCTGCTGTAAACCGGACATATATTTCCAGTCTGGAATCTCTACTTGCCTGCAGGTTAGAAGAACAACTTGTCCTTCAGGCAAATTAAACCTTTCTCTAAGGTCTCTTTTACAGACACAGTGTACTTTTGCAGTACTATACCATGGACTAGCATCCCATTCAAACCGAACCCAAGAGCTTTCCCTTACCTTGGCTAGTCGACTCATCTGATCCTCGGAAAGGGTACTGCTAGTCCTCCCCGGAGTCTTAGTGGGCTCAGATCCATCCGCCTCCACATTGGGCCACACTTTCAGATCATGCATTCCTTGGCGAAACATCCTATGGGAGAAGCATAGATCTTTCAGTGGACATAGAAAGAGACTCTTCGGAATCCTGTTCCTTGATCCTGGAAGCAAATATTCCACTATGTTGCACAGGTTTCCTTTTGGGAAAAATGGGAACACCTGGGAATGCCAAAAGACTGAGGTCTGTTGGAAGCACACTTCTCTATGTACCACCAGTGGCAGCAATGTATTGTATCAGAATGTGGGAAATGAACTCCCCTTTGGTGGTAGCGCTGTTCTGGAATACCCTTCTCTTCTCAAGCCTAACTGGCACCAATATTGCCTTGTAGTCGACTTTATCGTACAATGCAGGCAAACCAGAGAAACTGGGGTTATGAGAAGTATAATTGTGGGATCACAAATTGGTGAATTGGTGTGATTGTGTAATTGAAGAGAGATCCAATATTGACGGTGCTCAACGCAGCATATATCCACTATCAATGCTAGCTTGGCTGTGATGGAATAGTGGGTTTGTGCCATAAGAACAAACACACACACTCATCTTTGTGTTGTTGAAGGCTTTCATGGCCAGTATCACCGGGTTGCTGTGAGTTTTCTAGGCTGTATGTCCATGGTCCAGAAGCATTCCCTCCTGACATTTCACCCACATCTATGGCAGGCATCTTCAGAGGTTGTGAGGTATGTTAGAAAACTAAGCAAATGAGGTTTATATATCTGTGGAAGGTCCAAAGTGGGAGAAAAAGCTCTAGTCTTTTAGAGACCAGTGTGAATGTTGTAATTAATCACTTTGACTAGCATTTAATGGTCTTGCAGTTTCAAGGCCTGGCTGATTCTTGCCTGGGAGAATCTTTTGTTGGGAGGTGTTAGCTGGCCCTGATTGTTTCATGTCTGGAATTTCTCTGTTTTCAGAGTGTCGTTCTTTATTTAGAGTATTAAAAACTCTAAAATCAGGACAGTAAATAAAGAACAACATGTGGGCGAAACGTCAAGAGAGAATGCTTGCTTCTGGAACATGGACATACAGCCTGGAAAACTCACAGCAACACACTCACTTTTTTTTTTTTTGCACTATTAAGTCCCTGCTCCAGAAGTTTCAAAGAAAATAATTTTTCTTGCTATGTTCAAGGTTTTGGGGGGAGAGGGAATAAAGGCAAGACTGAGAGAGGGCAAAAACCAATACTGGACACCTGGATGTTGCCCAATACAGACAATGCCCAGGTTGGGATCAAGATAGGTTCTGTAGGTTTGTCTTAAGTTGAATGTGTATTTAAGTTAGAACAGGCATCAAGCATAACTCCAGCCGTGTATGTGTGTGTGTGGGCTTTGGATAGCACAGGGAAGGTCAAGACCCCTGTGGCGTTTGTTTTGCTGTCTGTGCCTGTTCAGGAGATTTCACCTCACTTTCGATCCCTGTGACAATGGGATTTTGAAACATTTGGCTTGTTGCGGAAACAAGGATTGTTCACCTGAGACCCCTTTTTCCATGATAATAACTCTTTCAGGAGTAAATTTCCCTTCCTAGGGGCATATTTCTGTTGTCTAAGCCCCATTCTGAACTATTAGCCATTTGTAACTTGGGGACTTAAGCCCAAGATTTCTCTCACTTCCTGTTGTCTAAGCCCCGTTTTTAACTATGACCCGTTTGTAACTGTCTGTAATAAGAACCAGCAAGAGGGAAAAATGGGGACTTACCCATATTTTCCAAAGAGCGAGACTGTCGTTCCCCCGACTGGTACTGCTTTGCCAGGTCCATAGACATCCCATATGGTGAAGGCCACCTGAGCGTTCCTGGGCAAATCTGGGTACTTGACTGGCAGTTTCAGCCATTCATTCCAACTGGAGAGAAAGAGATCCAATGTTAGTTTGAGGCCCTGTTGATTTCACTGGACCAATGACATCTCAGCAAGGCAATTTGGGTTTGTGGGAGCTTGTTGGCAGTCTCTTCAAGCAGCCTTCCTCAACCAAGATCCTAATGGATATTTTCAGGCACAATTTCCATCATCCTGGATCAGTGGTCCTGTTGGATGGGGCTTTTTGGATGCAAAAATCCAAAATAGCTGGAGCGCAAGGATTCCCTACTCTTTGCCAAGATGCATTTTCATATATGTTTCCCCTTGATCATTCCAGCCATTGAGGACTCTTCTAAATAGTCCTTAAGCGTCCTTCCACATGGCACATCTTCATTCATATTTTGCAATGTAAAAAGTTACAAACATATCTAACCAAATAAATAATAATTAAAAAATGAATGTGTGTGTGTTAAGAATCCTAAAACCACTATGCAGAATAATGGCCACTTTCGCTCACAGATTATTTATATGGTAATATAATCTGTGAGCCATATAACCCAGAATATGAAAGTTGATAATCCATAATATCTGCTTTGAACTGGGTTATCTGAGTCCACACTGCCATATATCCCAGGTCAATGTGGATTTTATACAACTGTGTGGAAGGGGCCTATATCCCAGGATCTGATCGCAGGTTATCTGCTTTGAACTGGATTATATGAGTCTCCACTGCCAAATAATCTGGGATAAAGAGATAATCTGCAATCAGATCATGGACTATAGGGCAGTGTAGAAGGAGACCAAAATATAATAAGGAATCACCAAAATTCTAAGCACATTTGCAGTTGTTGTTGTTATTATTTTATTGTATGACACAGCAAACAAGATAGATATGCTGGATTTCGTATCACAAAATCTCAAGTCGAACACTTCCCAAGCGTTTGGGGCTGTGTGATGTATTTCCGGGTGATGCGCGCAGATCCCAGTAGGGTGGCCTTTTGCAGTTATTATTATTATGTTCATGTATAACCTGCATTTTCTCTCCACAAGGAGGCACAAAGCAGGAATACGAGCATTCCAACCAAAGAATGGCCAAACAAGTGAAAGCAATTAATTAATTTGTTGTCTAAGGCTTTCATGGCCAGGATCACAGGCTTGCTGTATGTTTTCCGGGCTGTATGGCCATGTTCCAGAAGTATTCTCTCCTGACGTTTCACCCATATCTATGGCAGGCAACCTCACAACCTCTGAGGATGCCTGCCACAGATGTGGGTAAAACGTCAGGAGATAATACTTCTGGAACATGGCCATACAGCCCGGAAACATACAACAACCCCAATTAAATGATCTGGTAGCAATGATAAACTAGATTATAATATTAATAACAATATTTAATAGATACACCCACAGCCACCCAATTATCACTCTTAGGCCCCTTTATAGTGCCATATAATCCAGATTATCAAATCAGATAATCCACATTCTCTGCTTTGAACTGGATTATCTGAGTCTACACGGCCATATAATCCAATTCAAAGCAGATAATCTGGATTTTATATGACAGTGTAGAAAGGGACTTAGTCTACAACATTAGAGGAAGAAACTTAGTATTGGATTCCTTCTAGGTTCCTGAAGATCAGTATGCTGGCCACGGCTACTAGCCATTGCAATCCATTGGAGAGTCTCCAGCTTCCCAACTGTGGTCCGAAACGTATTCAGAGACGGGACTTACTTCCACCTGGTGCTGAAGGCTTTGTAGGAGGTCCGGACGGGAAGAGCAAGGGGTTTCCCTTCTGCAAAGACTTGGCAGGTCACGTATAAGTCTGAGCAGGTCTCCTGGTACAGCCCCGAAAACCTCAGCATGGGATTTTCCAAAACAGCTTTGTAGCTCTTCTGCTCTCTTTTCCCCTCCAAGCTTCCTCTAAAAGGATTATGTTAAAAAAGCAAGTTTCAAAAAAGTTATGATTTGCACACATTCAGAGCTAAATAAAATCATCAGGTAAAGTAATAACATGGGCTGCGTTAGTTCTTACTAGAGGCATTTACACGGTGGAATGAATGCAGTTTGAAAGCCTTTGATGCCATGGAATTATGGGAGTTGTAGTTTTACAAGGTCTTTAGCTTTGCTTGCCAAAATGTGTTGGTGTTTCACCAAAATACAAATCCCATTATTCCATAGCATTGAACCAGGGCAATTAAAGCAGTGTCAAACTACATGAACTCTACAGTATTTTCTCCTGTGTTTTAAAAATTTGAATATATAGTAATTTATTTATTTATTTATTTACAGCATTTATATTCCGCCCTTCTCACCCCGAAGGGGACTCAGGGCGGATCACATTACACATATAGGCAAACTTTCAATGCCTTTTAACATAGAACAAAGACAAGACAAACATAGGCTCCAAGTGGGCCTCAAACTCATGACCTGGTCAGAGTGATTCATTGCAGCTGATTGCAGCTGGCTTGCTCTCCCGCCTGCACCACAGCCCGGGCCTGGATTGTAACTTTGGATTGTAACTTTGAATTTTTAAATACTGTTTATATTTAATCCTGTTTTAATATTTACATATTTGTATAGTATAAATTGTATGCTAATGCTTTAATGTTGAGTCGCTTTGAATCTCCTTCGGGAGAGATAAAGCAGGGTATAAATAACTATAATAATATAAAACACAATAATTCTTGTTTTTTTTCCTTCTGTTTCTGCGTTAGTCTTGTGGTCTTGATCCCATCAAATGTGGAGAGATAGCTGCATTATTATTATTATAGTATTATTATTTGATACACAACAAGATTAGTACACAGCAAACAAGATGACTATGAAAGCTGTTGTATTGGATCACACTTCGGACGCTTCCCAAGTGTCTAGGATTATGTGATGTATCAGCGAATAATGCGTGCAGATCCAAGTAGGGTGGCCTTTTGCAGCTGACAGATGGTAATTTTGTCAGCGCCGATTGTTTTTAAGTGCAGGCCAAAGTCTATAGGCTCTGCACCCAGTGTGCCGATCACCAATGGGACCACCTTAACTGGCTTGTGTCAGAGTCTTTGCAGTTCAGTCTTTAAATCCTCATATCATGTAAGCTTTTCCAGTTGCTGCTTATTATTATTATTATTATTATTATTATTATCATCATCATCATCATCAGTACTACTATTATTTTCTATTTCTGCATTAGTCTTGTGACCTTGATCCCAACAAATGTGTAGGGACAAGTGCATTATTATTATTAGTAGTAGCATTAATTATTATTTCCTATTTCTGCATTAATCTTACGGTCATAACCTCATCAAATGTGGAAATATAACCGCATCATTATATTATCATCATCATCATCATCTATTTCTGCATTAGTCTTGCGGTCTTGATCCCAACAAATGTGGAGGGACAACTGCATCATCATCATCATCATCATCATCATCATCATCATCATTACTATTATGTATTTTTGTGTTAGCCTTGTGGTCTCAGTCCCAAAAAATGTGGAGAGACAAGTCCATTATTATCATCATCATCATCATCATCATCATCATCATCATCTACTTTTGCATTAGTCTTGTAGTCATGATCGCAACAAATGTGGAGGGACAACTGCATTATTATTATTATTATTATTATTATTATTATTATTATTATTACTATTATGTATTTCAGTGTTAGCCTTGTGGTCTCAATGCCAAAAAAATGTGGAGAGACAAGTCCATTATTATTACCATCATCATCATCATCATCATCATCATCATCATCTATTTTGGCATTAGTCTTGTAGTCATGATCCCAACAAATGTGGAAGCACAAATGCATTATTATTATCATCATCATCATCATCATCATCATCATCTATTTCTGCCATAATCTTGTGGTCATGATTCCAACAAATGTGGAAGCACAACTGCATTATTATTTATTATTATTATCTATTTCTGCCATAGTCTTGTGGTCATGAGCCTAACAAATGTGGCGAGAGAGCTGCATTATCATCATCATCATTAAATTGAAGATATTATTAAATTGATGAAGGTGAGGAACAAGAAAATATTACAATACAACATATATCATCATCGTTCAAAAACACATCATACTTGAACTATATGGTTATTATGGCAGGACTGGTGTTGCAGCTACACTGTAGAAGTAATGCAGTTTGATACTACAGTAGAGTCTCACTTATCGAACATAAACGGGCCAGCAGAATGTTGGATAAGTGAATATGTTGGATAATAAGGAGGGATTAAGGAAAAGCCTATTACACATCAAATTAGGTTATGATTTAACAAATTAAGCACCAAAACATCATGTTATACAACAAATTTGACAGAAAAAGTAGTTCAATACACAGTAATGCTATGTAGTAGTTATTGTATTTACGAATTTAGCACCAAAATATCACAATGTATTGAAAACATTGACTACAAAAATGCGTTGGATAATCCAGAATTTTGGATAAGCGAAAGTTGGATAAGTGAGACTCTACTGTATTATTATTATTATTATTACTATTATCATCATCATCATCTATTTCTGCAGTAGTCTTGTGGTCATGATCCCAACAAATGTGGAGGGACAACTGCATTATTATTATTATTATTATTATTATTATTAATAATAATAATAATAATAATAATAATAATAATAATAATAATATGTATTTCTGGGTTAGCCTTGTGGTCTCAATCCCAAAAAATGTGGAGAAAATAGTCCATTATTATTAGTATTATTATCTATTTTTGCATTAGTCTTGTAGTTATGATCCCAACAAATGTGGAAGCACAACTGCATTATTATTATTATTATTATTATTATTATTATTATTATTATTATTATTATTATTATTATCTATTTCTGCCATAGTCTTGTGGTCATGAGCCCAACAAATGTGGCGAGATAGCTGTATCATCATCATCATCATCATCATCATCATCATCATTAAATTGGAGATATTATTAAATTGTTGAAGGTGAGGAACAAGAAAATATTACAATACAGCATATATCATCATCGTTCAAAAACACATCACACTTGAACTATATGGTTATTATGGCAGGACTGGCATTAAATTGAAGATATTATTAAATTGACCAAGGTGAGGAACAAGAAAATATTACAATACAACATATATCATCATCATTCAAAAACACATCACACTTGAACTATATAGTTATTATGGCAGGACTGGCATTAAATTGAAGATATTATTAAATTGACCAAGGTGAGGAACAAGAAAATATTACAATACAACATATATCATCATCATTCAAAAACACATCACACTTGAACTATATAGTTATTATGGCAGGACTGGCATTAAATTGAAGATATTATTAAATTGACCAAGGTGAGGAACAAGAAAATATTACAATACAACATATATCATCATCATTCAAAAACACATCACACTTGAACTATATGGTTATTATGGCAGGACTGGTGTTGCAGCTACACTGTAGAATTAATGCAGTTTGATACTACTTGGAACTGCTATGGAATCGTGGGGTTTGTAGTTTGCACTCTTGGGCAGAGAAGGCTGAAGAAAGAAAGAAAAACCTTGCAAAACTACAAAATCCCAGCATCCCATGACATTAAGCCAGGGCAGTTTCAAAGTGCATTAATGTTGCAATGGTGCAGACTGCTGGGAGTTGTAGTCCTGCACCTAAATCCCATCTTAAAAGGGCAAATGTACATAAAAGGAGACCATCCACAATCCCAAGGCATGCATCCCATTGCCTCCAAGGCACTCACATCTTGAGCTGCACATTGATGTCCAAATCACAGCTGTAAACATAATAGAACTTCTCTGCTTCACCCATGGCGGCTGCTCCAGGAACCCCCCTCCGCTCTTCCTTCCCCGGGCCCCGGGCTGCCCCTCCCACCGCTACGCGACAGACTTTCCTCCAATCAGAGGCCGGCCGGTCTCAAGCAGCCGAGCTGATTGGTACAAAAGGAGCTTCTCCGCCATTTTTTTTAAGGGCACGGAAGGCGGCGCTGGTCCGCCTCAACCTTCCAGTCTTGCCCAAAGGCGTACCTTGTTTATGTTCCCCATTCAAAGATGGAGGATAATCCGTACGGAGAGATGGCTGCGCCCTGGAAGAAAAGGAAAGATGGCGTTCTCCTTAAGGTTTTGCCGGAAGTTGGTCGTTTTCCGTACAAAGAAGGAGCCTATGAAAAATAGAAGTACAGTAGAGTCTCACTTATCCAACATAAACGGGCCGGCAGAACGTTGGATAAGCGAATATGTTGGATAATAAGGAGAGATTAAGAAAAAGCCTATTAAACATCAAAATAGGTTATGATTTTACAAATTAAGCACCAAAAATAATGTTATACAACAAATTTGACAGAAAAGGTAGTTCATTACACAGTAATGCTATGTAGTAATTACTGTATTTACGAATTTAGCACCAAAATATCACAATGCATTGAGAATATTGACCACAAAAATGCGTTGGATAATCCAGAACGTTGGATAAGCGAGTGTTGGATAAGTGAGACTCTACTGTAGAAGTAAACCTACTGGGAAGAATGTATCTTTTCTTTGAATATTGCCAAAAATTAAAAATAAATAAAAACAGAAACAGCGCCTCATTATTTATATCAATGTAATAATAAAACAATAACTTTGCATGGTTTGAAAATAGCGAAAATTAAATGGAAATTAAAATTAAAATAATAAATTTAAACAGGAGTTAAAAGAATGTAAATTAAATTTCATTATTTTAATTTCATTTACATTATTTTAACTCCTGTTTAAAGTTAAATGCATAATAAAATGATAGCAATTAAATAGGAATTAAAATAACGAAAACATAAAATAATAAAATTAAATTAAAATAGAAAAAATAGCACAAAGGAAATAAAATTAAATAAGACTTGAAATACAGTAGAGTCTCACTTATCCAACGTTCTGGATTATCCAAGCCATTTTTGTAGTCAATGTTTTCAATATATCGTGATATTTTGCTGCTAAATTTGTAAATACAGTAATTACAACATAACATTACTGCGTATTGAACTACTTTTTCTTTTCAAATTTGTTGTATAACATGATGTTTTGGTGCTTGATTTGTAAAATCATGACCTATTTTGATGTTTAATAGGCTTTTTCTTAATCTCTCCATATTATCCAACATATTCGCTTATCCAACATTCTGCCGGCACGTTTATGTTGGATATGTGAGACTCTACTGTACTAATAATACAATATAATAATATTAATTATATATTATATATTACATGAAATATTAGTAATATTACAATATATAGATATATATATTGTAATATTATACTATACTATACTATACTATACTATACTATATATAGTATAAATATAAATTTATAAATATATAAATATGGTAATTTATTGCCAATATGGTACAATGCTAATAATATATTGTTGTATGTAAATTTAATTTGTAAGCCGCTCTGAGTCCCCTTCGAGGTGAGAAGGGCGGGATATAAATATATTAAATAAAATAAATAAATAAATAAAATGTAAATTAAAATTAAAATAATAAATTTAAATAGGAGTTAAAATAATGTAAATTAAATTAAAATGATGCAATTAAACGCATAATATAATGATAGCAATTAAATAGGAATTAAAATAATGGAAAAATAAAATAATAAAATAAAGTTAAAATAGAAAAATAATAGCATAATGGAAATAAAATTAAATAAGAATTGAAATAATAAAAATCAAAAATAATGAAATTGAATTTAAATAAGAATTAAAATAATAAAATGATACTAAATAAGAAGTTAAATAATAAAAATTAAAATTAAATAGTAAAAATAAAAATAAATAAGAATTAAAATAATGAAAATAAAATTGAATAAATAATAAAACAATGAATATTAAATAAGAATAAAAATAATAAAAATAAAAATAACAAAAACTAAATTAAATAAGAAATAAAATAATCAAAATTAAATTAAATAGGAATTAAAATAATGAAAATTAAATAAATAATAAATAATAAAACAATAAATGAATTAAGATATTTAGTGTTTAATGGCCTCTTGATCTCAACTTCATTGCTAAGATATCTATATCATCTATCTATCTATATATCTATATTATCTATATCTCTATCTATAATAAAAGTGAAAATCTGTATGTGTGTATGTGGCACGGGTATCCGCTCACACAGACAGCTTCTGGCCTCCACAAACAGGCTATAGTTTCCAGTTCTGTGGAATCACCAAGTCACTCCCTCACCTGACTTTGCAGGTTATAGTGAGTGCCACGAACATGCAGCCCAGATCCTGCCAGTGTCCTCCACAAACATCATTCTGCCCCCCACCCAAGTGAAGACTTTCATGCGGGGCCCATTTCATCCTAGATGTTCTGTTTTTCCTCCAGAATGGGCATCCTAGGGTTCCTTCATTTGCATGACCCCACCCACTTCCTCTACCTTAACCCTTTCATACTATTTCCTGGCACACAGTGAACAAAGGAATTGATCAGTGTAATGAAGTATGAATTTTTATTTACAGATGTTATGTTTAATTGCGTGTTTATGTTTTAAAAGGGTAAGTATTACAGTTATTGCATCTCAGCACTCAGAGGCTGGTTGCCATGGAGAAGTAGGCGGAGCCAACTGCCGTTTAGTTGAAGAAGTGCAGAGTTTAAAAAAAGAAAGTCAGTCTGTGCTCTGATGAGGCACAGTGAAGATTGATTCTAGGTTGATGGGATCAAGGAGAATCAATTGTTCATTTTGAGTCGGGTTTAAATAGGTTTGGTGACTTATTTAATGTAGTCTGTGTCCTGGAAAGGCACAGAGAATTTGTGATAGTATATCACAGGGGTGACTGTGGTTTGAAGTTTCAGACTTTGGGAACCAATCCCAGCTGGACTCATAGAGATCCATTGAAGTAACAGTTAGAAAGGAGCAGAGGAATAGGGTTTAACTACTTTAAGTAAAAGAAGTGATACTTTAAAGAGTTGATTCATCTTATTCTAGTATTGTAACTGTTAATAAGAATACCTCTACGTGAGAAACAACATTGTAACCACTAAGCTCTGTGCCTGAATAAACTTGTTATTGTTCTTCCAACATCTAAGCCTCTGTCGCATATATTCTAAACCAAGTTACGCTACCATCTAAAGTGAAGAAGAAGAAAGAAGTAAAAGTAAAAGGTCTCCTTCCTGAGTCTTTGGTGGTTGCATCTTTCCAAGTTGGTGACAGTCGTTATTAGTTCTTTAAAATCAGCAACTGAACAAGAGGTTAGGGGAGAATTCATACCACAATTTACATGACTTGTACTTGACCTACATCCAGAGGGTACTATTCATCCAACCAACAATGAATCTGGACCACACTTGCCACGGATGATGGGACTTGAAGTACCTTCACTGGTACTGTGACCTTCACCAACAATCGATTGGGATCAAACCTGGCACAGAGAAGCCCCATGACCAACTGAACATACAACAGAAGGTACTGGGAATGGACCCTGATTTTGGGAGTTATAGTTCACCTGCATCCAGAAAGCACTGAATCCAACATGGCCAATTCTGCATACAGGCCTACTTTGGGGGTGATTGTCCTGGGAATCCGGAAGTTGTAGTTCACCCTTATCCAGACAGCACTGACGGATCTGGACCAAACTTAAGTGATATTTCTTAACATCCCAAAACAAATAGTGCCTTCTTCTAATAACCCGGGCACCGCTGGGTCCCCAAGCTAGTTTCCCTATAAAATCCTCCACTTCTTTGTGTTCTTAAGTTCAACTTTATTCATTTCTTTACTCTCACGGCTTTCCCTTCCTGAAACTTGTCACTTTCCATGATCTCTTCTGAATATTATTGAGGGAGGGGAAAAAGACTGCGATTAAAATTAGCATTTCAAGTGTCTGGGTCTAAAGGCAAACACATTTGCTTTTGTGCACGTTAAATCAAATATTAGTATTCCACAAGGTGAATATTATGCCAGCTATTAGAGGATGTTATGCTTCTCCAAAGAAACAATTAATGCATCCCGAGGTGGTCAAATATTGCACAAACTGGTAGCCAAAAATTACATACAGCTCAGTACAAAAATAAATATTTCACTCAATGAGACGTTTTCTGATTGTTAAACATGGCTATAAGGCACCAGGTAATGAATTCAACATTCTGGATCCTTCTTTTCCTTTACAAGGTGTAACATTGAATCCTGTTATAAAGAAAAATTGCCCCATTGATAACACACCCATCCTAATTTCAGACATGTTTTGCTACAGTTTTGAGACTTAGTATGGTAGGATTTTTGTTGTTTTATTTTCTGAACTCCATTCATCTTTAATTCTAGTGATTGGCTGGATCTGAAAAAATAATTGAATTCCAGCCTGGCCCTAATTCCAGTTTGACCCCAGTGCTATGGAATCTAGGAGTTGTAGTTTTACCTTCTCTGCCAAAGAACACTGGTGTCTCATCAAACTAGAACTTCCATGATTGCATGGATCCAAAAGCTTGTGAATGCCAGATAATTTGAAGGACAACTCCCGAAGCCTAAGAGAGCATGGCCAATTCTTAGGCATGATGAGGATTGTCATATGAAGAGTTCCAGAAGAAAAGAAGTCATAGTCTGCTTTGATCATACCTCACCTGGAATAATCCCGTGTCCAGTTTTGAGCAGAGCAATTCAAGAAGAATGTGGACAAGATGGAACGTGTCCAGTGAATAGTGGCCAAAATGATGAAAAGTCTAGAAACCATGAATCTATTGAGTGATTTCAGCATCCGAAAGAATCAAAGGTTTGGGGGCCAGGTATGCCAAGCTTTCCAGATGGTTTGAAGACAAAATCAAAAGTTTATTTTCAATGGCCAGACAGGATGTCCGTGGAGAAAGCACCTCAATGTGCTGACACGCCACAATTGTGAACACAGCGTATTTTTATTTCATTTGACAACTATTCAAGAAATCTGCACCAGCTCTTGATTGTTTCAGAAATTATCCATCTAGGTTCCGCATCCAGATTGGCTCAGGACTTCATACGACATAGTCCGTTACACCCCAAGGTTGCGAGGGCACCTTGAAAACCACACTGGAGCCAGGATCATAAGCAAAGTGGTTTATTGAAGGCTATATAAATGCAAGCAAATAGCATTAAAAGTCAATAGAGAGAATAGTCCATAATATATTGTCCTTAACCGTTCAAAAACAAGTCCATTAAAGTCTTTCAATATTGTAATCCACAAATGGAACTCATTAGTTCCACCAAGAAGCCAGAGTTAATCTGTAAAGGCTATCCAAACAGGATCAGCCATAAGTCGCAAGGAACAGGAACAAGACACTGGAAATCCACAAACTGCAATCCACATGAAAAGCAACCACTCAAGAATCGTAGAACTGAGGTTAACAAGGCAAAGTATACTCGAGAGTCACAAGGCTCGAACTCGGCTTGGAAGTCATGAAGCAAAGCACAGGAGCAAGGCAAGGAGCAAGGTGTGTTTCTGTTGTTAGATTGAAATGTTATATCAAGTTTTTGCTGTTGGGTGTTTGCAACTGTGTGCTTCCGACAAAGCATTCCAGCAGCACAAGGGTTAAGCACAAGCCAGCTTGATTGATTGCCCACAGGACCAATAGGTCAGGGCTTCCATTTGAACTGTCTGGCCGGAACTCATGAACTCAGGAATGCAGGAGGTGCCAGCCTTGTACAGATAACAGCCCAAGCTGAGAAGACTCACCATGTGTGTGGAGAGCTATGGCTATTAGCAACTGTAAATATTTGTATAATATGGGATCAGCAGTATATCAACGACTCAGCTGAGGTTTTGTTGGTGCCACTTTGCTGCTGCATAAAGTGGTCCTTTGGGTGAGCAGACGGAGAGAAGTGACTCACCAAATCAGTCAGGGCGACAGATGATCGATTCAATTCCCCATCCCAGCATCCTGCCCACACCCTGACATGCTCCCCTCCTTCGCTTACCAACCTGTAGAGTTGGATCTCCATCTGAATTGAAGGTATTTTGCAGGCCTGCCTGCAGCACATTTTAAGTCTTCTCTAGAGCAAACAGCTTTAAAACTTCCTTAAAGTGCATGCCTACTTGCAGCGCCAGTGTCCTCTAAAGTAGAAATAGCTTAAATGTCTAAAATGATGGAAAGGGGAGCTTGGGAAGCCCCCTCCCCATAATGGGCCAATAGAAAATGGATATTTCGGCACCCCAGAGTGAAAACAGATATCTGCCCTCCTGAATTCAGGAGATACGCCAAAAATGGATCGTGGCCCTCACCGAAAGCCAGGACATGAAATGGGTCAAGGTGTACCTGGATTGCACAAGCCTAACAGCTACATAATGTAAAGGAAATTATTAGACATGAGTAAATCATGAAGAGAATCCCAGCCAAATTTGATGGTATTCACTCTCTTTTTAATGGGCCGCTTCTCCCTGGGAAACTTCATATTGTGCTCTTCTTCGTTTGCAAAGTGCTATCGCAATGTAGCCACGTTAAGATCTCAAATAAAAATTCCAATTACACATTTAATAGCTTGACATTTGTGGGGATGCGGACTAGCGCTAATTCACCTGTTCTGTCTTTTAGCCCTGTGGGGTTAATCGAGTGCAAATGTCTATTCTTATCACAATATGCAAGAAAAATGATTAATTATTTTCCCCTAGAAAAAAAAACACAGGAAGAAAAGCAGGACAGGTAGCAAGGGGAGATTTAGTTTAAAAAGCTATTAATTAACAGTGCATTCCTTCATGCAAATAAATCCCCACTTGGTAGCTCTCTTGTTTCTCTTTGTGTATTTCTGGGGAGAAAATACTTAACACCAAATGTGTATGTGTGTTAGCACGTGGTAAGGAATGTTCTCCAAATGCAGCTCTAATACAAGTAAAAGGGAACTATGGATGTCCACTGATCCCAGCAACTTTTATCAAGTTTAGCCAAAGTTAAGAAAGCTTGGAGTTGCAATCCACAAACATTCAATTTAAATGAATGTTCTCCCTAGAATGATGTTTCTTTTCCAAACAATACCAATATTGTTAAATGATACTTGCTTCAAACAATGAAACAAAGATATTAGCAAATTCATTTGGAAAGGCAAAAAACCCAAGAATTAAGATGAAATCATTGCACAATGTGAAAGATAGAGAGAGTATGGCTCTATCAAATTTTAAGCTATAGCAAAAAGCTGCATGTCTAGTTTGGATGAAATAATTGATAACTCTAGGTCAGTGATTCTCAACTTTCCTAATACCGGGACCCCTTAATACAGTTCCTCATGTTATGGTGACCCCCAACCATAAAATTATTTCCGTTGCTACTTCATAACTGTACTTTTGCTACTGTTATGAATCGTAATGTAAATGTCTGATTTGCAGGATGTATTTTCATTCACTTGACCAAATTTGGCACAAATACCTGATACACCCAAATTTGAATACTGGTGGGGTTGGGAGGGGATTGATTGTGTCATTTGGGAGTTGTAGTTGCTGAGATTTATAGTTCAAAGAGCATTTGGAACTCCGCCAATGATAGAATTGAACCAGACTTGGCACACAGAAATCCCATGACCAACAGGAATACTGGAAGGGTTTGGTGGGCATTGACCTTGAGTTTAGGAATTGTAGTCCATCTACATCCACAGAGTACAGTGGACTCAAACAATAATGGATCTGGACCAAACTTGGAACAAATACTCAATATGCCCACATTTGAACACCAGTAGAGTTTGGGAGAAATAGACCTTGACATTTGGGAGTTGTAGTTGATAAGATTTATAGTTCACTTACAATCAAAGAGCCCATTGAACCCCACCAACAACAGAATTGGGCCAAACTTCCCAAACAGAACCTCTCATGATCAAGAGAAAATACTGGTCTTTGGAGACCCCTCTGAACCCTGCTGGCGCCCCTCAGGTTGAGAAACACTACTCTAGATAATAAAAGACTACTGACATTAGAATGGCATGATTTAAGATATGGATGGTATGGACACTTAATATATGATAAAACATTCATTAACTCTAATTTTTGTGCAATATTTTTATTGTGAAGTTTATAAGCAACTTGAACATTTCTTATTACAGTAAAGATTTTCTTTTCTCAATGTAATAAAATACATACACAACATCTTGACACCAATCTACCGGTGTAATGGGGGGAAGGGTGGGTATCAGGAAGATGGGAAACAGGGAAGGAATATGTGACCTCGACACACAAAGTGAGTAACAATCTTAAATAGGAAAAGAAAAGAAAAAAAAATATGAAGACAAAAGAAAAAAAAACGAAAGAAAGGGGAAAAAAAGAATACTTACAAAAAGAGAAAATTAATTTCTATATAAAGTTGAACTAAGGAAATTTCCTGGGAAAATAATATAAAGTAAAGGTAGTTAAATACGTGTAACTACAAAACTAAAAGAAATGAAGGGGGAAAATAAATAAATAAAAGGACCATATCCAGAGCTCTGGAAGTAATAAGGACATTATAGCAACTGTATACATGTTAATCATGGGCTAGGTTTATTAACTCTAATTTTATGAGCCACCTGCTTTTTTCCATGTCTGGTGTGAGAGAATTGACCGTCTGCAAGGACGTTGCCCAGGCGATGCCCGGATGTTTTACCATCCTGTGGGAGGCTTCACTTATGGGAAGCTGGAGCTGACAGATGGGAGCTCACCCTGCTCCCCAGTTTCAAACTGCTGGCACAAAGGCTTACCATATATATATATATATATATATATATATATATATATATATATATATATATATCTGTGCATGAAATGGAATGGGTATATTGAGTAGCCAGCACACATCTATACGACCATATAATGTAGCTTAAAATTATAATTTATGTCTAGTGTAGAACCATATAATGCAGTTAATGAGTCTGCACTGACCAATTATATGTTTCAAATACATTGTGTGGTAGTCTTGGTGGGGCCTCAGTCACTAATGGGTATGATTTTGGAGTTTTTGGGATTTTGGGATTCTGGAATACTGTTAATATGAAATGAAATAAAAAAAAATCCAAGGCACTTCTGGTCCCAAGTATTTTGGAGAAGGGATACTCAGCCTGTACTTCTATTGCTATCTCATTCCAAAAAAAAAAAAGACACATACACTTAGAAATATTATTTCTCTCCAGGAATGCAAATTCCATTGCAACCACTAGATGGGAGTAAAACATAAGAGTTGAGCGAGGAAAACTGGGATCTTTTTCAGAGGACTGGTCTGAAAAGTAGACTGATGGATGGATAGACAGATAGGCAGATGGACGGATAGAATTAAAACTGTGCACCAGCCGGACAAAGGAGGAGGAAGAGGAAGCAAAGACCAAACAAAAATAACAGCAAAATACTATATATCTATATATCTTCCTTGCTTTGCCCTTTTTTTTTTTTCTTGGACGGAAAAAGAAAAATGGGCATTTCAAAAATGTTCCTGATTAGTTTGGAACAAAAAGATGATGCATCCATGCAGGATGAATCATGAGGCGCAGGGCTTTCTGTCACCCTGATATAGACCTGAAATGCTTAGCTTGGATTTATAGTGCGTCTATGCGCCGCAAGACTCTGTTTACTCATAGGGGAGAATTGGGTGCCGCTCTGGCCGTGCCTCAGCCTGATCGGCCACTATATCACCTTGATGGATCCGGAAGACACAATAACTCTCCGTCTCCATAGGAAGCACTACAGTAGATTCTTTATCAACTCTCTTTGGTTTTAATCTCATCTCTTGGGGAATAACGCAACCCCCCTCCCCATCTCTCACTTTGATACACTCACAAACACACACATCCACACATCGTTGTAATTCTTTGCCAGAGAATAATCCATTTGTTCCTCGAGTACGCAGGGGACATAACTGTCTGCTGGCCAAACTTTGAAGCGGGAGGTGAATTTTCAGCTTAGAAATGCAACTTGGAACACTACACAACTATAGTATGGACTCATGCCATATAACCCATTTTCTGAATCCAGATTATTTATTTATTTATTTACAGTATTTATATTCCGCCCTTCTCATCCCAAAGGGACTCAGGGCGGATAACATTATATTATTATTATTATTATTATTATTATTATTATTATTAAACTTTATTTGTACCCCGCTAGCATCTCCCGAAGGACTCTGTCAGAGACAGAACGCCAGTGAGTAAAGCAAAACTCAGTTTATTGAGATTACAGAACTAAAAATGCCCGTAGGAGACAAAAAAACAGGGCAAACACTTGACTTCAGTGTGATAGGTAACAAAAAACAACTCAGATTGAGCTTAAACAACTCAAAGGGAAAAACCAGGTTAAACAGAAGTATAATCCGGATTAAATCAAAAGTGCTTACTTCAGCCTGGCAAACAATGCAAACAAAGGAGGATCAACAGGAGTCAGAATGTAAACAACAGACTGGTAGCAGATTCCTCTTTGCTACTCAGAAACAGCAGGAGACTAAACCAGGCTTGTTTATTCCTCCCTGCAGCGAAGGAAAACGTGGTCGTAGTCAGGATTCATTTTAAGGTTCAACAGCCAACGATATCCAGGTCCAGGCTCAGCAGTCAGGGAAACAGCAGTCAGCAGGGTCCCAATCCGGTCCAGAGGTCAATAGCCAAACGTAGTCGTCTAGGAATCCCAAGATCTCACCGATAAGCAGCAGAAGGGATAATCCAGAATCGAAGTCAGTCAGTCCAGCGTCAATCCAGTGTGAGTAGGTATTGCCCGTCAAAAAGATGACGGAGGTCCAAGCTATTGAGATTAAACACAAGTTGCACAGAGAAAAACCCCGCACAGTTCCTCCCGCCGTCGATGCCCAGTGTCCTTGGTAAACTTACGTATCCAGTAACGAATCACACCCGTCTTCAGGAAGTTCCCCAACAAAAGCCCAAGCATCCGTCCAGATTACCTTGCCCAACGCAATTAGACATTGATCCCAAACCCCAATTTATCCCAGTTCAAGCTCATCATCGCTGTCAGCTGCCATCCCAATTCCAGGCGCCCCAAACTCATCATCCTCATCAGAGCTAAAGCACCTTTGACTACGCCCCACAGCATCCCCAGCTGTGGATCCCGCTCCATCCCTCCAGCCAGTCCATGGGTCTGATCCTGCAACCCGCCACTCACCTCCCATGCTTTCATTGCCTGTTTCCCCAACACCCAAATCCTCCCTCACACGAGTCCATTCCATGTCATCCTCCTCCGAGCTGGCCATCTCTTCCTCCAAACCCTCAGAAAAACCCTCAAATGAGTCCTCATCTGTCGGGTCTGTAAACAAATCCCGGAGCCGTTTTCGTTCACGCTCCTCGAAAGAGTCTGACTCTCAAGGAGTCTTATGCCCCCTTCTTCTATTATCGGAGCCCAAAGGCTCAACCATAACAGACTCGATGAGGCTTACAAAGGCCAAGACCTCAACACACAATATAACAGTACAAATAAAGGCAAATTAAAAGAATTAAAACAGTATAAACCACAAACAATAACAATATGCTAATACACAATAGAACTGGGCCAGGCCAGAGTAATGGGTACAAGATTAAAAGTGCTGATGTGACAGGTGATACATAAGGCTTATAGGGCATGTGCAGAGTGCGATATGCGATCTTAATTCTAATGAAGTGCTTATGGGACTTGGTATTGGAGATTTCCTATTAATCTGGGAAGGCACATTGGAACAGCCAGGTCTTCAAGTTCTTTCTGAAGACTGCCAATGTAGGGGCCTGTCTGAGATCCTTGGGGAGGGTGTTCCAGAGTCGGGGGGCCACCACGGAGAAGGCCCTGTCTCGTGTCCCCACCAACCGCGCTTGCGACGCAGGCGGGATCACGAGCAGGGCCTCTTCAGATGACCGAAGTGAACGCGTGGGTTCATAGACGGAGATGCGATCACGGAGGTAGGATGGTCCCAAACCGTTCAGGGCTTTGTAGGTAAGCACCTGCACCTTAAATTGGGCTCGGAAAATAAATGGCAGCCAGTGGAGCTCCTTGAACAGGAGGGTTGACCTCTCTCTGTAAGGGGCCCCAGTTAACATCCTGGCTGCCGCTTGTTGGACCAGTTGGAACTTCCGAGCCGTTTTCAAGGGCAGCCCCACATAGAGCGCATTACAGTAGTCCAATCTGGAGGTGACCAAGGCATGGACCACCCCGGCCAGATCAGCCTTCACGAGGTACGGTCACAGTTGGCGCACCAGTCTCAATTGTGCGAAGGCCATCCCAGACATATAGGGCAAACATTCAATGCCCATAAACACATCGAACCAAGACAGAGACAGACACAGAGGCAATTTAACCTTCTCCTGAAGGGATGTTCGATTTTGGCCACAGGGGGGAGCCGCTGCTTCATCATCCACTCTGACGGCACTTCCTCATTCCAATGTTGTAAATTAGTTAAACTTGCCTCCCCACTTGTATAAGTGGTACCTTATTTCCTACTTGATAGATGCAACTATCTTTTGGGTTGCTAGGTCAGCAACGACCAGGGGCTATTTTTTATTTTTAATTGACGGGTGCTCACCCCGACACAGGCTGGCCTAGAACTCATGACCTCATGGTCAGAGTGATTTATTGCAGCAGGCTGTTCTCCAGCCTGCGCCACAGCCCACAGATTACCTCAACTTGTCCCAAAGTGGAGTTTCATGAAAACAAATCCAACAAAACAAGGTTTGCACCATTAGATTAAGATGGCAACCCAAGCACATAGTTGCAAGTGAGTAAGTCCTCTAAACGCCAAATGCAACTCTGCACCTTAATATTCATCCAGTTTAAAGGTAAAGGTAAACGTTTCCCCTGACGTTAAGTCCAGTCATGTCTGACTCTGGGGGTTAGTGCTCATCTCCATTTCTAAGCCAAAGAGCCGGCGTTGTCCGTAGACTCCTCCAAGGTCATGTGGCTGGCATGAGTGCATGGAGCGCCGTTACTTTCCCACCAGAGCGGTATCTATTGATCTACTCACATTGGCATGTTTTTGAACTGCTAGGTTGGCAGAAGCTGGAGCTAACAGCAGCTGTTCACGTCGTTCCCAAGGTTTGAACCTGGGACCTTTCGGTCTGCAAGTTCAGCAGCTCAGTGCTTTAACACACTTCACCACCAGGGTTCCTTCATCCAGTTTGGGACCACTTTAACTGCCATGGCTCAATGCTATTGACTTATGAGATGTGTCATTGTATAAGGTCTTTCTTTAACCTATTCTCCCAAAAAATACTGGTGTCACACGAATAATTCTTGATTTAACAGGGTATAATTTGTCCCAAAATCCAAAGGCCGTGGCTGGTACAGCAGGTTAAACCATCAGCTACAGAAGATCTTGCCAACCGGAAAGTTCGCAGTTCAAGCTGTGGGTCAAGGTGAGTTCCTGCCATCAGCCCCAGCTTCTGCTTAACTAACAGTTCAAAAACAGCAATGTGAGTAGATAAATAGGTACCGCTTTGGCGGGGAGGAAAAAGGTGCCTCTGAAAACATGTCGGCAATTAATCAGGAAGGCGTCCATGGACAACAGGCTCCTCGGCGTGGAAAAGTGAAACAACAATACCTCCCCATGGACGAGTCAAGCACAGCCTCCAGATGCCAGAGATGGAAGAAAGAGGGAAGCCTTGTCACTTTCTATGTACTGTCTGTCTTTGTCAATTATATAACAGCATTCAATATTTTCCATATATGTACTTGTAATCCACTGAGTCCCCTTGGAGAGATAGAACAGAATATAAATAAAGATGATGATGATGATGATTATTATTATTCACATAGACTGCAAATGTAGAGAGTGTTGGTTTTCAGAAGTTTAGTTATTTACTTACGATGGCTAAAATACGTCCTGTCCAGTTCTGGCAGAACAAAAATATTCCAACAATAATGACGCGGTTAAGGAGACTATGTGGGAAATGGCTTGAAAGTTTAAACTTACTCATTCTCATCAGGAATGACTTCTCTAGTAGGATAACCATATATTGAAAGATGATCCTTACACACCAGTGTTAGCAAAATGAATTTTTAAAAAGCCTGTGCATTATTTTCATGATATCTGTCAGCAGAGAGAAGCAAAAAAAAAAAAAAGTCCTCACATAACATTCCATTTTATGTGCTGCCCCATTGACAAGGTCTTTTAAAATAATCTAGGTTACAATCTAGGTTACAGGTTACAAGCTTGCAATCGCTAATGTAGAAAATGCACATGTCTAAGTTATAAAACTTCATTTTTTTTTTTAAAAAAAACCATGTTTATTATAAAGGTAAACAGAAAGAGGGTAACATAAAACTAGTGGGATATTTGACATTGTTTTTTGGAAACTAATGCATCAAAATCTGGTTCAATGGAAGTAGTTGCAATTCTCCGTGAAGCCACTCACAAATAGTGAGAGCATACAGCGCGCAGTGGCACTATGCCTTATACAGAATACACACTTGAATTCTTGTTCACAGTTCATTTTATGTGACATTGTGAAGGATCTTCTTGTGCTTTATTATTAATTTTTACAGTTTTTCGTTTCTTCGGGCTGAACTGTTTGCTGGTATGATGTGAGTTACGAATAATACTCTGATATTTGAGATGTAACATACTCTGATTATCCTATTCCATTCCGTTGTAGTTTACGGAGCTCACACTCGAGAACCATGCACTTGAATTACCAAAAAAAATTGCAAAAAAAAAATCTCATAAATGTTTTAAGTAATTTAACAATTTTGTGTTGGGCCACATTCATAGCTGCTTTGAGCCCGAAGGCTGTGGGTTAGACAAGCTTGATCTACATCATTTGTTAATATCAGAGGCAGTATGTCTTTGCATGAAATTAGTTGCCATATAATCCAGTTCAAAGCAGACAATCTTGATTTTATATGGCAATGTAAAAGGGGCCTGAGACTACCATATACATTTAGATGTACAAATTTTCATATGGCATCAAAAGATATAGCATTGCATTGTACAATTTATTTGTTTATTTGTTGTCTCTTCAAGTCAGTTCTGCCTCATGGTGACTTCAGACAATCCTATCAAAGGTTTTCTGAGATTAAGAGTGTTGGATTTGCCCATTGTTGTCCATTGCCAGATAATCCAGGTTATCAAAGCAGAAAATCCACATTATCTGATTTGAACTGGATTATTTTAGTATAGATTGCCATATAATCCAGTTCAAAGCAGATAATGTGGACTCTATGTGACAGTGTAGAAGGGGCTGCAATGGGTTTCCGTGGAGATCCAAACCTGGTTCTCCAGAGTTGTAGTCCAATACTTAAACTACTGCACCATGCTTCCCTCCCATATAGAAAGCTCTCAGGACAGCATACATTCAAAATCAATGGAAACAGATTAAAACAATTTAAAATGAAAGAAATCAATAGGCTAAAAACGTATTAAACATGATTAACAACTTAAAAACAGGTTTAAAAGATTAAATCCATTAGCATTTTGGGATTAATCAGTGAGGCCCAGAGGCTTTCATAAACAGTCCAGTTTGGGTTGTTTTTGTCTTTTTGTTCCTAAAAGCCGCTCCCAATTTATGGAGGTCCTAAGGCAAACCAGTCATGGGGATTTCATGGCAAGATTTGTTCAGAAGTGATTTACTATTCCATTCCTCTTGGGCGGGATCTACACTGTCCTATATCTCAGGATCTGATCCTAGATTATCTGCTTATCCCAGGGCCCTTCCACACAGCCATATAACCCAGAATATCAAGGCAGAAAATCCCACCATATCTGCTTTGAACTGGGTTATCTCTGTCCACACTGCCATATATTCCTGTTCAAAGCAGAAAATGTAGGATTTTATTCAGCTGTGTGGAAGGGGCCACAGGCTGAATCTACACTGCCATATATCTCAGGATCTGATCCCAGATTATATGCTTTGAACTGCATTATATGAATCTACATTGCCAGATAATCTGGGTCAAGAAGATAATCTGTGATCAGATCCTGGAATATATGGCAGTGTAGATCCAGCCTTGGAGTCTTACGTTCTCATTCAAACCACTATAGCTGTGCTTCCTAAAGTTTGATCTTCCAGATGTTTTGGGCTTTCACTCCCAAAATTCTTGACTGTTGGCCAAGATGGCTGGAGCTTCTGAGATAGCTGGAGTGCCAAAGTTTGGGAACTACTGAACTATACCATTTCCATCTGTTACCTAGATTAAACCACTCTTGGTGCCAATTGGAGCTGAAAGGAGAGGTCATTCCACAACTAAGGGGCCATAGCTGAGAAGAGTGTATTTCACTACTTCATTGACATCACTGGTGGGACATAGAGGAGAACTACCTTCTCCTTAGTACAAGCCCATCTTATCAGTTGCTCTCCCCCCGCCCTCCAAGAGCCATTTACTGGCTGGTGAAGTGGTTCTCAACCCGTGGGTCCCCAGTTGTTTTGACCCTCAACTACCAGAAATCCTAAGAGCTGGTGAACTGGCTGGGATTTCTGGGAGTTATAGGCCAAAACACCTGGGGACCCACAGATTGAGAAGCACTGGTCTAGTGAAAGATGACAGTGTTGGTGGTGGAGCAACATCCAGCTCTGTTTCTATAGCTGGACAACCCATGGCTGTTGTAGCCCAGCCTCCATCTGAGCTTTCAGGTGAGCCTGAGGTTGGGCCTGTTCAGCCTGTCATTGTCCCTGCACCTAGCTTGTCAGAGCCTCAGATTCCTCTTCCCATGCATCCTGAGTTTGTCCCAGTGGATTCTGGGACCAGAGACATAATGGTTTCAAGCAGGCAGCTTAATCCGCATTCCTCAAAGGAGTCAAGGTCAGATCTCCAGGTGCCAGATGGACATTCTAGTTTGGATTCTGGAAGTGATAATATTAATGAGTTTGACAGAAAGAGGGTGATTAATCAGCAGAGGAGAGAGAGTATTTTCAGAAGAGGCAACCGTTTGTTATTAAAACAAAAATAATGAGCAGACTTCTCATAGGAAGAGACCTTGAGTTTCCTTTAAGAAGGGCTGATTTCTCTGAAAGATTCAGAGGTGGTAACTTTGCTTATCCAAGAGAAGAAGATATCTGCTTCGCTCTCCTGTGAATTCCATGTTATTTCCTGTAGCTTTGTACCTTGATTCTAGTTCCAGCCTTGTTCCTGTTTCTGGGGATTTCTATGTATACAGCTGATGTTCCAGTAACCTTGCAGTTTAGATTTCTGCTCCAGCCAAGATGCTAGGCTTGTGTTCCAGCATTGACCTTGTACCTTGAACTAAACTTGGAGTTTTGTTCCTGTGTTCCAGTTTTGGCTTCCTGTGTTCCAGTTTGACTCATGCCTTGGATTAATCCTTGATATCTTGCTTGGACTATTTTTGATACCTTTCTTGGGACTAACTTTGATATCTGGTTTGGACTATGTTCTCTGAGTGACTTTTATAGACTCTTGTTTCAAGATTTTCAAGTACTTTGTTCTTGTGGATTTAAACCCATTCTATTGACTCTGAACTTTGATTTGCTATTGCTTGCATATAATCTTCAATAAACAGCTTGCTTGCTTATATTCTGGGGCTCCAGTGTGGTTTTGAGGTGCCTTCGCAGCCTTGGGGTGCAACAATGACAAGCATTTTCTCTCAAGGATCCCCTTGCTATCACAAAGTTTTCTGTCATTGCTCTGCATCTATCTATAGAAATATAGTTGGATGCTGAGCCCTCACACACATCACATGGTACATGGTCATATTGGGAGAAATATGACAGCCTTAAAAGTTGTTTTGAGTTTCCATTGTACAATTATAGCCCATGGATGACTATTTTATATGCATCAGGATACACCCAGCATGCATCCCAATACCAGAAAATTTAAAAAGAAAAGAAGAGCTCACACACAACAAGACTGAACAATGTGTATCGGGAGCATTCAACAAATATCAGAAATACCTGGTGCTCATCAGGATCATCCAGTGTGCATTGAAACAGCATGGATACATTGGAACACTATAGTTGATCCCAAGATATCAATCTTTGCTATTATTAACAAGATTTTGTGGCATTATTACAATATAGCCCTTAGTATGCCTGCCAGCTCTATAGTTGTATAATACTGTGGTTTCTTTCCTCAGAATTTTACCAATATTGTAGCTTGCAAAAAAGTCTCACTAAGAGATTTGCTCATCCATAGCTTTAAAATCCTGAATAAGTATGAAAAAAATGATTGTAACAAGGAGGAACACATCAAAATGAGGACTGTTGACTTCATGCCTTTCTTTTGGGCTCTTCAGAAGCATCCTAACAGTCAGAAATATTGGAGAAAGTTGCTTAGTTAGACTACAATATGTTGCAGCAGATGGAGCTTTTGATCAGGCGGGTGTTTGCATTTCTATTTTATTATGTTTTTAATGTGTTTTTAAAACTATTTTCAACTAGTGTGTTTGTGTTTTGAAAATAGAAGTTGGTTTAATTGTGTTTTAACTTTTGTATTAAGTGGGCAGTTTTTGGTTGTATTGTGTTTTTTAAAGAGATTGGAAGGAATTAGAGAAGAAATAAAGAAATTGTGCAGATCCTGTCTGATTTTGTAAGTTAAGAAGAATCTGTCCTGGTTAGTATTTAGATGGAAAACTGTTGATGAGTGCTATAGGCTCTAATTCACAGGAGAGGACTAGCAAAACCATATCTGAATATTCCTATAGGGTCACCAAAAATCAACAGGTGACTTGGAGGCATGTACACAGAGGAGCTTCACTTAGGTCCCTTCTACACTGCCCTATATCCCAGGATTTGATTCCAGATTATCTGCTTTAAACTGGATTATATGAGTCTCCACTGCTAGGTAATCTGAAATAAGACAATCTGGGATTAAACCCTGGGATTCAGGGGCAGTGGGGAAGGGGCCTTAAATACTCTAAAGACAATAGATTCCTATCTGATCTTGGAAGCTAAGCTAGGCCCTATCTACATCTAATCTAAATCTAAATCTATCTAAATCCATAATAAAAGTGAAACCCATATGTGTGTATGTGGCCCAGGTGTCCGCTCACACAGACAGCCTCTGGCCTCCACAACAGGCTACAGTTCCCAGTGCTGAGAACCCAGCAAGTCACTCCTTTGCACTGATATTGAGGTTACAGCGAGCACCATGAACATGTAGCCCAAACCCTGCCAATGTTTTCCCCAAACACTACGGCCCACCACCATTTGGAGACCATTTCATCCTAGATTGTGCATTTTCCTCCACCACAGGCAGGCATCCCAGAGTTCTCCATTGCTGTGGAATTTGCATGACCCCGCCTACTGCCCTTCCCTTTCAAATCTGTCTGCAGAACAAACACAGCAGAACTGAGCTGCAACTAAACTTACTGGAGGAGTTTCGGGGATTGTCTGCACATGGTGGAAGTTGTAGTTCACCCTGCATCAAGTCAGAGCACTGTGACTCCTACTGGGGAATGTAGAGGAGTTGTAGTTCATCTACACCCAGAATGCTATGAACCCAAACAATGATGGGTCTGGGCCAAACTTGCAATGCATCCCCGATATGCCCAGATTTGAATACTGATGGGTTTGGAGGGGAATTGGCCTGGTCATTTGGGAGTAGTAGGTACTGGGATTTATAGTTCACCTGCAATGAATGAGCACTTCGAACCCCTCTGATGATGGACCAGGACTAAACTTGGCACACAAAGCTCCCATAACCAATACAACATATTGGACAAGTTTGGGGAAAAGGGAGTTATAGTTAACCTGCATCCAGAGAAACAGTGACCCCCACCAACAATGGACCAGGACCACACTTCGTGCAGAGAAGCATTCTGGGAATTGTAGATCACCCACTCCAAAGAGAATATGTAACACTGAAAGACAAATAATACTATTCTCAAATGACCTGGGCACCACCGGGTCCCCAAGCTAGTTACCATAGGTAGAGGTAAAGGTTTTCCCCTGACGTTAAGTCCAGTCGTGACTGACTCTGGGGGTTGGTGCTCATCTCCATTTCTAAGCTGAAGAGCCGGTGTTGTCCGTAGACACCTCCAAGGTCATGTGGCTGGCATGACTGCATGGAGTGCCGTTACCTTCCCGCCGGAGCGGTACCTATTAATCTACTCACATTTGCATGTTTTTGAACTGCTAGGTTGGCAGGAGCTGGGGCTAACAGTGGGCGCTCATTCCTCTCCCGGGATTTGAACCTGTGACCTTTCGGTCTGCAAGTTCAGCAGCTCAGTGCTTTAACCCACTGCACCACCACCAGGGGCCCAAGTTACCATATAAAACCTATCTGCTTTGAACTGGATTATGTGGCAGTGTAGACTCATATATTCCAGTTCAAAGCTGATTATCTGAATTATCTGCTTTGATGATCTGGATTATATGGCAGTGTAGAAGGGGCCGAAGTCAACAGATAACCTGAAGCACATACCTAAGTGAACATCCCCTTGAATCCGGTGCTGAAAATAAGGCAAGAAAATAAATAAATAATCAATTAATCTGGCCAATTAGAGTTGTGATCTAAAATTAATTTTCATATATCATACAAAAGTGGGTTACTGAACTCAAGCAGCAGGTTTTCAGAAGAGTAGACCTTTGGTTGATCCTACCAGTCTTCTTGAGAACCATATCTTTCCTTTCCCAAAGGTCTTCCTCCAAAGAGGCTCTTCAGCAGAGTCTTTAGGAAGCTCACAATTTATCCCCTGCCTCTTTCCCCATCTTCTCCTCCCCTCCTTTCCCTCTCCCCCCTTTTTGTGTGTTTGCGCTAATGTTCTGAACATCTACGCCACATAGCTGATGATTATTTGCCAGACAGAGCGACTTAATGCAGATCTGCAAGCTGTTGCCATTTGTTAAATGTCAGAAAAACACATGCGAGTCAGTGGCTTTAGCACTTAACTGCCAGCTGGTACTTCTGAAAGGAGGGGACAAATGACACTCTATCAAACAGCAGGCTTTCAAAAGAAGAGGGGACCTGTTCCAGAACTGTGGTTCGGATGCTCTTTTAACAACATAAGCAAAACAAGGAGCATCCCTCCCTCTTCTCTCCCTTCCTCCTTCCTGCCACCCAAGTCTCTCTTCCACTATTTTCGCTTGAGACCCGGTCTGGCATTTGTTTTTGTTTTTCAGTAAAAATTGTTCTTGGTGACACAATAAGGCCAGAAATTTCTCAGAAAAAAAAAGAGACAGAGTTGATTCACTTCGATGCTTTGCAGGCATTGTTTCCTGTACTGAAGCCACAAAAGACATGGAGTAATAGTATCAGTGTAGAATAAAGAAAATATCTCCCAAAAACTTTATTCCTAAATTGACTGTGTCTGATAAATAACTCAATGGACAGACAATGGGGGAATCTACCATTTCGCATTGGGAAAAATGGCAAACAGAAAATCAATACACACTTACGTACTTACTTAGGCAGTCCCTCGTAGCTTGAGGATGATGGTCCTCCAAGTGTAGTGTCTTGGTTGTGGATGCGTAGGTGGCTATGGAAACCTATTCTTGACCCACATGTTTTTCCGCAGTGAAGACATCAGTTTCCAGATGGAAGGCGGTCCTGGTCAGGGTTGGCTTGATGTACCATCCTCTTGGTATGTTTCTTCCTTAAGCCCTCATTCATAACTCTTCAAATTCTGCAGCACTGTTGGTTACAGCTGATCTCCAGTTCTCGGTGTCTATGCCACAGTTTTTAAGGTTGGCTTTGAACCCATCTTTAAATCTCTTTTCCTGTCCACCAACATTATGTTCTTGAGTTGGGAGTATAGTAGCTGATTTGGGAGACGGTGATCAGGCATTTGGACAACATGGCCAGTCCAAGGGAGTTGATGGTGCAGGAGCATCTCTTCAGTGCTGGTGGTCTTTGCTTCTTCCAGCATGCTGGCATATGTCCGCCTGTCTTCCCAAGGGATTTGCAGAATATTTCAGAGGCAACACTGATGGAATCTTTCCAGGAGGTGAGTGTGACATCTGTAGACAGTCCATGTTTCAGAACAGCACATACATGTGTTGTGGTCAAATGTGCTGTACTGAAGTCCATCTTCCCATTTGCAACAGTTTTCTTCACTTTCACAACAACAAAAACACTGAAATTTTTATCCACAAATTCTGTATCCACAGATTCACTCCATGTCTTGTGATGCAGAGAATGGGATGTTACACATGTCCCTGGACTGCCTGAGCCAAGAGAATGTGGGATGGCCGCATTAACAGTTGCAACCAGTTTTGTCTCTGAACCAAGTCAACAGGTCACATGAGCACCAAGTCAAGTCATAGTTTGCTCTTTATTCTTGGGGAGAATTTGGAGCAACCTGCAACTTTTGTTAATGTTATTCAAGACCATGTTAGGTGGACTTGGCGCACATTAACCCAATCAGGTGCAGGCATCTTGCAGCCCATTCACCCCTCTTCAGGAAAATGGGTCAGTGTTGATCCACCCCCAATATTTGCAGTGTATTACATTACTAATAAGTAAATGTACTGCCTTCAGTGGAAATGCTCACAGAGCTCACAGAGCTAGGTAGCTAATGTTGCAATTTCCCCCCTTCCCAGTGACTGAAAAGAAGGATTGCTCTCATTCTGACTTGTGCCACAGATGGAAATCTTTGATTATTTCACCTGTGCATGCAAGGGCAAATAATTACCATAGCCTTCTCCTTGCTGAAAAAGAAAATTCTTTGCAGTATTATCCCTGTATTTGCAAATTCTATGGGCTGTAAGATTGCTCTGCATAGACATAGCATGAGATTTTCTGCAAGGAGAAAATGTTTCTGCTCAGAAAAAACTACATGCATTTCTGTGCACAAAAATACCCAAATAGGAGATTATTGAACAGAATTTTGAAACTCTATCAATATCCTTCCCAGTGGGGTTTCCTAAGTATCTGGACCCCTCCTTTTTATTTTGGCTGCAAAATGAATAATTGTAATTTTTTTTACATCCCAGGTTAGTGCTATTCCATTGTTTATTTTTTAACTAGTAAAGAAATGGGTAATGTTAGATATGGCTCGATCTCTATAGATGAGCAAGACATTTTCAGCAGATGGTCTGAACTTTTTTGACACTATTCATTCTGCTTCTTAAAACTCTTAGCCAAAATTAGGCAATGAGTGAAGAAAAGAAACATCCCTTTTTTCCTCCCCTAAGACTTTCGTTCCTGACAATTTTCATAAATCAAGGGAACATCTGCAAGTGTAAATGTTAAATAAGTATTCACAGTTAATTTTTAATCAACTAACAACAGCAACGTGTTAATTGGATGTCATTACGCAAGCATAACTGGATGCCTCAGTGCTGTCCTGAAGCAAGGAAATGCTACCCTTTTGTTTATCCTCCTGGCTCCTTGGAGAAATAAATAAATGCATCTCTATCTCATCCGTGTCAATCTCTGAAGCTAGGCAACTTTTCTGTTAAAGTTCACTCTCTGTTTGGAGAAGTGATGATAGAATCACAAAATCATAGAGTTGGAAGAGAACACAAGGACACTCCAGTTCAACACCATTTTTCCATGCAGGAAGACACAATCAAAGCCCTTCTGACAGATGGCCATCTAGTCTCTGCTTTAAAACTTTCAGAGAAGGAGACTCTAACACATTCCCTACAATATATGCCATTGTTGAGCAGCACTTTCCATGGAGGAAGTGCTGGTTTATCACTTTGAACTCAGTTGCAGCAATTCAGAATGAAGTGAGAAAGTGGGAAACAGGGAGAGAAACTGGGACATAGCAGGAAAAGTGGGGTGGCAACAAAGAATTACTCAGAACTATCTCTACCAAATCAAGACAATTAGAGGGAATGCGGAAAGTGTTTTTCAGTCCTGCCTTTTCCTAAATCGATAAAGATGTCTCATTTAAGAGTCCATTCCTTCTTGGAATTATTCCAAAAAGTGAGGGACATGCTGAGAAAGGTGTCTGTGACCCCTTCTACAATGACCGCTGAATCCAAGGCCAAGCTTTTTTCGTGTCTGGAGTGACTTGAGAAACTGCAAGTCGCTTCTGGTGTGAGAGAATTGGCCATTTGCAAAGACATTGCCCAGGGGACGCCCAGATGTTTTGATGTTTTGAAGGCCAGACTGGAGCACTATGTTCCAGATTGGCCCCAGATGGACCATGATGGCAGTCATGCACACCAGGCCAAATCATTTGTGTATATCTAGTTGATTGCAAGCCAGTCCTGTTGGGTTGGCCTCACATCAACTTCACATCAGCCCACTAGCCCACCCCCTTATCTTTGTTCCACCATTGCCATTGCTTTACTGGCCAAGGAGAGCACTGCAAGAACCTGGTCATGACAGATGGGTCTGCTGAGGTCATACATTTGAACCTCTTCTTGTTGTTGTTTGCACAGTCAACCCTATTTGGACCTCATCAGACACAACAACAATGGCCAAGCTCTTTCAGGGAGCAGCATCAGCAACATGTGGACGACCACATGTTTGCTTAAAATGTCCAGAGACTCTACCACACTCCGAAGCAACATATTCCACTGCCAATATCCTTCTTATATGAATTTATCCAGAACTGGACACAGAGTTTTTCCAGATGTGGTCTGACCAAAGCAGAATAGAATGGAACTATGATTTCCTCGATCAGGACACTTTAATTCTATTGATGCAGCCTAGAATCAAATTGAGCTTTAAAGCTGCTGCATCACACTGTGGACTCATGTTCAGCTTCTGGTCTCCAAAGACTCCTAGATCCCTTTCACATGGACTGTTTTCCAGCTAGTTGTCACCCATCCTATATCTGTGCATTTCATTGTATGACCTCTCCCATTCCCTGTACTGATCAGCACAGAAAAAGGGAGATGGCAGTGATATGTATATGAATAATCGATGTGGGCTGACTGGAACCTGATTCAGCTGTCTACATGGCCATAAACCCCAACGACCTTCCTGCAAACTGTGGAGTATCTTCCAACTTTCCGTATTACTGAACAAGGTCATGTACAGGTTCTTCCCAGAGGTAGTTCTGTGTCGTGAAGACTGCCAGCACCTGTTTTGGAGTGAGTGTGTTTTTTCCTCCCTTCATATACATATCCCAAAGATTGTAATGGGCAAGTCTATCTGTCAATGGGATTGTATCCAGTATCAGGCCAAGGTTTAGCATTCATTTGTCTGGGCAAAGTTTCATCCTTATTTTGCACCAGGGGCAAACTCTGAGGTCTCACAATACATGAAAGAAGACAAGGGAGAGACATTTTCTTCCTGATGTAAATTTTGTACTTCCCTTGTATTACTTACCCATTCCTTCTCCAACCAAGTAATCTTATCTTCTTGCTCCTTTCTAGGGAGACAACATTTTGCTTTTCAATGAGTCATGCTTTGCCTTCCTGTTCTTCTTTCTCTGGCAGGAATACCAACTGCTGCAATTAGGGTTTCAAAATAACCCTCTGTTTTCACCCACCTTTCCAGCTTCAGAGCAAGTTTGTACATTGCCAGATTGACTTTTTTCCCCTCTAGACTCACTCTTATTTGCTATAGTAAGAATGTTTCCCCCTTGTGCTTCACTCATTTTGTCAAATCTGGTGGCAGAAAGGGATTACGCCTGTATTTTCATCCCCTCTCTCTGTGTTAAGTTAATACTTTTTCAGCAACCACGCTATCGGTTCTGGCTGCCCAAAGAGCATTTTGCCCTGAGAGTCAAGCACATTGCTTTCTTTTAAGTGAACTTTCTGCATCCACCAATGGTCCTCTTCCTCATCCTATTTCCTTCCAAAGTTAAACTATTCATAGCCTCTTTTTTGTTATTTACCAGATAACTAACACATTCTCCCTCTCACACATATTTCCCTCTCGCTCAATATTTTTAATCATTATTTCTATTTTCTATTAAAAATGGAAGATTAGGGCAAAAGAGGATATACAAATCAGACCTCAAGTCCAAATTCTTTTTGAAATTCATTATTTACAATATATTCCAATCTGGTCCACAACTTGCTAAATTAGGTTGAAATTTCATGGGAAAAGGAGCAATCTCAAAGTATATCATTATCTACAGTCTAAAGTGACCTATAGCTCCAAGGTCAATGGGGCAGTGAATCTTCAGTTTTAGTCTGAATTTTAAAGGGGTCTTTGGGTGTGTCCTCACCAAACTCCAACTTCCAATGGTTCCATAGCATTCGGTCATGGCAGTGAAAGTGGTGTCAAACTACATTAGTTCTACGATGTAGATGCATCCTTACAAGGCAGTATAAAAACCATAACGGAATGTTTGTTGGACCTGAAATCCAGGAGACAAGTGTTCACATTCTCATTCAGCCAGGAAGTTGGGCAATGCACATCTCCCAGGCCTAGGAAAAGGCAATGAAAAGCTTAATCTAAACAAATTTTGCCAAGAAGAATACAACATAATTTACTAGAAGGCATGTAATAACAACAACAATAACAACAGCCACAATATAAATGTTTGTGAACTTAATTTGAGGTTTGGATTCAGAACTTTGTATAATTTCTTTAAAATTTGACACAAGATCCACCTAAGTGTATTTCAGGTACACTAAGTGTATGTTGGATTGCAGTCATAATGTGATAGTATTTTGTTGCGATTCCATCCTGATATGCAGTTGGCAAGGCATGCACACATCCTGCTAGGGAGCTCCAGCTGAAATCCTTAGCATCCACTTCTAAACACCAAGATTTTTCCAGAGTTTTGCAGGATGGTGCCATGACGGGTATAAGTGACATCTAGCTTCCATAACTGCACTGTGTGGACAAATCCCAATTCTCCCAAAGCTTTTCCTGCAGAAGCTGGTATCGGCATCATCCGTATTGCCCAGTCTTGAGTAAGATTATTATTGCAACAAGATTGTCTGCTTTTCTAGCCCAGCTCTGCAGAGCTTGTCAAACGTGATGAGCACCTGACAAATGGGAATTGCCATTTCGGATCTTCATTTAGAGAAGGAGGAAAAGAAGAACCATTCTTCTGATGGCCCGACAGATTCCATCTTTTTTCCTTTCAGGCCTGTAGTTTTTTCAGGCCTGACTGAATGACAGGTCACTATCCAATAAATCATGGCCACAAGTCAAAGGGTTTTGACTCAGCACAACCAGAATTCCTATTAAGAGGGTAAAAATGGAGGCTAGGTTTTCTGTCTAAAACAAATAAGTGAGTAAATCAGATTATTGCCAATATTCCTTTATTTTGAACATTCAGCCAGCATAAATAGGGCCAGGGACATTTTCTTATATTCATGATCTTGTTTAAATGAATGTAACATATGTTAATGTGGGATTTGTGTATTGATAGTGTTTAAATGCAATTTGTGCCATGCTTGTATTGCAACTGATTGCATCATCCAGAATGTACCATAATGTGGAAAGAGTTAATTGCCAAGAAGCTATGATGACCTTGATGCGTGGCTGGAACTAGGGAGTATCCAGACACAAGGTTTTGTGCATAACGATTGCATCAGTTCAGTTCAGTTCAGTTCAGTTCTGTCTGCAAGTCTGTTTGTGTTGATTATTGCTGCATACAGTAAAACTTTGTAAATAGTTTTACCAATGTTTCTGTCTCTTCGTTCTGCTTTCCACTGCTTCCATCCAACTACTGCTGCGCTGCAAATACTCTGACAACATAAACATATATAAAGCAAGTAAAACTAAACTGTGGTTGAAGGAGGCCATCCCAGACAGATTTTAGCATTGGAACTCTAACGGAGAATTCTACATACCCCATGAAGCTACACATTCCCAAGAAAGGAAATTGTTTAAGTTCTTTAATATTCATGAATGGCATCTGATAAAATATTGAATTTAGCAGTTTTTGAATAACACAACACTGAGTGGATTTTAGTTTGGAAGCACCAATAACGTTGGCTTATTTTTGTGTTTGTACATAATGGCTAACCAGGTTTTATTCATTTAGGATTATATGGCTTTATTAGATCTGTGGGAAAGATGTTCCTAGTACTTCATCCTAATTTATCTTTTCTCCTTCTTGGGGTGGTAGAGCTTCAAGGATTCTAGAGGGCAATCTTTGAACATCTCCTTTTCAAAATATGTAGCTCAGGACATTGTGTTTTGACAGAGGACATGCTCCCTTTTGTAGGTTTTTATAGTATGTGAAGTATCACAGAATCTGGACCAATCCATCTAGAACTTTGGAACTCTTTAAACAGATAGGAGAGTGTTACAATTTGGTATTGTCTGGGTCCACAGGGAAGGACAAGAGTCTTTGCTGACTTCTCCTCTTCTTCTCGCTCCCCTCCTAATAAATTTAGTGCAAATTGACTTTGTACTTTGAACTCTGTTTGCAGCAATTGGGGGTAATCCGAAGACAAAGAGGAGAATGGGAGGAGCAAAAAACAAACTGGAACATTTTAAACAGAGTTAAAGTCCAATGACATTTGGAAGTTTGGACTAAGAAATTTATGTGTGAAGCACTCTGACTTGGTATATATTGTTATATGATATATACTGATATAGTTCAAGATTCAACAGACAAGCTACATGTCAGAATGCTTTACCTGTGTATCTACAACACAAGTGTACTTTGCTGTCTGCATAGTGGATCTCAACACTGTGCAACCAACAGTGTGGACTAATACCACTTTGATGCAAATAAATTTTGCTAAGGGATGCACTTATCCAATACGTTGAGCAGTATGACTATCTGCACAATGCTTACACCATCAGAGCTCTGCATGTGCAACCATCATCAAGGTATAAACTTTGTACAACATCCTTAAAACAGCAACCATATGTCTATCTAGGAACTTGAGCCAATCCAAATCACCATTAGAATCCTAAGCCAGATCCCCTCCTGATCACTTTAGATTATTAGTTGCAACAAGCCTGAGGTAGCAACCCATAAACCCCTTCATCACAGGTCTCCGTAACCTGTGGCCCTCCAGGTGTTTGAGACTCCAACTCCCCTTAGCCCTGGTCAGCATGTGCAAATATGGGAGCTGAAGTCCAAAACATGGGATGGCTACACCTTGTAGAGACCTGATCTAGAACAATCAATTTCATAAAATATTCATGCAGATGGTTGGATGTCCTCCTCAGTCCAATCTGCTGATGATGGTTGTTGTTAGGTCTTACAGGAGGAGGAAGAGGAGGAGGAGGAGGAGGAGGATCTCTTTTTTCGATAGAGTTACGAGTTCGGACGATACAGGGAATGCTGTGGATGTAGCCTACCTGGATTTCAGTAAGGCCTTCGACAAAGTCCCCCACGACCTTCTGGCAAATAAACTAGTAAAATGTGGGCTAGACAAAACTACGGTTAGGTGGATCTGCAATTGGCTAAGCGAACGAACCCAAAGGGTGCTCACCAATGCGTCATCTTCATCATGGAAAGAAGTGACAAGTGGAGTGCCGCAGGGCTCCGTCCTGGGCCCGTTTCTGTTCAACATCTTTATTAACGACTTAGACGAAGGATTAGAAGGCACGATCATCAAGTTTGCAGACGACACAAAACTGGGAGGGATAGCTAACACTCCAGAAGACAGGAGCAGAATTCAAAACGATCTTGACAGACTAGAGAGATGGGCCGAAACTAACAAAATGAAGTTCAACAGGGACAAATGCAAGATACTTCATTTCGGCAGAAAAAATGGAAATCAAAGATACAGAATGGGGGACGCCTGGCTTGACAGCAGTGTGTGCGAAAAAGACCTTGGAGTCCTCGTGGACAACAAGTTAAACATGAGCCAACAATGTGATGCAGCAGCTAAAAAAGCCAACGGGATTCTGGCCTGCATCAATAGGGGAATAGCGTCTAGATCCAGGGAAGTCCTGCTCCCCCTCTATTCTGCCTTGGTCAGACCACACCTGGAATACTGTGTCCAGTTCTGGGCACCACAGTTGAAGGGAGATGTTGACAAGCTGGAAAGCGTCCAGAGGAGGGCGACTAAAATGATTAAGGGTCTGGAGAACAAGCCCTATGAGGAGCGGCTTAAAGAGCTGGGCATGTTTAGCCTGCAGAAGAGAAGGCTGAGAGGAGACATGATAGCCATGTACAAATACGTGAAGGGAAGTCATAGGGAAGAGGGAGCAAGCTTGTTTTCTGCTGCCCTGCAGACTAGGACACAGAACAATGGCTTCAAACTACAGGAAAGGAGATTCCACCTGAACATCAGGAAGAACTTCCTCACTGTGAGGGCTGTTCGACAGTGGAACTCTCTTCCCCGGGCTGTGGTGGAGGCTCCTTCCTTGGAGGCTTTTAAGCAGAGGCTGGATGGCCATCTGTCAGGGGTGCTTTGAATGCGATTTCCTGCTTCTTGGCAGGGGGTTGGACTGGATGGCCCATGTGGTCTCTTCCAACTCTACTATTCTATGATTCTATGATTCTAGGAGGAGGAGGAGGAGGAGGAGGAGGAGGAGGAGGAGGAGGAGGAGGAGGAGGAGGAAGAAGAAGAAGAAGAAGAAGAAGAAGAAGAAGAAGAAGAAGAAGAAGAAGAAGAAGAAGAAGAGACGGTGGATACTGCAGCTCAGCAATTATTGTGCCTTTTTGGGAGCATAGCTTCCTACATTTTGAAAATGCTGATGCTAGAGAGCTGTCAATGCCTTACTTTGGATTCATTTATTCATTCCATTTCCATGACAAAACAAGTGATTTTTGTGCAAATGTGTCACCTTTTCAAAAGTGGAAGAACACACTTGCCGTGAGGTGAAAAGGTCCAAGGTACTGTGTTAGCACAAGGAGAAGTTCCTGAGGAACATTGATATTAAATTGCTCCCCCTCCCCTTTCCTCTGCCCCTCTGCAATAAAAACATTCGCTCTGTTTTGTCTGATGCCTTGTCTTTTGCTTAACCATTGTCAGCAGGATCCATCAACATAATAGCATTTAAGTGGTGCCGTTCAGCCAGCTTGTAAAATAGGCCCTGTTAAGCACTCCCCAAGAACTCCATTAAGACTCAGAAGTGCACATGTTGACCATGGATGACCAAGTTAGTAGGATTTTCTTTTTAAAAGAATAAAAGGTTGCACAGGATGTTTTTGGAATTTGCAAGAATCTGGGGCATAGGCTCTCTTGGCAAAATGAGGCCTGTTCTGTCCTGCCAAATACATTTGTTGCCTATATGGAATATTGGACCTTTTATGGGGTCTTTTCACACTTTGACATTATGATTCACCTTGGCATACTCTCCAACAGGTCCAGTTTGGCAGGGACATTCATAATTAATTTGCTGTCATCTCAATGTATTCAGCTTGTAAGCTCAGATAAAGGAAATGGCTGCACCTTCTCCAAGATTTCTTGTTCTCCTTCAATGACTTTGGCTACCTTGACCACAATACTTGGTCATAGGTGTCCCTTAATTTATGAAATGTTGGAGGTGATAGAGATAATCACATATGAAAAGTATTTAAGTCTTAGTAGATAACAAGCTGAACATGAGTCTACAGTATAATGTGGCAGCCTAAAAAGCCAATGTGATTTAGGCTTCTTTGATTGGAGTCTAGTGTCTACGTTGAGGAAAGTAATAGTCCCACTCTATTTTCCTTTAGTCTGACCTAACCTAGAATCCTAAATCCAATTCAAGAAAGATAGTGACAATCTTGAAAGTGCCCAGAGGGAGGCGACGACAACAATAAAAGGTCTGAAAATCATAAATCCCTATGAGGAGAAGCTTAGGGAGCTTGGTATGTTAGCCTGGAGAATAGAACATTAAGGAGTCCTGTTTAAATAATTTGAAAGGATGCCATATGAAAGATAGATCCAACTTGTTTTTTGTTGCCCTTTTATAGCCTTTTCTTTTAAGTTGTTTTTTTCCCTGTTTTGTATTGATTTTCTTGTGGGAGTTTGCATGGGAACATCTATAACAAAAGGATATAAATAAATTAATGCAATTTGAAGGCTGGGATCCTACATCATCCCTGTGTAGTATCCTCTTGCTAATCCAGACTAAAGCAGACTCATTGAATTAATGAGATTGACTGGTGTTGACTCATCATTCAACAACAGATTGAATTAAATGGATCTAATCTTGTTGGGATTTACCAACAGGAAGCCAGTTAAGAAGTGACACAACTGTTGCACTACATGACCTTTCTGCTAAATATTTTCACTATGCAACTTATGACATATATGCCAGTGTGCTTCCATATTGTCCCATAATAAAATGTGGACAGAATAGCAATCTCAGTAAATCAAATATAACAGTGAAGACACTAACAAGGGAGTTACATGCCATACAGGAGTGCACAATACAGTCAGCCTTCCACATATATTATTTAACCAAGATAACATCTCTAGAGCTTCCAGTGCAATTTTGGCTAAAAGTTGATCACAGAGTTGCACTGGAGGACCTAGAGAGATCATATTAACCAAATCTGTGAATAATGAAATCAACAGAAGTTAAACCGATGAATTTGGAGGGCTAACTGTACACGTAAAACCATTATGGGACAGAGAAAGTGTGATCCATCCTGGGCCTTCCAAAGTCTCCACCTAGTCTTTAAAATTGCCAAAGGGATTTTTGTCCAAAATTTAAGCAGATAAATCCCTGAGAATCTGTGCAAATACATCAAAAGGCCTTTACATTCATGACAAAATCCCTTCCTCCTCAAATACCTGTTTTTATTGCAGTCCTTCTCAAAATGGCAACTTGAAGGGATGCAACATTACAATCATGGCCAGTTGCCATTTTGAGGGGGACTACAATGAAAAGGAGGCATTTTGCGGTATTGTACGCCTTCTATATTTATGGGTTTAACTTTTGCAGATTTCATTATTTGTGGATTTGATTACTCTAGGAATCTCTAAGTCCACCAATGCAACCTCTGTGCTCAGCGTTTGCTGGAGATTGATCATAGAATTACACTGAAGGACCTAGAGGTTCCTAGAGAGTTGTTCTCTCAGTTTTTTTTAATTCGCAATTATTTTTCCACTCTTGCAGAGATCCAGTACTCCTAACCACAGGAAATGTAGAGGGCCTACTGTAATGTATTTGCACCTCTCTGTATAATGACCTGCAGGAGGAGTCAGAGAGGAAACGGCCCCCAGGTCCTCATGCTATTGTTCATTCACACTCTCATTCTTTGCTTTCTATATGATTTTTTTGCTTTATCTTTTGAATTTGCCCCCTTCATGCTATGACAGTGGAAGTGTTGGAGAGGGAGAGGAAGGCAAAGGGGAAAAAATGACTCATGGTTTGAAAGGAGCCGGTTGTTGCAGGTAATTGTTGAAATATCAAGGGTATTGCGTCCTCCATTACTTAAACTTTCATTTGTGGCTTTCATGGTTTTGAAGAATGTTTATGACTGACAATCCTTTCTTTACAGCTCTATCCTTCAAGCTCCGTCTGATACCGTGGAGAATGACCGCATGAGTGCTTGATAAAATGTCAAGACGCCATTATTTCCAGGAGAGTGTTTGGGAGCACTGAGGTCTACTTCAATTTATTTCAAACAGCTGACTTTGGGATTTCACTTCCTGGGCGACTGGGACAAGCGGGCAGAGAAGAAGACACCGCTTCTTCACGTGATGTCGACACTGCTTTCCACAATGATACCAACACAGGTCCAAGTGTGCCGTGTTTCTTTTTTAAAATAGCCTTTGGTGTTTAATTAATTACTTTCTGGGAGGAGAATTTGCGGAGAATAATAGCCATATTTTAAGATACCTGAAATACCACTGGAAGGCAGATGGTGGGAATGGAGCAGTGTATGTGAGTGGACAGATCTTGTCATTTTATTGTGCCGGTACAAGTAGGAAAAGAAAGGAAAACAGCGTGTGCAGAAGGGAGAACACAATAAATGGTCTTCAAGGAAGTTTATACTAATCTCAAGACAAAACTGCTGAAACTAAAGATTTATTTCTTTCATTTCTGTCCCATCTCTCCATGAAAGAGGTTAAAGGCAAATTCAGAAAGGAATAAAAAATCTCTGGAAATACTGAGACTATCCAGTTTTTAATTTTTTTATTTTACCGACATATTCATAGGTTTGTATACAAGCTCTCCTCTCTTTCTTTCCTTTGTGTTTTTCTTCCTCAATTTCCAGTGATCATGTATCTCATCTAGACTCATACAACATTCAAGAATTTGTTTTTTCACCCATTTACATAGCGCCTTCTTTACTATTGTTCTGGAATTATAGTGTGCCCCTTATCCAAAATGTGTGGGACTAGAAGTGGTCTATATTCCAATCTGTTTAATTTTTTTTAGAAAACTTACAGATACATAATAAGATATCTTAGTGATTGGATATCCAAAATATGGTCCCCCAGCAAAACACTGTGGTATTTATGGGTCCAAAGTCCATCATTTCAGTAGTCCACATACACACAAAGCCTGAAAATGTATATAAGTGGATACAAGGGTTGAACTGTACTCTGCTATTTTTTTAGAAGAGTAGATTAGAGCTCGTCAACAAAATTTCCATACACTTTATATCAAACTGCCAATATTCTAATCTACTGGATGAAGCCATGACAATGATGTGAGATTGAATAGTGTAGTATAAATACTCTTGAAAAATACTGTTTAATTATGCCAGCATAACTGCAAAGGGATGGGTGACAGTAGTGCAGAGTCAATAGTTCATAAAAGTACATCATGACCATGAAGAAATAATGCTGATTTATTCCTGTAGTCATCAAGAGAAGAAGGTTGTTGATTCCAAATAGCCTGTTTCTCCATTGTCTATCTTCTGGGTGAGTCCTCAGGGATAAAGGCACTCTGGGGAAGTTGGCTTGAAAAAATGGTGAGGAATCAATTTTACTTTTTCATGGCTGTTGAAAAAAGTCAGGATAAAAATGCCTCCTCCAGTACCAGGCGCCCATTTTTAACCTTGACTCCATGATTTGAATCTCAAGAGAGGTAGGCCAAGAGTCTGCTGCTCTAGAGACTAGGACACTGAGCAATAAATTCAAATTTCAGGAAAATAGATTTCACCTAAACATTAAGAAGAACTTTTTGACAGTAAGTGCTGATTGTCAGTGGGACATGATGCTTCCAAATGTGTTGTAAGCTTCTTCTTGGAGATGTTAAAGCACGGGCTGAATGGCCAATGCCATCGGTCGGGAAAGCATTATCCCTAATTATACCTCCATTGATCACCAATGAGTCCAAGGAATGCATGCAGCTCATGGACTGCAATTTCCTCCACTGTTTACACCATGCTTGTGTAGCATAAACCTTTGCCAACATACTTATAGGAGGTGGAAAAGACTGATTTATCTGCTCTTATTGTGATGGCAATGTTCATAAAATCATAGAATTGGAAGAGACTCCATGAGCCATCCAGTCAAATCCCATTCTACCATGCTGCACACACAATCAATGCACTCCTAACATATATTTATCCAGCCTGTTTAAAAAAAACGTTGAGATTCTACCACACTTCAAGGCAGCATATCCCACGTCAGACAACTCTTACCATCACGTTTCATGAGTCTACTTCTTTCTGGAGTAACCCATTTTTGTTGTGTGGTAGGATGGGTGTTGTTCATACTCCAGATGTTTTCTTCTATAAAAGATCCAAACAAGTACACCAAGGAGCACTATCCCTACATCTCAATAGGTCACCAACAGAATACTAGCCATTGCATTTCTCTATAGACCAGATTGTGAGGTTGTATATGTGCATGTTGAATCAAGCTACAATACATAGCTGATGGGCTGTGTTGGTTTACTAGGTCACAATGTCTGCATAGCTTTCATTTATACACATAACAAAAGTCTATTTTCCATCACATTCTTCATCTAATCTAACTTATTGTGTACTTAGCCGACTACACAGATGCCCAGGTCTCCTCGGTGATTGGTTACAGTCAATTTAGAACCTAGCAATCTGTGTCAACACTGCAAATTACACCTTCCCTATGTGCATCATTTTACATTTTGCTGAGAATGAGTTATATGGGAAATCTTTTAGGCTTCACTTCTTGCAGATTTTCACTGTGTCCACCTCTTGCCACGGGTCCATTTTCCCCACATGAATTATGCAGTGACAACAGCCTCTGAAGATGATTGCAAAAATAGTTGAAGCTTGTGCTGAATTCTTAAAATTTTATACAGATGATGGTACAGAGATAGAAACATAATGGTCAGCTTCCCCGCATTCTGTGATTTAGCTTCTCTTTTCAATCTGGTGTGTACTTTTAGGTTGTAGCCATTGATTCTTTCCAGTTATGATCCAGCTGAAAGCTACAGCTTTGTCCACATGCTGTCAGTATAGAAGGAACTGGTAGTTACATTGAATCATAAAAATAGAACTGGGAAGGTGACACAAGAACTACTTAGTCCAACCCCTTGTCATTAAGAAATATTCAACTGAAACACCCCTGAGAGATGTCTGCCCAACCTCTGTTTAAAGACCTCCAAGAAGTAAAGCGCACCACCCTCCAAGACAATCTTTTCTTCTCACTCTAAAAAAAGTTCTTCCTAAGGTTTAGGTGGAATGTCATTTCTTGTAATTTGAATCCCTTGGTTCATCTCCCAGTATGTGGAACAGCAGCAAACATGCTTGCCCCATCTTCTACATGATGTCCATTTAGATATTGAAAGATGGCTATATATGATGCCAGAGATTTGGGTTTTTTCAAAGCCCCACTGAAATTGAGGGACACCTGGCAAGCTTTGCTAACTGCAGATGGCCCAGAACAGGAATCAAGAATCTCACCAGGTTGAAGGCAAATGACAGAGACTTTATTTAATCTGTGTAGAAAGGACACTTGGACAGCAATTGATGCTTAAACGGTACAAGCGCAAAAGCATAATCATAAGTAGGCATTTTTTTATACATAAGAATTTCCATGCATTAACATTGCTACATTTTGAAACTCCTCCCTTCTGCCTCAGTGGCCAGCACTGAGATGCTAGTTGGCAATTCCCAGGCCTCAGATTGACTGGGAGGTGAGTCCTAGCCAGTGCATGCCTTGATTGGAGGAGGCGGTGAGATTAAATTTTCATTTCTTTATTTTTAAGAAGTTGGAGAGTTCAACATCTTGTTTTAACTCCAAGTATATTTTTTCTGCCTTGAAATTTGGAGTCATAGAAATTACCTTAAGTTTGGACATGGATTTGAGAGGCTAATGTTGCCGTATTTTTTGCTCTTGTGGATCATCTTCCACGTTGCTTTTTGTTTGCTTCCTGAGGATGCAGCCAGGCCCATCTGATAAGTTTAGTGGGGAAGCAGGGGAACAGGAGGGGGGTGGGGGTGCCATTCCACTTCTGTACACAGGTCCAGCATCTAAACAGATGCTGCAAGGTCTGGATCTGTTGAGGGTTTTTTTTAGTCTGGAGTAAACCAGGAAATCCCAGTTTACCCTGAATTAACCTAAGAAGTCATTTGGATGCTTTGGGTTAACCCAAAACCCATCAGGTGATTTGGGCCTATGTGGAAGAGCCCTAGGTCCTCCAGTGTGATTCTATAATATGCTTTCTTTGGAAGGTGAGCACAGAGTCATACTGGAGGACCAAGAATCCTAAAGAAGCATTTTCTTGGTCTTCCTGTGCTATTATATGGTATGCTTCTACCAGAAGTTGTTCATATGAGTGAAGTTCTCTATTACAGTAGAGTCTCACTTATCCAACATTCGCTTATCCAGCATTCTGGATTATCCAACTCAGTCTGCCTTTTAGTAGTAGATGTTTTTGTAGTCAATCTTTTCAATACATTGTGATGTTTTGGTGCTAAATTCGTAAATACAGTAAATACTATATAGCATTACTACATATTGAACGACGTTTTCTATCAAATTTGTTGTAAAACATGATGTTTTGGTGCTTAATTTGTAAAATCACAATCTAATTTGATGTTTAATAGGCACTTCCTTAATTCCTCCTTATTATCCAACATATTCGCTTATCCAACAGTCTGCCGGCCCGTTTATGTTGGATAAGTGGGACTCTACTGTATCTGCAGTTTCACATTTCCTCACTAAGTCCAGGAATGTATCCCTCTTGGGTATGTGGTCATACAGTAATTGTGTAATGTGAAAAGGGCCTAAGTATCTTCCTGATTATCAACATATTCAGTTACCTTTCATTTTCAGTGAACTGGTTCTATAGAATTAAGTATTTTTATTATTATTGTTGTTTAATTATTTCACCTATGGATTTTATTTCTTTTTGTTTTCACTGAAAATCCACTGGCATTTGTAAAATGAAAAAAAGTGATTTAAACTATACTTAGATAAATAATTAAAAAGACTACAACCAAAGTGCTAGGACAGGCTTAGAGATGTGTTGGGCATCAGTTTTCAGGGTCCAAATAATCATTGATCATGTTGGCTTGAGTGTGATGAGATTGTGACTCCTAACAAAAGTAGGGGACACAAAAGAGGGGAAATGTTCTGGCACAGTATTCTTTAAATGCCTGCAAAGCTGAAGATCTTGGTAACAGGGCAGAGTCTACCTTATTATTTATTAGTATTGTGTAGGCTATTCTAGGAGCACTTTTGGGATCAAGGGCAAGGTGAACAAAACCTTTAAAGACACAAATACATGAATAAATAATGGTCCACCTTGTCTTTTCATTCTTACTCATTTATTTGATTTATATCTCACTCCAGATGGCTTGATCTTGCATTCTCTGTTCTACAGAAGTCAATCAAATGCCTCCGAAATCCTCTAAACTAAAGGGCCATTCACGCTACAGAATTATACTTCTATTATTTCACTTTAATTCACAAGGTTCCATCATAGGTAATCCTGGGATTGGCCATTTAGAGAAGGACATTTTGATTTCTCAGCAAGAGGACTCAAACTACAAAGCTCAGGATTCCATAGAATGCAGCCAAGGTTGTCAAAATGGATAGATAGTGGGATAGTTTTGTGGTGTGGATAGGCCCCTTGTCATTTAGTTGATGGCCATTCCCTTTTCCTTACCTAAACACCTGATTTAAAAAGCATATTGTTTTTGAAAATGGGAGCTCTATTTAACAAAAACAATTATGTAAACTTTTATTATGGTCAATGACCAGCTCATATCAAGGCTACCCAGTCCCGTACATTCATATGAAACAGTTATATACTTCAAACTTTAATATTGATAAAAACCAATATAAAATTGAATCATTGACAAAATTTAAAATCTAGGATAAAGACCACATACCAGTATAAAACAATTAGTAACCCTTGATAAAATCATCCTCTATGAATATGTACGGTGCAAAAACTATCTAGTGAAAGCTAATGAATCCATTTAGTGGCTGTGAATCTCACTATAGCTACACATCATGTTGCGGTCAGTCCAAATATTACAAAATAAGGCGTGGATCATGGTGTATATCACTTTTTTTCCTGACAAGACCCAAAGGATCTAAAAGATATTTTGATTTCTATTCACTTCCACTTTACAGATTTGTCTTAATCCCCCATTTTATGCCTCCCAACTCAACATGGTTTCAAAATGAAATAACTTAGCAACTTAACATGCTCTGATGTGGATGAAAGTTATGAGGGGAGGAGAGGGGAGAAAGGAGGGAGAGAGAGAGAGAGATTGAGAAAGAGAAGGGGAAGGAAGGGAGGATGAAAAAGCACTTACCTGGTCAACATTATTTCATAAGATGCCAGGATATAAATCAAGAATGGGGCGACCTTCATAGAAATTTCAGACTTATTTACAGTAGGATGCACTGATCGCTTTATCTACCCATAGCTTCAGTTTCCCCCCCCCCCCTCTCTCCTCCCTTGGTGACTCATAAGTAATGTGGTCCACACAGACCCCGTGTAAATAGACCCAATATTTCAAGGAAGGTCATAGTATATACTTCCTTCCTCTCTCCAGAATATATGATGGTGTGCAGCGGGTTGGCTACAGCATCTGTCTTCATGAGTGAGGAGCTTGATTGCATGGCTCTTAGGCTGGTAGGCATGGCTGGAAAGCTTCCAAACAGAATGAAGCATGTGCCATAATTGCATCTCGGATCCCGTTTGCAGGAGGCCGGAACAGAGAGCAACTTTGGTGCAAAAGAAATGGGGGGGCTGGGCGTAACTTCAAAATCCTCTGCTGTTTGTTTCTTTGTTTATTTTATATATAAGGCTCTCCATTTTCACATATGTTAAAGGCACAGAACACACACACACACTTTTTTAATCTGAGAGAAAATATCTCTAGGTCCTTCAACATAGTTCTATTCAACGCCTGGTGAAAGTCACACTGTAGGATCTAAAGATTCCTAGAAAGAACATATTAATCAAACTGGTACTTTGGTCCATTGTATCAAAAAATATAATGGATAGACATACAAAACCTTATCACATTGGGATATACTTCATTCCATTTCTTTGAATGATTCTGAATGGGTCCTACTGCATAATGTTTGTCCCATTCTTTCAGTAATGTGTTGGAATCTATCTGTAACAGGCTATTGTTGAGCACAGACTCTCCCGCTACCCCCCAGGTAAAATTATATTAAATTGTCCCACGACAACTGCAGTGGAGACAAATCATGGCCTTTTTGGGGAATATCTATTTCACAGATATCTGGAAGTTCGGAGGAGCTTGGCAGAAGCTACTAGTGCCTGGGAGACTTTTTGAAACAATATTTCCTTTCTTTAGTTGTATTGTTCCCTAACTCTTCAATAAACATGTACCTTGGTGTGTTATCCTCTCCTTTTGACTACTTTGCATCACTTTCTGCCTTCTGAGTCTTTTTCTTCTGCTCTCACCCTCTTGATTCTTGATTCCCCTTTCCCAGGAACAGACTACTTAATCCTGTCAGTATGGACCATATTTTACTGTTAGAACTCAATGGACAGCAGCGCCAGAGGTGTTGAACCCATTTGCTGGGTATTCATATCACCATCTAACTGCAGATGCAGACTGCAGCCAGGAAATCAGAAGATGTCTACTTCTTGGGAGGAGAGCAATGGCTAACCTCGCTAAAATAGTGAAAAGCAGAGACATTACACTGGCAACAAAGGTCCGCATAGTTAAAGCAATGGTATTCCCCATAGTAACCTATGGATGCAAGAGCTGGACCATAAGGAAGGCTGAGCAAAGGAAGGTAGATGCTTTTGAACTCTGGTGCTGGAGGAAAATTTTGAGAGTGCCTTGGACCGCAAGAAGATCCAACCAGTCCATCCTCCAGGAAATAATGCCTGGCTCCTCACTGGAGGGAAGGATATTAGAGGCAAAGATGAAGTATTTTGGCCACTTCATGAGAAGACCGGAAAGCTTGGAAAAAATCATGATGCTGGAGAAAATGGAAGGAAAAAGGAAGAGAAGTCGACCAAGGGCAAGATGGATGGACGGTATCCTTGAAGTGACTGGCTTGACTGGCTTGAACTGTGGGTGGCGACGGCCGACAGGAAGCTCTGGCATGGGCTGATCCATGAGGTCATGAAGAGTCGGAAGCAACTGAACAAATAAACAACATATCACAATCTTCTTAACAATAAGATGCATGGGATCTGATGGCTCCATTCATTCGTCCCTTGGATGGGACACAATAATCCACTCAGAACTCTTTCCACATCCTTTGTCTCCAGGACCAGCCTGTCCCCGTCATCCATTGGATAACAGGAATCTGCATTGGAAGCAGGGAATTCTCTCCTATTTGCTGGGAGGTGCTGCAGTCTCGCCTCTGCAGGGAATCCTCCCTGACATCAACAGAGCCCAGCCAATCATGGCAAAGCCAGCTTCAGCTGGGGTACGAGCAGGAATTTGAAGTGATTGTACTGTATAAAAATGTCTGTTTTTCAATGTTATGGCATCTCAGCTTATTTTGGTGGATTGCTGCGAACTTTGGCTGACTTGAAATAAATACCTTGGTATTTGAATGAATATAAAATAATATGAATATAAAATAATAATAATATATATTTTAAAAAGAAATAAATACATTGATGGTGTCTTCTTCAACTTGGTGAAATTTCTTGATTTGGGAACATCGGACTAACTTTTTTGTGTGTTGTCGAAGGCTTTCATGGCCGGGATCACAGGGTTGTTGTATGTCTTTCGGGCTGTGTGGCCATGTTCCAGAAGCATTCTCTCCTGACGTTTCGCCCACATCTATGGCAGGCATCCTCAGAGGTTGTGAGGTATGGCTCACAACCTCTGAGGATGCCTGCCATAGATGTGGGCGAAACGTCAGGAGAGAATGCTTCTGGAACATGGCCACACAGCCCGAAAGACATACAACAACCCTGTAACTTTTTTGTCTCACCAGGCGCATTGATCGATAGGTGGCCTGCAGCCAGAACAGGTATCCACTTCATGGGACTCGGTATCCATGCTTTAGGTTTCTCTATCCACAGCCTGGATCTTACTATCCATGGCTGCTTTAAATTGCTCTATTTCAATGCCGTAAAAAATGGAATCATTGTACATGGGATTCCAATATGTTTTTTAAAAAATTTCCTATGATTTTATACATTACTGAGGCACTGTTTTTACATCTGATCAGAAAACCAGTGTACACTCTGTTAGCTAAAATCTTGTAATAACAGTAATTTGAGCTTTCCGGGCTATGTCTCTATGCAAAATTAGGGGGAAAAAGAAAATAAAAAGTGATATAGGAAGGTATTTTAACGGATTGGGAGGAGCCAGCCTTCTGTGGTGTGACGAGTCAAGGCGCAGTATTTTCAGAGCATTAGAATCATAATAATCGGGTGTGATGGGAAGAGGATGCATCCCGTCTCAATAAAGTATGCACCCAGTCCAAAAATATACGGGATGCATATTGATATAAATGGATTATATCCCAATGTGATAAGGTCCTAACAGAGAATGAATCAGTGGGATTCACCAATGTATTGATTCTGCATTTCCGTAACTGATTGTGTGAGTCTGTTCCTGTTGGTACTTATCCATAAAGTTGCCAATAGATTTTACTGAAGCACAGTTAAACAGATTTTGATATTGAAACAATAGCAAAAATAAAAGCAATTGATAGCATCATATTCCTTCATGAAAAGCCACTTTATCAGAAGCCAGTCAGTTGCCAAAATAAGGTAAATGCTTTTTCATGAGTCGTTAAGGATGATTTTTCTATTCCCCACCCCCTTAATTGCTATTTATCACATAATTGTGGAGACTCTGTCACATCCCCCTTCAGTGATGGAAAACAATGTGGTGACAAAAAAACCTATGTATGTGTGGCATGCACTACAGTCCAATTGTTATCAATACAAAAGGAAGCTATCCTGAGTTCACTTATGAGTCTTATTTCCAGTGTAAATGTATATATGAGTTTGACATTTTTTAGAAAAATCCTTCATATCCATCCCATGTTTACCACACTCTCTTTTTTCTTTACTTTCTTCTGTTTTCTACACAGTTCTGATGTTTGTATCACTATGTTCCCTCTAAGTAGGTATTTGTTCCCATTACAAAGGGGTTATTTCTACCTATTTACACATCTCTAGTATTGTTTTAATTAATATATGAGATTAGCACTTAAAGATTGGAGGAGGAAGAGGAGGAGGAGACCAAGCCTTTTTCTGGAAGGACTTAAGGGATGTGTAGTTTGAAGAAGAGAAAGCTGAGAGGTGATATGATAACTATTTTTTTTTCCTGATGAGCTGCTTCACAGTGGAATGGACTGCATTGGAGAGTGACAGACTTTCTTTCTTTGGATGTCTCTAAACAGATGTGATAGGAGGCTTCTTTCTTCATCCAAGGCTAAACCAGATAAGAAGCATGTGAGGGTCGACTTGCACAGTTTTTAAGTTCTATTGTCATCCTGTCCAGGATTTCATTTGGCATAGAGCTAAGTATAAGCACAGGGCCAAACCAATTCTTCGTCTCAAATATGAAGCAATTGGAATTTTACAATTATTGCCTTTCCAAGTTCCTCTTGACTCAATAGTTCTCTTCTGGTTGAGACTAGCAGTTAACTTAGTCCAGAGAGATAATTTCTCAAGGAGAATACCTATTGTTGTTCCTCTTCTGCTGGAGTAAATGGAAAACTGCACAGCAGTCGCAATAATACATTTTGCAAAATATATGTAGAGATGTTTCATACATTTCTCCTGACATGGAACTCTTCCCCCTCCCATCCTGAATAATTTGCTTTTCTTCTGTGTTTGCTCATGGCCACTAAATGAATAGTAGAGACATGGGACTTAAGAGAAGTATCTGCCTATGTTCCTCCAATAAGATGTGAAATAACAATATCATCTTCCAGGAGGATGCCTGTGTTATTCTCCATACTCAAAGAGCATCAAACCTTTCTGTTCCTACCCACCTGAACTTCAAGGCTAAGCAAGTGGTAGTAGTACTCAGATGTGAGACCACAAATGGAAACCAGGTACTGTATATTATATTGTAGAGTAGTGGATCTCAACCTGTGGATCCCCAGGTGTTTTTGCCTACAACTCCCAGAAACCCCAGCCAGTTTACCAGCTGTTAGGATTTCTGGGAGTTGAAGGCCAAAACATCTGGGGAACTACAGGTTGAGAACCACTGTTTTAGAGAAAGGAACTGGCAAAACCACCTTTGGGTATTTTTTTTTTGCCAAAGGAAAGCCCTATGAAAAATGCATGAGGCCACCATAAGTTAAAAAGCAACTTGAAGACACACAACCAAACCCACGTAGTTATATCAAGGGTGGATAAAGTGTGACATATGGGCTGTATTCAGTCCCCATCACACAGATAAAAATGGTCTTAAAATGTCTTCTAGGGGGCATGAAGAGCAACTTTAGCATGCTTATGCTCCACTATGACATTTTAGGATGAGGTGAGACATTTTCCAGTGCAGGAAATTACTTTCAGTCATTTCTTATTAGAAAGAAAATGTATTTCCTTGGTCTGAAATGGTCCAGCAAACCCAAAAACAATAGAGACCACTTGGAGGCAAATGTTTGATTGTGTGTGAGGAAGGTAGTTGTGGTGGTGTGTGTGTAGCAATGAGAAGTATAATCCTTCAAGGTCTCTTGGTGACATAATGTAGACTTCTGGCTTGCCATTGTTGGTTACCAATAAGCTATAGGGACACAATCAGATGTTTCTCCAATATAATTCACTCTCCACTGGCCACTAAATGGTTATGGAGTCCCCCTGTAGATGGTAGTGAATCCTGAAAGAATTTGAGGGGAGCAGTGAATTCCCCTTTTTCCAATGTCCAAGGAAATTCAATATGCAGACATAACTTTCAATATGTCACAAACAAGATGTCAACTGTAGTCATATTGAAACCCTTGCCTACTGATTTGAAATTCAGGGCAGTTACTCAAAATGGTCTCCTGCTGTTCCTCACTTAGGACTGAATTCTGAAATGGACTTGTAAAATGGCAAATCTCGGAATGCCTTTGAGACTGAAGGACTGCTCAAAATGTACTGGAAATCCCATGGTTAAGCTGTGATTAAAGGCCACATTATGCAAATGTATCTCGGCTTTGATGGCCACCAATGGAAAAAAAAAACTTAGCTGTAGGCAGTATCCGTTCCTCTTTGCCTCTGCTTCAGGACGAAGCCTGGAAGGAATGAGAGATGTAAAAGCCTTGTCACATGCTATCCATCAATCCAAAAAGCATGTACTTTGTAGCCACCCCTGGCAACGGAGAATCAATATGTATGAATTTTTGTCACTCAGATGGTGTTTGTCTGAGAGGGAGAAAAACAAACATCACCAACGTAATTTTTGGCACTTGGCCTCGGAGCCCAGGTCAGAGTTGTGAGGTGGTGTTAGCATCACGAAGGGAAAGCAAATTGACAGCTGGTGAGGAGAGAGGTCAGGTGCTGTTGAATAGCAGGAGGTAAAACAGGAAAGGAGAAGGAAGATGAAAGAAGGAGTAAAGGCCCAGCAGGAGGGAGACCATGACCTTCAGGTGAGCAAGCAGGAAAAACTAACTTCAGAGAAGAACTCATGTCCGGTAGTAACCCCAAAGACCTTCAAAGTGTCTGCAATGTTTTTTCTCCTTCCTGCCTCTTTAGAAGCACAAATGAAATAAGCAAAAAGCTGGAGCTGGAGACTGTAGGCTCTTAGAAACAGAAGGCTGAGTTCTGTAGGTGTTTCAGAAGTTAGTCTGGTGCTACTACAGACCAAGCCGCAGTATCTCCAGTAAACCATGACTCCGCCCATGTAGTCCACTATGGTTAATTCTGACTGCAGCAATGGTTTTCCAGGATTTCAGAAACAGAGATCTCTGATCCTTCCTTATTGCTGGTCAAAGTTCAATCAGATAAAAACTCTTCATGAAGAAGGCTTTTAAGGAGGTATTGTATAGCATTTTTAGATATGGTAATAGTTTTAAATGATTTTAATGGTTTATTTTATTATTTTGATATTCAATCCTATTTCAGTGTCTGTATGTTGTATTGTTTTTAGTGTTGTTAGTCACTTTGACTCTCTTTTTAAAGATAAAATCAGATATGAAGAAGAAGTGGAGGAGGAGGATATAAAGCCTCAACAGCAGTACTACTCACCAATTGAAACTGATCAAGTGTAATCTCACTTATAGAGTTGCTGGACACCTTGTTGTTGGCTTCTTCTCTAAGATCTAAGTCAGTCCTTATACAAAAGATTTTATGTGCAAAATGGTTGTTAAAAGCATCACAGTGAGGTACTAAAGGTTCTAGCAATTAGTTCAGAGGGGAGATTACCTGAGTTAAACCTAGTGATACCCTTGCTTTAAGTGTAGAGAATGTTTGTTTCATGCACAAGCTTGTGGGATTTGTAGTTTGATGTGGCATCAGTAATCTTTGTCAGAGAAAACTAAAGAAATCATAAAACTATGACTCACATGATTCCATAGCATTGTGCCATAGCAACTAAAATAGTGTCAGGCTGCATTGATTCTGCACTGTTCTTGTACCTTGTCCTTTGAGAGTTCCTAGTGTTAAAAACACTAGGAAAAAATCCAGATATATGGAACTGATATATGTCAAGTCCATTTCTGTTATGTAAATTGATGCTTTATTTTGATACTTTCTGGTTGACACAGTTTTTTATTTGAGCTGATGATTCTCCAAGGCCAACACGTGTTCATGTTTTGCTTGTGGAATTGTATATCCTCCATAATTGTACTGATGAAAACTAGGAAAAATTTTGCTTAAGCAACATCAGAATATGGCCCAAAATGTAAGCATCATTATCAAGGAAGAATGTACAAGCTAGGGATGCTGCAGCAGTTTGCTTTTGCCTATGCCTACCAGAAAGACAAAATTCCACTACCTCAATTTCTTTCTCCTCTTCTGAGTTAGTAGAATGCAAACGACATTTGTACTCTTAATTCAGGGTGCATCTATACTGTTGAAAAACTGGTTTGATTCCACTTTAACTGCCATGGCTCAGTGCTATGGAATCCTAGGGTTTTTAATTTGGTGAGGCACCAATGCTCTTTGGTGGAGAATGCGAAAGATCTTCTTAAACTACAATGACTATGATTCCAGAGGTTTAAGCCATGGCAGTTAAAGAGGTGTCAAACTGTTCTTATTCTACAATGTAAATGCACCCTCAGTTAGTAGAAAGGACAAAGGCAGAAATTAGTAGTAGTAGTAGTAGTAGTAGGAAAGAGAAACTTGTTCAGCTGAGAGTGAGAACATTAGAACTATCGCTGTCAAACTGGGAAAGTTGGGGGTACGAACTTTCTGAAGTCATTGGCAGACTATATTCAGAAGCAGGGTGCTCATGTACCTGAACCTTTTGTCTGAACCAGAAATGTTCTTTTTTTCCATGCATTCTTAATTTGGCAGAGTTTATTCCTCTGCACACCCAAGTTTTCCACTGGCCGCTGCTGAGTCACACACTGGAACGGCTGCGCTCTTCAAGTATTTTAAAAGGCGTAATGATTTCCATTCCTCTTTCCCCAGTAGAGAGAATATTCACCCAGGCAGATATGATTTAAATATAAAGGAGAAGTTTACTAGAATAGAATTTAAGAATATTAAGAAGGGATTTGGTTCTGAGAGAAATATTAGCAGCGGAGGCATGGATAAGGATTTTGAAGGAATTTAATTAAAATTTAATCTTCTTTCTAATTAAATTTCCTTTTAATTAAACTTAAAATTAAATTTGCTTTGTTTAATTGGAGGAATTTAAAAAGTATTACCTTGGAGTGTCAATCAATTATTTTAAATATATATTTAAAAGTTGACTTCGGTTCACCCTGTTTAGGAGATGGGTTCCCTCGTTATTATTATATTTTTTTTGGTAAAAGAGAAAGTTAAAAAAAACACACGCATCACCACAATGTAGATTTTTAAAGCTATTCTTTCCTTGCCTTATCTTGCTGGCAAATTGAAAGTAAATGTGGCTTGCTCTCATGTTGTACAGCTTGAAGATACAGACCAGTACTTTCTGATCATTTGCTTGGATTTCATCCCATGAAATACTGGTACGGTCAGTCAAGCCCTTCTTTTTCCCTCAATGGATAAGCTCTAGGCATCTTACAGAATAAAATAAATACAAGGAAGTCTAGCATGAGTCATGCAAACAGGGAAGATTAAAATGATAGGCTGCTAGATCAGCTACTTGACTATATAACTATTTGGGGTAGTTAGTTCCTATTTGAGAGTGATTGTTACAGCTCTTGTTCAAATTATGAGAAGATAGTCTGAGACAATTAAAACATTGTGTATTTTTAAAAACAACAACAAACAACTGAGAATTACAACAATAGTTTTGGCTACATAGCTAGTGTCTCTTGGCCTGACCTTGCAATATTCACTTACTGGGCTGCAGCTACTGCAAGCAGCACAGGCATGTTCTCCTGTCAATCACAACACAGAAGAACGATGCTTTCATCACCCACTAATATGGGATCTCAGGTGTGACAGTCAGAAGCAGGATCCCAGTCATAATTCCCTTTTGCACCAGAGATTGTTCATGGAAGCAACAGTGGAAATGCTAACCTTCTTCATCCCCATCAAGGGGGAGAACAGACCACTATTGCTTGCAGTGACTACTGTACAGTAAATGGGATTTGCTGGATTTCTTTGTATTCTCTAAGTTAATGGGTACATAGTATTTGTGAATGTGAACCATTTATAACCATTTATAGGTTATGTGTTTAATGGTCTTGTGCCCACAGTTTCACTTACCTACATCTGGAAAAAAATATATTTCTATATATTATCTAGATCCTACAGCACAATTGTATGGCATGCTTTCACTGGAGGTTGACCACATAGTCATGCTGGAGGACTTAGAAATGCCAGAAGAGGAAGAGCAGTATTATAAGGGAATGGCCACAGTGAAAATGTTTGAGGTTGAAAGGGAAGAGAAGACAGGTGCCTTCATTGGGCTACATAGACTTGCAGGATACCTTGTCCTGCCTATTGCAATCTGTTTAAGCTTAATGCCTTGAATCCCATTCTGAGAGTAAGGTGAGATGTAAATTCAAATGAATAATAACAAAAGCAGGTTCCAAGAATCTTGTCCTGTATCTAGCCTAGCAATCCTATCAATGAGCATCTCAATGAATACCAATTACTTAATGGAGCATCTGTATCTTGTCAGTTGTGACAGATGCAATGGACTGACAACTATGAGGATCTAATCCATAGATCATGATATACATGTGCTGTATGGATCAGACCTGGACTGAATTATGGCTAAAACATGAGGATTGTGGATGAACGGATGTAACCATATGTATTATATTTTTATATTGTATTGTTTTTAATTAATTTTATATATTTATATATTTTATATATTAATTTAATTGATTATATATATATATATATATATATATATATATATATATATATATCACTCTGCCCCGGTGGCATTGAGCTGGAGACCGAAAGGTCCCAGGTTCAAACCCCGGGAGCGGCGTGAGCGGCCGCTGTTAGCTCCAGCTCCTGCCAACCTAGCAGTTCAAAAGCATGCCAATGTGAGTAGATCAATAGGTACCGCTCCGGCGGGAAGGTAATGACGTTCCATGCAGTCATGCCGGCCACATGACCTTGGCGGTGTCTACGGACAATGCCGGCTCTTCGGCTTAGTAATGGAGATGAGCACCAACCCTCAGAGTCAGACATGACTGGACTTAACGTCAGGGGAAAACCTTTACCTTTACCAATGATTTTAACTATGTGTCGGCATCGAATTGTTGCCAGTTGTGTAAGCTGCCCTGAGTCCCTTCAGGTGTGAAGGTTGGGATATAAATGTTGTAAATAAATAAATAAAATAAATGTCCAAACTCAATCATAACAAAAAAAAATTGTACTCAGCCCCAGAAAGTGGGTTTCTAGTTCTTTTCTCATTGGGTTCAATACAAAATCAAGAGGCCACATCTCAGCCAGTCTACATAATGGATCATAGTGCAACCACGTCGGCATGTATTGAACCTGCCTACCATTGACCTCCATCCAATGTACTAGGAGGGCAACATCACTCTTGGCCAGTTGGGACTATAAAATAACACATACAGACACACAAAATAATATTAAATTGCACGATATATGTTTAATGTAATATCCAAAGTGACCCTGAGTAGATGCATATCGGACTGTGCTACTACACAGACTGGTTAACATTGAAATAGATGGACCTTCTTTCGAAGAAGCAGCAGCTGAACTTAAAAGTGCTTAGGGCTGAATAAAGCCCTACTTGATTATCCTAGCAGTGGGTCAAAGAAGGTGAAAGATGCTACAATAGACGAAAGTCTCCTTTTGCTTTAATCAGTAAAATCATTTCCCCCTGTGAGCTAACCTCAGTCCTCGCTTATTACAGATTGCAGATGCCAGGTTGGCTCTTTGCAATCCTTGAATATATTTTCATAAGAAAAGCTCTAGCCCCACGTGCAGGGATTAAATAAGGATGGTGTATATCTTTTATGCAAATTTCTGACACCTCGGCATTCATAATTTATTACAAGTTGTTACAAAGGTAAATAGATTTTTATTTACTGTGATTCCCCCACCCCTCACCAGCTGGGAGCCATCTCATTTGTTTTCCATTCCATCTTAAGCTGAAACCTAAATAAATAATTAGACCTTCTCCCCGTTTTCCTTTGCCCTTCACCTTCAATAGGTTACATCTTTTCTAGCTCACATTTTCAACGTTCTTGGCTTTGTCATATGCTGAGCTGAGCTGTAAATGCTAGGTGGGATACCAGCTTTTCTCCTTGCCCACAATCTCGGTGGAATGTTGTCCTTTAAAACTTTCTCTAAAACAGCAGTTTTATATCTTTATTTATTTGAATGATTTATATCCTACCTTGCTCCTAGCAGGGAACCCAAAGCAGCTTACAACCATTTGAAACAAAGTTCAGCTAAAAGCCTTTCTTTTAGAAAATTACCATACAAACAATTCTATTCTAAGAAGTACAGATTTAAAACAATTTAAACCACATTGCAAAAATACAGTATGGCTGCTTTGAAGGATATATATCTGGACTTATTGTGGTTCACAAAAACCCTGTTGAGTGAAAAAATAGAAAGTTATGGTGGAGGACCTATGAAATATGTAAATAGGACATAAGGTTGTTGGCCATGTTCCAGAAGTATTTTCTCTTGACGTTTCACCCACATCTATGGCAGGCATCTTCAGTGGTTTATATATCTGGGTGGGGAAAAGAACTCTTGTCTGTTGGAGGCCAGTGTGAATGTTGTAATTAATCATCTCAATTAGCATTAAATGACCTTCCCCGTTTCACCTCCTGGCCTGGGGGAATCCTTTGTTCAGAGTTGTTAGCTGTCCCTGATTGATTCATGTCTGGAATTCTTCTGTTTTTAGAGTGTTGCTCCTTATTTACTCTTCTGATTTTGGAATTTCTTTTAATACTGATAGCCAGATTTTGTTCATTTTCATGGTTTCCTCCTTTCTGTTGAAATTGTCCTCATGCTTGTGGACTCCAAAATCAGAACAGTAAATAAGGAGCAAGAGTTATTTTCCCCACGCAGGATCTATCTTCCACAGATATATAAACCTTCCTTGCTTAGTTTCTCCATATACTCACCACCACTGAGAATGCCTGTCATAGATGTGGGTGAAACATCAGGAGAGAATTTGGAACATGGCCATACTGTCTGGAAAACACACAACAACCCTGCGATCCCAGCCATGAAAGCCTTCGACAACAAATAGGACATACTTTGTCACGTGTGGGTAAATGGAACTGCAGGTTCTCGTCCCATAGATGTGGGCTCATACCACAATTTTAAAAGGATATACGATAAAGTATACTACATCAAAACTACCCTTCTGAGACATGATTTAAGAACTAAGGCCCCCCTAAATAAAAAAGATCTTTGTCTACCAGTAGATAGGAAACATAGGTATTCAGCCAAACCTCCAGCGGGAAGGAGTCCCACAGCCTGGAAGAGGCTACTGAGAAGGTCCTCTTCTGTGTCCTTACCACAGATGAATATGGAAAAGCCCTACACCAAAAAACATAATGCTCAGGGAGAGGAATACGGTTTTCATGACTTGATGGACCTATACCATGTAGGGCAGAGGCGTCAAAATCATTTTCCTTGGGGGCCACATCAGCCTTATGGTTAACTTCAAAGGGCTGTTGACTCCATGGGCGGAGAATCTGTGGATAGGGCAAACTATAATTTTCCGACATAGTGTTCAATAGTGCTCTCTAGTATTTACCCAGATGTTATTGACCCACAACACCTATCACTTTGGATTATCCACAATGCAGGCTAGGGATAATGGGAATTGCAGCCGAATAGCACCTGTGGCTCTGAGGTTGAGAAAAGGTTAAATAACATTTTAATATCAACCATCACATCCACAAGTCTTGTATCTTCACTTCACTTTATTTCTTAATTAGTCGCTCTCCACCAGAGTGCTCCAAGCGACTTACAATTTAAAATATCATTCCACAATATAAAAACATTCAGCATAAAAACATTCAGCAGTGACTTTTTGGCAAATTAGATCTGATTTACTTAAATGCACTTCCAGGTGTACCTCCCTAGGGCCCGGTAGTATAGGAGATTTTCCTGGGAGGATCGAGGTGACCACTGATGGAAAAAAGGAATGAGGCGGTCCCTAATATATAATGGTCCTTGGCCATTTCGAGCTCTAAATGTCAGGATTAGTATCTTGTAAGAGATCCGATGTTCTATTGGTAGCCAATGCAGTTTTTTCAGAATCGGTGTAATATGGGATCTTATAGATGATCCCGCTAGCAGCCTAGCTGCTGCATTTTGGACCATTTGGATCTTCTGGGTTTTTGTCTTTGGAAGGCCGGCATATAAGGCGTTACAATAATCCAACCTAGTGGTGACTGTTGCATGGATTTCCATTGTCAATGCTTCTGTCGAAAGGTAGGATGCCAATTTCCTTGCCTGGCGAAGATGAAAAAAGGCCTGCTTACTTATGGCAGTGATCTGGGCCTCCATTGTCAGCGATGAGTCCAACACAACCCCAAGGCTTTTAACAGTAGCAGATGGAACCAGAACTTCCCCATCAAAATCAGGCAGTGACTGGATTAACTCTGGCGGCTGGCCAGGCCAGAGTATCTCAGTTTTTGCGGGATTCACTTTTAGTGTACTTGCTCGCAGCCAACTCATCACTGCTTCCAAACACAGCTTAACATTCTCAGGAATCGTGGTTGTCCCAGGTTCAAGACACAAGAGTAGCTGGGTATCATCTGAATACTGGTAGCACTCTATGTCAAAGCTCCGCACTAGTCCAGCAAGTGGTCGGACGTAGATGTTAAATAACAGGGGTGAAAGGATAGCACCCTGGGGAACTCCACTAATTTAAACCCCTCTCTCTGACTAAACAGAACAAACTGCAGCCTTCCAGGTGTCCCTGTATCCCGACTCCCATCCGCTCTAGTCATGATGTCAAATGATGAGGAATACAGGAGTAGTAGTCCAGCATCTGGAGGGCCACATAAAGAGTCATTCCAACTTGCTCTTTTTAAAACATCTTAGTGATAACCAGTAATAAATTATTATTTTAAAAAGTAATTTTCCATGCTCTGGGAAGATACCATTCCATTGCTAGTTTTGAAGAAGGGTTTTTAATTTGGTCAGTTTCTGTAAAGAATGGAAGGGACACACATGTTGTTTTATGCATGGAATGAATTGAAAATGCCATCTTGCCCTTAAAATGAAAGGAGCTGCAGGTTCCATCTTGATTTTTGTCTCCAGGAGCAAAATGTCTAGGACTAGATCTGGCTACCTGTTTTTTTAATCCTTAATTGTATGAGAAAATTTTGTAGCAGAGCTATGATTATATAGCTCTTCTTAAGGTTGTTTTTTTCACCCAAGATGGTAGAAAAGAAATCACCATAGAAGATAATGTCAGCAGGAATTTGCTTCTGATGTCTCTTTTCTCCTCCTCTTCTCCTCCCACCATGTAACAAGAGAGGTCCTATCTCCCTCAGTCAGATAGGAAAGAACCGAATTTCAGATGCCTCCTTTGTGACGTAGCCTTCCCAATTCCCTCTCCAGGAACCTCCATAAAAGTTGCCCAAAGAAGAAACTAAGTAAGCCTTTTATTCTCCCTTTTACAATCTCACAGCATTTTGCGATGAAGAACAGGGAGAAAAAAGAAATAACTTGCAACTTCAGCACCTAATTCCATAAAACTATCTGTCAAAAAGTTGATATTTAATTCCCCAAGCTTGCATTTCCTTTGTAAGATCTTGGAATATTAGACTACATTTACCATTAAATACATTCTTTTTCTTTTCTTGTATATGTCAAAAATTTATCTCTATTACCCACAAAGTGGTGGGAAGAAAAAACTTTAAACTGTTCCAACTGAGGCTAGTTCAAACCCACGGCTTCCTGCTGTTTTCACAGACGATTCTCCACAGAATGGGGCAAACCAGAATCCTGATTTTGCATTTATGTGAAAGAAGAACTTTGTGCAGGCAAAAGAACTTTTCTTTTCTTGCTGAGTTCCAGTGGAACTTCCTTGAAGCTGGCTTTTTTTTTCATTACCCATGTCTGTTTCAAAATGGGGAGGGAGAACCGGGTCTTCTATGTTTTCCTGCCAATTGACATTACTACCGATGAGTTTCCAACTCAGCCCATGTATATCAATTATTGTACTTCCCTATGTCACCACTTATCCTATACATTGGGCTCTTAATCTATGGTCCATAAACCCCTGGGGGCCATAATATGAAGATTTGAAGGAATGCTATGAGTGTTTACAGTTAAAAAGGAAGGATGGATGGAAGGAAGGAAAGTCCTACAATGATCTCAAAGCATTGAAGTCTTTTGCTGATGATGGCCATCATTTGTACGTAGCTTCACTACAATATCTCAAACCACTTTAAATCTTGAGTTGAGACTGAATGGTCAGTTTTGCAAATGCACAAACATTAATTAATATAGACCAAAGACATATAGACCAATTCACAGCCATAGCAAGTGGTTTTGTGTTGTAATTACAGATGCACATTGCAAGTACAGTTGCACAAGCCCAGTTGGTTGCTCAATATCACAATTCAATAATCATTGCAGCGTTCTACAATTGCGTTACAATTTTGTGGCTAACATCCAGTTAGTTACACATGGCACATCTTCATCTGCTTAACAAAAAGGCCAATGAATCAGCTCTGTTTCTGCAAAATAGCACATGGAGTTGATTCAGGTGAATACAGGCCAAAGCTGCTTAACACGTCTGTGAACCATATTAACCAAAGTTGCTCTGAATTGTCCCACAGAATCAGGAGCAAACTGTGACTTTGACCTATTTATTTATTTATTTATTTATTTATTTACAGTATTTATATTCCACCCTTCTCACCCCGAAGAGGACTCGGGGCGGATCACATAATACACACACAGGGCAAACATTCAATGCCCATAAACACATCAAACAGAGACCGAGACAGACAAACGCAGAGGCAATTTAACCTTCTTCTGAGGGGATGTTCGATTCTGGCCACAGGGGGGAGCAGCTGCTTCATCATCCACTCTGATGGCACTTTTTCATTCCAGGTCGTAAATTAGTTAAACTTGCCTCCCCACTTTTTAAATAAGTGGTACCTTATTTCCTACTTGATAGATGCAACTATCTTTCGGGTTGCCAGGTCAGCAACGAGCAGGGGCTATTTTTTATTTTTAATTGACGGGTGCTCACCCCGCCACGGGCTGGCCTCGAACTCATGAACTCATGGTCAGAGTGATTTATTGCAGCTGCTCAACAGCCTGCGCCACAGCCCGGCCCCCTAATGTATACAGTTGGGCCAGTCACTATTTATATGGCCATCCTAAGTGGCCCAGGGACATTGGATTGCACTCATCCAATGTGCCACCCAATGTCTCTGTTCCCTTTGTCATGGTGGCCAGTGGGTATGACATAAGTGATGCTCATTGTCAGTGCAATGAGATGAATAGAGAGGGGACGGAAAAAAAAAGGAGTCATTTTTCCTCTCACCCTCTTCCTAATCTGGACAACATCACTCCAGTTGACAACATGACGCATATGGTGCCTGCTGACCACTGCAATGAGGGCAACAGGATGGGATGGTAATGGTAGCCATCCATTTGTGCTGAGCTGGTTTCAGTGCTGCTAGACAATCAAGATCCCCCCCCCCCCACCCAAGCAATGGTCAGAAAGTGACATTTTAAAACATCCTTAGAGCAATATGGCATTCGCCACTCCAGATCAGACCAGGTATAAGTGGTCGATGTAGATCCACCCTTATACAGGCTTTAATTGTGATAGCCATGAAGATTGCTTCTTCTGGATTATAAATAATGTTCATATCCTGTTGAAGGTGGTGTAAGCAGATATGTGCATGAGGGACCATTATGTGTGTTAGCATGTTGGATGCTCATTGTCTATATGTATTGCCTTTGTACATTGCACATTGCAATGGTTTCTCAGTCATGCATATTACCCATTGATCTCCATATTATCTGCTATATTGGTATTCAGTACAGGGGCTGCACAATGTAACTCCATTGGTAGATAGTTAAACTGTGCAGAAGCTATGCAGGATTCAGCCAATGAGTGTAAAGTTACTTTCTGTATTCTCCATGTAGGATCTCGGCCAAAATCTCAGGCCCATATCTGCCTTGCAGCATCTACCCATAAGACATTTGGCAAGCTGCTCTTTCTATTCTTCACCTTGGAAGGGACTTTCTAGAAAGAAAGAAAGGAGGAGGAGAAGGAGAGATTGATTTAAATGGAAATACATTCAAATAAATGGATTTTTGGTTTGAAGGTTGTTCCTGAGCAACCTCTCCTGTGTGGGGAAAAAAGGCCCATTTGAAAGTATGATGGCTGTTCTGCAGGGGCAACACTGTATCTTAATTTCTTCTCATTTTGAAGGGTATTTTTTCATATGAAGTTTATTGAAATGCTATGCAAAACAGGGACTGCTAGCTATAAGACAAGACAAGGAGGGAATTGGGAAGATTTGATGGTTTCGAGAGTGGCGTGATAACAAAACCTTATGATTTCTTCATGTACCTGGCCAATATTTTATTTCCCAATTGCACTAGCAATGGTGTCATTGCTTCAGATTGATGCCAAGTTCACAAATGCAGTCACCTTCGTCACAAACCAAATAACCCTCATAAAGATGAAGATGAGTTTTAACAAAGGCCTGGAAGGTAGGATCTGATCCTGCCTCCAAAACTAACTTGGCATACAGGCACTGTTTGGAGGAAAACAGAGGATATGGATAGGTGAAGGGCATTAAATTAGGCATCCATTTGAATGCTCACCAATAGATTTGCCCTGGGCAGGAATAGAACATTTGGAAGCAGGTATCTAATTTTAATGTAATATAATAATAATAATAATAATAATAATAATAATAATAATAATAATAATACACTATTATAATGGTATATTTATATTACATGGAATATTACTAATAATATTACAATATAGTGTTATAGTACAATATAGCAATATATAATGCTTATATTGTGCTATACGAATAATATAATATATTGTATTTACATATGACTTGTAAGCCGCCCTGAGTCCCCTTCGGGGTGAGAAGGGCGGGATATAAATGTCGCCAATAAATAAATAATTTTCTTCTAAAAGAAACAACATTTAGCATTTTCCCCGCTTCAGGAAAAACTTTAGAAAAACATGCAGTTTTCAAAGCATATTTACAATTCAGGACTTCTGCTGTGCAAAATTATGGTTTCTTGCAGAAAACCCTATTTTCTTCATAGGAAATAGATTGTGTTGCAAACACATATTCATGTTGTGTTGATTTTGCCCAATTCTCTGCATGGGAAATAGCATTTCTAATGGAGAAGGTGATATCTGGAAGTATTATTTTATTTGCAGAAAAGGCAGTTTCCTGGAGAGAAAATTGTATTTTGTGTGAGAACCATCTACCTGCAAATTTAGCACAGAATAAGCCCTGAACTACAAAGATTCTTGTCAGGCTAAGATTCTTCTCAACACTCAGAAAATAAGGTTTTATGTCACAGAATCATAGAGTTAGAAGAGACAACAAGGGCTACCCTGCCCAACCCTCTGTCATGCAGGAACACAGAGCCTGGAACTAGAAAATGTCCTTCTTTGGGATTGAAAGAGTCTTCGTTTATAAGACAGCAGGTTTTTTTATACCATGAAAGTCTCTTCCACTCATCTTCAGGCTGCTTCCTCCAAATACATTGAACTGCCATGCCTATACAGGCGGTCCCGTGTAAGTTAGAAACAAGACAAGTTCTGTAGCTTTGTTCAGAACAGGTACATTTTTAAAATGTAACACCACACACACACACACACACACACACACACACACTTTGAATAGCATAGTGTCCATTTTGCTATATATGCACCTGTTCAGAAGATTTCACCTCACTTACTGTTCCTGTGATAATTGGATTTTGAAAAAATTGGCTTATTATGAAAGCAAGGATTGGTGATAAAGCTTCAGTTGAGACACTTTCTCCCCATGATAATAACTCTTTCAGGAGTGAATTTACCTTCTGAGGGGTAAATTTCTCTCACTTCCTATTGTCTCACCCCTGTTTATAACTATGAGTAATTTATTAGTCAGATGTTTGTAACTCAGGGACTTCCTATAGTTACAAAAGAACAAGACCAGATCTAGATTTTGAACCAGAAAGTAAAGAAATAGTAGAATCTGGTGGCTCTGATGTCGTTGGAGAAATGAAACCTCTCTAAATTGCTGCCTGACTTCTCAAAGGAATTATCCAAGATCTGAACCTGTTTTGAAGAGAGTCCTAATGTCTGTGAGATAGTAAATCCAATTTAGGTTTTATTCTGAATGTTAAAGCAGCTTTCATAGGTGATTAACCTATTATTATTATTATTATTGACACAAAGACATAGTATGACACAGCAAACGAGACATATATGCTGGATTTCGTATCACAAAATCACAAGTCAAACACTTCCAAAGTGTTTAGGACTGTGTGATGTATTTTTGGATGATGCATGCAGATCCCAGTAAGGTGGCCTTTTGCAGTTGACAGATCATAATTTTGTCAATGCTTATTGTTTCCAAATGCAGGCTGAGATCTTTTGGCATGGCACCCAATGTGCCGATCACCACGGGGACCACCTGTACTGGTTTCTGCCAGAGCCTTTGAAGTTCAATCTTGAGGTCCTGATAGTGGCTGAGTTTTTCCTGTTGTTTTTCGCCAATCTGACTGTCACCTGGTATGGCAACATCAATAATCCAAACTTTTTCTTTTCCACAACCGTGAGGAAACTGTTAAGCTACAGTAGAGTTTCACTTATCCAACATAAACGGGCCGGCAGAATGTTGGATAAGCGAATATGTTGGATAATAAGGAGAGATTAAGGAAAAGCCTATTAAACATCAAAATAGGTTATGATTTTACAAATTAAGCACCAAAACATCATGTTATACAACAAATTTGACAGAAAATGTAGTTCATTACACATTAATGCTATGTAGTAATTACTACTATTTACAAATTTAGCACCAAAATATCACAATGCATTGAAAACACTGACTACAAATATGCCTTGGATAATCCAGAACGTTGGCTAAGTGAGTGTTGGATAAGTGATACTCTACTGTATTATTATTATTATTATTATTATTATTATTATTATTATTATTATTATTATTATTTTGGTATTCCAGTTTTACAAAAGGATTGTGGTGGAACGAATAGAAGGGTCTTTGGATGATTTCAGAACCCAGAACAGCTCTTGGAGATAGACAGGATATCAGTGATTTGGTGACTCTGCTGTAGTCAGAACTTGGAAAAAGCTATCCAAAGTGCTGGACCTATTTTGGCAATAAAGTTCAGCATCTTGGATGGCTTCTTTTAGGTTTAAACTAAAGTTAGGGAAAGATTCACATAGCCTCTCCCACTGGTGTTGGAGCCTTTAACCTTCACAGCAATGAAGATTTGCGCATGCAGAGAAGGATTTCCCCTCTCCCCCCCTTTTTAAGTGCAAGCAATGCTGGCTAGTGTGAGCATGAAGGTGAAGTAAAGGCAATCACACCCAGCCAGGCTGGCGACAGCGCAGGCTTCCTATTAACAGCCTCAGCGTGTCACTGAGCAAGGCCCGGAGGCAAGTCTGCTGCCGACAAAACTTGCCCGAGGAACCTGTCAGAGAGCAGATGAAGCGCTCTGAAAACAGAAACAACAAAACCCCCAATAATTTCCAGTTGGCATCTAAGATCGTTTAAAAAAAAATCTTGGAGAGACAGAAGTTGCTGCTGTTGATTCTGGGATTAATTTCTGTCAGCAAACGACCACAGAAACATCTTTTAAATGCCAGGATTGACTTGGGAAATTATCCTAATGAAGACCATAAAATTATAAAAAATTAGCAGGTCTGGCTAGAATATGCAAAACACTTTTTTTTTCTTTTTAGAGCACCACTTGTGAAAGTCATTTTGGGGACCATAGCTCTCAGAATCCCCCAGAATCCCCCAGCCAACATTGGAGAAAATGCAAGTTTTTCTTATTGGCTGATCAAAGCCTGTTGCTTTCCTCACCAAGTATTGGAAATGTTTGGATTCAGCTGTGTTGAAACTATTTATTCTCTCTGTCATGTATGTACACACACACATACATAGACAGATAACTGATTGGAGGTCTATTTGCAAATCTTAGTTGGAATTCTTTTGCTTAGTCCCAACAAGAGTCAATTCACTGAATAAACTGAAAGTACAACCAGCCATCTACATTCATGGGTTTGCAGATTTGATTATTTACAGATTATTCACAGATTTCCATTGTAAATTGACCTTAGGATGACCTAGGTTTTCCTAGGGCACCACTGTACTGACCACTTAGCATGAAGAGCATCCAGTTTAGCTCCATGGCAGCAAAGCTGTGAATGTAATTGATCCGTTTTAATGTGAGGCAAAGCTGCTTAATGTGGCTTTGACTCATGTTAAACAAAGTTGCAGGTTGCTTGGAATTCTGTTGCATACTTCAGTGCAACCTGAAACTATGGGCCCTTGTAAACAGTTTCAAGATAGAACTGGACACAGCTGCTTACACGGCTATCCTGTTTAGGGTGGCTCCGGCAGCCCATGGACATAGGTAGGCACAGACTGCACATTTTTGTTCTTCTTGCGGTGATCTATGGGTACAACATGGGCTCTGCCAGTTGTTCATCACTTGGAGAGAAGTCAGTGTTGCAGCTCAGCCACATACTTGATCCCTTTTCACCCAAACACCACACAGGTGAGCATGAATAATAAATTCATAAGGAAAAGGGTAGTTAATATAAAAATAGTTTCAAAATACATACATGAGCTAGATTTCCAGAAGCTTAACAGAAAGCAAGGACCAACTCTGAATAGGAATTCCAAAAATCACTTAAGGCAAAAGCAAGAAACTGTAATCCCAGGGTTGTTGCACTTAGAATTATATCTAAGAACTTGAAAGCATGAAGATGACTATAATTCAAAGGCTTGAAACTTGAAACAAGGTTTATAATCCAAACAGTAGACCTGGAACGTAAATAGGAAAACCAGATACAGATCCAAGAACAGAACTAACTCAGAGCTCCCAAGACAGGCAATTTGACACATGAAAATCCAACGTTGACTTCCCCACCGAACATTGACTCCAGTTGCTTAAGAATACTCCCACTTGCCCATGACATCACACTTTCTCACACCTGGGTTCCCTTTGTTTATTTTTCAGTCTCTGGGAATACCAGATTTGTCTCTATTTCACACTATCCCATTGAGAATCATTGTCTGTTTCGGTTTGAGGTATACCAACTCATATGACCTTAAAGAAAATTGGTACAAAATGATGTACCAATGGTATATGACCCCCCAAAAGCTGGCAAAGTGCTATAAAAATGTAAAGGATCACTGTTGGAAATGTGAGAAACAGACAGGCACATTCTTCCATATGTGGTGGGGATGCAAAGTGGCAAAAGATTACTGGAAAAAAATACACGAGGCGATACAAAAAATCATCAAGGTCAACATCCAATTAAGACCGGAATACTTTTTACTAGGGATAATCAATATGAATCTTAACAGAAATAAAGAGATTCTATTTCATTACTTAACAACAGCAGCCAGAATAGTCTACGCAAAAAAGTGGAAAACAACAGAAATACCAACTAAAGAAGAATGGATATTGAAAATAATGGATATAAAGAATATGGACACATTGACATACTATTTGAAGACCCATCATGGTAAACCAATAAAAGAAACTGATTGGACACAACTAACAACTTATATAGAACAAGAAAAACTTTTTTTACTAAACCAGAATGTCGGAGTGGACTTATAGCGAAAACAAACACGAAATTTTTCACTACCCAAAAGAAAAGACGGGAAGTACCGTTTTTTTTTTTTTGATTTCTTTTTTTTATTATTTTTTTTTTTTACTTTTTATTATTATTATTACTACATATTTTTTTTCTCTCTTTCCTCTCCTTTCAAGACCCTTTCCCCTTTCACTATCTTTACCTTTACACACAATGTTCTCACCCTTTTTATGTATATAAAAAATCTGAATAAAATATATTTAAAAAAAGAGAATCATTGTCTGTTTCCCAACAACAGATCTACCCAAAACATTCCCATCATCTCAAAAAAAAAAAAAAAACACTTTCTCTCCCCCCCCCCCCCACAGGCTCAACTAGAAAATCCTTGCCCTCATCCTTAAAGGCTTCACAGACCTCAACAGTCAGCAGAGAGGGGAGGAGAGAGTGTGATTCCTCATCTTTTGCCAATTCCCTCATCACTCTGGTGCCCTAGCCAACAACACCCCAGGTGACAACCAACTTGCAGGACCCATGTCATGCCCTAGACTGCTATGACAATGAAGAATGGGGGAGATGATAATAATGGCCATCTGGCTGTGCTGAATTAGCTTCAGCATTGCTGGGCAGTCAGGATTTCTTCCTCTACACCAGTGGAGGTGATGGTGGCTGTGTAAACTATCCTGGAGTCAATCCAGCAAATATCAGATGAGCCCTAGGATATGAGCTTAGTGTAGATCCACCCCTATATGAAGTCTCGCTCAGTTACAAAGTATAGCATTTATCATTTGCAGTTTTTCCATTTTTGCAGGCATCCTGCGCCCCTAACATGAGTAAATGTGGAGGGCTACATGTTGAGCCACTATTTATTTATTTATTTATTTATTTGTTTACAGTATTTATATTCCGCCCTTCTCACCCCGAAGAGGACTGAGGGCGGATCACATTATATACATATAGGGCTAACATTCAATGCCCATATACACATAGAACAGAGACAGACGCAGAGGCAATTTAACCTTCTCCTGAGGGGATGTTCGATTCTGGCCACAGGGGGGAGCAGCTGCTTCATCATCCACTCTGACGGCACTTCCTCATTCCAACGTTGTAAATTAGTTAAACTTGCCTCCCCACTTTTATAAGTGGTACCTTATTTCCTACTTGATAGATGCAACTATCTTTCGGGTTGCTAGGTCAGCAACGAGCAGGGGCTATTTTTTATTTTTTAATTGACGGGTGCTCACCCCGGCACGGGCTGGCCTCGAACTCATGACCTCATGGATAGAGTGATTTATTGCAGCAGGCTGCTCACCAGCCTGTGCCACAGCCCAGCCCCACACTTACCACACTTGTACCCCGCCTTTCTCACCCCGAAGGGGACTCAGTATGGCTTTACGAAGGTAACAATTCAATGCCACATATACATTTACATATCAATAAACAAACAAATGCATTAAAATCCAAACCAATTAAAAATTAAAAATCACACTATTCCATGTTGATTTGGTTAGACATAACCAACAGGGTAAAGGCCATTTGTTTTTGTTATGTCATGTCAAGTCAACTCCTTCTTATGGGAGGGATCCCCTCCATGGATTGTCACCTTGTTTTGGTGTGGCTTGCATATACCAGTGAACCTGTGAGTGAAGCTGTCAGGAGCCATGTACTCCCAGAAGCTGTTAGAAAGCCTGTAGAGAAGAGTTCCACATTTTAACATTTTGTTGTATGTCTCCTAATACCAAGCCGAGTCTTCTCAACAGCCTTTTGCCTTTGCAAGAATCAGAACGTTTGTGAATCACACCAGTTTCTTTTGGAACATCTGTAGCCTGCCGTGGAGTGTGAAAGGCTCCTTACACCAGTTGTGATGAAGAAAACTAGCAGAAGCATGGCAGAATGTTTTGACAAGCTTCCTACATACCACCTTGGCCCCATAACTGGAATTAATTAAGCCTCCTTGCTGTTTGTCGCCGATAAATTCTAATAAACATGAAGAAAATGTTCGGCTCAGCCTTATCATGCCAGAGGAATTAAAACACAGTGTCATGTTGAAATCCAGATGGTTTCTCATTGTGCCGTTTACGTCGGAGTGGGATATGACAGGGAGGCAGTATATCAAATGAGCAACAGAGACAGAGACAAGCAGGGCTCCCCTTTTGATTATGGATATTCATTCGCACAGCCAAACCAGGGTGCCATGACTTGGAACTTCTAATTCCTTTTCTGAGTTCTCTCCTCTCTCGACAATCTCAGCCTCCTTTCCCAATGGTGGTTTGTTTTTGTTTTCAAAGTTTAGGCATGTCAGTAGCACCTTTGTGCAATATTTATGAGCTCCTGCTTTAAATGGGGCCTTAATTGGTTTAGTTACTGCACTTGTAAGACAAGAACCTCATAACCAGAAGTCAAGTAAGCAAAAAAAGCAAAGAAAAGGCATGGCCTGCCTGCCGACTCCCCAACAGAAACAGAAACATTAATGCATTGCAGCACAAGCTAGGTGCATAATGTTAGAATCCCCTGGCCCCAATGCTGTCATCTCAGCAGACTATGCACTGGCCCCACATAAAATGACTGAGTCGGGAAAAGCAAATTAACAAGTATAAATGATAATCTGTGTTGCACATATTCTGTGACTGAAATGCGAGTGATGATGGCTTGGTTCTCAGATACAGTAGACCAGAGGTAGGCAAATTGGGCCTATTGACCATTGAAATGGGAAGAAAATTGCTAAAATATCAAAGAATTATGTCCTGTTTCATAGAAGAATGTCCACATCTCCAAGTCACAAACAGCCAGGCTGCGGCGCAGGCTGGTTAGTAGCCAGCTGCAATAAATCATTATGACCAAGAGTTCATGAGTTCGAGGCCAGCCCTTGTTGGAGTGAGTACCCAACAATTAAAATAAAAAATAGCCCTGCTCGTTGTTGACCTAAGCAACCCGAAAGACAGTTGCATCTGTCAAGTAGGAAAATTTAGGGACCGCTTATGTGGGGAGGCTAAATTAACTGATTTACAACACCGGATGAGGAAGTACTCCATCAAAAAGGACTTGTCATTACAGTGGATGATGAAGCAGCAGCTCCTCCTGTGGCCGGAATCGAGCATACCCTCACAAAACCAGAAGCTGGGAAGTTAAATAGCCTCTGTGTCTGTCTGTCTGTGTATTGTTTGTCTAATGGCATTGAATGTTTGCCATGTATATGTACATTATGATCCGCCCTGAGTCCCCTTCGGGGTGAGAAGGGCAGAATATAAATACTGTAAATAAATAAATAAATCTCCATCATTGTTGGTCTTTTACTTTAGAAATGCCACTGAATTCCAAAATGTGCTCTCAAAACATGAAAAGCTGAGAACCATCCAAGTACACTAACCTCAGCTGAAGCAATAAATAAACTGATATGGTCTAAGATAGTTTAGTGTGTTCCTATTTAAATAAACCATAGAATCATAGACTCCTTGGAGTTGGAAGAGACCACATGGGCCATCCAGTCCAACCCCCTGCTATGCAGGAAAAAGTACAACAAAAGTACCCCCAAAAGATGGTCATCCAACCTCAGTTTAAAAGCTTCATAATAAAGAGCTTCCACCACACTTCAAGGCAGAAAGTTTCACTGTTGAACAGTTCTTATCATGTTTGACTGTTCAGTGTGTGGGGTAGGAGTCTTGGAGTGTTAGAAGATCACAAACTGAATATGAGCCAGCAGTGTGATGTGGTGACTAAAAGAGCCAATGTAAATCTCTAGGTGCAATCAATAGGAGTATAATGTCTAGATCAGGGGTCCTCAAACTTTTTAAGTGGAGGGCCAATTCATGCTCCCTCAGATTATTGAGGGGCTGAATTATCATTTGAAAAAAACAAACAAACAAATTCCTATGCTCACTGCACATGTCTTATTTGTAGTGCAAAAACAAAACAAAACAACCCTTCGGGTGAGAAGGGTGGGATAGAAATATTGGAAATAAAATAAACCCAGCAACAATTACTTATTTACCGGTATTTATTTACTACATTTATACCCCACCCTCTCTCACCCCGAAGGGGACTCAAAGCTGTATGAACATGCAAAATATTATATTATTAGCATAGCACAATATTAGCATTATATATTACTGTATTGTACTATACCATTATACCGTAATATTATTAGTAATATTACATTTAATATATAATATATAATTAATATTATTATATTATACAATATTATTATATTGTATTATTATTATTAGCCGCCCTGAGTCCCCTATTGGGTGAGAAGGGCGGGGTAGAAATACTGTAATAAATAAATAAATAAATAAATATGATATTGTATTACCTTAAAATATTATTATTAATATTATATGTATATACAATATATTATATTATTACCATATCATTCATTTACAATATTTCATTTACAATATTGGTAAATGAAAGAACAATACAATATTTTAAAATAAAAATAATTTTAACCAACATACTGTAAACTTATCAAGATTTCAGTGGGAAGTGTGGGCCTGCTTCTGGCCAATGAAATCATCAAGTAGGATTGTTGTTGTTGTTGTTGTGCCTTCAAGTCATTTCAGACTTTGGGCGAGCCTAAGTCTAAAACTGAAGGCGGGGGCCAGGTCAATGGCCTTGGGGGGCCCCCGGGCCTTAGTTTGGGGACCCCTGGTCTAGATCAAGGGAAGTAATAGTCCTTCTCTATTCTGCTTTGATCTGGCCTCATCTAAAATACTATGTCCAGTTCTGGGCACCGCAGTTCAGGAAAGATATTTAATGGTTCTATATTGCATTTCCCATGAAACCAAGATTTAACAGTATTGTTCCATTAGCTGAGCAGAGGCCAGTAGGAGGCACTAGAGAGAGAAGGATAGTCCATTTTACAGGAGGGAGAGTTGAAGGAGGAAAACCATTTTCCCATTTTTGCAAGTTATTCCCCCTCCCCACTTCCAATTTCACAAATGAGTGTTGTTTCCACGACAGGGACGTGGGTGCAGGGAATAACAGGAAAACAGGGGGATACAATTTTATGCCTTCAACCCATCCTCTGCCTCCATAAATGGTCTATCCTTCTCTCTCTAGTGCCCTCTAGTGGCCTCCACTCGGATAATGGAACAGTACCAATTTAACAACCAGTTTACAAGCTCTTTAAAATGCTGTGGCATGCCAAGAGAGATCCATTTGGAGGGTGGCTTTCTTCCAATTTGCTCTCTCTTTCCCGTCTTTCCTGCCAACAGATTACACAGCTGCAAGATCTGACTATCACCCCCAAGTTCATGCATGGAAACAGAGAAAGTAGGAAATGATAGCTTGTCAGTTTCTTTTTATAAAGAGAGAAAATAAAGGTGCCATTGCTGTGCCAAGAAAGCCTTCAAAGGCATTCAGAATAATACCTACATCTACTGTAATGATTCCATTTAAGCTGTCATTTTTTGCATTTACCTCCTCGCATTCAAACACAACTGCACTTAATGGGCTTTTTTTAAAAAGCAGGTCTGGCACTAGTTTCTTACACACAGTAGGTTGTGTGTGTATGTCTTTGTGTGGCAGGGAGACCGAGAGAGAGAAAGAGAGAGAGATAGGAAGAAAAGAATAATGTTGTATGGTACATTTCAAAAGAACAAAATTCATATGGGAAAATTAACAGTAATCTTGACGTTACTGCTGCTGGAAGGAGAGAGAGGGGGGAATTAATAAAACTTGCAAAGCTGACACATACTTTTATTTTCATTCAAAAAAATGCAAATAAATAGTTTCAGAAAGTCCGATATTTATTTGAGTTCAAAGGGAAGTTGAACATTCCTCATGTTGTTCATAGACTCTTTTGCCTGGGATCAAAATGGTAAATCCTGACCTACTGAATCAAGCAATAAATGGTGAGTTAACTCATGGGCAAATCCTATTTATTTAGTTTGCCTGTTTTAGTTGGGATTAATAAAATGACTTAGATCACTGAATTGGGTTTAAAGTAACAAGCGTAGAAAATTATGACAAAGTAGTGGTTGCGAGTACAAAATTGTTATATTTAGGTAACTGGAATCCAGGATTACGGATTAATCACAATTTTGTCACTATCGCCATGATCATAACTTGACCTACTTTACAGGACATCATCTGCAAGGGGAGAAGGTGGCCAGTCTGCTGATAATAACAGTCTGGAGAAATGATGTTTCTGTCTGGTATTTTTCAGGAAGCAGGGATAGTTAGGCCAGGAGAAGTTATTTAGTTAAATACTAAGGATGTATCTGTCTACAGAAATAACTCCACTTGGAATTACTTTGAATCCAGTGCTGGCAGTCTATATAACACTCGTTGACTTCTGGTAGATATCCCAAATCTTTTGCCCTTCATTCAACTTTGCTCTGCTTTAGGCAAAGTTGGGGAATTGTCAGTGGGATTCAAAACAATCTGGAAAACTGGATGTGGTTTGCTTTTACACTATCCACAATTCAGATGAATACTGTCACTATCACCTGAGCTGATCAGTGATTTATCCCCATGTCACTGCTAGCACTCCCCACCATCCACTGACCTCAATACAAGAGCCTGACTATTGAATTTACTGAAGAATGGGGTGGTAGTGCCACCAGGAAGGAGAAGTTTACTCTACCCCCACCTTGCTGGGTGCCTGGGCACCCCATTATGATAACAGCAGACATGACAGGCAATGGCCAAGTGCTTCCTGGGAACTCTGTGGCTGGCAAGGAGCAGATGGGGCAACACACAGATAAGGCAACAAGTGGATGTGCCAGCAAAGGAGTGAGCTGGACCATCTGGCCTCAATTAAGTGTAAGCTGATACAGGTTTTCAGCCATAATGTTTTGACTACTTGATTTCTCATATGGTTCATGTAATCATATCTTCCTGTTCATAAGAGATACAAACTGTGTTGTCATTGCTGCTGGAGTAGGGGCGGGTATATAAATGGAAGGCAAGACTCTTAAGTGTCTATATCAATGATTCTCAACCTTTGGTTCCCCAGATGTTTTGGCTTTTAACTCCCAGAAATCTTAACAGCTGATAAACTGGCTGGGATTTCTGGGAATTGTAGGTCAAGATACCTGGGAATGCACAGGTTGGGAACCACTGGTTTATGTGAACAAAACTGAAAAAAAGACAATAGTAGAATGGATCATAAAGCTCTTCAGTTTGGCAGAAATGTACAAACTTGCATGATGCTCAGAGAAAAATCTCAAAACAACTTCAGCAAGGATTGAAAACTATATATATATATATATATATATATATATATATATATATATATATATATATGAAAAAGACACATCTGTGTGTTAATGTGGGATTTGTGTATTGATAGTGTTTAAATGCAATTTGTGCCATGCTTGTATTGCAACTGATTGCATCATCCAGAATGTACCATAGTGTTTAAAGAGTTAATTGCCAAGAAGCAATTATGACCTTGATGTGTGGCTGGAACTAGGGAGTATGTGTGTGCTTGCTGATTGTGTCTGTTCAGTTGAGTTCTGTCTGCCTAGAATTTGAGTCCTGTGTTCATTTGTCATCTGTAAGTCTGTCTGTGTTGATACAGTAAAACTTTGTAAATAGTTTTACCAACATCTCTGAGTGTCTCTTCATTCTGCACTCCACTGCTTCCATCCAACGACTGCTGCGCTGCAAATACTCTGACACTGTGTACATAGGATTTCAAACCATTTTGAAGCAGGAAGAGACCTCATCTTGTAGATATAATGTTTAGCTGGAGGGATCCAGTTGGAGGTGCAATCTAGGAAGGTATATTTTATATATGTCTTGAGAAAATTTGTCTTCTATATAAGGTATGGGATGTTGGTTAGGAAGGTTAAGGGGGAGCAGGAGCAAGAGGAGGGAAAAGAAATAATGTCATTTCATTGTATTTCATTCGGAGCAAAAGATGAAACATTGGCAATGCAATTGTAAAGAGAACACACACATACAAAAAAGAAGTTGGTGCCTTGGCTACCTCTGTGCTCTTTGCTGGCTGATGTTTCCCAAATTCAATCTTCTGTTATTAGGAGGGTCCCTGAAACACACCCACTCCTTTTGATTGAAAAGTGATCCCTATTTAGATTCTCTCAGGATATCAATTGCATCTCTACTACCTTGGGCTGAGTATAGGATATGGGCTGAGGCATAAGAGTATCAGTTTCAAAAGCCAGAGCTCTGTAATATATTCCTCTGGACCACGGCTGTACGTGCCTCCCCTCCCCAGCGCTACACCCAAATCCAGTCCTGCATCACATCACATCTCCAAGGTTTCACCTTAATCTTCTTATCAATCCACTTCAATTTTGAGCTACAACTGATCGTCCATCCCGTTCACCCTTGAGAAGTTCACAAAATTAGTTTCCTTTATTGCTTCATTGTTTCCTTCTTTGCAAATAAGATTGTGTTCTCTTTATCCCTTCCCGTGCCCCTCTTCCAAATTCCATCTCATAACTGCAAGGCTGGCAAAAAATCTTTGCTTTCTGAATTTCTAGCTGCCACCTAGCTTTTTCCTAGTTCAACATTAAAATCACAATACAGCACTGGCTCTCCATATCACAATTACATATCCACAAATGTGTGCCTGCTATATATATTGCAGCATAGAGCAGTGGTAACTGATGGGCACTCTGGACTTCAAATGAGCTGTTCAATGTATAGTTGGCCCTTGCATCCATGAATTTTGCATCTATAGCTTTCAACATCCAAGGTTTGAACATGCGTAAAACTAACATATCTTGATTTTACCATTTTATAAAGGGGACACCATTCTACTTCACCTTTGTATATAATAGGACTTCAGCATCCACATGTCTTGGAAACAAGCCCAGTGGGTACCAAGAAACAACTTGTACACTATCCTCAAAATGGATTCACACAATGTAACAATGTAATCAATTTATATCCCCATACCAAAAAAGGGAAACGCTAAAGAATGCTCTAACTTTTGTACAGTGGCACTTATTTCCCATGCCAGTAAGGTAATGCTCAAGATCCTGCAAGGCAAACTCCAGCAATACAAGGAGTGAGAGTTGCCAGATGTCCAAGCTGGGTTCAGAAAAGGCAGAGGAACAAGAGACCAAATTGCCAATATCCGCTGGATAATAGACGAAGCCAAGGAGTTTCAGAAAAACATCTATTTCTGCTTTATTGACTATTCTAAAGTCTTCGGCTGTGTGGATCATAATAAACTATGGCATGTTCTTGGTGGTCTGGGGAGACCAAGTCACCTTGTCTGTCTCCTGAGAAATCTGTATAAAGACCAAGTAGCCACAGTAAGAACAGACCACGGAACAACAGACTGGTTCAAGATTGGGAAAGGAGTGCGGCAGGGCTGCATACTCTCACCCTACCTATTCAACTTGTACGCAGAACACATCGTCCGACATGCGGGTCTTGAGGAATCCAAGGCCGGAGTTAAAATTGCTGGAAGAAACATTAACAACCTTAGGTATGCAGATGATACCACTCTGATGGCTGAAAGTGAGGAGGAGCTGAGGAGCCTTATCACCAAAGTGAAAGAAGAAAGTGCAAAAGCCGGGTTGCAGTTAAACATCAAGAAAACCAAGATCATAGCAACCAGACTGACAAATAGAGGGAGAAAAAGTGGAGGCAGTGACAGGCTTTATATTTCTAGGCGCGAAGATCACTGCATATGCAGACTGCAGCCAGGAAATCAGAAGACGTTTACTTCTTGGGAGGAGAGCAATGGCCAACCTTGACAAAATAGTGAAGAGCAGAGACATCACATTGGCAACGAAGGTCCGCATAGTGAAAGCAATGGTATTCTCCATAGTAACTTATGGATGCAAGAGCTGGAACATAAGGAAGGCTGAGCGAAGGAAGATAGATGCTTTTGAACTTTGGTGCTGGAGGAAAATCCTGAGAGTGCCTTGGACCTTGGCAAGAAGATCCAACCAGTCCATCCTCCAGGAAATAATGCCTGGCTGCTCACTGGAGGGAAGGATATTAGAGGCAAAGATGAAATATTTTGGCCACATCATGAGAAGACAGGAAAGCTTGGAAAAGATCATGATGCTGGGGAAAATGGAAGGAAAAAGGAAGAGAGGCCGACCAAGGGCGAGATGGATGGAAGGTATCCTTGAAGTGACTGGCTTGACCTTGAAGGAACTGGGGGCAGTGACGGCCGACAGGAAGCTCTGGCGTGGACTGGTCCATGAGGTCATGAAGTGTCGGAAATGACTGAATGAACACACACACAACACTCATAGAGGAGAAAAGTAGCTGGAAGCCTCGTG